>NC_073633.1:48147500-48772500 GCF_029407905.1 Bubalus kerabau | reverse complement strand
AGCTCTGAAATCAGGCTGCCTGCCTTCCAGTCCCAACCGCACCCCTAAAGCTGTGGGAATGTGCCCGTTTCTTACCTCTTTGAGCCTTCAGATCCTCATTTGTAAAAGTGAAGTCGCTCAGTCATATCCGACTCTTTGCGACCCCATAGACTGTAGCCTACCAAGTTCCTCTGTCCATGGGATCTTCCAGGCAATAGTACTGAAGTGGATTGCCATTTAATGATAACGTGTGCCTCATGCATTGTTGTTAAGAGCCACTTGGATCATTCGTATAAAATTCTTAGCATACTGAAGCCCCAGCCACCAGTCTTCCTAGCATCCCCCTAAGGAGATGTCATTTTGAGGCTGTGCTCAAATTTGGACTCAAATTATCTTTACTCATTACATCAGCATAATGTTGCAACATGTACAGCTAAAGAGGGAGGTAAACACCTAACCTATGCTAATGATGCATTATGCTAGGATTTATTTTAAGCTTTTGAAATATCACTCTTCCTCCCTTCCCTGTTTCCTCCCTCTTCCCTCTGTACTATGAGGAAAAATCTGAAAAGTCATGATTTCCCTTCCTGCACTTCGAAACTCTTTTGCTTTGAATGTCATCTTTGTGACAGTTCCTGAAGCTGTCAGTGGTTTATAAACATACCAGACAGACCACATTCATGTTTCCAAACCTGTTTTTTAAATATAAATCATACTGGTGAATAAAGAGCTCAGTAGGTATAACATACTGAATAAATGTCAGCTTAATAAGGATAATGCTATCTGTGGTGGTGGTGGTTTAGTCACTCAGTCTTGTCTGACTCCTGTGACCCCAAATACCCAGTTTTAATCTTTGAAGCCCTATTTGCTAATAACTAGCATTCAGTGAGCTGACAGACCCATGCTAAATACAAGGCACTACGCTAGTCAGTTTGCACATATGACCTTATATAATCTACACACCAACCTCACAAGATAGGTATTTTTGTCCCAGTTTTACAGAGAAGGAAACTGAAGCTAAAAGAGGTCAGTTCAGAGCCCAGTATTTCACAGGATGAGTCAGATCAGGCAGAACCCAAAGCACCTTCTCTTATCCATCCTGCAACACTTGCCTCCTGAATAACTTAGAACATAGTATTGTATTAGTCGCTAAGACATGTCTGACTCTTTGTGACCCCATGGACTGTGGCCTGTTAGGCTCCTTTGTCCACGGAATTCTCCAGGCAAGAATACTGAAGTGGGTTGCCATTTCCTTCTCCAGGGGATCTTCCCAACCCAGGATCAAACCCAGGTCTCCTGCATTGCAGGCAGATTCTTTACTGTCTGAGCCCAGTTTAGAGTTAAATGGTGGCCTGTTCTTTTCTGACCCTTAGGAAGTGTATGTTGGAAAGGAGACCATGTGCACCGTGGATGGTCTTCACTTCAACAGCACATACAATGCTCGCATCAAGGCCTTCAACAAAACGGGAGTCAGCCAGTACAGCAAGACGCTGGTCCTGCAGACGTCCGAGGGTAAGGCCCTTCAGCAGTATCCCTCAGAGCGAGAACTGCGAGGCATCTAGAATGGCTGGCAAGCCCGGAGGTAACCCCACCACTGCCCACATTCGCAAGTGTTTCCATGACTAGCCCTGCATTCTGGCACAGAGCCGCTGTTTCTCTCCTGCATTTAGAGAGCTCATGGTGTGTGGACGGGATCAGACCAAAGTGTCCACAGCAGCAGTTCCAATGGCCTGGGCCGGCGGCTTCCTTTGATAACACTCTAAATAAGCTGCAGCGGAAGAAGCTGACAAGTGAAGGCCTGAATGTGCCGCGGTGTGTGAGGCGAATGTTACCTAGGCTCTAGGGCAGGCTCCCATTGTCCACGACACACGTCACTGGCCAGTTTTGCCCAGAGGATTCTAAATTGCTTTGTAGCACTTGCTCGTATCTGAGGGTGGGGCCAAGGTCCTTTGCAGCTGTGGATTTATCCAACTGAATGTGTTTCCAAGGGGTATGGGGCCCAGGGCTATGCCAAGAGGGCCTGTTGGCCACTCCAGTTAACCTTCATGCACCAGGACCAGGCTCCCTGTGGGCACCAGACAGGAGGAGACCAGCACCTCGGCATTACCTGGCCATTCTCACCTCTGCCAGTCCCTCTAGGCTTGGTTAGCCTGCCTGGGCCCTCTGCACAGGTCCATCTCTAGAGAACTTTTGCTTCTTGGCTATACTGTAAATATCTTGGTCATCAGAAACAAGCCACCCATCTCAGGAGAGGGGCTTGGATTTGATGGCCAGGTATAACCTCTGAGCCACTTCACATTTTCACTCTAAAAGCAGTCGTCACACATGAGATTAAACCTATGGTGAGGAATTTGTGGTCGGTGCCAAAGCATTTTCAGACCTTCTGGGTGTCATTTTAATCACAGGAGCCACCCCCGTCCCATGGCATCCTCCATAACTTCCCTCTGCAGAGCTAATTATGTTGATTTTGTTCACATTCAAAATGTTAGCTGAAAGAACTGTGGTGGCATTTTCTCCCACTTCCCACAAACCTCAGCATGTGCCGGTCACCCTCTAAAATGGTTCACATGGTTAAAAACAAGCACAACTTAAATCCCACAGTAAGGTTGCAAGGCCCCTAGCTGTGAAAACCACACTTAGGGAGCACTTGTGTGTCTGAGTGATGCTACTCAAAGAGAAGAATTCAATGAAAGGGACAAACCCACGTGACCTACCCTGACTTGGGTTATAGGGATGTGGTAGCTAAGCCTCCTCTGGGACCCTCATTTTGGCAGCTTCTCTCTGGGAAGAGAATTACCAGCTTGAGAGCAATTGCCTTCCCAAAGCTAAGTGCTAAAGCCCTCCAGGAGCCTTCCTAGGTGCCATGCAAAAGGGCCTCACGGGGGATGGCCTGGTTTCCCATGTGTGTATACAGCAGTTTGATTAAAGAGTGAAGTGCATGCCATCAGAGCAGGCAGACAATTTGTAGCAATGTTGTTAATCTTTGTTCACCAGACCTAAGGGAAAACTATTTCTATTCATAATGCATCATGGAAGTCATACTATTCTGCTAAAATCAGTTATAGCATAGCAGCCTGAGCACTTACGTCTCTCTTTTCATCCTGCAGGAGGATGTAGTTTCTAAGTTTCGATTAATGTTCATAAGATTATGGTGTCTAATAAATTACAGGATTGGAACTGCGATCCTTGGTACCACAGTCACAGAACTGGGGGTCATTTTCTAAAAGAAACTAACGGAACAAGTCCTCTTCCAACAAAGAAACTGTACTGTAGAAATTAATTTCCTCCATGAATTTTATATATTGTGTACAAATATAAGGTATGTATCTAAATACAAAGAACACCCTATCATCCTGTAGATGTCAGTATTCTCTGTTACTGCACAGAAGTGATTTTCTCATGATGAAATAAAGTTCACACACATACTTTCTCCATAACTTTGGTTTGTTCTATTTGTTTCTCCCTCATTCTAATTCATTACGACAGTAAGACAAGATTTAGAAAGCAAGAAAAAAACAAATAGCTTGTTAAAAAAAGAGAGATTTGATCAGTCTGTAACCATTGAGAAAAATATAGACCTAAAGAATTATACCTCATTTTTGTTTTTTAGAAATCAATGAGAAAATGCTGTTAACAGAGTTTCGATACATTAACTGAATTTATACTTTATTAATCTCATTTCCTACCATTCCTGAAAAGGTTCACTTTGGAGGTTTTTTTCTTTGCTGCTATTGTGGGTGATGCGATGGTTGGTTTGCTCTCTACTTTAACAAAATCTTTTATGTTCTTTTTAGCAAGAGTTAACCCCTTTCCAAGGTTCAAAATAAAAAGTCTGTATCACAGAAGGGTACAATTTCATATGTGATAGCAAGTCTAACTTGTATTTTCATGCATTTAGTCCAAGGTTGAAATCACTTGTCACTTAACCCTTTGAACTATCACAAAACCTTCTGCTGACCTAAAGGTAAAATATTATGTGGGGGAGAGTAAATGTCCACATTGTTTGTTGTGAATTCTGACCTTTTTTTTTTTCAAAGCAAATATATTTGTCTATTTGTTGGGCATTATTTGATAAGAGTCTGCTGTATGCTATGATATGGGTATACAATGTTGAGCAGAGGTCACCCAGATGTCACGGAGTTCACAGTCTAGGAAGAGAGACAGGCCTTAAAGAAATAGACACACAAATATTGCATATTTACAAATTACGATAAACACTGTGAGAAAAGGAAAAGGGACCATAAGGAGGACATGATTTGTGTAAGGGAATCAGGAAAACAATGAAAAATAATTTAATGCAATGGAAATTATAAAGAATGTGTAATCAAAAGAGACAAGGAAAGGAAAACACATTATTACATGAATTCAAGCTTAGTTAGTTCCCTGAAAGCAAAGCTCTTGGGAATGGACTTAAAACTGCCATGAGAATAAGGCCAGCTGCAGATCCAAACCAAAGTACCCTGACTGAAGAATAAGCTTAACTGTAGGCAGTTAAGAATTTTAATGAAATTTTAAAATAAGGCCCATAGCCTGGTTATATATGTATTTCTAAATGATTCATTTAATATCCATGATGGCTATGTCACAGTCTCTGAAACCATCTGCAAAGATTATTTGTTTAAAATATTATATAACAAGGCTCCGTTAATAAAGTCCTCAGGCTTATTCTGTGTCTTGAAGTCTATTCTCCTGCCAAAAAGAATTTAGACGTGGGTGAGAATAGGACAGAAAATTTTTGTTTATTTCCCCCTACTTTTCTCCTACCTATCTAAACAGACTGTACTTTTTTCCCCTTTGTTTAAAATCTGGAGAAAAAAATAAGATAGACCAAAGATAATATTCCTAGCACTCAAGTAGTTCACTAATACTATTATCTGGCTGGTAAAAGATCTTTCCCTGACTCTCCTCAGCTCTCAGAGCCAGGGGGCCACTTCATGCAGCCTTCTCAGCAGAAAAGAAGCTGCAGCTCACCAATCCTTCAAGAAATTAAAGCACAGAGAGTTGCACCTTCTGTGCAAAAAATACAACCCTTTGCATAAAAAGATCATTTTCCTTGGACACATTCTAAGAATTACTAAAGAATATGAACATTTTAAAGACTCTTGATCTGTTTGCAAATTGCTTCCAGATTTTACACAAGAAATGTATGAGCTATTCCATTTTTAATATCACCTTAATTCTAGTATTTAGAGTTTAATTTCAACTAACAAGCAGCTTCTAAAAGTAAAAACGTTTCTAAGAGAAGGTTTTTAATTCATATTTTCATAGAAAATATGATTGTCTTGCATCTAATAGTGACATGAAATACAACATACTGAAGGGAAAATGAATATGATATAAAGGGAAGGAAAGACTTCTCAGAGAGAGAGAGAGTGAAATCTAAACAGAAGGAATAACTGTACGCAAGGCAAAGACTTCAAAATATGCCTTGAGCTGACTTTGCAAAGGAATCCTCATTCACTCAAAAACATTAACTGAGCATGTCGATTTCATGATCACAGAGATGCACATAGCATGGCCCTGCCCTAGAGCTTATGGGCTTTATTCTTCCTCCTTCCTGAATCTCATGGCACCTGGCTCAGAGTGGCAAAAAACTACGGTACCCCCTCGTCTCTCCAGAACTAAGATATCCACCCTACAACGTGGGTAGTCATCTTAGAATCAAGATATAAGCAACAATGACCTATGATTGGCAAAAAAAAAAAAGAAAAGATACAGAAGCTTTTGTGATGTTCTCACAGCAGAGCCCTTGGCGTCACTTGGCTCTCACTTACTCTTAGTTTACCCACAATTCCATTGAGTTCATTGACTCATTTGCAAAGAGTGCAACAGATTGGAGGCATCACATTAGCAGAGAGAAGAATTTGGTATAAAAGTGAATTGAAGCTATTGGCAGCCTTGACCAAAGAAAGTAACTGGAAAAACTGAAAAATCCAAAAAATCAAAAGCGAATGTTCTTGGGGCATATGCTCAGATTAAGAAAGCCAGAAAGTATGTAATGTACTTTAGAATGATTTCCACATTGTACATTTAAAAGTCAGTATGTATTCTGGAACTCTTGGTAACAGGGTATTCAAGTATATCTCAGAAGGCTTTATGGAATATAAGTACTTCCCCCTCCCCTCACCAAATACTATGATAATAAGCCCTATTTCATTTTGTGTAGAGCTTCTAAGAACTTTCTTCATTATCCTTTAAAAGATTCTGTAAAAATGACAGCAACATGAAAGTCTGCAAATATTTTTAGGATACTGAAATTCAGTAGAGGAATTGTATAAAAGCTATCCATTTTCTGTAAGGGCCTAAGGAAAACATAAGGATTCTTTTCTGTTTATTCTAAGACCACTGTATAGACTTTGTACCTCTGTACCCATCACTAGTGTCTAAACCTCTCTTCTGTCCTCTTGCTGTAGCATTCCAGATTTACCCTGTGTTTTAGTTTCTCATTGCTGATTTAACAGATTACAACAAGGTTAGTAGCTTAAAACAACACAAATTTTTCACCTTACAATTCTAGAGGTCAGAATCTTACATGGGTTTCACTGGGCTAGAAGTGAAGCATCAGCAGGACTGCATTCCTTGGAAGTGGTTCTAGGGAAGAATCTGTTCTGTTTCTTTTTCCAGCTCCTAGAAACCACCTATATTCCTTGACTCATGCCCCCTTCCTCCATCTTCAAAGCCAGCAGCATAGCATCTTCCAATCTCTTTCTGACTCTGATCCTCCTGTTTTCCTCTTATAAGGGATCCTTGTGATTAAATCCCTTGGGCCCACCTTGGTAGTCCAGGATAATGTCCCATCTCAAGATCCTTAATTTATTCACATCTGTAAAGTTCCCTGTGCCATATCAGGTGACATAGTCACAGATTCTGGGGATTATGACATGGACATTTTTTTGGCAGGTCATTATTCTGCCTACCACACACTGGGAGAAAAATATTATTCTTATTATTCCCACTCTACATATGGCAAAATGGAGCCCAGGAGAGGATAAATGATGTGTCAGGCCTGAGCCTTTCAGCTCCAATGCCCAGCACAGTACATTTTGATGCTGACATTAAAACAGTGCTATTTGCACTCAACCAATAGGAGGGAAAGAGAGAAAACTATCCTAAGTCTATTTGCTAAACATCTGAAAACAGCTTGTGGAAGCAGTACTGTGTAGCTGCTTCACGTATTCATCCAGAAACCCCAGGCAGAAATAGGACTTCTAACACTTTCAAAGAGTCACATTAGAGTTTTGTTCTAAAGAATAATATTCCTGCTTTAAGAAAGAGATGTGGGAATGGCTGTCATTCCTTAACACACGCACACACACAGACACACACACACACACACACACATACACACACATACCTGCCCAGGCTGAGATTCTCCCCATTGTGGACGTTTTTCAGCTAGCAGTGACCAGTTGCTGCCTGGGAAGGAAAAGGATGTCAGAGCTGCATCTCTGAGGTCCTGGAAGGACCCCACCAAGTGAGATCTGGAACTGGGAGCCCTGCTCAGGTTGAAACCAAAGAGCTACTTATTCACAGAAGCTCTCAGCCCTCCAGATCTCGACTGTGAGGCCAAGTGGGAAGAATAATCAGTGATCATGAGAGAATCAGGCTGTAGATAAGGCTGTAAATTCCAGCACTGCCCACATACAGGAGCTCAGAGCACAGAGAAAATGTGCTCTCAAGCATCCTCTTTCTTGAACATCCACAGGAGTCACCTGCCCAGCACTTTCCAGGATTGTTTTATCTAATGACAACTAAAGGGTTGGGATTCTTGAAATGATATCTTAGAAATTGCTTTCTAAAAAGGGGACATAGAAGAGGTTATTCATAAAGATTAAAATGCCCTTTTCTCCCCCGTTAGATTCTCAGCATCACAGTTCCCTTTCAAGTGTGATAGCACCTTCTCCCACACATCATAGGAAATAACCCAGAGAATAGTCAGTGATGCAGGCAGAATGTAGGCAGAATGTAGGCCCAGCATGACCCCAGATGCCTTTGTTCACAACCTCTTTGCAGATACTTTATAGTAATTGGGGGCTGGGGTAGCTACTGTACTCTTAAACCTTGCTGCACTAAGACATCCCCCATCCCACAAGAGAAAATGTAACCTTGTGGGAGAAAAAGAACCTCACCTACTCTCAGCCCACCCATCCCATGTGGCCAGAATCCCAAATGGTAGGGTAATGTGTTTGCCTTTCAATCTGTATCCACCACAGTCCCAAGAACTACTCTATATATAGATAAGAAAGATTCATCCTCAGTATAATGCAGGGTTTGGAGAATGATAATTAGATCATCTACACAAAGCTGGGTCACCCCTGAGACCACCAACACATGCCCCATGGCCTATAGCATCAACCTTACATTTTATACATTTCCAAGGCACAAAAGAGACCAATGACCTTACCACCCCCAAAATTGTATCCACCAGGAATTGATCTGCCTGTGTCCTTATCCAATCACATCACAGCTGGTAGTGTGACTTAAATGAGTTCCTTAATCTTTCTGGACTTCAGGGTTTTGTTTTTGTTTGGGGGGCAGGGGGTTGTTTGTCTCTAACACTTTAAACTTAGAACAGATGATCTCTAAATTCTTTACAATTAATACACCCTGGTTTTCTTCAAAATTACTGCTGAAAGCTGTTAATTATTTCAGCAAATGCTATGAACAAGTGTAGCCACCTCCTGTATCCTCCAGGGGGTATAATGGTTCTTAGAGGCTGCCTGTGATACTGAAAATTCAACACTAATAGGAATAGTTAATAAAGGATCAAATAAAGAACGGTATATGGTCCACTGGAGATATTTCCTGTCTGCCTGTGCTTTGCTCTTTCTGACTCTGAGCATCAGCCCACCACCTCCCCCCAAAATTGTGTTTACTTAGAAGAATATGCATTTCCAGGACAAATTCTTCAAGGTAGGTAAATCATACCTGAACAAATTTGGGTAGATTTTACAAAATCCAAAGTGAGAGGCATAATGATAGCTTTCAAAGCCCGGAGAAAAAAGAGATTTTGTTCCTTTTAATTTTGACAACATGTATGACATCCAGGGAATTTCCTGATTTTTCATAGAACTGAATTGGATCCAAACCCTATTTTTGCTTCTGGGGAATGCACTTTGTATCTGACCATCTGGGGAGCAGTTTAGTCCTTTGGAATCTTCTGCATCCACTCTTTTGTATTAATAGTTTCCTTATAAATAATGACCTGATGTTCTAAATTGGAATGGAGGACTTGGTGACAGAGTGTGCAACTGTCCCAGGGTGGAAAGAGGGTGTTTCATTTCTTCTTTTAAAAGGAGCTTTTCTAAACAGATTTGTTTCTCACTTCTCAACTGCAATTAATGCCACACTTAAGATTAAAATACCACCTTTCATTGTAAATTATGTACCAGTGGGACATAACTGTGACTTGGGGTGCTTATTAGATCATTTAAGGAAACTTCGCCTTCTTCATTCATTTCTTGGTCTCTTTAAATTCCTCCCAAAAAAAACAAATTATTTTACAGCTTGTTTATAATTGAACTGGAACTCATCTTGAATGCCGCTTGTGCAACTCGTAGTGACATATTTTGCCTTATTTAGCTCTGAAATACCACCATTTTGTTGAACTAGTATCCAAAGGCTGCGTAAGTTATGAAGCTTTTCATACCAGACAGGACGATAACCAAGAATTCTACAAGAGCATGAAGGAAGCTGGGTTAATGTACATTGTCATAAGGAACCCCTGTCAATTTGCTTTTCCTCTTTGAATTCCAAAATTAACACCTCAAAGACTACACATTTCCAAAGAGTCTGCAACATCCATAGAAATCTCTAGTGCACTGTATATGTTGAAATCAGTCAAGAAATTCTGTCTTCAAAAGTGTAAAAATCAATAGTATAAGAGATTTTCTCTAAATGTTTCCCATTTAGTTACTCAGTTCTAATACAGTGTCTGCTAATGAAAAAATAAAATAAATATTCAGTAAGTCAAAAAGAGATACACCACTTAAATATCCTTTTTTTGCCTCAAACCCAAAACTCAGTAAATAATAAGTTTGATCCCCAATCTTTGCTTTGATAATTCTTGATTGTTTCTTTCAAGCAGAGGCCCCAACTCCAGAATCAGCCAGTTCCAGATGGAAAGAGAAAACAGTCCAGGCAAAGACCAGAGGAGAATGATGCTCATTGACCAAGTTGAGGGAAAGTGTGTCCTGACACATTCCCATTATAAACACAGTCCCTCTCCCAGAGTTACTGATATGCTCAAAATTGCTACACCAGTATTCAGCTGGCATTCTGTTTTCCCTTGCTCTTTTGGCTAAATTGCTTTTGCTTACCAAAGCAAAGCAGACAGGATCACTACATGTGATGAAACATAAGAAATTTAAAATACTTAAGGAGCTATTTGTCTTTCTCTAGTGACCAATGTATTAAAAATTAATAATAATTATCCTGAATATTAGCTATGACCTAAAACATAGCCTCATATCATGTATTCTGAAAAAAAAAAAAAAAAAAAACACTAACCCAATTCCTCTTTGTCATGACTAATAGAATATTAATAGCTGAAAAGCCTTCTCCAGATCTCAGTAGTTGTGCTTTGAGGGAAGGTAAGGAAGTCGGTTTACATCCTTTCTGCATCCCAGGGTATAAAACAGAATACACACCATAGCTGTGTGTATGCTCAGTGTGAGTTGTGTGATTTGGCTAAACATGGGTGTAGCATTACTGTTCTCAATATTGTCTTATTGTCTTTGGTTCATGTCTTTAAACATGTCCAGAGGGGCGTGATGAGGAGAGTAAAGATTTGAGATCCATACCTTAGAAGAAAGATTGGAAATCAACTCTGTTTATCCCAGAAAAGTGATTCTTTTTAAAGGGAACCGTGACTGCTCTTGAATATGGCCTCAGTAATGCTACACTTGAGAAGTAGGGCTCCCAAAGTGGTATATCCAGAACAATGTAAGCAGTAACTACAACAGGAGGGGGCTGCCCAGAGGCCATGAGATCCCTAACCTAGAGGATTTCAAGGGGAAGCTTATTATTGCTGCTCAGATGATATCAAGATAAGTGTCTTCCCTCTAAGACTCCTGCAACCTAAGGTATTATCAAGTGGTTTAGATGACCTATAGGCAACTGACCTGACATTTGCACCCTATGCCGAGGGAGAAAGGCACAAAGCGTCTTGCTGGGATCAAGTGCTCTCTCTCTCTCTCTTTCTCTCTCTCATGCTTCATTTGGACAGTTTTCATGAAGCAGTAGGACATTTTTTTTTTAAACTTCTTAGAGAAAATGGGGTAGGAGTACAAGGTAAGAGCCCAGCTGGTAGGGTATGGGAGACCACAGGTAAGAAAAACTCAGAGCAGAGATGGAGTGATTGGGTAACATGGATATTAAGTAAGCTTGCCTGAATAGAGAACATGGCTCAAGACTAAGAGGACTCAAGGAAAATTGGGTCATCAATAATGGTTCACATAAAAGGATAGAAAAACTAACCATTCTAGTGTTCAGTTACTAACCCCATGAATAACCATAGCTGCCCTCAGCCCCCATCCTGCAGAGTGGTCCCATCACCAACTCTAGGTGCTTCTTCCTGGTGCTGAGAATAGAAGAGGTGAGTATGATGGGGTTGGATTTGCTTCCTGAGTCTGGATATAGTACACGTTTCTTCACTGGTTTTCAGATGATTACTCGGGGGTTCAGTATACTCCAGAATTCATTTTATTATATATGTCCTTTTCCTTAATTATTGGAGCAACAAGTATTTTAAATATAATGAATTAATTGTTATCACCTGGTGAAAGATACATTTCTAAGAAAATTCTTGTTAAAAGTATTTTACTGTGATAAATACAGTTGTAAATTCTCCCCCTAAAAGATGCCCATATTAGTTTGTGGTGTTGTGCAATTGTCTTTCAACTTTTTCTATTAAACTAAAAGACTAATTCTCCTTTGAGATAATTATATCATAAATCATTTCTTAACAAGAAATAGTCACACATGCCAATTTACTCCATCCATGTGAAGTTTAGGTAGAAGAAAATTGGAATGTATTATTGGGAACACAATGCCTCAGCTCCATAAATAGCAGTTCCTTTTCCCTGAAAACCTTGTTTGTACTTTTCTTATTAAAGAAAAGAAAAAAAATTTCCCCCAAACTAAAAAAAAGTAGCCTGAAAAGCTAATTTTAATGTTATAAGTTCAAAAATGAAAATGAGGCTGGGTTGGCAGTATTGAACTGAAACCTGCCAATGCCCTGCTCTGAGCTTCTCAAATAGGATCCCATTCTGCACACATATGCTACATTGAGCATGCATGGAATAGAATTTTGATAGAATAAGGATATGTTTGGTACAGAGGAACATGCTAATAGACTCAAACCAGAAAAATATTCCCAGGAACACTTTAGCCACCAAAACAAAATTATTGTTTCAATGAGAAGAAATTTCCTTTGTGGTTTTGGAACTAGAATACTACCATCATGCTATCTGTATTTCCTGAATTGTTACTATCAAATTGAGTTCTAAGATGTCCCCAGTTGGTAAAACGTGTCTCTGACTAGATCACTCTACAGCCTACAACCACCTATTAACAAACGAGAAAGGAATGATTTCAGTAATTTAGAGGTGAGAAACTACCTCTAAATTACTTTAAATTCTAAAACTAGATGAAGCAATTGATATGTCCTTACTATGGTATAATAGCCATCTTCATTCCAGACCTGACTATCTGAAAATAGAGACATTTTTGCCAATAAAGACCAATGTACCTCACCACTGCCCGTGGTCGTTTATTCTTAGAGAACCAGAGATATTCAAGGGCACCCCTAAGGGCTGATCTTAATTCAGAAACAAAGGTAAGGCTCCTTCCCTGGTTACTTGTTCAGCCCACTGTCCTTCTCTGATTTAAAGAGCAAGTCTTGAGTATGCTGGTGTAGAAAAACCATTTTGTCCATTTAGAAACAGAAATATATATATTAAGAGAGAAAAGGGAACATATGGAACAGCACAGAGTTAGTAAAAACCATCACCTCCTAAATAGAAACCTTTTCAGAGACTATTGTTGTACAAATAGTAATACCCAGCAAATGTGAAGAGGGTAAAGTATGGATCTCTTGGTCATCAATGGGTTAATTTATTTTTTTTAATGGGTTAATTTAAAGTTTCTAAGTTCAGCTCTAAAGATATTTAATTAAAAGGAAACTTCCAATACTTTCTGTATCCGTAAAAATCAAGGGAAAATGAAGACAATCGTTTGTGATGTTTGAAGTATCCTCTGGTTTGAGTTCTGTCCTGCCGAGAATTCCCTAAACCACATTGGCCTCGATGGGGTGGATGAGGCTTTGTGAAAATGCATTCGTGAGGCAGGTCTTGGGGAAGCGTGCACGGCAGGAGGCAGATTTCTGATCTCTAGTTTGCATTGATCTTACGTTTAGACACAGACTCAGAAGAACAGACAGTCCCTTTTCCAGTGCCTTCGGAAAGATTGCCGCTCCGTAGAATGAGTCCTTTCTCCTCCACCCTTAATCTACAACCCAGCTTCCCCGGGAGAGCCTACTTTGATTTCCGATCCTCACCCCACCAGCTGAGCTTGCATTCCTCTTTACAGTCTCTCAATGCACCGGGTGAGCCGAGCTCGTCTGACCTTTCCTCTTGATCTCTGTGCCTTGAAGGCATCTCGGAAATACCTGTTTTGTTCTTGCTGTTCATGTGCGTGCGGAGGGCAGTGAGCTAATCTCTATGTCTGTGGCCTGCTTCCGGTATGAGGAGCATTTGGATGATGGGAGATTTGTGGCATTCATGTTTGTGTGCTGTGAGGATTAACATCGAGCTGTGGTCAGTGTATATAATGGCATTGAAAAGCGATGAGTGAAGTGGTTCTTCTTGCACAAGCTGGCACCACCACCGTGGGAACCCTGCTCTGTCATCACATGCCATGGCGTAGCACGCACAGGTGCTGGCTGAGGGGAGGCTGTGGCCTTAGTTTGGAGGTTTGCAACCCTGCTGTATCCAGGAAACCAGCTATGTCTGGGAGACTGGATCAGTGCATCCAGCCTGGAGTGGTCTGATTAAACATAGACTCAAGAGATCTTTACTGAAAAAAGTAAAAAACTTGCCAACAGCAGAATGCATCATGCAAAGCAGGCAAACCAGAGAGCAGAAAGTGAAAGTATTTTCTGCAAAAGCCTTGCTCACTGGTCAGACAGTGTACTCAAGGCTGATTTTTTTTCTAAACAAAGGGAAGGGACAATCACCAGCTAAATCAGAAAGCCTTAACTAGCCTAAGGCCCAAAGATGGGAGTTACTGAGAAGTTAGGCCTCCGGAAGTTTCCCACAGCTGAGAGGGTTGTGACAGGGTTTCAGTTTTCAAGTTGCACTGGTGATACTATTCCGTGAACTCTGTGTAGAAAATAGAATCTTAAAATATCTAAGACGCAGACCTATTTGATCTCTTCAGGACTATATTGTAATCAGGGCTACACATGATGCACATTTTACATTTCCAGAGGCTTCTTTTGTTTGTTATTTTATTCTGTTTGCTCATCCCACATCCTGGAATGAAGAAGGCCACAGCATGACAGTGCAAAAAGGATGCAGGGACTTCAAGCTCTCTTTAAAATGACTGTTTTTCTTTGTGCTTTTATGTTTCTTCTTGTTTCTCTGTGCACTATTGGCTTTTAAACATGCTTTGTTATGGAACTCTCTCCACTTGTGTCTAATGTACTGAAATATTGTTATAGTCTTTGTAATGTATATTGTCTCAAGAATAAAATGAAATGTGGGTTTGGGGATATTTGATGGCTGTATTTGACACCATTGTTGTATCGTTGAACCTTAAATGTACGATGGTGTATTTAAAGTCGTGTAAAAAGATTTCAGAAAGCTTGTTTTGACAAAGATTTGCACAAGGCATGATTCATTTAAAAAATTTAAAAGCCCTATTCACATTCTGCAGATTTATTTCCAAAGCTGGATGAGCTACAGTTTTAAAACTCCATGTGTTCCATATTCACTAAGTTCTCACCTGTGAATAGGAACTGAGATGATAATTGATAGAAACTAAACAAGTTGTCCACCATTTTTGCAAATGAATCCATTTCAGAGAAAAATAAAGTAACCAAAAGTAAGGTCATAATCTTTACATTTTGCTTTTAATTCAATCATTAGTCCCTTCTAAGGTGCTTTCTTAATTCTTTTAAAATTCTTTTCATTCAGTGTATTATCCTTCATTTAGCACATAAAGGCCTGAGTTGAAAAAAAAATTAAATGATCCTTTCTAGGAGATATCCTAGTGCTCATCAAAAACACATTTCAGTCACTGACACCACTTTAAATTGTAGCTCACACGCCTTTGAACATTTTAAGACTAGAATGCTTCATCCACCCTGATGAAGCCTCTCATGGAAGAGGTAAGAGTATCCAAATATTAAGGAAGGGGAAGGTGGGTGCAAGAGTTGCACAGGTGACTCTAATGTATCTCTGAGGTCACTCCACCCCCATCAGCCATCATGCTGGCTCCCCTCCCTTAGGTGAAAAGGATGATGTAGTAAAACAATCTACAAAAGAGAGGAGGTCATTTTTGTTTTTACTACATTTATTTCATGTCGTTATTAATAATTACCAGATGTCTTTAATAACATATGGATTACATCACATATTTAATTCTATAATTATCATTTGACTCAGGCCCAAGTCACAGTAAAGGCCTTTTGGCACAACCAGAGTTAGAAGAACATGAAATAGTGATGTAGAATGGAGCTTTATCAAGATCCAGTGGTTTCTCCACTTCAACTGGATGAATTTTTCTCGTTTTCTTCTGAATATGAAAACTTTAATGGAAAAGGTTAGACTTAGAAGATGATAAAAAATTTAAGCTCTGCAGTTTAGAAACAATTGGAGACTTTATTAAATTAAAAAAAAATCTACTATTCATTTTGAAAGAGCAGAGAAGCAGTTTTTACTCCAGCAAGTAAACTAACATAAAAAGGGCTTTGGTTTTTCATGAATCAGGTCTCTGGTAACTACTCAGCTGGTGCTTTTTACGTGTATACAAATAATCTTTATTGAATTGGCTGTTGTTTCATAGCTTTGATGTGTAGTATTTCTTTATAGGATGCAATTTTGAGACACAATCTGCATCTTACTCTCAATTAGGCAAGTATACCTATTGTAATTGTTATCTTTTACTTATGTGCTTGGTATGCTCCATTCCCTTCACAAAATAAATGGTAGCAGCTTATTCTATGTCAATAAAATTGTTGAATTGTCATTCAAATCCCATTATAGCAATTTCTCTCATACTTAGAAAAAATGAAAAAAGATGCCTGTATTTTTAAATTTTGTACCTCAAAGAAGATTACTTTTCCCCCAGATTTCTTGTACAACAATGCAAGCACTCATTATAAGCAGAAAACTTGTGGGCAAAAGGTACTAATCAGACCAATGGCTGTAGTGTATGCAGTTTTAAACTTAGCCCTTTTTTGGTGTTAGTCTATCAAAAGAGACATGTATTCTTATCAGTGTCAATTTTGCCTCCTATTTCTCTCTCCCATGCTTTTCACTTGGAATGACAACAGTTGACATTAAAAAGCTGTTGGCAGGTATGGAATAACCTTACTCTGTTACCAATAGCAAAGACCAAAATGCATGTGAGGTGGTTCACAGGTTTGATAAATCAGCAATTCCGTCTGTCTGGAGGAGGTTCTTGGTAGGTAGCATTTAGAACCTGGGCACAGCACTGTATATAAAGACATCATTCCATCTGCACCTAATCACCAATAGTTTTTACGTTTTAAGAATAACACTCACACTGTATCTGTGATGAAGGAAGCAACCAGTCTTACATCCAAGTCTCAATCACTCGTGAGAATTAGTTTCTGTTGCTAATAGCTCCAAAGCTTCTGAGTTTTCACTAACACTGAGGAAATTTTCAAAACAACTAAATTGAGCACTTCTGTGGAAGTATTTCCGTATTTCACTGAGTGTGTTTTATCCCTCCTCCATCTAGGACTCTAGTTACTAGCCTTCCCGTCTCAGGGTTACACAGGCTTCTTAGTGCATCCCTCTTCCCTTATGTCTCTGGTGTACTGTTCTGCCAGTCACTGGGTGAAGGGACTTGATGCCACTTCACTCCCGGATCACCTGGTTGGGAGTGCAGTCTGAGCCAGGTAACCCCTGCTGAATCGGTCGTGTGTCATCCATCTGTTTCTGGGTGCAGAGAGCCCCAGGTCCCAGGACGTGCCCCCTGTCTGCTCACTCATGGCCCCTTCTGGCTCTGGACACTTCCTTCCCGCATGGAAGCATGAAAATGGGACAAAACACTCCTCTCCTGCCCAGGAGTAAATTACGGTGTGAACTCGTTGGGTCCGTCTTAGTAACCAACCACCCTCCCCTCTGTTGTCCCCAGTGGCCTGGTTTGCTTTCGACCCTGGCTCGGCACACTCTGACATCATCTTCTCCAATGACAACCTGACTGTGACCTGCAGTAGCTATGATGACCGCGTGGTGCTGGGGAAGACCGGTTTCTCCAAGGGCGTCCACTACTGGGAGCTGACAGTGGATCGCTACGACAACCACCCCGACCCTGCCTTCGGTGTGGCTCGCATCGACGTGATGAAGGATGTGATGTTAGGAAAGGACGACAAAGCTTGGGCAATGTATGTGGACAATAACCGGAGCTGGTTCATGCACAACAACTCGCACACCAACAGGTACCCTGCAGCCCCCTGCAAGCAAGCCTTCTTCATGTTGGCTTCTGGTCCAGAACGATAGTCCAAGTTCAGAGACCTGTTAAATAGACAACATGAAGGAAGTCGGGCAGGCCATCTTTATTAAGTAGACCTTCTACTGCTCTTAGCCAAGTCCATCCTGGTGTTTTGCTTTTTGCATAATGATAGGGACATGAGCACTTTCTTAGACCCCTCATTGCTGTAGTCCACTTAGGGCTGCAAACTAAGAATCCTCATGAATATCCATTACAGAAAAACATTCCAGGATTCTAAAACACAGTCTTAAAACTTACCAGAAAAGCACTTGTATACAAGATACTCAGTTTTTCTGAACATCAGTTTCCAAATCCACCAATTAGGAAAATCATATTTTTCCATGCAGAAATGTTCCCATGATTAAATGAAACATGCAAAAATGCCTCCCATCAGAGGCATCTGAAAATAGAAGCCACTGTTCTTATCATTATCAGTGCCACAGTTAAGTGGTATTGAGCACTTTAATTTAAACTAAATCTTATGGGTTTGTTTAAATTTATGATATATTTAAATCTTATGGATGCCAGTTTGGATAGTTTTATAGTTAAAGAACCCTCTTATTATTATATGGATTCAGAGCACCCAGTTTGCTGGGGAAAAAGAACACAGGAATTGTTTTCAGTTTTCCTTTACCACCAAAATCTAGGCAATTATAATTTAACTTATACCTATAATATTTTCTCTAGACTTCCTTTTTCATTTGGTTTGTGTTTTCTTCCTCAAATGTATTTTTCACAAATTTCCTAGGTAGAGAAGTGTCTTTTAGGAACCTGGTCCACCTTATTCTCAAATACATCCCCAAGTTACATTCTTATTGGTGTCTGGAATGGGGGTGTGGGGGTCTACAGCTATATTCAGTCAGAAGGAAAGTGAGTCGTGCAGTGGTAGGCAGTGGGCTCCACTGTCTCGGCTTCTTCTGTGTGCTCATCACTGCCTCTCTTCTAGCAAGTAGGTCTCCTAGGGCCTCCACTTCTTTCCTTGGGTAGTTTCTCTACATCTGCATTCAGTCGTGCTTCGTTCACTGTCCCTTGAAGTGAGCACATGTTGCTGGCCAAAATTATGGCCTTCTCTGCCCACCAAAGCCAGATGAAAAATACAGAGACAGAGTTTGGAAGAAATAGAAAGGTGGGTCCAAATTCTCAGCCAGTGGAAAGGGGAACACAGTAGGCTTATGCCTCCCCCACCATGGGGAGTCTAGGGGCTTCTATAAGATGGGGAACAAAGGTGTTAGGATCTTGATTTCTTCCTCTTGCATTGTTTCAAAGGCAGTCATACTGGCTGGTGTCAGTTACCCAGTACCTGAGTCTGGCAGTTCCATGGCTCTGTGGCCTTCTTTCTGATGTGTAACTACAACAGGAAGGGTGTTATAAGGGTAAACACCAGATAGGGGATATATCTAGCATACAGTCAAAGGAAAAATAGGTGTGAAGTGTAGCTCCTGCAGAGTTAGGGGGCAAAAGAAGCAAACTTAGTTACAGAGTTAGGAGCAGTTAAAGTGAAAAAAAAGCTAGGATTGTTCAGGCCTGCTCAGGCCTGCTCACTGTTCTCTTTATCTTCCTGCTTCTCAGGAACAGGAAAGAAAAAGACTCCTCATTTTTTCCCTTTTCACTTGCAACACACACATGCCATTCCAGCCTGGTCTCGAATCCTACTATGTGTAGAGAAGCTGTTACCTTCAGGGATTCACATTTGAGGGACCCTCTGTCGCCAGCTCCCTGATGCCATCACCCATGTACCCCACTTACCTTTCCCTTTCAACTTCTTTATTTTGGAATGAAGGGGTAATAACGCAACTGCCATACTATACAGAGAAACAGTTTCTTAAAGCAGAACACGTCCCCTTGCATGTAAACTGCATGGCACCAGGGCCGTCACTGCTGAAACTGAGAAATTGCCAAGACACCGTTGATACCCTGGCATTTTTAACGACTGTGCACAGTCTGTGATCTGCATCCCAAGGGGAAAAGAAGAACACTCTCACATGTCTGTGAGGCTGAAGTTCAGTACTGCTGGATCTCAGTGAGGAGGAAAAGGACAGATCTGATTGTCTAGGCTTAATGGCTTTTGTGAAACCATCAGTTAAAGCATAAGACACAATTTGTTTCCAATGACAATCACTCCAGCTCCTAGAGTATAATTATTTCACCTTACGGAGAGGAGATTCCTCTTCTTCAATGTTGCCATTTTATGGAGAGCCTCCAGCTTCTCAATTCAATTTCAGTATGCCCCAAATTCCCATCTTTCTGGGATGAGTTTTTCTGATTAATGGATAGCATGAGGCCCCAAATCTAATTTTTCATGCATGTGTTCTAGGTTCAGCTTAAGTGCCTCTTTACTTTGACTTTCAAATTAAATCATTTTGGATTGAATGACGCTTAATTCACAACTTGAGACACAGCTCTAGGCAAAGTTCTGATAGCCTAAAGGCTTTTTTTTTTGTTGTTGTTCCCGGCCTTTGATGCTTGTGTCTCTATGTGGAGACTGTGTGAAGGGGTTCTCTCTTAGCAACAGCAGAGCAGCACAGTGAACCTGTGCATTCTCAACAGGGCCATGAGAATTGGTTCAGCGGGCAAGCAGATCTTACTTTTTTATATACATGGGCTTCCCAGGTGGCGTGAGTGGTAAAGAATCCACCTGCCAATGCAGGAGACTTTTTATATAAAGCAGGAGACATAAGAGACGTGGGTTTGATCCTTGGGTGGGAAGATCCCCTGAAGGAGGGCCTGGCAAGCAACTCCATTATTCTTGCCTGGAGAATCCAGAATCCCGTGGACAGAGGAGCCTGAAGGGCTATGATCCATAGGGTCACAAAGAGTCAGACATGACTAAAGCGACTGAGCAGGGCACAACACACCTATACATACAGCTCATAAGCAGATAAACAGTATATCTGTGGCATTAAAATTGTATGTGAGGAGGGGTCACTAAGAGGAAAAATGTGTTAAAAGGCTTCGGGGGTAGGGAATGATAATTTTAAACAGATTAAGAAATACTGGTTTAACCATACAAACAGGGAGCTTCTAGAAGGAGGATGGGCAAATTAAACCCCATGTTTTCTTTTTCCACAGAACTGAGGGAGGGATCACAAAGGGGGCCACGATTGGGGTCCTCCTCGACTTCAATAGAAAAACCTTGACGTTTTTTATCAACGACGAACAGCAAGGTCCCATTGCGTTTGAGAACGTGGAGGGCCTGTTCTTCCCGGCAGTCAGCCTGAACAGGAACGTGCAGGTGAGCGGCTGCTCCATTTGTGAGGCTGCCCGCGGGGTGGTGAGCTTAGTCCCCCACCTTGGAGGGCCCAGACCAAGACGCGGAGGAGAGGGGATTGCGGGACAGGTCGGACGTGACAAGGGAGATAATTCCAGACCAGCATAAGCCCCTTTGTTATATTTAGACACAGTTTGGTGAACAGCAGCGGGGGAAACTGGGATTCTCTTGTGGCAGGCTAATGACTGTCCTCCTGAGCCCTAGATTCCTCTCTAGTGGAAAGGAAACTCTTGAACCCGCTGGCCTGAAAGCGAATGAAATGACTGCAGCAAAGCCCCAGGAGTGCCTGAGAAGTGAAAGTGTGAGCCTGAGGTGCTAACAGGATGCTTAGAAATCTGGAGCTTCTCCACTGCAGTCTTATCACTTCTGTTAGGGAGAGAAAACATTGTCCCTGCCTGCAAGTTAGTAATGGTTCTTTGTAAATATAAACAACAGGGTTTTCTTATTTGTTCATCCAATAAATGTCTACTGAGTACCTTTCATATGTCAGGCACTACTGAAGTATTGTAAGTATTGTTGTTTATCAGTGAAAACACAAAAATGAAAATCTTGCCCTCTTAGAGCTTGCATTCGAGTTACAAGAGAAACAGTAAATAATACACAATTGCTGTGTTAATTATATAGTATATTAGAAGGCAGTATTGGAAAAGACCCTGATGCTGGGAGTGATTGAGGGCAAAAGGGAAGGGGGCGACAGAGGATGAGATGGTTGGATGGCATCACTGACTCAGTAGACATGAGTTTGAGCAAACTCAGGGAGTTAATGAAGGACAGGGAAGCCTGGCGTGCTGCAGTTCATGGGGTCGCAAAGAGGCAGACGCAACTTAGCGACTAAACAACAACAACAGCAAGGCAATATGCAGTGGAAAGAAGACAAGGAAAGGGTAGGGGACCAAGAGTGCCAGGGTAAAGAGGGCAGTGGCAGTCTTAAGCAGGGTGGTCAGCATAGGTGGGCCTTATTGCAGTCACAGGTAAGCTGAGCCTTGAAGGAAGTGAGGGAGTGAGCTGGGTAAGGCTTTCCAGGCAGAGGGAACAGCCAGGGCAAAGAAGGGCCAGCAAACCACAGCTGGGGCAGATGGGGGGCGTGGGAGAACAGATCAGGGCATGCGAGAGCATGCCCTACCAGCCACTGCTGAGATGGGAGCGCTCACTTCCGTCTTGAGCTGGAACTTGACATTGGCTGTGAACTTTACTCAGCAAATGGCTGCCGAAAAATAGATAGGGCCTAAGTATCAACACAGTGCTCATGATTTTTGTTGTATACAGAACTACCATCTTGGGAGCTATTTTAAAAAGCCATCGTTGTTTATAAGTATGTGCAGTAGAAGTGATTGCAACCCAGTGACCTCTGCCCTTCTCTCTTGCTGCAACTTGATGGGTTTTTCTGGAAGGCTGAAATCTAATCCATCAAGAGTTTGGCTCTACATTGGACCAAAGAAAGCCATAGCTTTCCCTAGAAGTGTGTTTTGGAAGACACTCATTCAAAGTTTTCTGCTTTTTTAGCTGTTTCCCTTGCAAAGACTATTGTACTCAATGATCTTTAGAGGTTTCTGGGATGTTCTGAGTATCTTCAGAGAAAGACTCTTAGACTGGGGAAGACAGGGACAAGGTGGAGAGAGATGACAGACAGCACTGCAAGAAATGGTTCTGGCCTAATTGGTGCAGCCATCCACTGAGGTCTGAGGTTAGATAGAAATCAGTGAAATAGTTTAAGTGCCCATGTCTCCTCATTCTTGGCAATCATCTAGTGGCAACCATCCCAAAGTGAAAGGCTTATCCTAATTGAAATAACTAGGGGACAAATAATAGGGGAAGGGTTGTCTGCTCATCTGTTCTCTATCCATGGATATGGCAGTGACCATTGCAATGCGGCCAAAAGGGTTTGCCACCTGCAAATCAATGCCTCATTCTTCAGTCATAAGGAACGCAATCTCCCCAGAATTCTTTGAAGAGGCAGGTAGATTCGAATCATATTATCAAGTGTCTCCAGGATCAGGGAGCCCAGCATGGTGGCCAGGTTCTTAGCACAGGCTGAATTCTGCTGGAGATCTCTGTGATGTCTACTAGAACAGATGTTACAGAAAAGTGAACAGATCCCTTTCTGAGTTAGGAACAAGCCCACTTGTTCCTAAGTGGGGAGAGGGTGCAGTGTGTTGGGTGGGGGGGGAGCTCCTAAAGTGCCTCCAGGACTCACAGTCTCTTCCCCTAGGTCACGCTTCACACGGGGCTCCAAGTCCCCGACTTCTACTCCAGCAGAGCATCAATAGCCTAAGAATGTGCCGTGGAGGCGCCAGCTGCCTGTTCTTACCTCCCGCCTGAGAGTGACCGCAAGGAGCTCAGCTCAGCCAGACCTGGAGGGAGAGAGAGGAGGAGAAACGCTGGTCCTCATACCCACAGCGCCTCCACGCACACCCTTCCCCCCAGCCTCTCTACTGCTGTAAAGCCTGCTTCTCTTCCATAGTCAGCAGTTCTAACCAACAGAGGACCTAGACAGCCCACCATGTCACTTTGTTTCCAAACCCAGATTTTGCTTTTATTTACATTAATTTTTATGTAGGTGAGTTATCTTTTGTTTTTCTTCTGATTGTGTCATTGGTGAGTTATGAACTGGCACTGCCAAGAGAAAATTCTCCTAATAACTTTTTTCTTAAGCTCTCTGTCAAAGAGGTAGGTGGTAGGAAGAGGTAGGGAAGAATGAGCTGAACTTGGAGCTTGCCATTTAGAATGTTCTTGAGTGTTCTTGCCCTGTGACCTCTCATGCAGTGTTACCTCTGCATAGCTAGTCTTTTCAGCAATGAAAAGTTTTACTATCCATTGAAGCACAAAAATGATAGCTACACAACTGCATAGAGGTTCATAGCAGTGTAGGCTCAAAGGCCATCTGGGTCCTTAGGACGGGTCAGAAACCCTGGTCACTGATTGAAACTGGAAAGTCTCTAAACATAGGCAGGCCAGGGGACGTCATGATTTGGTTCATTTATTTATCACAAGTTTTTAATTGAGAACCTATTATGGACCAGACACTGTTCTAGATGCTGGAGACACAATAGTGAATACACAGGTGTAGTCTCTGCCCTCCTGGAGCTTATATTGTCCTAGGAGAACAAACCAAAAATAAAATTATTGCAAACTGTTACTAGTACTAGAAAGGAAATAAAAAGGGCCAAAGATGCTCATTGACAAAGATCTTTCAGATCCCCCAGAATGATGCTAGAAATCCATACAGTCTGGCCATAGCACCAGAAACATACCAACTCAATGCCTTTCCAACTGTGCTATTTTAATTATGGTACCTGCTGCCATTCATCACAAAACCCTTCTTTAGTAGAAATGATGTCAGCTTTCGTATTTGTTAATGCTGCAGTGATACTAAGCCTTAAAAACCTAATGTGAAAAAAAAAAGTAACAACCAGAAGGAGGAGTTCTCATTCTCTGTAATGGGGGATCTTAAGTTGCAGCTCACAGCATTCCATTCTCAGGATTAATGCTCTTGTCTCCGTTTAGACTCACTTTCTGTGCCTGTCACAGGTGAACTGTCCATTCACTCAGCTGCCATTCACAACCCACCTTTCTGGACTAGTTCAAATAATGTTTGGAAGGAAAATGAAATTGTAGGTCACTGCTCTGCTCTTAACAGAGAGAATAGCAAAATAGCAGAATAATAAACGTATTACTTCCATGTAGAGATAGACCTATATAAGCTTCCTTTCAGATTCTTTTGTTTGACATGAAGTTTTAGAAAATGTTGGACCTTGAAAGAAGTTCTGATTAGTTGTCTAAATATTTGCCAGGGGGTCAAGAAATTCACCATGAAAAAAAGAAAAAAGTAACAAAAGGAAAGCAGTAGGATGGGAAAGCTAGCAAATTAAAGTTTTGGGCAACAAGTAATATATGTAAATAGCTAATAGTTTACTTTTGTGCTTTATTTAGATTATTTCTATCTGCTGTGGTGTTTTTCTAATTAAGTGTACCTAATTTATTGAATGGGTGCTATCCTGTTTGCGTCCACCTTGGTTTTTCTTGGCTACAGAACCACTCTGTTGCAGGCCAACACTAATTTGATATTTGATTTACTCTCCAATGAGACTTGATGGCTGGGCCGCTGTAGACTCATAGTTACTCTTGTTCTTTATTAAATCCATCCTGCTAATTAGATTTCTAGTGACTGGTAACACGTAGTTTACACAGAATTGCAATTATAGAGCATATAGCTCCTGTACTAGAAAAAAAATGGATATTTCTGGTGTACCAATAAATGATTTTTATGAGAGAACATTTTATGTCTCTTTAGAATATCACAGTTTTTTTGCCTATTTGGGATGACAGTTCACCTTTGTCAGAGCAATATTTCTTCAGCAAAGTGTCATTGGAAGGTCCGCCAGGACTGGGGAAAGCATATGTACTTCATCCCATCTCCTCAGGAGCCTGGCATTGTCTCCTGGTGGTACTGACCTCCTCAGCCTTAACTTCATATAACATATTAATAGTTGATGCCGTTAAGGGTATGCCTCCAAACACTGGGGACTTACTTTAACAAACTTGCTCCTAGAAGAGCCGCAAACTTGTCCTGCAAGATAGAGTGTCACTGACTTTTTCTAACTTGGTTCCTTCACCATTTCTTAGAGTGGCTAAGCAATACGATTGTTTTTAAATAATTACAACATTGTTCATCTCCCTTGTTTATTAGCCTTTTGAAATGAACTGCCTTGGGTTTATATTAAAAGAAAAACATGATCTAAAAACATATTGAAAGCATGGCTTAAATCCATTTCACCTGCCTTCACTAATCTAGATTGTTGTTCTAAGACTTGCAAATCTTCCAAGCAGTGAGCAGCCTAAACTGCAATATGTTTGTGGCAGTCATTTTCCAGGAGCTTGGCATCAGCTGTGTCGAGTTGGAACTGAGCTTATTAAGACTGGATGGGACCACCGACCAACCCCTCAACTGGGCATGCGCAGGCAGGTGTCCCCCTTGGTGACCTTTTGACAACAGAGGGCTGAAATTCATTACACCTGGGCAGAATGACCGTTATCACACCTTTTGGCAATCACCTTTCCCCCCTACACCCCTCCATGTGCCCCATACCCTCCACGTGCCCCTCCCCGTGCCCCTCAAGCCCTATGCCTCAGCCCAGCCTCCTTCCTTATCCCCTAAATATCCCAAGCCCCTTGCCTTCAGTTGGGAGACGGGTTTAAGATTTGTTTCCCTGTTTGCTTTGCCCAAAGCCTCAGCATTTTGGTTCACTGTGCTTCAGGCAAGATGAACCTGGTTTCATAACAATCCGGTCCAGATTATAATCTCTGAGTGTAACCTCTGACAGTTGTTGGAGCTTCTGCTCTGTATCCATCCAGGTTTCTGCTCTCTTCTTTCCTCACTCTCTACCCTGTTACTTTGTTTTTGTTCCTCTATTGGCCCTATCTTCTGGTTTTCTGCCTTTCTCTCCTCTAACTACTGGGATGCTTTAGCCATGTTTTAATTTTTCCCTGGTGCTAAGGTTAATAGAACTTCTGATCCCCTGCCTATTTCCTCATAGGAGTGATTAAGTGATTTGCAAGAAATTACCCTATTTTCTGGAAATGAGATCCTCTTTTTCTGTCTCTACTGTGTGTGCCTATCTTTTGCCCATCTACTTAACTCACTGATGAGAAAGAAGGGCTTTTCTACTGAGTCATAATCTGATTATGAATCAAAGAAACTATAGTAATTAAAGAAGGGCTTGGATCACACTACCTTATAATTTATATGAATATGCTGAAGATATCTGCATATATTCTTCAAATATAGGAGCCAGCTACTTCCACTGAGACTGGTGGTTAGGGAACCTGGGGTCTGACATGCTACATCACATATAACTGAGGCTACCTAAATCGTGTCTTTCTGAGGAACCAGCTTTTTGGATACACGCAGAATTTGGAGTATCAAAACAGAGTGAACACTGGAAGTTCCTAATTACACATGCAGAAACATCAGCCTGGTCCTTTGAACTAATAGCTCTGTTCTGCTACAGATGTGCTAAGAAAAGCTACAGGTACAGAATCAGATACCACAGAATTAGATAGTGCTAATGGTTGCATAGCCTTATAAACATATTAAAAATCACTGAGTTGTACACTCTAGAGGGGTGAGAGGCCATGTTGGACATGACCTGGACTCTCCTTACAGCCTCCCTCACTACCTAACAGCCCAGGTTCCTATCTCCCCAAACCTGTCCTCTGGAATAAAGCCCAGCGCAGAAGCGGAGGGTCATCGAGGACTGAGAAGCCAAACTCCTGGCCTGACTTTTTCTTCCTCTTCCCATATTCCCTTAGTCAGTGGAAGGGCTTTGGTTTGCTTCCCCTTGCTATGAGGTGAAGATTGCCTGTACATGTTGCTCTTGGACCTCCTACCATGGACTTTAACCAGCTCCCTTCCTGAGGACCACAGTGCTGGGGAGAGTAGAAAACCTGGCTGCCACTAAGGCAACAATTCCAAGTAGCTCTCACATAGCCCCCGTGGGTATGAATCTTGCCCACGTTGCTTTTTACCTTCTCCCACCAGGTAGAAATAAGCATTTACGGTGAAATATGAAAGGGTTAATGTTTTGGTTGGTGTTCTTGCCCTCCCCCCCCCAATATTTTTTTTATAAAATTCTCTAAGTAATGAGGATAAATTAGAATTTCATTAGCAAGCATGGCTGAATAATGTTCAACTTCAATTACCTATTAACAACTTACAAACTGCCTTTTGATATATGGCCACAATTTTTAATGTGTATGATGAAGGAAACCATAAAGCTAAAGAAACCACCATGATGAGAGAAACTTCATGAAGATATAAACCAGTGCGTTGTTCTCCACCCTGGCTTAAATTCTCCAGTAAGAACAATATGTCCAGGGACTTCCCTGGTGGTCCAGTGGCTAAGATTCCGTAAGTGGGGAGGGTTCGGTCTCTGGTCAGGGAACTAGATCCCACATGCCACAGCTAAGAGTTTACACGCTGCAACTAAAGATCCTGCCTGCCACAACTAAGACCAAGGACAGCCAAATAAACAAACAGCATGTCCAACTATGCGTCTATGTATGTTCTGAACAAAGAAAGGAGCACGAACGAGGCAAACTATGTAAGAGTGCTATGTGCAATAGAGATGAAAGACATGTTAAATAGAATTATTAAGTTACCTCTACCCTCTGCACCGTCAGACCACCTGAGAGTGGTCAGGCATAGTGACTGAAAGCACAGCATCTGGCAGTTACTGTCTGAATTCTGGCCCTTGGTCCTGGTTCCCAGGTGTGCCAGCTGCGTGCCCTGGAGCAAACTGAAAACTCACCCACAGTTTCCATGTCTCTAAAGTGGAAATAGAAACATTGTTTTGAGAGTTAAAGCAAAAATTTAAGGTAAAACACTCCAAACTGTGCGTGTCCCCTGTTGCGTGTTATGAAGGTCTTTTCATGTGGAGTGTTATGAAGAACACTTTTCTACTCAAGTGTCACGTATTCTGTGGTGATGTCAGTTCTGTCTCTTCTGTAAGATTCTGAGCATCAACAATGATTCTTAACATCATCTTCTTGGGAGACAGTGTGTACAAAATGTCTTTGTCAAATTCTACTGCAAAAATGAATGGAAGTTATGTAAAATAGATGACCAGTGCAAGTTCGATGCATGAAGCAGGGCACTCAAAGGCAGTGCTCTGGGATTACCCAGAGGGATGGAGAGGGGTTCAGGATGGGGGGGCACATGTGCACCCGTGGCTGATTCATGTTGATGTATGGCAAAAACCACCACAATATTGTAAAGTAATTATCCTCCAATTAAAATAAATTAAGTGAAAAAAATTAATGGAAGAATATAAGCAAGGAAATTCTGAGAAAAAGTTCACTTATATGACACCATTAAAATCTATTTCAAAGCCACAATAATCAAAATGGTATATAGTTTGACTTAATCAGCTACAGGATAACTCAGACTTCAATGAATGTTGAACAAAGAATTACAAAGGAGGAAGTGAAAATTACTCCAAAATGTTGAAAATATTATTTGAAAATAGGTTAGCCATTTGAAAACTATATTTTAAATCATGTCACAGCTCAGATATTAAGGAGTTAAACATTCAGTAGTTAAAACTTTATTTTTTTTTTAATTTTTAAACTTTACATAATTGTATTAGTTTTGCCAAATATCTAAATGACCAGAACAAAAAGCAAATATTCATTTGATCTTTCTCAGGGAGGCTTAAGTCACTGTAAATTAGTTTATGCAATGCTGTGGTTGTTCAGTCATGTCCAACTCTTTGTGACCCCATGGACTGCAGCATGGAAGGCTTTCCTGTCCTTCACTATCTCCCGGAGTTTGCTCAAATTCATGTCCATTGAGTTGATGATGTTATCTAACCATCTCATCCTCTGCTGCCCTCTTCTCCTTTTGCCTTCAATCTTTACCGGCATCAGGGTCTTTTCCCATGAGTCGGCTGTTTGCATCAAGTGACCAAAGTGTTAGAGTTTCAACATCAGCATCAGTCCTTACAATGAATATTCAGAGTTGATTTCCTTTAGGATTGACTGGTTTAACTTTCTTTCAGTCCAAGGGACTCTCAAGAGTCTTCCCCAGCACCATAATTTGAAGGCATCAATTCTTCGGTGCTCAACCTTCTTTATGGTCCAGCTCTCACATCCATACATGACTACTGAAAAAAACCATTGCTTTGACTATATGGACTCGTGACGTCTTTACTTTTTAATATGCTGTCTAGGTTTGTCATAGCTTTCCTTTCAAGGAGCAAGCAAGTTTGTGCAATAGGTTTATCAATTTTCTAAACCTCCTCTCCAACCAGTATTTTACATTATAAACCCTTCTATGTTATCCCTGCCTATATACTGTAGCCATCTGTTTTCTTCTTTAATTAACTGGGCCCATTTTTATCCTGTCTAAACCCACTTCTAGTACTATAGATTTATTGAATGTATTGATTTATTGTTATGCTGCCATTTAACAAACTACTTTTAAGGAAAAATTGAGGTATTAAATATGAACTACTCTGTACTCTGGACTGTATTTTCAAGCTAATAGTTGTTTCTAATGAGAAAATCATCTGAAGTAAATGAGGATCCTAAATGTTCTTTCTGTAAAGACTGATTTTTACATGTGATCTGTGAGAGGACTACTCCACTCAATATATTTTGCTAATTGCCTGTGGTAAGTGTGACTGTCAGATGTAAAGAAATAAGCCTCCAATCTTATCATTTGCCAAGCTTAAAATAATAAGTAGGTGAAGGTTAATTGCAGCTTCTCAGGAGGTTGGTTTCATAGTTAACAATACATGAGCTTTGCAGAATAGGGAAACTATCTGCTAAGCACTTAGACCTGCTATGCCTGCAGGGAAAAAAAAAAGTATCTATCAGAAAGAAATCAGTCAGTCTTACATGAAGAACAGAATCGTGGCTGCCAAGGGGGAAAAGGGGAGGGAGAGAGGTGGACTGGGAGTTTGAGGTTAGTAGATGAAAAGTATTACATTTAGAATGGATAAACAACAAGGTCTTACTGTATAAAACGGGAAACTATACCCAGTCTCCTGGGATAAACCGTAATGGAAAAGAACGTATACACGTGTATAACTGAGTCTCTTTGCCGTGTAGGAGAAATTAGCACAATGTTGTAAATCAACGATAATTCAGGTTTTTTTTAATGGGACTTTTTTAAAACAAGGAAATCAGTTAATCTTAAAAACTTCTTAGGATCAGCCAAAACTCCACACAAGACTATTAAATTCCATGTCTTCACGATTTCAACTAGGACCAAGAATCAAAACATTAGCATAATTATGTTCACTGTGTGTAAGTTAACTGTCCTTCATCCAAGCTGAGGGGACACTTTTCCTTGATGTTAAGAGAACCTGAGGATCTGCCCTTCATTGCTTGGGGAGACAGAATCCCAGTGGATCGGATGAAGTTGTGAGGGCTAGTTCAGGGGCAGTCAGAATGCCACCTCAGGGGTCTAATGGGAACAAGAGAGAACAGGATACAGGGCACACTCAGCGACGAGGAGAGTCAGCTGCAATTCACAGGGGCTTTTCTTTTTCTTTAGATGTCTCAGATGTTAGGCTTCATCCTCAATCCCCTTCTCAAGTCTTTGGCAGTAACTAAAGGAAATTCAACCACTGGGGCACATTCGTAGTAGGAACTTTCAAAGATGCTATAAAGGATAACAAAAGAACATAGAACCTTCCAAGTGGGTCTGACTCACTATGATATTTTTCATGGTCTGAATCTTCTCAGGGCAAGACTAATAATAACAATAATAATAATTTCTATTTTCTTATTTCTCAGATGCAAGGGTTGTTTTGTTTCCCACACATTAACATCTCTTCAATGAAGATACAGCTTACATGTGTCAAAAGAAACTCACCAGCCACTGGTAAAGTGGTGATTCTCAATCTTCACCGCACATTGACATCATCCAGAGGACTTTAAAAATACTGATAACAGGCTACTAATTTACCTGGTTAGAGATGCAGCCTGAGTGCGTGCATTCAGGCTAAGTCATTTCAGTTATGTCTGACTCTTTGCAACCCCATGGACTATAGCCCACCAAGCTCCTCTGTCCATGGGATTCTCCAGGCAAGAATACTGGAGTGGATTGGCATGCCCTCCTCCAGGGGATCTTCCTGACCCAGGGATCAAATCCACCTCTCTCCCATCTCCTGCACTGGCAGGGAGTTTCTTTACCACTAACACCACCTGGGAAGCCCGCAGCCTGAGAATGTGGGCTTTTTTTAAGTTCCCCAGGTGATTCTAACATGCTGCCAAGGTTGAGAATGCAGGAAAGGAAAGAGTGGGTGGCATGTACTGAGAGACAGTTTTTATTGCCTGGACGTATTCCCTGATAGCTCAGTTGGTAAAGAATCTGCCTGCAATGCAGGAGACCCCGGTTCAATTCCTGGGCTGGGAAGATCCCCTGGAGAAGGGAAAGGCTACCCACTCCAGTATTCCACACTGGAGAATTCCATGGACAATGTAGTTTATGGGGTCGCAAAGAGTCAGACATGACTGAGCGACTTGCACTTTCCCTTGGAAAATTAATAAGATGTGTGGGTGAGAGTCCATCAGCTCATCAGTTGTTACTTCTGTGGAGTTATTTGCATTGATAACTGGTAGATTTAAATTTCCATCATAATTGTCACTTAAAAGATCTTTTAAAAGATTCCACTACAAGGTAACATAGAAAAGAAAATATATAACAATTGCACACTGGATACTGTGATTAAAAGCAATAAAAATTGCCAAGTTCTGAGAGAAAAATCACAGATTTTCAATGTTAGGACCAGTTGATGTGCTAAGAACTATCATTCAGATATCCAAATATGTCACAAGCTTCCAGCTACCTTCCAAAAACTCTTTCAGATCAGATCAGTTGCTCAGTCGTGTCCGACTCTTTGCGACCCCATGAATCGCAGCATGCCAGGCCTCCCTGTCCATCACCAAATCCCGGAGTTCACTCAGACTCACGTCCATCGAGTCAGTGATGCCATCCAGCCATCTGATCCTCTGTCGTCCACTTCTCCTCTTGCCCCCAATCCCTCCCAGCATCAGAGTCTTTTCCAATGAGTCAACTCTTCGCATGAGGTGGCCAAAGTACTGGAGTTTCAGCTTTAGCATCATTCCTTCCAAAGAAATCCCAGGGCTGATCTCCTTCAGAATGGACTGGTTGGATCTCCTTGCAGTCCAAGGGACTTTCAAGAGTCTTCTCCAACACCACAGTTCAAAAGCATCAATTCTTCGGGGCTCAGCCTTCTTCACAGTCCAACTCTCACATCCATACATGACCACAGGAAAAACCATAGCCTTGACTAGACGAACCTTTGTTGACAAAGTAATGTCTCTGCTTTTCAATATGCTATCTAGGTTGGTCATAACTTTCCTTCCAAGGAGTAAGCGTCTTTTAATTTCATGGCTGCAGTCACCATCTGTAGTGATTTTGGAGCCCAGAAAAATAAAGTCTGACACTATTTCCACTGTTTCCCCATCTATTTCCCATAAAGTGGTGGGACCAGATGCCATGATCTTCGTTTTCTGAATGTTGAGCTTTAAGCCAACTTTTTCACTCTCCACTTTCATCAAGAGACTTTTGAGTTCCTCTTCACTTTCTGCCATAAGGGTGGTGTCATCTGCATATCTGAGGTTATTGATATTTCTCCCGGCAATCTTGATTCCAGCTTGTGTTTCTTCTAGTCCAGCGTTTCTCATGATGTACCCTGCATATAAGTTAAATAAACAGGGTGACAATATACAGCCTTGATGAACTCCTTTTCCTATTGGGAACCAGTCTGTTGTTCCATGTCCAGTTCTAACTGTTGCTTCCTGACCTGCATGCAAATTTCTCAACAGGCAGGTCAGGTGTTCTGGTATTCCCACCTCTTTCAGAATTTTCCACAGTTGATTGTGATCCACACAGTCAAAGGCTTTGGCATAGTCAATAAAGCAGAAATAGATGATTTTCTGGAACTCTCTTGCTTTTTGCATGATCCAGCGGATGTTGGCAATTTGATCTCTGGTTCCTCTGCTTTTTCTAAAACCAGCTTGAATATCAGGAAGTTCACGGTTCACATATTGCTAAAGCCTGGCTTGGAGAATTTTGAGCATTACTAGCGTGTGAGATGAGTGCAATTGTGCGGTAGTTTGAGCATTCTTTGGCATTGCCTTTCTTTGGGATTGGAATGAAAACTGACCTTTTCCAGTCCTGTGGCCACTGCTGAGTTTTCCAAATTTGCTGGCATATTGAGTGCAGCACTTTCACAGCATCATCTTTCAGGATTTGGAATAGCTCAACTGGAATTCCATCACCTCCACTAGCTTTGTTCATAGTGATGCTTTCTAAGGCCCACTTGACTTCACATTCCAGGATGTCTGGCTGTAGGTCAGTGATCACACCATCATGATTATCTGGGTCGTGAAGATCTTTTTTGTACAGTTCTTCTGTACAAAACTCTTTTAAAAAACTCTTTAGTTATGTGTAATTCAATTACTGACAATACAAACAAAATAACCAAGAGGGAAATGCAAAACAAACAAAATCCCACAGAACCCACAGTATTCTTTGATATGTGTTTAAATAATTCTGCAGGACTTCGCTGGTGTTCAGTGGACGAGTCTGCCTGCCAATGCAGGGGTCACGGAGGATCCCTCATGCCTCGGAACAGCTAAGTCCATGAGCCACAACTACTGAGCCCAAGTGCTGCAACTATTGAAGCCCACTTGCCTTAGAGCCTGTGCTCTGCAATAAGAGAAGCCACTCAATGAGAAGCCTGCACACCACAACGAGAGCAGCTCCTGCTGGCCGCAGTTAGGGAAAGCCTGCAAGCGGCAGCAAAGACCCAGCACGGTCAATACATAAATAAATAATTTAAAAACAGATAAATAATTCTGCAGCATCACAAAGATGTTCACAAGTCTAGATCATCAGCAGGGGTGACTGACTCTTACACATACACGTATGGCCAAGGGCCATACTTGAGAGAGTGAGAGCCACTTTAGACCCCAACTGTGACTGTCATTCTGAAGAAGAAAGTATTCATGTATTTCTGAATATAAATATGTGCTGTCATAAATTAGATTTTTTAAATGTTGTATTTGGTTTTGGTTTTCTCCAAAAGAACTAATATTAAGTCAGTGGTAAATTTTACAATCTACAACAAAAGCGTCTTACAACTGAGAAATACTCTAATAATATAGTAGCTATGTACTGAATCTTATTATTTTCCATGCAATGCCCAAAGGCTTTAAGTGAATCATCTTGCTTAATCTTCGTTTTACTTACATATTTTTATTTTCACCATTTTAGAAATGAGACATTGATGCACAAAGGGGTTAAGTAACTTGCCTAAGGCCACACAGCAGGCCAGGATTTGAACCCAGATGGTCTAACTCCAAGTCTCATGCTCTTAACCATTTGGTTATAGGCCACTGTGATTTCTGCACAGAGGGTGTACCCCATGCAACACATTCAATAAGTATTTAATGAGCACCTATTAAGTGCTATAAACACTGTTATAGTAACTAGAGATGCTAGCAAATAAAATAGTCAAGGTCTCAACCTTCTTAGAACTGATATTCTAACAGAGAAAAGCATATAATAAGTAAATAAAACTCAAGATAATTTTAAACAGTAAAGACTATACCAAAAATTGAACAGGCTAGTGGAGATAGAAGGTTTGGGGTAGTCACCACTGACCTCTCTGAGGAAGTGAGGTTTGAGCAAGTAGAGCATGGGGGTGGGGAGGGAGCCAGGGGTAAAAGCTCTGGGGCAGGACCTGATCAGCAATGGCCTCCAAGGCCCAGGACTGCACAAACACTCCTTCCACATTTCATGTTTTAGTCTCTACTTGAGATTTGATTCCAGATAGACAGTGTCTGATTTGACTTTGTTCCAGTGTCTGCCCCTTAACTGATGCCATGACTAGGACCCCAACCACTAAATCCAATTTGAGTGCTGTTTGCAGAAAGGTGAGGATGGGTGCAGCCAACAAGAAAAGCAAAAGTGAAAAGTGAAAGTGAAGTCGCTCAGTCGTGTCTGACTCTGCAACCCCGTGGACTGTAGTCCACCAGGTTCCTCCATCCATGGGATTCTCCAGGCAGGAATACTGGAGTGGGTTGCCATTTCCTTCTCCAGGGGAATCTTTCTGACCCAGGGATCGAACCCAGGTCTCCCTCATTACAGGCAGATGCTTTAACCTCTGAGCCACCAGGGAAGCCCCAAAAAAGCAAAAGGGTAGGTTATATTTATGTCCTGTTTTGCATGAATGAATGAATGCTGCTTATGGCTGTGCCTTTAATTTCTGGGATGTGGTGGGGGGCAGGTAGTTGTTTTGGGGGGTGTGTGTGTGTGTGTCTGTGTGTCTTTGTGTTTATAAAAGCAGTCTTTAAGAAATAGTAGAAAGCAAGGAAGCTCATTTCTAATCCCAGCAGAAAATAAACAGTGAAGGGGGATGTTATCTTCAGTATTGACTTTATAGCTCAGGATACTAAACACTCACAAATTTATTTAGCTCAGAAAACAACAGAACTTCCATAACTGTCGAAACTGGGGCCACAGCCAATTTTACCTAATAAAAATTTCCAAGCAATGAACACAGAAATTGCTGCCTCTAAGCTACTCAAAACAGAGCTGGGAATTTTTTTCTCATGGCATAAAGAGCCACACTGTTGATTTTTTTTTTAATTATTCTTTGGGCCTTGCTGATCTGAAAATCTGTCTCAACATGGGCTATAGAGTCACAAAAACCAGTTTCTCAACCCAGAGCAACTACTTATTTGATATGAGCTCAGATAAGCTAATTAGTCTCAATCAGTGTAAGTTTGTCATAGACTGAAGATAATAATGCCTATACCATAGGGTTATTGTAAGGACTATTGTGAGTTAGAAAATACGTTGTGTGCCAATACAGCACCTCTTTAGGATTCTTCTTGATTAAGCTCTGTTGATCCTTGCCATGGAGAATGCTCCACATACAATTAGGTTTTGGCTTTAAATAACTTTAAAAGATTTATGTACCTTGAATATATTATAGTTCATGCCAACAGTTCTTAAGACAAATAATAGTAACCATTGTTACTGTGGCTTTAGTGTTCACAGTGTCCCAGGAACTATCCTAAGCGCTTCCTGTTTATTTACTTACTGTTGATAGCTCAGCTGGCAAAGAATCCGCCTGCAAAGCAGGTGGCCCCGGTTCAATCCCTGGGTCAGGAAGATCCAGTGGAGAAGGGATAGGCTAACCACTCCAGTATACCTGGGCTTCCCTGGTGGCTCAGCTGGCAAAGAATCTGCCTGCAATGCGGGAGACCTGGGTTCGATCCCTGGGTTGCGAAGATACCCTGGAGAAGGGGAAGGGCTATCCACTCCAGTGTTCTGGTCTGGAGAATTCCATGGACTATTATATTCCATGGGGTCCACACAGAGTCGGACATGACTGAACAACTTTCACTTCACTTAATCTACACAGGACATCCCAGGTGGCGCTAGTGGTAAAGAACCTGCCAATGCAGGAGATGCAGGAGACGCAGGTTCGATCCCTGGGTTGGGAAGATCCCTTGGAGGAGGGCATGCAACCCACTCTTGATTCATGCCTGGAGAAGCCCATAGACAGAGGAGCCTGGCAGTCTACAGTCCATAAGATCACAAACAGTCAGACATGACTGAACCAACTTAGCATGCACACACAAGCATGCAAAGTGTTAGTTGCTCAGCGATGTCTGACTCTTTGCAACCCCACGGACTGTAGCCTGCCAGGCTCCTCTGTCCATGGGATTCTTCAGGCAAGAATACTGGAGTGGGTTGCCATTCCCTTCTCCAGGGGATCTTCCTGACAAAGTTTGTGTAATTTGCCCAAGGTCACACAGCTGGTGGTGACTGAGCTGGGAGTTGAACCCCTATGTGTTAGCTCTGGGGCATTCACTCCTAACCATTCTGCTTTACTTAACAAAGAAGCACTAATCTACACATTACCTCCTCCAGGGGCTGCTCAACTTCCTCCCTTGCATGCAAGTTGTTCCACTGGAATTTGGAGTAACAAATTAAACCTTCCATTTCAAAGTTATGTGTGTTGCATGGATCCTCAAAAATACACTTAAAGATCTAGAAAAATGGTACTGCTGCTGCTGCTGCTAAGTCACTTCAGTCATGTCTGACTCTGTGTGACCCCATAGATGGCAGCCCACCAGGCTCCCCCATCCTGGGATCCTCCAGGCAAGAACACTGGAGTGGGTTGCCATTTCCTTCTCCAATGCATGAAAGTGAAAGTGAAAGTGAAGTCGCTCAGTCATGTCCAACTCTTAGCGACTCCATGGACTGCAGCCTACCAGGCTCCTGCGTCCATGGGATTTTCCAGGCAAGAGTACTGGAGTGGGGTGCCATTGCCTTCTCTGAAAAATGGTATAGGTGATCTTATTTGCAAAGCAGATATATAGACACAGCCATGGAGAACAAACATTGATACCAAAGGGGGAAAGGGGCGGGGTGGGAAAAGGGGAAAAGGGGCTGGGTGGGATGAATTGGGACATTGGGACTGACATATATACACTATTGATATTACGTATTAAATAGACAAAGCTTCCCAGGTGGCCCAGTGGTAAAGAATCCACCTACTAAGGCAACAGACGCAGGCTTGTTCCCTGGGTTGAGAAGATCCCCTGGAATAGGAAATGGCAACCTGCCACAGTATTCTTGCCTGGAAAATTCCATGGACAAGGAGCCTGGTGGGCTATAGTCCACAAAGTTGCCAAAGAGTCGGACACGACCTAACACACACACACACACACACATAAAATAGATAACTAGTGAGAACCTCAGAGAAGGCAATGGCACCCCACTCCAGTACTCTTGCCTGGAAAATCCCATGGACGGAGGAGCCTGGTAGGCTGCAGTCCATGGGGTCGCTGAGGGTCATACACGACTGAGCAACTTCCCTTTCACATTTCCTTTTCATGCATTGGAGAAGGCAATGGCAACCCACTCCAGTGTTCTTGCCTGGAGAATCCCAGGGACGGGGAGCCTGGTAGGCTGCTGTCTATGGGGTCGCACAGAGTCGGACACAACTGAAGCAACTTAGCAACAGCATCAGTGAGAACCTCATGTATTGCAAAAGAAACTCTACTCAATGTTCTGCTGCTGCTGCTGCTAAGTCACTTCAGTCGTATCCGACTCTGTGCGACCCCATAGACGGCAGCCCCCCAGGCTCCCATTCCTGGGATTCTCCAGGCAAGAATATGGAGTGGGCTGCCATTTCCTTCTCCAGTGCATGAAAGTGAAAAGTGAAAGTGAAGTCACTCAGTCATGTCCGACTCTTAGAGACCCCATGGACTGCAGCCTACCAGGCTCCTCCATCCATGGGATTTCCCAGGCAAGAGCGTGACCTAAATGGGAAGCAAATCTAAAAAAGAGGGATACATAAACACATAGCTGATTCACTCTCCTGTATAGCAAAAACTAACACAACATTGTGAAGCAATTATACTCCAATAAAATTAATTTAAAATAGATTTAAAGAATTTTCAAGTCTCAAGTTTTGTTTAACACTGTAAACAACTGCTTTAGATGAAAACTGCTGTTTTTCTTCCTTTCTCCCCCATTTTTTGTTAAAATGCTTTAAAGGGGCCTCTGATTATATGAAATGAAAGCCTTAGCCCAGCAAAGATGACTGAGAGAGTATGGAGCTAAATTGCTCTGTGCAGTAATGTGAGGGTTTCATCTTTGTGCAGGTAAGATTTGGGGATAGGGGGTTGTTTGTTTCATTTTAAAGGACTTCTTTTTCCTCCTGACAGCCATGGGATTGAATTTGTGGCAGAGGGAGTCAGAAGAGAAAGAGGAGATGTGGGGGAGGGAAACACTCTAATTGAAAAGGTTGGTCTCCAGGAATTTAGAAGCAGAATAGGACCTAAGGAAAGAAAGAGTCAGTAAGGAATTCTCTCTGACAGTGTTTGTCCAATGGTCTCTGGCCTCAGTGATGTGTAACATCTGATTTCAAGACATTTCCTGTGTTGTGAGTTTAATTCTCTTCTATTACCACCCTCCCTGCCAAGTCTTTAGAGAAGCTTCCCTAACTTCTACAAACCAGTGCCAACTTTAAGTGAGAAGTACCTCAGTGCTTGAGAGAAGTGATCTGGAGATTGGAGAGTAAACTAAAATGCCCAGGGATGACTGAATAAAGCCAATGCCCAATTAACACATGCAATGTTTCTCCCAATGCATATAGTGCACTCAGTAAGGAGAACTCTATAAATGAAATTTTCTAAATTGTATTAAATATTTATACTTAATTTTAAGTTTTCTTCTGTTTCCTATATTAACTCTCTTCTGATTGAGTGTCATTGGAAAAGGGTGTTTGCTATGACCAGTGCGTTTGCTTAGCAAAACTCTATTAGCCTTTGCCCTGCTTCATTTTGTACTGCAAGGCCAGACTTACATGTTACTCCAGGTATCTCTTGACTTCCTACTTTTGCAAACCAGTCAATCCTAAAGGAAATCAACCCTGAATACTCAAGGGAAGGACTGATGCTGAAGCTTAAACTCCAATACTTTGGCCACCTGATGTGAAGAGCTGACTCATTGGAAAAAGACCCTGCTGCTGGGAAAGATAGAAGGAGGAGGGGGATAGAAGACAGGAGGAGAAGGGGATGACAGAGGATGAGATGCTTGGATGGCATCACCAACTCAATGGACATGAGTTTGAGCAAGCTCTGGGAGATAGTGAAGGACAGGCAAGCCTGGTGCGCTGCAGTCCATGGGGTCACAGAGTCAGACACAACTGAGCAACTGAACTGAACCGATTGTGTGTCAGTTCTTTCTATTGAATCCATACCTGTCAGGCTGTTGGCTTTCCTTAAGCGTTTGGCTATATTCGTGTTGAGGGTATATTGATAGTTGTCACAGGGACAGAGTAAAGGGACAAAATAGGTGATTAAATAGTTAATCCCACTAGTAGATTATAAGTAGAAAAAATATGGGAGACCCCTGTAAGTTAATGATTACTCAAAAACGTAGGTTTGCTTAACCACAAAACTAAGCAGGATTCCTTAGCAACAAAACCATACAACAGAAGCATGAGACATGCCCCAAAACAATAAAACAAAGGTGGCATGAGACCCAAAAGCAGCCCAGTGATCTCAGTAAGTTAATGATCCCCAGGACATGCTCTCTTTACACATAAGACACAATAATCTGTGAACCTAGTGTGACTATGTAGGGACAAGAAAACTTCCCTGCCCAACTTGGACGAGGAAGTGAAGTAGTGAAGTCGCTCAGTCGTGTCCGACTCTGTGACCCCATGGACTGTACTACCAGGCTCCTCAGTCCATGGGATTTTCCAGGCAAGAGTACTGGAGTGGGTTGCCATTTTCTTCTCCAGGGGATCTTCCCAACCCAGGGGTTGAACCTGGGTCTCTCACATTGTAGGCAGACGCTTTACCGTCTGAGCTACTGGAGGAGCTGATGATAAAACACATCTACTCAAAAAAGACAAAGAAGTTCTTCCTGGCATCCCCACTTTTCCTTTGATTATAAAACTGCAGCCAAGTAAGTTCTCAGGGCTCAGCTTTTCTCGCCCACCCACTTGTAAGCCTCATAAGAGTCCTATTCTAATAAATCACGTCTCATCTACCACTTTGCTGTCCATGAATTCTTCTCTGCACTGATACATAAAGGACTATGGTATGGGAGCTCTTCAGAGCCCCCCCAAATTACACTAAATGGTTTCATTTGCAATTTTTTTTCACACCAGTGAGACTGTTTACCTGTAGTAGAATTGTTCGGGACAGGGGTGAGTGTGGATTGAGTAAGTGGCTATTCCTCAGGAGCAGCCTCCTCAACCCTCCTGGGACATTAATCCCTTTCCCTTGACCACATCTCCATTCTTGTAGCATCGCATTTGAGGAGACTCCCTCGAGGGGTTGTATTCCCAGCTCTACCCCAAGGGCCAGCCTAAAAGTAGTGGTGATGGTTTAGTTGCTCAGTTGTGTCCAACTCTTTGTGACCCCATGAACTGTAATCCACCAGGCTCCTCTGTTCATGGGATTTCCAGGCAAGAATACAGGAGCAGGTTGCTATTTCCTGCTCCAGAGGATCTTCCCTACCCAGGGATCAAACCCTGGTCTCCTGCACTGCAGGCAGATTCTTTACCAACTGAGCCACCAGGGAAGCCCTTAAAAGTAGAAGTAAAAAAAAAAGAGTAGAGGTAATGATTCACCTGGTAATTTAATCTCCCAAGGAGGGATCACCATACCAGGTGTTCCCCAAGGCAGCTTCATGTTCAGTAATTTGCTAGAAGGATTCTCAGGACTGAGAAGTAGTTATACTCACAGGTACAGTTTATTGAAAGGACACAAAACAAAATCAGTAAAAGGAATAGGGTTCATGGGGCAAAGTCTGGAGGAAACCAGGAAGAAGCTTTCCAGAGTCCTCTCCCGTGGAGTCACATAGGATGTACATAATTCTTCCAACAATAACACCTGGCAATACGTGCAGAGTGTCTATCAGGGAAGCTCACTGGTCTCACCGTCCAAGGTTTTTAGTGGAGGCTGGTCATGTAGGAAATCTCTGCCATTCACATGTCAAAATCCCAGACTCCCAGAAGGTAAGCAGGTCTTCAGCATGAACATGGTATTTGCACAGTCTAGACACAGTGAACCATCCTTATCATTAGGGAATGGTGGGAAAACTCCTGAAAGTCAAGTTCCCAGATGCTAGACAAAAGCCAATATTGTAAGCAGACCTTTCTAACAACAGGTGTCTTAGGGCTGCTATGTCAACGACTTTCTGCACTGTCTCCCAGAGGTCCCTCTCCCTGGCCCTCACCATCTCTGATCTTCCAGATTCTGTTGGGCAAGTTCAAGTCTTGGAAACCCTGTAAGAGATTGCTGGATCTCTGGTTGTATACAGTCTTGCCATCAGCACATAAGAAGCTCTCAAAAACATGTGTTGAATAAATGAGTTATGTGAAAAAATAATCTGGTAATTTAAAACCAGAAAGAAAATATTCTGAAATGTATTAACAAAGGATACTGCTATTACATGAGAGTTTTGTTATATTTTTATATGCTTTCCAAGTTTTCTAGAATAAACACATACTTTTTTTGTAATTAAAAACCAAGTAGAAATAAATATTAGTTTCCAGAAAATCTGATAGATTAGATATAGAATCTACAGAGATGGGCCAAGATCCACTGGATAACTTTGACCCTGGGGATATTTTTGGCCATAGGATTCTGGGTGAGGCCCATAACACAAAGCATTTTTCTCTTGGGACCTAAACTTAGTGTTATTCCCTTCCATTCAGTCTTCATAGATAAATTCAGGAAACACAATGGTCAACACTTAAATCAAGATTTGTCAACTGATAAACTAAAAATACAAAATCTGAAAATCCACTGATGTTTCTCAGCTTCCAGTAACAAATGCTACAAACTATAGCGCTGCAATTAACTTTTAGCCATCTCTACTGATGAATGGAAACAATTTTTGAAAATTACTTTCAAAGCATATCTTCCTAAGGTTAATATTAAAAATTAGCTTCCAGGAGGAGGACTCTTAAACAATATTGTAAAGTAATTAGCCTCCAATTAAAATAAATAAATTTTTAAAAAAACATATTCTAGGTAGCAGTGGAAAACTATCCTAAATGTTTTTCAATTTGACATGAGCAGTACAACAGTGTACACTCTTCCCACTTATCACAGCTTATGATAACTAATAAGGATTCAACATTAAGTACCCAATTTGTCAGTACATGGCTGCTCTAAGTAAAGCCAACTTTTTCTAGTAATATTAATAGCTTCATAGTCAAATTCACTTTCTTGATCACTTCAATCCCTTTAGAGCAAGAGAATTGAACATGTGTAGCTAAACCACATTTTCCACATTGGGAAGAATAAAAGTCATTAAATCTATAGATCAGATTTAGCAATTATATTCCCAACAGAAATAGTAGGGAGGACATGTGTGCAGTAAAACATGTACCAATATCTTTATGGCAGCTTTGTTCATAATAATCAAAACTGGATACAACTCAAATGTCCACCAACAGTGAATAAATTTTAAAATGAGTAAATTTTAAAATGGATAAAATTGAGCTACTTTCATATAATGGAACACTATACAACAAATAAAACCTACAGTTTGGTAAGAACATAAATAAGACTTACAGACATAATGTTGAGTAAAAATAAAGGTAGGCAAAATAAATGTTTAATTAATTGCATTTATACAAAGTTTAAAACAGGCAAAAGTTATTTGCAATATTGGAAATCAGGGTAGCTTTTAGAAAAGGAGACAAGAAGGGGCACAAGAGAGGCTTCAGAGCTGCTTCTAATATTCTGCATCTGTCTTAGCAGAATTTGCACAAGTTATTAAACTGTAACGGAGAAGGCAATGGCAACCCATTCCAGTACTCTTGCCTGGAAAATCCCATGGACAGAGGAGCCTGGGAGGCTGCAGTCCATGGGGTCGCTAAGAGTTGGGCACGACTGAGTGACTTCACTTTCAATTTTCACTTCCATGCATTGGAGAAGGAAATGGCAACCCTCTCCAGTGTTCTTGCCTGGAGAATCCCAGGAACAGGGGAGTCTGGTGGGCTGCCGTCTATGGGGTCGCACAGAGTCGGACACGACTGAAGTGACTTAGCAGCAGCAGCATTAAACTGTAAAAATTCACTGTGGTGAATACTTAAGATTTATACCCCTGTCTGTAAGTCTGTTTAACTGCTATAAAAATATGACCCAAATGAGGGTTTTACAAAGAGCTGAGAAGGCAATGGCACCCCACTCCAGTACTCTTGCTTGGAAAATCCCATGGATGGAGGAGCCTTTTAGGCTGCAATCCATGGGGTCGCTAAGAGTCGGACACGACTGAGCGACTTCACTTTCACTTTTCACCTTCATGCATTGGAGAAGGAAATGGCAACCCACTCCAGTGTTCTTGCCTGGAGAACCCCAGGGACGAGGGAGCCTGGTGGGCTGCCGTCTATGGGGTCACACAGAGTCAGACACGACTGAAGTGACTTAGCATATACATCAAAAGACAGACATAGTTATTATGGTTGTTTTAGTAAATGTTCAATAATTCTAAGAACCTGGCCAGCAGTATATATGTAATGTTTATTTCTCCAGATCTTATGAGCCTTTGAGTCAGAGGAATCTCATTAACTGCAATACAAATGTCACTGGTTCCTGCTCCTATTTTCAGTACCAAACCTCCACCCCTGCACACCAAGTCCTGTATTTCTGAGAGTCTCCAGAAGGTGTCTCCCTGCTCTGTCAGTCCTGCGGGCAATGCCTCTCCCCTCTGAACAAAGCACTTCCCCCAGACCCTCCTCTACTGGGTCTGGCAAGCTGGGCAAGCTGCTTTGCTCTGCTCAGTTGCTCAGTCCCGTCCAACTCTTTGCGACTCCATGGAGTGTAGCTCGCCAGGCTCCTCTCTCCATGGGATTTTCCAGGCAAGAATACTGGAGCGGGATGTCATTTCCTACTCAAGGGCATCTTCTCAACCCAGGGATTGAACCCACGTATCCTGCATCTCCTGCATTGGCAGGCAGATTCTTTACTGCTGAGCAACCTGGGAAGGCAAGCTGTGCAGGAGTGAAGCACAAGAGATTGAGTCACCTGTTCGGGTGAGAAGGTAAAATAGTATTTCTTAAATCTGAGAATTTTTTTTAAAGCTGAAAAAATTATTTCCGTTTTTACCAACAGCCTTGTATGTACTCATGGGAATCATGCTTCTATACACTCAGACCAGGTTATAAAGAAACTAGTACAATCCCCATCAGACTTACTGCTCCTCTCTGACAACTAGGGCTTTTCTTGCTGGCTTAAGCTAATAAGCAGATTATTTCTACCCTTAGGGTGAACTCTTGCCCAGGAAGCTTCTCAGCCTCCACCAGACTCCCGCAGCTTGCTGGACATGCCCTTGCCCCAGCAACAGGCAGGGCATGACTTCTTCCCCTGATGATTCCAACTCCCCTAGGTGTATTGATTTTACTCAGGCCTGTCTCATCAGTTTGCTTATGTGCTCAGACAGGCCTGAAAACCTGCGATAGACCTCAGATAAACCAGTACAGAGATCCCTCTACTCTGACACCTGCAAACTCGGACTCTTGACTCACGTGGGAGCCCAAGGCAACAGTACACCCAACTCTGAGTGTGTTCTACATCTAGCATAAGAATGTTAAGGTCGTGTGTTTGTTTAAAAAGAGTTCTCCAATGTTCTCTATGAGAATAAACTCTTTCTTTTTGTGTGTGTGCTGTCAATTCAATCGTGTCTGACTCTTTGCAACCCCATGGACTGTAGCCCACCAGGCTCCTCTGTCCATGGGATTCTCCAGGCAAGAATCCTGGACTGGGTTGCCATGCCCTCCTCCAGGGGATCTTTCTGACCCGAGGATTGAACCTGCATCTCCTGCATTGCAGGCAGATTCTTTACCCACTGAGCCACCTGGGAAGTCGAAATATTTCTTTAGATGTCAATATATATTTACATCTAAGACTTTGAAAAGGAGAAAGTGCCATCTACTTTATGATCTGGATAGAGTGATGAAAATAATCAATTTTGATTCATCTTCTACAGAGTACAAGTAATTTGGGTTTGATGTTTTTCCTTTATTTTATTCAAGTATAGTTGATTACAATGTTGTGTTAATTTCTGCTGTACAGTATAGTAATTTGTTATAAAAAATACATACATCCTTTTTCATTAGAATATAGGTAATTTGTTCAGAGTGTTTTGGTGCATAAATATCTGAAACAAAGAAAGAGAAATAAAGCAATAATTTAAATTGCAGTCACATCCTTTGCTGAACCACTTGATGTCCTGAGTTCAAATAGCAAATTCCTCCACCTGCTGGTATAAGCTCGTCTCTGCAGTTCTCACATTTAAATCTCAAAAATATAAAAGATGATGTGTCATGAAAATTATGGGTGGAGTGAAGTTTAACGTTTTCATCTTAAACTGGAAATGTACTGTGATTCAGTCAGTGACTGATATACTATCATTCAAGGGGGTAGAGGAGGAAACAGCACTTTGGAGAAGAAAGAAAAACAGCTGTTGTCATGTAGCTTCAAGGCAAACACAAGACGCTCTTTCCTCCCTAAAAACTTAGCACTTAAAGTTAGGCTTATTTTTTCCTTTAGCATACTCTGCCTTGTATTTTCATGTGAGTGTGGTGCCTTAACATAGTTTAAAAGTTCTTGGTAAGGCAGATACCATGGCCTGTATTCTTCAGATCATTAACAGTGAACATAGTATACTGTGGATATATACAGTAGGTGTTCATTAAATGTTTGATTTGTTGACTTTCCAAGTTGGTCCTTACTTCCAGTTCCTTCTTTCACCAAGAACATGACCAAAGGGGAGTCCTTTAGTCACTGTTATAAAATAAACACTCCCATAATACGTATATGGACTTCTGCTGCTGCGGCTGCTAAGTCGCTTCAGTCATATCCGACTCTGTGCGGCCCCATAGACGGCAGCCCACCAGGCTCCCCCGTCCCTGGGATTCTCCAGGCAAGAACACTGTAGTGGGTTGCCATTTCCTTCTCCAATGCATGAAAGTGAAAAGTAAAAGTGAAGTCGCTCAGTCGTGTCCGACTCTTTGCGACCCCATGGACTGCAGTGCACCAGGCTCCTCCATCCATGGGATTTTCCAGGCAAGAGTACTAGAGTGGGGTGCCATCGCCTTCTACTTAAGTATAAATGGGAGAGGAGAGGCAGATGAAGAGGAGTCAGCTCCCAGGTAACCAGAGAATGGGGAAACAATGTGTCTAGCTACTTTGTCATCTGTTTGGTTCACTGATTTTACCAAATGCCCAGCACAAGGCTAGACACATAGTAAATGCTTAAATATTTTTAAAATAAATCAATAAATTAAAATATTGAATTTGAAAAACAGAGATAGGGTATGCTATGCAAAATTGCATCAAATGAACTCAGTACATCTAAGACAACAAGAAATCCAAAAAAGAAAAGCCCAGAACTTGTGCATGGGATCAACTTTTAATACATCATCCAGACTCCTGGGCTCCATCCTTGAAAAAATATGTGTTTTAAGCTGATAAACATCCAAGCATCCTATTGGTTAGAGTTTTAAAGGTGGCTAATTAATAGCTCAGAGAAGTTAAAGTGTTTGCATTTGAGAACTTGGTGTTTGTGATTCCTTCAGTTTACTCCTTAAGGAAACAAAAGTCTTAAAAAAAAAAAAAAACAGTAATATTTGTATAGCAGCTATACATTTTATAGGTAATCCCTGCAATAAATCTATTATGCATATATAAGTCAAAATGTGGACCCACTCAGGTCAGCATGATGAAGGCCCTGAGACAAGGTGGCAGAGAGGCTGTCTCTAGTGCATGTTGCATGATTATCTACTGATTATCTACTGAAACCCTAGGCTTAGCACACTTCTTACTTCCCTTCCTCGGTCAGGATTGGTTCATACCTCTTTGCAAAATTTTCCCAGAACTCATCTTATCATTCATTCCTATAACAAGGTGAAAGCTTTTTCTGAAACATGAGTCTTGTTGCATTAGTAATAATACTAGATGTAAAAGCAAATACAAGCAGTGAATAAACTCAGGTGTGTACGAAATGCAGCTTTATTTTTTACATATAATTTAAATTTCTAATTTGAACTCTCATTCTCCAGGAAAGGGAAACTGTGACCTCACTTTAACTGGCCCATTCACTTCAAGCACCAGTGTCGGTGGGAGGTAGGAAGCCCAAGCCTTGACAAGTCTTCCCCTGGGTGTTTTCTGAGTCAGCCTTCTCATCCGGTCTTCACCCACAGGCTGCTCCATACCTCCCTGGGGGTGGGGAGTCTTTGACCATGTCTAAGCCCTGACTACGGAAAGCCTTCAAGCAGCTGCTTCCTCCCCTGGATCTTCTAAAGAAGCAGAGAACATCGCAGGCTGCTCCCTGGCATTTCTGCTGCCTCCCCGAGGAAGCAGGCTCCCTCCAAGCTCCTTGCTCCAAGACTGTGACATCTCTACTCCCCCCACACCACTGTGCTATCTTCTCCCTCCTGTGAGTCTTGTCAGACTCTTGGCTCTCATTCAATGTGTCTCGCACATGTTAACCTAAGTGAAAGTGTTAGTCTCTCAGTCACGTCCAATTTTTTGAGACCCCATGGACTGTATCCCGCCAGGGTCCCCTGTCCACGGAATTCTCCAGGCAAGCATACTGGAGTGGGTAGCCATTCCCTTCTCCAGGGGATCTTCCTGACCTGGGAATGGAACCCAGGTCTCTTGTATTGCAGGCAGATTCCTTACCATCTGAGCCAATCCAAGCAGTAACAAACCAGAGAGGTTATATCCTTCACTGGCAATAATCGCAAGCTAGCGTGGCTCCTCAAGGGAGGTGGGGAAAAGTAAAGCACCAGGAGAAAAGGGAAGTGCTGGCTAAGATTTCAAAATATAATCCCAACCCCAAAGTTAATATCTTTTGCTTTTAACATTTCCTAACACTTCTCCACTCAGACCTTTTTTGAGTTTAGCTGCCTTGGGGAGTGAGAACAGAGAGCATTAACCTCACTTTGCAAAAGTTGAAATTGAGGCACTAAGCAATTCTCCAGCATATTCCATAACAGGCATACTAAAACCATCCACTGAACAAGGCACAGGGAGAAATGAGTTGTTAAATATTTCCTGCTTTTCAGAAACTCCCACCGGACCACGCCTAACAAACCAAACTACCGTATTAATGAGCAAATCAGATATAACAGGATCTGAAAGTGCCAGGGACACTCACTTGCTTCCAAAACAAGCCAAATATATTCAAGTAACAAGTGAATGGTCTCAGTTACAGCCAATTACAGAGATGCAATGCGTTCAGTGCTGTCCCCAGATCCGAAGGGCACTCAGTAGCATAATAAACCCAGGCTCTCGATCGTCTTACTAAATATTTAAAACAGCAGAGCCTAGAAGTAATCTTGGTTGACAGATTCACACATTAAATATACCGAGTGAAATGTACTTAAATTCAGTCACTGGGTACAAAGCTCAGCTCATCTTCTACGCTGAGCATCTCTGTTGTGCCAATGCCTCTTTGTGGGCCACTTTGGACCTCTGGCATTTCCCTGGATTTCAGAACTGATTAGAAGTAGGTCAAAGGCCAGAGAACAGCACAAAACAACCTAAAGGGACAGGATAACTAGGTCAGCTAAGGTGCAGTGAGAATTCAGGTTTACTCAACTGATCCCAAACCCATTTCGGAAGAAGGAAAACACAACACAAATATGTGAAAACCTCTTCAGCCTCTTACCTGTTAAGTGATCTTGAGCAAACTACCTAACATCTCTGAGCCACGGTTTCTTCATCTATAAAATGAAAAGAAAAATAAAACTTGCCCACAGAGCTGGTAAGAGGTTTCAATGAAGGAATGCGCATTAAGAGCCTAACCAGAGCTTTTGGAAAATGCTAGTTGTATATTTGATGGAAGTGGGATGCCAACACGGTTAGCCCTACTTTGGAATATAGTGGCTGCTAACCTATGTTTGTTATCTGATATCTTTCTGGTAGTCTCAAGAATGGGCCTCCCAGACTTCCAACTGCAGACAGCACAACTGATCAAGGGCTGCAGATATCCCTGCTGGGCTTGCACAGGTGCCACACCTCCCTGGGGAGCTTGCCTGACAAGAGAGCAGGGGGACAGTTGACTTTGGCTCCAGAATTGCCAGTCGCCTTGCTGGATCTTCCTGGAACTGAGGGCAGTTTGGGATGCTCCCTCTCATGGATCTCTCCCTCTCTCCTTCACTGGGAGTCAGATTCGCATCACAGCCTGACACTCTTTCTCAGGCTGACTTGGTTCCCTCCCCATTTTCTTCCCCAGGAGCATTTGCCCTAACAAAATCCTTGCATGTTGAATCCTGTCTTCATCTGCTTCTCGGAAGATTCAGACGCACTTGCCCATGTTCTTTTCTGACAGTGGGTATAACTTATACTTGTCTTATGAGGTGTGCATGGATTGTTGAGCTATTCACAAGGGCCATTTCATCAGAGTAGCCGTGGGGAAGCTGCAGCTAAGAAACAGGAATAACAGGGGTCATCGTTGCCAAGAGAAGTATGAACAAACATGAGGACCTTAAGTCTCATACTTTCTCAGGGAACTACAGTTTTGGGTGTTTCTAGTCAGGAGAAACTGAAGGAAATGTTTTCAAAGATAGTAATCTTCTTGGTCAAGTAATTTCACCTCTCTGGGCCTTGGTGTCCTAGACCAGTACAAAATGAGCAGATGTTAGATTTCAAAGGGACCCAGGAGACCATAAGCTCTGTGTTTCCCAAACTTCAGTTACATTTGTATACTTTTTGGCCAACCCATGTGCCACCCAACTAATAATTTTTCTTTAAGTAAATTCACTTTAACTTAAAATTTAAAAAGCAAAGTTTCTGTGAGAATTAAATGATAAAGTATCACTTACCATAAATGGAAGACAATATTATTAAATGCCAGTTAGATGCTAAAACCTGAAGAAAGGAGCTGCTTTCTGTTAAAAGCGCAGATTAGCAAATGTTAAAGACACGTTAACACCAAATACTTTCTAGAAAGACTAGAAGAGAAGTGAAAAAGACTGCCAATGTGACTTGTTGGTTTTGTTTGTTTGGCTGTGCCACAGGGCACACAGGATCTTAATTCCCTGGACAGGAATCTAACCCACACCACCTGCAGTGGAAGCAAGGAGTCTCACCCACTAGACTGCCAGGGAAGTCCCAACAGCGTGATCCATTGTCACTCAAAACTGGATGTACGGTTCCTCCTAAATCACTAAGTCACTCCTTTCACATAGGCTTGGAGGTTCCCTCCCTCCACACTATAGTTTGGACATCCCACTGGTAACAGTTTTTCCAGTTTGAGAGATGCGCAACTCAACTCAGGGGTGCAGGTTTACTGACCGGCTACAGAAGTAACAGTGTGTTTATCAGTTTATCATTATTCTGGGTTTTCAACAAGAATTTAGTCCATCTAAGTAGATGGGGGCCTAGGATCCACCCATTAGAAATTGTCTTAAACAAAACTAAGAAATAGAAAGTTTGCCTTTAGCGTCTTCCCTCTCTTCTTTTGTACACCCTAACTCCTCATTCCCTGCCTAAGTACCCAGACAATTCTTTTCCCTTTTGCTGCTCAGACCTCCCTGGGAGGAAGATCTACTCAGACCTAGCTTTCCCTCATCTCACTGCTCTACTCTACTTTCCATCTCCTGTTGAGCTGTTTCACACCAACCTGTGAATGACCCAAAACTGGCTTAACACTGTGACCATCCTAGAGGTATTCAAAACTAATTTTATTTTTTTTACTTTTTATTTAATTTGGAGAATAGCCAATGAACAAGGTAGTGATAGTTTCAGGTGGACAGCAAGGGGGCTCAGTCACACATATACATGAATGGATACATTCTCCATTCTCCACCAAACTTTCCTCCCATCCAGGCTGCCACATAACATTGTGCAGAGTTCCCTGTGCTATTCAGTAGGTCCTTGTTGGTTATCCATTTTAAATATAGCAGTCTGAACATGTCAATCCCATACTTCCTAACTACTAACTATCCCTTGCCCCCATTCTTCCCCCTACCTTGCAACCATAAATTCATTCTCTCAGTCTGTGAGTCTGTTCCTGTTTTGTAAAGAAGTTCATTTGTATCATTTCATTTTATATTCAGCCCTAAGGGATGTCATATGATACTTCTCTTTCTCTGACTGACTTCACTCAGTATGACAATCTCTTTATCCATCCGTGTTCCTGCAAATGTCAGTATTTCATTCTTATTAATGGCTGAGTAATATTTCATTGTGTGTGTGTATGTGTATATATATATATATATATACAACATCTTCTTTATCCATTCCTCTGTTGATGGACATTAAGGTTGCTTCCATGTCTTGGCTATTGTAAATGGTGCTGCAATGAACGTTGGGATATGTGTATCCTTTTGGATCATTTCAAAACTGATTTTAAAAACTTATTTTTTTATAATCTAATTTGTCAAGAGATCTGCCTTTTCAGCCTCCCCTCAAACTTTACCACAGAGGCCCAGTTATTTTAAGATCCACTCTTTTTTTTTTTTGCATTTATTTTATTTATTTTTAAAGTATGATTGACATACAATATTAGTTTCAAGTATACAACATGATTCAATATTTTTGTAGATTATACTCCATTTAAAGTGTGTGAAACTGAAAGCGTTGGTTGCTCAATCGTGTCTGACTCTGTCAACCCACCGACTGGAGCCCACCAGGCTCGCCTGTCCATGGGATTTCCCAGGCAAGAATATCAGAGTGAGGAGCCATTCCTTTCTCCAGAGGATCTTCCTGACCCAGGGATTGAACTTGGGTCTTCCACATTGCAGGTAGATTCTTTACCATCTGAGTCACCACGGAAGCCCTATACTCCATTTAAAGTTATTACAAAATAATGGCTATATTCCCTCTGCTTTACAACAAGCAACAAGGATATATGTTGCTTATTAATTTTATGCATAGCATTTGTATATCTTAAGCTCTCCCTCCTTCCTTCTCTCCACTTGTAACCACTAGTTTATTCTCTCTGTAAGATCAGCTATTTTTTTTTTTTAAGATCAGCTATTTTGATGTTGCTCTCACTTTTAATTTAGGGCATTTCTGGCCTCGTCCAGATGGCCAAACCATCATCCTTGTGTATTCTAAAATGCTTTCCTATTCCAGGTCATCAGTATTACAGGTATTGTATATTGTAACTCAGTCTTGGCTCTGCCCCAAAAGGCCTAGCATCTAAAGGGATCCAGGCCTAGGGACCTGGATATTTTGTCAGAGCTGTGAAATCTAAAGTTTTATTTTTATGGTGAGAGCTGCATTTAGCCTCCCACCCCCACCACCACATCAACTCAAAATAATCAGCTCTGGCCTACTATTAACAGTGAAGTCTATTAATAAATTGTACTAAGATTTGTGGGGGGGTGGGGGGCGGGGATAGAACTCAATTCTGGAATGGACTGTCTCTAAAAGAAATTAATACCATATCTTATTGAAAAAGATTCTGACATCCTAAAATATCATTTGTTTGCCTTTGCCAAGGTTTATACACACACACACACACACACACAAATAAATACCTCCAAAGCTGGAAGGTGAATGGTGCAAAGATCAGGCTGTACTGCCAAATAACACAGACTGCTTTGTTTCATGTACACAAGGCAACCAGCCCAGTGAGTTATCCCTTCCTATTACAGGACACACCTTCTCATTTCCCTCCCTCCACCCTGCCTTCATTTGAAACATAGTTCAAACAAGAGGCCCAAGTAAAAACCCCTGCCACCTAATCAGTCTGAAGGTCCAACTGAGGACTTTCTTTGATTCTCACTAACCTGTCTCTATAGATAAACAGTTGAGTGCTTTGACAAGGCAGTTCAGTTCAGTCGCTTAGTCATGGGGTCTGACTCTTTGAGACCCTGTGGACTGCAGCAAGCCAGGCCTCCCTGTCCATCATCAACTCCCACAGTTCACTCAAACTCATGCCCATTGAGTCAGTGATGCCGTCCAACCATCTCATCCTCTTGACAAGGCAAGCACGAGTCTAAGAGTCAGGAACTCTGAATTCCTGGGTCCTCAAAAACTAAATGACAGCAAAGGGGGTGCCCTAGGATTCTTTTTCTGACCCAAGATGGGAGGGATGCCAAGAACTAACAGGGATGTGTGACAATCAAGGTGAGAGTGCTGACTCTCCGGAAGCTTGTGGTAGAACCCATTCCAGATGAGAAATGATAGCAATAATAGTAACATAACAAATAAACCTCTGTAAACAAAAGCCTGCCAGCAACATGCTGGTACCTGAAAACTGTGTTCTCTTCTTGGTGGGAGTTGGGCCAAAAGACACAACCAAGACAAAAATTGCAGAGAAGGAAGGATTTATTATTTGCAGCAATTAAGGAGAACACAGGATCCTTCCCAAATCAGTGCCTCTCTGAATAGCAAAATTGGGGAAATTTGCAGCTAAAGGCACAGGTATATTCATAAAGGGGCTTGGGCTGAGAAATCAGCAAACGCCTGGCAAAGGTCTAGCTTTAGTTACTTGAAGTCACAAGAGTCCACTCCATCCTTCCATCCTCCACTTGAGTGGGGGCCTTAGCTCCTGCAGAACTCAAAGATGAGCATCAGATTGTTATGTGTGTCGCTTGAGGAGGAACTAGGACTCTTTTTATCACCTATTTTTTTCTTGACTGCTTTCCCTTTGTTCCTGCTTTCCCTTACTTCCTTTAAGATCGTTAACTGCTGTGACCTGTTCAAGGACAAATATTATGGCCAAGCTTAGATCACAAAATGGCTTAGGCCAAAAATACCTTCTCTTAGGTCAAGAAAGCCCCCCCCCCCCAACACACAAACCCCTTCTCTATCTCTAGGGACCCACCCACTCCCACTCCATCTGCTTACAACGCTTTCACACCCAGACATTATTCTTATACCCAACACTCCGGAGCCGGGAAGCAGGTCAGATTCCCTCCTCTCCCCACTCTCCCCCCACTCTCCCCCCTCACCCATTTCCACAGACCCTGAAGGGAGCGTCCATGAGTTACCACAGATCCCATTTCAACCGCCAAGAGGATTCACTCGAGGTCCCTCCAGCCGCCAGCGCCCACGGCGCCCAACCATCTCATCCTATCCTATCCAGGCATAGCGGGCGCGCAGACTCTCGCCCGCAGAGGTCCCCACCGGCCGGCACCGACCGTCGCTCCCGCCCCGCCGGCCCGGAGTCCCGAGGTAGGGAGAGGGGGAGCCGGGCCCTCCCTCCGCTACCCAGGCAGGCGGGCTGGGACCCGGGGCGGCGCTGCCGCGCCCAGGGGCGGACCCCACACTTTCTTCCGACTCAAAAGCCGCGAGCGGCGTAGAGCTGCTCCGCCCCTGTCCCGCCGCCTGTCCGGAGCCGCACGTCCTGCAGCCGCACGTCCCGCTCGCCGCGCTGCCCGCCGCCGCCATGGCCAAGCCCTGACCGACCAGGAGAAGCGGCGGCAGATCAGCATCCGCGGCTTCGTGGGCGTGAGAACGTGGCCGAGCTGAAGAAGGGCTTCAATCGGCACCTGCACTTCACTCTGGTCAAGGACCGCAACGTGGCCACCCCCCGCGACTACTTCTTCGCGCTGGCGCACACGGTGCGCGACCACCTAGTGGGGCGCTGGTTCCGCACGCAGCAGTACTACTACGAGAAGTGGCCCCAAGGTACTGCCCGCACGCGGCGGGCGGCGGCGCTCCCCGGTGCCCTCCGCGGCGTCCTGCCCTTCTGGGAGGGCGGCAACCGAGCGTCGGGGCGATGGCCCCGGCTGGATGGGTGGAGCCCTGGGGGTGACCTCTTCTAACCCCTATCCTCCCCCTACACACACACACCCGGCGAAGTCCGGGGGAGAGTGTGTGGGCGGCGGGTGTGCAGCCGGGGTCAGATCTGGCATTCCGCCACACCCCAGTTAAGTCTCGGTTATCCGAGCGCCAGCCCCACCCTAACCACTGCGCTTCCGTCCCCGGGGGATCTCCTGGAGCAGAAGCCCAAGCCTCCCTCGCCTGTCCACTGGTTTCACAAACTTTTGGGGAGCATCTACTCTCAGCATCTAATCTAGAGATAGCTGGCGGCTCCAGTCTGAATGCCAGGCCCCAAACAGTAGATCCAGAACAAAGGGGGATAAAACCCTGCCTGGGGGTGCGGGGCGGGGTGGGAGGGGGGACTGAAGGTTTAGGGAGCCGAGACCTGCCGAGGTGGCAAATGGTGATAAGATTTAAGAGGGCGGGTGGGGCAGGATTTGGAGGAAGGCGCATCACAGCCCACAGAACCTTTTTAGAGAAGGAGATGAGATGGGGGTTGCGTGGCAAGACCCGGCTGGTCGAAAGCACAACCCGAGTGTGACGGAAGGGATGGGGGGAGTAGGGGGGGGGGGTAGAGGTCCTGACCCACGCTCAGAGCTCTGTATCCGCCACCACCACCCTCCCCCCACCCCCCCACCCCCCACCCTCCCCCCCCCCCCCACCCCCCCAACCCCCCACCCTCCCCCCCACCCCCCCCACCCCCCCAACCCCCCACCCCCGCGCCCAGTACCTGGAGTGGGGTGTGGAGCTCCTGGAATGACTTGGTTCCTGCTTGCTGGGGGCCGGAGGCCAGGCCACCCCCGGACTGCTGAGGAACCGCTGTTCACAACCACTCCTACCCACCGCACGGGGGCTGGAGAGGACTTGGCTGCGAGACTGTGTTGTGCCCAGTAAGGGTGAGGGAGTGTATTGGAAAGGGTGAAAAATGGTAAATCCTGGAGACAGTGGCCCAAACATTTATTACAAATTGTTTTAGCACAGAAAGCATGAAAAAGAATAGTCCATATTCAAGTGCTCAAAGAGCCCCTCAGCAAAAATTCCTGAGTGAGAAATTGCAGCTCTAATGAACTTTCAAATGGAAAGTAACTTCCTCAGCGTTTGACGCCTAGGCCTCTACCGGAAGGTAGCAACTGGTAAAATATTTTCTTGCTGCTGCACTGCGGTCAGTGGTGTCAGACTATTTTAGACCCGGCAGACTGCTGCCTTCCAGGCTCCGCTGTTCATGGATTCTCCCTGCAAGAATACTGGAGTGGGTTGCCATTTCTTCCTCACGCGATCTCCTGATCCGGGGTGAACCCCACGACTCTGCCGTCTGATGCACTGGCAGGCAGATTCTTTACCATTAGTGCCACCTTGGAAGCCCCAAAATATATCCTTAGAAAACACTTAATGTATGCATATATTTCAATTCAATTCAATTCAGTCGCTCAGTCGTGTCTGACTCTTTGCGAATGCATATATTTAGTGTATTGTCAATTTGCATAGAAAAGACTGCACCTTACATTAAAAATTATTCTTTAAGTTTTTAAGCTGGAGTGTGAGATGATGAGCCGTGTTTCAGACCTCCCGCCTCCCCTGACACACACACATACATTTCCAAAGTATTTAGTGCCATAGAACACATGCTCGCCTTATATGTTTCTTCTCCAATGATTTAACTGGTACTTCATAGTTTTCTCCTCTTGAAAGTTTCTGCACTGGGCAAGCATTTAAGCCAGGTATTCTGATAGTGATACAAGTGAACAAGATCCGTTGCACACTTGTTAATCAAAGGTCCCAGCCCTCAGCACAGAGTGGAGCCAGTAGGTGTGTCCAAGCTTCTCTCCCACCTCCCTTTCTGCCTGGCAACTGCAGATGAATCCCACATCTGGATCACGTCTGGATCTCTAGTCTCAATTCCTTTTCAGACTCCATTCCTACATTTATAAGTGCTTGGTGACCATAACTAGATCTCCCCTTATTCCCTCAAACTCAGCATGTTAAAAACTCAGAATCATCATCCCTCCCAATCCCGCCCGCTCTTGTGTTTCTAATGTTAATGGCATTGTCATTCTGACAGGTCATCCAGACACAAAACTCTACTTTCACCTTTGACTTCCTCGTGTATTCCCCATTCAGCAATTCACCAAATTCTGTTGATTTCTGCAGTTTGCCTTGAAAGCATCCACTCTCCTCCATTCTCCGTTCTCTGCCTAATTTAGGCCCTGATCTCTGCTCTCCCAAGAAGTAGATTTCCAAGTGATTGCTTCCCAGAAGTGGTTAAACTTGGCAGCATGCAGCTGAATAAATGGCTAGCAGACTTATTTTGTTTGGTCTGTTAGACATCTTTAAGCAATTTTATTTTCCATGCCTTTGGGCAGGACATGTCCAACCAGCTCTGCCCACTACTCCTCATTGTTTTTCGGGATAGCCTTTATGCATTTATCTTCTCAGCCTGGCTCCTGAAGGCATTTGACTTTGCAATCCCATCTCGTTCTATGCATTATAATCTGATTAAACCTCCTAAAGTGACACAGCTTGCCCTCTGCTCAGATCTATAACACTGGCTCTGGTCGCCTGGCACAGTCCTCTTAATCTAGCACTGAAGGCCCATCACAGCCCAGGTGAGGTTATTTCCCATAACCCTCCTGGACTTACCGTGTTCTCCCACCAACCCGATTTGCCATCCCCATCCATGCCCTGATCTCCCCACTTCCAGGTCTCTGCCAACACTGCACCCCTCCCTCAGAATGGCATTCCCACCAGGTGTCTCTGCCCAGTTGTCACCTGCCCTTCAAGGCTCAGTTGTGTTGTTGTCTTTTCTCTACACCTTCCCAGAACTACCAGGGCTTCTAATTAATGCTAGGAAAATTTTAAATTATTTTTAAAATATTACATACTGTTTTGTCCTCTTATTTTATCTTTATAAGCCTTTTGAAAATTTCTATTTTTTGTAAAATATACATAAGATATTAATAATAGGAGTGCATGTATATAATCTATAGCATATATAGGCAATGCTCAAATATTTTACTACCAGAAGTATGTTTTAAGTGTTTAGAGATCACTAACTAAGAGGATGAGGGAGATCAATTTTTTTAAGGTCTTCTGTATCCCCAAAATAAGGTGCAATCCCGCCCCCAAAAATTTATTTATGGGAAAATAGGAAATCACCTTTAATTCATGTCTTTGGAAAACCTGTCATGCAACAAGTTTCTCCAATTACTTTATTTTATTTTAAAATACTTTATTTTAAGCAGCAACTTTTTTTTTTTTTAGGAAGAGCTTGAAATATCTGAAAAACTCTTAAATTGATGCTAATTTAGAATTCTTAAGAGGGAGAGAAAGAAAATTAACACAGATGTAGTCATTATTCCTGGGGCTGCTGCTGCTGCTGCTGCTAAGTCGCATCAGTCGAGTCCGACTCTGTGTGACCCCATAGAAGGCAGCCCACCAGGCTTCCCCGTCCCTGGGATTCTCCAGGCAAGAACACTGGAGTGGGTTGCCATTTCCTTCTCCAATGCATGAAAGTGAAAAGTGAAAGTGAAGTCGCTCAGTTGTGCCCGACTCTTAGCGACCCCATGGACTGCAGGCTACCAGGCTCCTCTGTCCATGGGATTTTCCAGGCAAGAGTACTGGAGTGGGGTGCCATTGCCTTCTCCGATTCCTGGGGCTATGACCTCACAATTGCAAGTGCTTGATATATATATTTACTGTGTTTATAAGCAAGCTTTTTCTAGATCACCAAAAAGTAAAAACGCCATACATAGTGGTTTTATTATAGAGATCATGAAAATGCACACAGAGAAGAATGAAAATAATTGCCCTGATTACATAAATGGGTGTCTGTGGCTTGAGAAACTCTTCCTTTTTTAAGTGGTACCAGGGCACCAGTCATGGGGGTGAGTGGCAACTTGCACCTCTTTGGCCTGCATCTGCCCCCTTTTCCTAACTCACAAAGGTATCTAATAAACTAGTGAGAGCCCTAACGATAGCATTATAGATATTCAAGCAACTTGGATAAAAGTAATAATGATGTGCTCTGGAAAATAGTATTAAATGACATATTGACTCTCCATGGGCAACTTCGAATTCAATTGTTTCATAAAATGAAAACAGGAAAACTGAGATTTCTAAATTGACATTTTCTTATAACATTTTAAGTATATATGTGCAACTAATGAGTTTAATATTATAATAAGCATTCCTTATATTGAAATGTATTCATATTTTTTTAGTATTTTCTGCTTGACCAAATCCTTTTTAAGAGAGTGATAAAGTTAATGATCCTTTTTTAAATTAGTAAACTGTACTTATATTTTGGAGAAGGCAATGGCACCCCACTCCAGTACTCTTGCCTGGAGAATCCCATGGATGGAGGAGCCTGGTAGGCTGCAGTCCATGGGGTCACTAAGAGTCGGACACGACTGAGTGACTTCGCTTTCACTTTTCACTTTCATGCACTGGAGAAGGAAATGGCAACCCACTCCAGTGTTCTTGCCTGGAGAATCCCTTGGACGGTGAAGCCTGGTAGGCTGCAGTCCATGGGGTTGCACAGAGTCAGACACGACTGAAGCGACTTAGCAGCAGCAGCAGCACTTATATTTTAAAGGGTTTTAGTAATGTCTGAGCTTTGCACCTTTCACTTTCAACTCCGATCGTATTTACCTGGCTTTTACCATGTCAAAGGCAAATAGTTTCTAAGCTGATAGAGAAGTGTCCCATTTCACCAAGAATAAACACCAATAAACTTGTTATTCAGAAGAAACTATTGTCAATTCATAGACTTTCTAGAGTAATTTTAATCCGAAAATATTTAATTATAATATTACTTGCACTAACAGTTAAGGACTACTTTGCAGCCAGTGGGTGTGTCTGAAAGGAGTTAATCTTCGTGTTTCTTGGATGACTTGAGGTACTCATAAGCCAAACCCACCTGACCATCACCCTAGAAACATTTTACAGATGAATGATGAGCTATGTCATTCTGACCGCTGTTTACCCAAAACATACACTTTTTCATGAGGCTTGTGAATCGGAAGAAAAAACCCACAAAACATTGACTCTGCTTAGTTGGATGAGTTTGCCTTTTTTTTCCACCCTCCTCCCTGGGAGTAAAAGATATTTCAGTTCAGTTCAGTCACTCAGTTGTGTCTGACTCTTTGCGACCCCATGAATCGCAGCACGCCAGGCCTCCCTGTCCATCACCAATTTGAGTGAGTTCACTCAGACTCACGTCCATCAAGTCCGTGATGCCATCCAGCCATCTCATCCTCTGTCGTCCCCTTCTCCTCCTGCCCCCAACCCCTCCCAGCATCAGAGTCTTTTCCAATGAGTCAACTCTTTGCATGAGGTGGCCAAAGTACTGCAGTTTCAGTTTTAGCATCATTCCTTCCAAAGAAATCCCAGGGCTGATCTCCTTCAGAATGGACTGGTTGGATCTCCTTGCAGTCCAAGGGACTTTCAAGAGTCTTCTCCAACACCACAGTTCAAAAGCATCGATTCTTCGGCGCTCAGCTTAGGTGTTACCAAAACCAGGATATGAGATGGTTTTCTATTTTGTCAGCTTTTCTTTAGCCCTTCATGCATCTATAGGCGTCTCGTTTGAACCTGAGTTAAAGTAGTCCTGCCTATTTGTTTTTCATTGCTTACCTTGTGTTTTTATGTTGACAAGTAAGATTGGCCTCGTAGCTGTCCACATAACATCATTTTTCTTTGTTTCAGAGGGTTTATTACCTCTCTTTGGAATTTTACATGGGCCGAACATTACAGAACACCATGATCAACCTTGGCCTGCAGAATGCCTGTGACGAGGCCATCTACCAGGTATGTTATCTCTGTATTTCTCTCATTCTCTCCCTTTAAATTTCAAGTTCAACTCAGGAACCTTGGGGAGAGAGCATCCCCCCTAAAAAAAAGAAAAAAGATGAAAAATTGTTTCTGTAGACATGGCTGTTTCAAACTGTTAGAAATGTACACTATAGTACTCCTGATCTATGGTTTAAGAGGAACACAGTTAGGGAACACAGTTAAAAAACTTGTTTTGCCCCATGAGAATTTTGTTCTGCAATCAGTTTTTGACAGCATTCCACAAGAAATTGCATTTTAGAAATTTGCATCTGAACAGCCTTTAAAAACTACTTGAGTCCCTGTTGTCAGAATCACAAGCTTTTCTTTGGACTCCTATCTACTTTTTAAAAATGATCAAAATTTGACTGTTACTTGTATATCAAGACATTATCTGAAATTAATAAGCTTTTAAAATTCTGTTGTCATACTTTCTCCATTGCTTCATGAGATGTAAAAATACACTTCCTCTTTAAACAAGAAGCTTGAGGTCTTGAACCTGATGTGCTAATTTGTTTGCATGAACATATTTAACTGGTCCTCTCCTGACCTTCAAGTATATTCATACCAAAAATAGTCATTAACCTTTCTGATGTGGTTGATGGGAGGAATGTGTATTTGCAAAGATGCACTCTAGATGAGAGACTGTTTAAATTGCTTTTGTCCTGGCATGGGGTTGTCCCCTCATGTGGACAGCTGCTTGTCACTAGGGCTGGTTTCCTTCATGTGGGTTTAGCAGAGCATTCTGTGTCAAAGAACAATTGCAGCTCCTCTCTTGCTTCCCTTTTCTTTGCTTCCCTTGATATCAGCTGAAAAAATATACTTCCTTTGGACCAGAATCGAACCAGGTGGGATGAAGTGACTCCTTGCTCAAGTATAGCCTACTCTAGACTCGAATGTTTACGAGTGTTACAAATCCTAAGCACTAGTATTAGCAGTTGGCGTCACAGGGACCCCGGTACTCTAGTGAACCGGGAGCAAATTTGAAAGCCCTTTTAACAATGAACAGAGGCAGATCCATTTTTGAACTCTTTAGAAGATGCAGTTATCAAGACTTGTACCAGAAAGCAACTTTTGACATAAAGATAGGAATTCAAATTGGTAACCAGCCCCGTGGCAACTGGGGCATCCACTTTAAGCATGCATTTTTAAATGTGTATGTTTCCACGTAAAACAATATCTAATTTCATGGATTGCATCACTTTCAGATAAGAATGCAATCATTTCACAAAGGACCATCATTAGCCAGGCATGGGCTAAATTATTATCTAGTCAGCAGAGGACAAGTATTTTAATTTATCTGACCATCAGTTTCCTCATGGTAAGATGAGCAGTCCAAAATGATCTCTAGGACTACACAATTTTGATATGAGTCCATATTGCTGCTAGTGGCCTCTGGCTGTGTTGGTTCTAACACTTGAGGACAGAGAGCTGACTGTCAACCAGTTCCATCCAATCCCAAGTTTATAGATGCTCCTCTGCCTCTCACAGTCTCTCTCGTTCTTTCTTTTTTTAATTGCATATAGTTAATTTACAATATTGTGTTAGTTTCAAGTGTACAGCATAGTGACATATTCAGTTCAGTTGCTCAGTCATGTCCAACTCTTTGCGACCCCATGGACTGCAGCACACCTGGCTTACCTGGCCATCACCAACACCCAGAGCTTGCTCAAACTCATGTCCATTGAGTCAATGATGCCATCTAATCATCTCATCCTCTGTCTCCCCCTTTTTATATTATTTTCCATTATAGGCTATTACAAGATATTGAGTAGAGTTCCCTGTGCTATACAGCAGGTCCTTGTTGTTTACCTATTTGATATATAGTAGAGTGTGCATATGTTAATCCCAAACGCCTAATTTATCTCCCCTGCGACTCTTCCCTTACAGTCTGTTATCTACCCCCAGAGAGAAGTAGAGGATTTTAGGCCCATCCCAGCTGGACCACAGGACTGAGGTTTCCCTGACTGCTGTCTGGCCCCAGATCTTACAGGCAGTGACTCACTAACTGGTTTTGGGTTAACAACCTTTGACCTCAGTGAGTAAATACGTTATGGTCATGAAAAGATGAACTTTAGTCCATCCCAGAGAATCTGACCTCATATCTTTCCCTAATTTTCAAATTTAGTCCAGTTAGTGTGGACTTGGTACTAGACTATCTATGAGGTTTTACCCTGACAACAAAAAAATAACTTTAAGAAATAGTAATAGCCAATATTTATTGAGGAGTATCTACCCAGGAATCATTCTGAGTGCTTTGTTTGTATAATCTCATTTAATTCACAGTCCTAAATGAAATAGAGACTATTGTCATTGTTTTATTTTAGTCGCTAAGTCGTGTCCAACTCTTCGAGACCCTGTGGACTGCAGCCCGCCAGGCTCTGTCCATGGAATTTCCCAGGCATAAATACTAGAGTAGGTTGCTATTTCCTTCTCCAATAGATACTATTATCCTCATTTTAACTTTTTTTTAGTTTTATTATTTTTCTTTTGGTTGTATGGAACGGTTTGTAGGATCTTGGTTCCCCCACCAGAGATTGAACCGGGGCCCCCGGCAATAGAAGCATGGAATCTTAACCACTGGACTGCTCCCGTGTCCTCATTTTTAAGCAGGAGATAAAAGTCATAGTGAGATTTAGTACCTTACCCATGGTCATGTAACTAATAAATAACAGAGTCGTAATGGATATTTAGAGCCCATACTCTTCTCCAGCCTGCTGCTGTGCCCTCACAGACAGTCTGCATCTTCAGTCACCAGCATCTGCAGGGGTTATCTGATGTCAGTTCTAGCATTGAGGGACCTGGAAGGATTGAGTTCACAGATGAACCTGGATGCCCAACCCAGAGCTTTAGGACATGACTGCTCTCTCTGAAGTGGCTTGTTTGTATCCACGTTCAATGTTGTTTTCCTTTCATCCCCAGCTTGGATTGGATATGGAGGAGTTAGAAGAAATCGAAGAAGATGCTGGGCTTGGCAATGGTGGTCTTGGGAGGCTTGCTGGTAAGCGACATCGTGAATGTGCTGTGTTGTCTGGCTATTGACACCTTCTCAGATGCCAAGCACGACTATTCCTATAGAACCAGCAGACTGTATAGGAGAAGTGCAAGGTGTGACCTAGTAGTAGATGTATTTGCTTTTGGCTCTGCACTGTGGTTCGACCAGTTCTAGACAGACAGTCAGAGAAGGCGATGGCACCCCACTCCAGTACTCTTGCCTGGAAAATCCCATGGACGGAGGAGCCTGGTGGGCTGCAACCCATGAGGTCGCTAAGAGTCGGACATGACTGAACAACTTCACTTTCACTTTTCACTTTCATGCATTGGAGAAGGAAATGGCAACCCACTCCAGTGTTCTTGCCTGGAGAATCCCAGGGACAGGGGAGCCTGGTGGGCTGCCGTCTATGGGGTCGCACAGAATCGGACATGACTGAAGCGACTTAGCAAGCAAGATAGACAGACAGTCGAGAAAGGAACTTGAACAAAAGAGACATTGCTTAAAAAGTTTGGAGACATTGCTTCAAACCCCAAAGCTAACCAGATGCTTCCTGTGCCCTGAAGGGTTTCCACACTGGCCCCTTCACTTCACTGTCCCCAACTGCTCAATTCACATACTTGTGTGGTAGAACCAAAGTTGTTTAGCCATTGTGTTATCCTCTTGTGCATTGGACAGTTTGCTTTTTGATTGACTAGTAGGCAGTGATACACTTGTTATAGTATTGGTTCGATTTAATTAATGAATATCCTTTTTTGTATGGATTCAGTTTATCCAGAAATTATTTTTCAACAAATATAGAGGAAAAGATTAAAAATATAATACCAATACCATTAAATTTAAAATATGCATCCTGGACTTCCCTAGTGGTCCAGTGGTTAGGAATTTGCCTGCCAATGCAAGGGACACAGGTTTGATTCCTGGTCCGGGAAGATCCTATGCAGCATGAGGCAACCAAGCCTGTGCACAACTACTGAACCTGCACTCTAGGACCCTTGTGCCACAAGAGAAGCCACTGCAACGAGAAGCCTTGTGCACTACAGCTAGAGAGCAGCCCCTGCTTGCCACAGCGAGAGAAAGCCTGAGTGCAACAACACAGAACCAAAACTAAAATAAAGTTTTAAAAAATTCAGCCAACAAGGCCGTGTATTATCACAGAACAACTCTAGAGTTTGGCCATTCCAGGGTTTATTTATTCAGCAGCACAGTTCAATCAGGACTCTGCATCTCTGTGGTTCTTTTGACTTTTTATGGAAAAAAGACAGCAGCAGTAAGGAGAATCTTTAACTGTACCCAGCAGACGTCCTAGGAGTTGTCATTGGATAGAATGATGCATCGTATGCTCGGGCCAAAACCAAAACTGATGAAGGACATAGAATTACCATGATTAGCCTAGAAGTTTAGTCAAGCAATATTCACTTCCAGGTCCAGCCTCCCTTAAGCATAACCTGGTATGTGAACAACACTGGAATTCCATCAGCCAGAAAGAGAGTCTGCCACAGATGTCCCAGTCAGTCAGACAGGTCACATGTAAATTATACATGTCTTTTCAAGCAAGGGGGCATGGAGACAGGTTTCCCTAGAAAGGGCAGTGCGAGGGACAGGCACAATAAAAGACATGGCTAACACAGACCAGTTTCCTTTAGTTCAGTTCAGTTCAGTCGCTCAGTCGTGTCCGACTCTTTGCTTAGCTTAGCTTTCCTTAGCTATTCTCAAATGGAATGCCAACATGAACGTAGTTGTAGTTTCTAGATAGTGAGATAATAAATGATGTTTGTTTTCTTCTTTATGAATTTTTGTATTTTCTAACTTTTCTATGATATTTATTTTATTATAATTGGGGAAAATGTGACTTTAAAAAATTAATACTCACTGTGCAGCAGTCTCTGTGCTTTAAAATATAAATATGGTTTCTCATAGAAAAATGTTTTGTGGCTGCCTTGTTTTTTAGAGAAAGACAAATTTTTACTTACCTTGATAACTCTGTCTTTTGCTTGTGCTCGGTTTAATTTAGCCTGCTTCCTGGATTCCATGGCAACTCTGGGGCTTGCAGCCTATGGCTATGGCATCCGATATGAATATGGAATCTTCAATCAGAAGATTCGAGATGGATGGCAGGTATGTGACTCATATTTTTAATTTTGTCAGTAAAATTTTGCCTTGATGTTCTGGATGATTTATAATTTACAGAATTTAACAGAGGGCGTTACTAATGTCTGTAGCATTTGACTGACATCTGTGAATTCTGTCCGTCTTCCCACTTTGCGATATAAGCTCCCTAAGAGCCGAGAGCCCGCCAGTGTCACCAGTAATTCACCACCAGATCCATAGCATCTTTTACAGTGCCAGACTCATAAGGATGCTAGAGAGTCATGAAGATACTTGTCACTGAGTACCTGAATGCAGACCACCTGTAATGGGCAGTGTCCTATCTCTGCAGCATGCAAAATGGAGGAGCATGTCTTTTGACTCATGATCTTTGCCAGTAGCCCTTGCAGGTAGGAAGCATGTCACCATTTTTGTAGGTGAGAAAACTGAGGCTCTTAAGAGGTGAAGTCACCTCAGATCACACTTTTGGTAAATCTACATCCCCAGATTTCCCAGTCACAATCAGTATTCTTTTCTACATTCAGAGTCTTGCCCTCCTTAGTATGCCTTTGTTGTTCAGTCGCTCAGTTGTGTCCAACTCTTTGTGACACCATGGACTGCAGCATGCCAGGCTTTCCTGTCTTTCACTATCTCCCAGAGGTTGCTCAAACTCACATTTTAATATGCCTATCTTATAAGATATATAAACTCAGTTTTCTGCTTTTTTTTTAATATAACAGTAGGCAGCCTTGTTAACTATTATATCAAATAAATCTGGCACATATTTAATATGTGTAATTATAGTGCCCCATAGAAAATTGCACAAATAGTAATTAATCCATATAAATGACTCTCATTTTATTTTCATATAACCAAACCAGATTCTTAAGTATTCGTTTCTGTTTATCTTTAGTAATCCTTTGAGCTACAGTCATATAGCTGTCCGTGCACGGACAGTTTTCCTTATCTTAAATGTGATTTAGGCTTTCTCTTTCTCCCTATCCTTGTCTCATACCCAGACCCCAAAGATACTGGATTTTCAAAAAAGCCTGACCTCTCTAAGCCCTTGTCAGAGTTCTAAGAGTCAGTCCAAAGGCAGCACACTCAGGCATTGGGTTGGGGGACCTCGGCTGCAGCTAATCCCCAGAGAGGGGAAGGATGAGAAGCTGAGTGTCATCACCATCTGCTTTCTCCTCCCTCAGTATTTGGACACTTTCTGGGCCAAGGAAAGTAGGTACTAAAAGATTTGATTTGATGAGAGGTTGCATCGAGGAAAGTCCCAGAAGGAGAATATTGGGAACCTATTGAAAGACAAACTTCCAAATTTTGTTAAGGACCAGTGTATCTTCAGGGGCTTCCCTGGTGGCTCAGTTGGTAAAGGATCTGCTTACAATGCAAGAGACTGCCTGCAATGCAGAAGACCTGAGTTCGATCCCTGGAGAAGGAAATGGCAAACCACTCCAATATTTCTGCCTTGGAAAATCCCATGGACAGAGGAGCCTGGTGGGTTACAGTCCGTGGGGTTGCAAGAGTCTGACACAGCTTAGCGACTAAACCACCACCAATGCATCTTCAATTCAGTTCAGTTCAGTCGCTTAGTCATGTCAGACTCTTTGCGACCCCATGAACCGCAGCATGCCAGGCCTCCCTGTCCATCACCAACTGCCAGAGTCTACCCAAACCCATGTCCATTGAGTCAGTGATGCCATCCAACCATCTTATGCTCTGTTGTCCCCTTCTCCTCCTGCCCTCAATCCTTCCCAGCATCAGGGTCTTTTCAAATGAGTCAGCTCTTCACATCAGGTGGCCACAGTATTGGAGTTTCAGCTTCAGTATCAGTCCTTCCAATGAACACGCAGGGGTGATCTCCTTTAGGATGGACTGGGTGGATCTCCTTGCAGTCCAAGGGACTCTCAAGAGTCTTCTCCAACACCACAGTTCAAAAGCATCAATTCTTTGACACTCAGCTTTCTTTATGGTCCAACTCTCACATCCATACATGACTACTGGAAAAACCATAGCCTTGACTAAACAGACCTTTGTTGACAAAGTAATGTCTCTGTTTTTTAATATGCTGTCTAGGTTGGTCATAACTTTCTTTCCAAGGAGTAAGTATCTTTTAATTTCATGGCTGCAATCACCATCTGCAGTGATTTTGGAGCCCCCAAAAATAAAGTCAGCCACTGTTTCCACTGTTTCCCCATCTATTTGCCATGAAGTGATGGGACCGGTATCTTCAGCTCCTCCTAAACCAATTAGGAGGCAGTATTGGGTAGGAAAAAACATTTGGGCTCTAACTTGAGATCTCATTTCTAATTTGAGGCCTAATTGCAACTCATTACCCTTATGAGTTATGTTGCCTTGATTAGGTTACTTAACTTCTCTGAACCTGGGTTTTCTTGTCTGCAAAATGGAGATGCCAGCTTTCCAAAATTATGATAAAAATGTGTAAAATGTCTGGCACATAAGTAGGTACTCAAGAATGTTAATTTTCCCTAATAAAAGGGGGATACTTTCACAAATTGTGGCATTGTATAATATATTAATATAGCCACTGGTATTATGTTTTTGATTAATTATAGTAAAATGGGAAATTGTTTATGTTAGTTGAAAAAAAAGGGATATAGGATCATGTGAATAGTATGACCTATCCAAAGGAAGCAAAAAAGATAAAATACTAGGGAAAAAAAGTATATATGTATGTGTGTGTGTATATATATATATATATACACACATATCTCAAAGGTTCAATAGTAATTAATTATCTCTGGGAGATAGGATTATGGGTGACTTTGACTATCCTTTTATTCTTCTACATGAGTCAGAGTCTATAAGAAATGTGTATTTTATAATCATAAAAAGTTATAAAAAATAATTGGCTGCCTTCTACAATGAAGAAATCTAGGGTTACATGGTAAGAAGCCTAGCTTGGCAGGGATTTCCAGCAGGACCAAGATTTTAACACACCGTAACCAAGCAATACATGGTATTCATTCTCAGTCTTTGTAGCCTATGTGATACTCATTATACCCCACAATGTTTAAGGATTTTATTTTTTACTTTTCTGTGAAAGATTTCTTTTTAAATTCAGCTGCTCAATCTCAAGAAAATTCTTTCAAGTGCGTTTTCCCCAAAGTCTTATGAAAGACCACTCTGTTATTCACACCTTTGACCTTTGCTACCTTAAATGGCCTTATTCCAGGAAGCCTTCCCTTCTCTCCTTTGAGACCCAAGAAGTATACATCCCCAGCGTTTTAAGGGAAAAAGAGAGACCAAATGGCTTTGGCTAGTCTTCAAGCTAGCTTCACTATCCTTCATCACTTCTTTTGTTACAACTTGAAATTGAGTCAGAAAGACACCTAATTTTATCTACCATAGCCATTGCTCACTGGGATGGGATTTTAAAGAGCAAAGATAAAATACATCATACCATAAAAAAGAAACTGTTTCCATTTATTTATATATATATATATATATCTTTCAGGAAAGCAACCTGCTTTTTCAGCCCATGATCACTCCCCGACTCATATCAGCTACAGGGTTGCTCTTACCATAGAAGAGGCTGATGAAAATTGCACAGGCTAGGAAGATTTTTAAAGGGTGGTAGACTTTCAGTTTTTGAAGGCTCTCTTCAAAGAAGATTTGGAGTAACAAAGTGTTCTTTGTGAACTCCACCCTGCCCTCAAAGAAAATAATTTTATTGCTAAAATGCTTGACCTACCTTGAACTCTACTGGGGATCATAGAAACCTTATCAGGAATAGTTCTCTGAAAATGACTGGACACTGGGAGGGAAAGGGGGAAGGCAATTGCGACAGCCTCACTTTAAAGTTTAACAGTCACGTGCTAAAGTTCTGGGTGGAAAAATATGCTGGCAGTAGAAATCTCAGGGTTGAATCGAACCGTCTGCTGGAAACTTCTGTCTCTTAGAACCCGTGCCCAGCCTGCTCTGACTAGCCATGCACAGTTCACATTACCCAGCAAGCTTCCTGTGACCGTTGTTGGGTTCTCAGTGTTCCCCAGAAACATTTATCAATGATTGATACCATCAGACAGCAAAGTTTGTTGACACCACCTGATTTTTACTCACGGATTCTTCATGTCCTGTGTAGCCCACAACTGAGAGGAAAAGCATTTCTTAGTATTCAATCACTGACTGAGACCCTGAGCTGACCTCTGCTTCCATGCTGGCAGGAACAGATTCCATTGAGTAATTTCTCTAGGAAGATGCCAGATCCAGCTGCAACACACTCCTCACCCCTACCCAGAGGGGCACTTTGCTCCTCACTCCAAGTCTTCTGCTTGCTTTATCTCAGCTCCTTTTCATCTGGGATGTTCAGATCCAAACAGCCCACTTGGATATAAATGAAAGCTCTCCTCCCATCTGGCCCCTGCTCTTCATATGGCTCCGCAAGCTGGGGCATTCAGGGATCACTGGCTACATGGAAATCTAAATTTACAGACTAATTTGCTGGAAGGAAGCAGGATAGAGAAGAGGTTTATCACCACCCCACAGCCTTGGTGGATTGGGTGGCGGGGGGCAGTTCTCTCTTTCTCTTCTGATCTGCTCAGATCAGCTTGTGTTTATGAAACATTTATGCTTCAACTTACCTTAAAAACAAGCTTTGTATAATTGAGGAAATTATTGACAGATTCCTTGCCAAAATCAAGAAGAGACTCAATAAAGAATAGCAAGCTAGGAGTTCTGTTCTCCTACAGAATGTGTTAAGTAACCCAGTGGAATTAAAAGCAGCCATTATTTGGTGGGGAAAATCAGACCAACACTGGATTGCTTTGAGAGTGACTGGCTGACTAGACAGTCCCTTATCACTTGACAGTGTCCTCAAAAGAGCAAATACGACCTCGGACTTGCACGGGAGGCTGGGAGGGGCCGGTGGTGGGAAGCCCGGAGTTCAGTTTCTCTTCCACGGGCATTTCATTCTGCTTGAGGGGAGAGCAGTCTGATTCTGCTGCATTTATCAGCAGAAAGCATGTTGTCCCCTTAACTTGTGCACATTTTTTGAGAGGAAAGCTGTTTCTGCCTCCCTGTCCTCCTGGTTCACATACAACCTGAAGGTGTATATTAACAATAGTCCTGGGTGCTAAAATGAGGCATCCAGGCCCTAAGGTTCATTCCTGTTACAGAAAGCAGTGTTCACATTGATCAGTATTTGAAACCCAGAACCTGCCCCCTTGCCTAAGTGCAGCACGAAGTGTTTTGTAATTAAGGATGTTTGATGCTTTGTGGACATTCTCATTTATTTTTCATCAAATTTCTAGTTATTAATATGAGCTAGTGGGCTCTAACTTTACCAATCTCTTATCAACTGATAAAAATTCAGTCCTTTCCTTGTTAAATTTTCATTGTCTTTTTTTGTTCTCTTTATGACGATAGCGGAAGTCTCAGATCTGAATTATAGTTCCTGACTTTGTATCACCATGTAGCTCCAGGCTGCACCATGTACCCAGTGTCTTCATGTTAAAATGCAGACTTTTAAATGCAAATTTTGAGACCCGCCACCCCATACTACCTGAGACTCTGCATTTGAACAGGATGCATTTTACTGATTAGCTCACATCTAGGTCCAGCCTTCCCTTCCTGCATCTGCTACATTCTCCTGTCTTCAGCAGCTCTCTAACTCCAGACCTTCTATCTAAAGATGTTGTTTCTGTGAGTCCCCTCTTCATTCATCATGTTGCTGGTAGTTCCTGTTAATGGGCAGCTTACTGGCATTCCCAATATAAAGTCATGATCAGTGTTTGAATAAATGGATATGTGTTAGCTTGTCTGGCTATTGACATTAATGTTTTATCTAATATCTCAAAAGTTAGCTGTGTTTGTTCACCTCTCTCCACACTGCCTGGGGCAGACACTGAACTCATATATAGGTTATCATGAAGCATCCAGCACTGTGTGATAATTCATAATTAATATCTCTTTAAACTAAAGCTGAGTTTTCTATGAGGGAAGGGTGAGGCAGCAAATAGGTAAAATAACCATATTTGGGGTAATTTCATTGACAAGAGAACTTTGTATTAAAAAACCTTAACCCTCCCTCCTTTCCAGAACACAATTCCATCTTTTAATATATATACAGTATTTTAAAGTTTTCACTAATAATATCTTTAAAAATGTAACCCCCTCCCACCGTATGTTTTGTCACTGTTTTGGTATTTTTATGTTTTTTTATGGAAAACAAAATTTATTTGATGTCCAGGATGCCCTAAATACAAATTCTGATTTTAAAAATTGTATAAGAAATATTTTGTTATAAACTGACATAACTGCATGGGGATACATTGAAGTTATCAATAAAATAAATTCCTTACCTTGTTAGTATGTGTTATTTTCAAAATGGACTATAAGTATTAGTTCATTATCAGATCAAAATTACATGAGGATTAAATTAAACAAAGACTACAAAATGTAATGGTGTTCTGTTGGTGGGAATATAAATTGGTGCAGCCACTGTGGGACTCAATGGACAATCCTTAAAAAACTAAAAACAGAACTACCATATCTTCTAGCAATTCCATTCATGGGCATATATCTGAAAAAAATGAAAACACTAATTCAAAAACATACATGCACCCCAATGTTCATAGCAGCACTATTTACAATTGTCAAGATATGGAAGCAACCCAAGTGCCCATCAACAGATGAACGGATAAAGATATGATATATATATATGCCATGAAATATTACTCAGCCATAAAAAAGAAATGCTGCCACTTGCAGTATCATGGATGGATGTGGAGAATATTATGCTTATTATGCCTAATGAAATAGGTCACACAGAGAAAGACAAATACAATATGTTATCACTTATATGTGGAATCTAAAAAATAATACAAAAATGCATATGCAGAATAGATTCACAGATATAGAAAACAAACTTGTGGTTACCAAATGGGAGAAGGAAGAGGAGAGGGACAAATTAGGGGTATGGGATTAGCAAACTATGTGTAAAACAGATAAGCAACAAGGATACACCGTATAGCACAGGAAATTCTACCTATTATCTTATAATAACCTGTAATGGAATATAGTCTGCAAAAGCACCGTCACTATAAACACCTGGAACTAACACAATATTGTAAATCAACTATACTTCAATTTTTTTTAATGGAAAGAAAAAGTTACAGTGTTCTGTACCTATGCTGAAATAAGGGAGCTTTCTATGAGTAGCTTTTTTCCACTGATTCTGTGCTTTCTAGGCACAAAGCTCTTGACAGAAAATCATGATGTAGGACCCATGAGGTCCAGGTATCCAACAGTAGACACCACTGGGAGGCCTCTCTTTCCCTCAGGCTAGACAGTTGGCTTCCCAGATGTTAAGGCACAGGCTTTAGAACCCACAGTTCAGTTCAGTTCTGTCACTCAGTTGGGTCCGACTCTTTGTGACCCCATGGACTGCAGCACAACAGGCTTCCCTGTCCATCACCAACTCCTGGAGCTTGTTCAGGCTCGTGTCCATCGAGTCGGTGATGTCATCCAACCATCTCATCTTGTCGTCCCCTTCTCCTCCTGCCTTCAATCTCTCCCAGCATCAGGGTCTTTTCCAATGATTCAGGCCAGCATCAGGTGGCCAAAGTATTGGAGCTTCAGCTTCAGCATCAGTCCTTCCAATGAATATTCAGGACTGATTTCCTTTAGGACTGACTGGTTTGATCTCCTTGAATTCCAAGAGACTCCCAAGAGTCTTCTACAACACCACAGTTCAAAAGCATCAATTCTTCAATTGATGAACCCACAGACCTACCATCAAATCTTATCTGCATCATTCACTGTCCATGCAACTTTGAGCAATTATAGTTCCCTTTAAAAAGGGAGAAGCTGTAAGTTCCCTCCTACAGGATTGCTATGAGGATTAAACACAATAATATATATATATATAATATTTAGAGCAATATTACCAAGTATTGATGATTTAGGCTGTATGATAATAACAAAGATGAATTGAGGTTAACAGAACCAACATCTTTCTTGCCAAAGCAGTACTGAGTTGATCCAGTCAAAAATATTTTTGATTTGATATAATTGAAGAGTTAGGCCCACATCTCCTGAAAAACAAATTATAAGCCATGTCCTTTTTGCAGATAGAAGAGGCAGATGATTGGCTCAGGCATGGAAACCCCTGGGAGAAGGCCCGCCCTGAGTTCATGTTGCCTGTTCACTTCTATGGAAGAGTAGAGCACACGGAGGCCGGGACCAAATGGACCGACACCCAGGTATTTCAAGAGTCCTCACACTGAGCGTTGTACAGAGGACAACACAGTATGATGTGTAGATGGTATTCAGTATAGTGTATTGTATGTTGAATAACAATGTATTTTTATAAATAAATGTGTTCCTTATTTCCCTCTCTCTTCACAGGTGTCACACCTGTGCAGTCTGAACGAATTCCCCCTTCCCCCGTCCCCTTCCCCCTAATTTTTCATAGCATTTCTGCAATAGGTCACTTGCACTTCTAATTCTCCCTGCCGTCTGCTTCCCTGAGGACCTGAACTGACACAATAATGACACAGACAGTTCAATTTGCTGAAAGCCCTCAAACAGGCACACACCAGGTCTGACTTCACGCTCTCTGACCTCACTAGTTACAAATCTGGGGGCTGATCATGCTCCCACCACCATGAGAGCATCCCAGAGAAGGCACAGCCTCATGTCAGCTCCGAGGTGGTGATTTCTCCCCAAAGTTCTCTAAAGGGACTTCCGAGCCATGCGCTTCCCTAGCTGCCTCAGTTATGCTGCCAGGGTCAGAAAGATGAGTCATATTTGAATCCAGGCTCAGTCCCACTCTGTAAATGATTTCCTGATTGATCACAACTTGCTTTAAGAATCTCCAGAGACCTTAATTTCCTAGTAAAAGATATTCAAGTCAGTGTGATTTGTTACTCTATGATTATGATGTTCATGAAAGTATGACTGAATGTATGTCATTGATATAGACTAGAGTCCTTCATTTGTTTATAATTCAGCAGACCAAATTAAAGAGATCTGTGGTTAGGGTTCAACACTACCACTGTCTGTGACCTTGGGTAGGTCACTTCTCAGCCTCATTCCCTTCATATCCGAAATGAGTAAGTTGCACTAAATGATCTCTAGCATCCACCAATTCAACCATTCTGTCATTCCCCTTCCTTAGAGATTGACTCTGATAAGGCAGGGAATAGAAGTGTCTTTCCTCACAAAAATTTTAAAGTCATGTAAAATGCAGTTCATCTTCCTGTTCTCTATTTCCATGACTATCACAAATATTGAGCTAAATTTTCCGAAGCTCACCTCTTAGACCCATCTCAGCTAATTATCAGCTGATTTGTTAGATCACTAAAACAACTCTTCTTCATGCAACTGTGAAAAATCTAGCATAGCATTTTAAACATCGTATGTCATGTTTATCTTCGTACATTTCCTACTCCATTGATTTTTCACCATAGTTGAAATCAGATCATCGAATAATCAACATGAAACTTATCCTGATTACTATTCTTAATGGGTACAGATTCACATTTGCTACTTTGCACATCATATTTTGTTATTCTTAGAGCAATGGCTTGATCTGAAATGCGAAAGATTTGCATCCAGATCAGGGCAAAAGACACAAAGGGAAGTCAACGTGAAACTGATATAGGGGTTCATCTGTCTGGGTCGTTCCAGCCATTCAGATTGTTCCAGTGGGAGGAGGACACTCCAGCCCTGGGAGCCTCGTCTTGGTTTAGGGATCATACAATCTGAGTTGGTGATGGAGCCAGGAAACAAATTCCCGTTGCTGTCTCCCAGCTCTGTGCACCCTCCACCCTCCTCCATGGGCACCAGTGAGCAGCTGCCTTGGTTTCACCCCACAGGTGGTCCTGGCCCTCCCGTATGACACCCCGGTGCCTGGGTACCTGAACAACACCGTCAACACGATGCGCCTCTGGTCTGCCCGGGCGCCCAACGACTTCAACCTCAGAGACTGTGAGTGCAGCCCGGGCTCGTGTGTCTTTAATCTTTTTCTTTACTAATTAGAGCCAAAGAGAGCTGAGTTTCTGATATGAACTCTTCAGTGACTAAGCATTTTATGGAGCAGGTATGGAGAACACGGTTAAAGCAGTCCTTCAGTCTGACCTTCATAGACTCTCCTGTGAATCAGAGCTTGAAGTTTTGCTGAAATCCTTTTGATTTTTTAGGAATTTTAGGAACCCCACATGGCAGAAAGTCCCCAGCCTCTGGGCCATGGACCAGTACCTTCTGTCAGATCAGTAGTGGCATTAGATTAGAAATAAAATCCAAACTAAATGTAGTGTGCGTGAATCATCCCAAACCATCCCCCTCACCCTAAGTCCATGGAGAAATTGTCTTCCACAAAATCAGTCCCTGGCCCCAAAAAGGTTGGGGTATTCAACAAGCAGGGTATTCAGCAAGCATCAGGTGAGATGATGGGGGTTCTGAAGACAGCAGCTGGCCTGTCTGTTTATTGATTTTTCTAACATTTCCTTCAGTTAATGTTGGAGACTACATTCAGGCCGTGCTGGACCGGAATCTGGCCGAGAACATCTCCCGGGTCCTCTATCCCAATGATAATGTGAGTGGTCAAGCTGGCTTTCTCAGTGGAAACAGAAGCGGGTTATTTCACAAGTGCCTATTCAGTGGCCATAAAGCACATACTTAATAATGTTTTTTTTTCCCCCGTCAATGAGGAATAATCTCCATATCTCATCCTGCATTGTCTAGATTTCCCCTTCCCCTCCGTACAAAACAAATTTGTACGGCTCATGAAATCAGAACTGATGTTTCACCCATCCCTATTTGGGAGGCTATGTCCATGTATTTCAAAACAAAACCTAGATATAAAAGATGAGGTGCAGCTGGGATGAAGCACTTCTTCCTTTCCAAACAGGAGTTTCATCCTCAGCATCAGAAGTCCCTGGAGGGGTCCTGCCTGTCCTCTTCCCCTCACTCATGGGTCTCCTCTGCCCCTTTGCCCACAGGAGAGGTGGGAGTCATGGACCTCAGAACAGACCCAGGAGCAGACAGTTGTTTCTTATGCCACTGATTTATCTTGTTAAACTTTTTCTTAAAGGTGATCATCCCTGTTGCTGTTGTTCAGTCTCCCTGTCACGTCCGACCCTTTGCAACCCCATGGACTGCAGCACATGGAGTGCAGATCATTCCTAAATTTACACTAAAAATAACTTAGTTAAAAAAAAAAAACACTTGGGACTGAATCTCAAATGACTACTATCAATTCTTAACGGATTTAAATGTATTTAGCTCTAACTTCTCTATGAGTATAATAATTTTTTTTAAAGTAATAATCTCAGAAGCAACCAAATTAGTAGTCTGCTCCACAAAGATGCCACAAAATAAGGATCTTGGGGACTAGGACATAAATGGTCCTATGACTAGATATCCACTTGCTGTTAAACCTGTCTCCAAGGAGGAGTAAGTGGATTTGCTGCAGCATTATCAGGAACTTAATGGTATATGTTACTTTTCCTTTGGGAGAAACTATGTAACTTCAGTACATTTCAGAGGAATCTGCCCTGGAGGAGGGCATGACAACCCACTTCAGCATTCTTGCCTGGAGAATCTCATGGACAGGGTGGAGCATGGTGGACTCTGGGGTCACAAAGAGTCAGACATGACTGAGTGACTAAGCACAGCACACAGTCTCTCAACATAATTACATGGTTATTTTCACTAGCTCTTCAATTAGTGTTTACATTATAATGACCTGTCAATATTACAGACAGCTGATCCATGCCCGTCCATATCAACATGTCATTTTTCCTTTCTGTAAGAAGTTTTTTTTTTCCTGGAGTTGACGCTTGTTTTGTTGGCTTGGTTTTCTGAGTACTTTGCCCTAATCTATCCTATACTCTACCCCAGTTGTAGAAATTTCCTCTCAATATATTCAAACACCTTGGGCATTCTGTTGACTCGGTCTTTCTGAAGTCCCTTCTGGATCTCTCCTGGTTGGCTGCTCCACTGGCGTCTTGGGAGCGACTTTCCCGCCGTTCTAAGGACCTCTGTGCTCTTACGCTCTCTGAGGTCATTTGTTTGGATCCCGCATTTTCTTTTTGCTTGTTTGATCCCTTGTTTGGATAGTACACATGCTTAGGGCTTCCTGGGAAAGGGTGCATGTGAGGCCAATTTTTTTGAGACCTTTCATGTTGAAAGAGGTCTTTATTTTGCCCTCACATTGGTAGTTTGCCTGGATATCAAGGACGCAAAGATTTTTCTTTTTTATCTACTTTTTGGTGTTGCTGAAAAACACAGTGCAATTTGAATTCTTGATCTGTTGTTTGTATTCTGCTTTTTTCCCCTTTGAAAGCTTCTAGTCTCCCTCTTCCTCTCCTTCTATCCCCCTCTAAACCCCCTATTTCCAAGTGTACTAAAATGTACTGTAAGTTTTTTTAGAGGGGGAGGTGCTTGGTGTGAGTCTGTTTTCACTCCTCACGCCTGGGTACCCTTTCAGTCTGGGAATACAGGACTATAGCTCTCTGAGAAATGGTCTGGAATTATTAAACATCCTCAACTGGTTCTTTACCTCTTGTCTTTTATTTATCATCTCTGTCTTCTTACTCACCTTATGGGCAATCGCAACTCTCTCAATCTGTTTCACTTTGGCTATCATGTTTTAATTTTTGAGTAGTCTTTTTTTGCTCTAGATATTTTCTTAAAACATCTTATTCTTATTTCTTGAATACAATATCTAATCTATCTGAGAATATTATTGATAGTATTCTTATAATCATTCTTTAATCTCTGTTTCTTCTAAGTTAACTTTTATATTTCAACATCTTTTAGAAGTTTTTCTTAGATGGCTAATGGCCCTTAAGTGCCCACTAAAAGAGAGAGGTACTGACAAGCTTTGGGGAGCTCTGTACTTCTGGTTGGGATTTATCTATTTGGCTTCACTATCCTGTGACCTGTTGGGGCCACTTCCTGGTGGAGCTCTGCATGTCCATGTCTTTAGTTTCTTTCTTCTGGGCAGGCCAGATTCCCTGGAGAAGATGCTTGCAGCTGTTTTCTTCAGTGAAATTAACACTAACTGCCTGTGTTCTCAAATTTGGTTGGGAGAAGAAGGCTGAAAGTATCAGCGTTCAGTACACACACTTTCACTGAACCCTCTTCCCCCGTTTTAGTGTGGGATGGTGCCCCTGCCTTCACCTGCACCTGCTTAGCCATCTCCAGGGACTAGATCTCCACCTTCTGCCTGAGTTGGCAAAGGAGACTGTTCATTTGAGGGAACTGGAGATGAGGTCTGAGGCCAACTGCTTCTTAGACTCTCAACTAACTTTTTACCCCCTCTTCGTCCCTATGTCTAAAGGCACACAATTCGGACAGTTTCTGGGCCTTTGGGGAGCTTCGATGTATACACTGGGCTGTTCCTTTGGCTTTTCCCCACTAGGTCAAGAGTCAGCTTTCCTACATCTTCTGGGATGCAGGACACCATTTATCCATCTGTTTTTCAACTTCTAAAAAGTTGTTGCTGTTGTGTTCTCTCCATTCCCTTCATCCTTTATCAGTATGCCTTTCTAAAATCCTTTACTGTCATTTTCATGGAGCTCCAGGAGGCTAATGCTTGGCCTTCGACCTGCCATCTTCCACCAGACATCCCACAGATGTTACAGGCCCCTGGGCAGGCGACGCCAGTCATGTTTTGGCCACTCCTAGTGTGAACCCTCTCACTCAATCTCTCTGGCTTGAAGTTTTTTGAAGGGAAGGAGCTCAGATTGAAGCAGGAGTATTTTGTGGTAGCTGCTACCTTGCAAGATGTGATCCGACGTTTCAAAGCCTCCAAGTTTGACTCCAGCAATAGCACCAAAACTGCGTTCGATGCCTTCCCAGATCAGGCAAGTACTCAGTCTGAGTGCAGGTGGGAACCACTGAGAGGATCAGGACTTCCATCAGACTTACTCATCAGCTGTCTCAGCGCTAAAAAATCTGAGTATCTGTATGCAAACCAGAACGGACTTAGAGACGTAGAAAACAAACTTGTGGTTACCAGAGTGGGTTGGGGGAGACAAACCAGGACTGTGGGATTAACAGATACACACTACTATACATAAAACAGATAAGATGCAAGGATTTACTGTATAGCATGGGGAAATTAAATAGCTTGTAAGAACCTATAAAACAAATGTGTGTGTGTGTGTATGTGTGTATATATATATATATAACTGAATCACTATGCTGTACACTTGAAACTGACACAGTATTTTAAATCGACTTCAATTTTTAAAAAAGTTGCATAGCTACAGTGTACTTAAAGTGTTCCATGAAAGGTAGGTGCTTGTTTGGTGCGTGTGTGAGCTATGGACAAGGACAAGGAAGCCAGAGATGGGCTGCTGGCCACCTTCATGTTGCTCTCCTTTCCCCTTGTAGGTTGCCATCCAGCTGAATGACACCCACCCTTCACTTGCCATCCCTGAGCTGATGAGGATTTTTGTGGATATTGAAAAACTGCCCTGGTCCAAGGTCTGGAGTGTTTGGCTTCTTTTTCTTTTGAGTGACCAGAATATCTGTGACTGAGAGATTTTGCCAAAAGCTCCTTTTTACAGTTTTTTAAAATAAGTCACTGTTGATAATTTACAACAAGGAAAGGTGAACTTTGCACTGGTACTGACATTTCTCAGTTCTTGGAGTGAGTAAGACTAAGAAATAAACACCTTGCTAATGGCACACAGCTCGGTGGCTATATCAAGGCTTATATTGTGTTTCCCATTTCTGTGTCTAAAAGGATTCTAAATTAAACTCTCTAGCCTCAGATTGGAGCTAATCAAAAGTGTCCCCATTGAATTTAATCATATTTTGTGCTTTCTCAGAACATTACTTAAGCTTTATTCCTCAAATTTTGTTTATTTAATAAACAAAAGACAAGTTAGGATAATAGAGAAGATTTATCAGCATGCTGTCTTAAGTTTTATTGGACAGTTTTGCTGCCTTTTTTTTTTCCACCCCCAAGAAAACATGTTCCCGCTACCTATATTATCATTGAGGAACCTCCTAATAGTATACGTGCAGATAGAATCGTCCTGTGGCAGACAGGCCAGAGTCGAGGAAACGTTTGGCCTGAGGGATGGGGTGTACCTACGGCAGCTTCTCTGCAGAGGGAAGTACTGACACACACAACCCTACCCCCTTAACCCCAACCCCCTGTCCCCCAGGCATGGGAGATCACCCAGAAGACCTTCGCCTACACCAACCACACGGTGCTCCCAGAAGCCCTGGAGCGCTGGCCTGTAGAGCTGGTGGAGAAGTTGCTTCCTCGACATTTGCAAATCATTTACGAGATAAATCAGAAGCACTTAGATGTAAGTCACTTTGACAGATTCATAACCCTCTGGAGAAGGAGGTCTAGAGATGTTAAGGGTAGCTACAGTCTTCCCTCTTACTTGAGGCCCAAACATCTTTCGGTCATTGATACATCAAAATCATTCAAGTCTGGGTGGGGCTCTGTTAACAACACCTTTTTGAAAATATTGTGAAGTGGAGGGATGGCATCTCCCCAGGGCTAACAACCCAGCGCCTCTCTGTGGGAGTGAAGTTTTATATTTACTCCATGGAAGGTTTTGGTTGGGAAGTGAATGATGTTACGCCAGGGTTGTCAGAATTCTGAGTGATCATTAAGGCCTTTCTCTTCCTTTGCCTAGAAAATTGCTGCCTTGTTTCCTAAAGATGTCGACCGTCTGAGAAGGATGTCTCTGATAGAAGAGGAAGGAGGCAAAAGGATCAACATGGCCCATCTCTGCATTGTGGGATCCCACGCTGTGAACGGCGTGGCTAAAATCCACTCAGACATCGTGAAGACCCAAGTGTGAGCCTCCGTCCCCAATCGCAGTGGGTCTAACATTGCTCAGTAACAGAACAGTGCTAGTAAAGGCAGGGCTACTGCTGGAGATGAGGAAAGGCCCCATGAAATGTTTAAAAGTTTTTTTTTTTCCTATACAAAGAACTGTTCTCTAAAAGGAAAAGACCTTCCTCTCTTAACCATCCTAATTCTAGATTTAGGAGCAAAAAAAAAACTATTCAGCTCAAAAGTCTGATATATATGTCAGTGCCAGGAAATCATATGGGGGTGATTTAGATTTTTTTTCTTGTCATTATTTTGAATTGCAAATGGATTTCTTTTTAGAATGACAGCCATAGCTGCTGTCAGCCCCTCCCTACACTTTTGTTTAATCTTTCTAAGCCTACACTCTGCTTCTTAAATGTAACTCATCCAGTATGCAGGAACCTGCCATTCCAGCCAAGTTCAGTGATGTGTTTCTTCTGTCTCCAGATTCAAGGACTTTAGTGAGCTAGAACCAGACAAGTTTCAGAATAAAACCAATGGGATCACTCCAAGGCGCTGGCTCTTACTCTGCAACCCGGGGCTGGCAGAGTTAATAGCAGAGGTAACCGGGAAGTGCTGAGGGGAAGCCGGGCATGACTGGAATGTGGGAGGCAGGGAGCACAGTTACAATTTGCTAATCCAGTCTGCAGCAGGGCTGGCGTCAGGCGCAAGCCAGCAACTTGTGCAGCTCCACGTGCCCTGTGCTTGGTTTCATTTTCTGCTGTAGCCATCTTAAAATTCTTAATTTCAGAAAAGGAAGCCCCACACATTATGTAGCTAGCCCTGGTTAACAGTACTCATATGACACACAGGTGGTACCCCTACTTAATAAAAGAGGATAACAAAGATCATATAAATGACTAGTAGAACCTGAGTTTTTGTCACCCTTTTTTGTAGATTTTCTGTTTTTAACACTTAGTACCACTGAAACCAATGGGCTTTCCCGGTGGCTCAGTGGCAAAGAATCCACCTGCTAATGCAGGAGACATGGTTTCTGTCCCTGGGTCAGGAAGATCCCCTGAAGGAGGAATAGCAACCCACTCCAGTTTTCTTGCCTGGGAAATCCCATGGACAGAGGAGCCTGGAAGACTACAGTCCATGGGGTCCACAAAGAGTCAGACGCAACTGAGTGACTAAACAACAAAACCACTGAAACCACATGTGAGGAACTAGCCAGTGTTCTTCCCACACAGCATCTCTAGCATCTTCTGTGCGTGAAGCCTTTCTCTGTGTGTGGGGTGTAGATGAGTTTTAGGAGTGTGAGCGCCCACCACAGATGGACAGAAACTGCTCGTGTGGGTTTGACGGCCCTCTCTGATTAAAGTCACCTTTTGCTTTAAACTGAAAGAAAATCGGGGAGGACTACGTGAAGGACTTGAGCCAGCTGACGAAGCTGAACAGCTTCCTGGGCGACGACATCTTCCTCCGCGAGATCTCCAACGTGAAGCAGGTGAGGCTTCCCCGCACAGATTCTTTCCTGGGCACTGGCTTGGAGGGTTTATGCCCCAGTGTTTAAAAGCAGACCACCACCCCCTGCACCGGTTCCTTCTGAGTCTCAAGGGCTCTGACCCCATGCTCTGTCTCAACAGGAGAACAAGCTGAAGTTTTCTCAGTTCCTGGAGAAGGAGTACAAAGTGAAGATCAACCCGTCCTCCATGTTCGACGTGCAGGTGAAGCGGATCCACGAGTACAAGCGGCAGCTCCTGAACTGCCTGCACGTGGTCACCATGTACAACCGTGAGTCGCCCTTGCGGCCCCCAGCCAGCCCCCCGGAGGCGCAGGCCTCAGCACCCCTGCTGTCCACCGTCATCGACTCCATCCCCTATCTCCATCTTTTTCAGGCATTAAGAAAGACCCAAAGAAGCTATTCGTGCCCAGAACAGTTATAATCGGTGGCAAAGTAAGTTTGATTCTCTTCCCTGGGGACGTGGGGGCTCTCCTCTCTTGCCGTTTCTCCACTTCCTCATGCCTGCCTTCTCATATATCCACACTCTTCCCCAAGGCTGCCCCTGGATACTACATGGCCAAACTTATCATAAAGCTGATCACATCAGTGGCAGAGGTGGTGAACAATGACCCTGTGGTTGGAAGCAAGTTGAAACTCATCTTCCTGGAAAACTACAGAGTGTCTCTTGCAGAAAAAGGTAGTGTGGCCCTCACGAAACATGGCGGCCGGGCCACAGTCTAGGAATGGATTACATACTACAGGAAAATGGAGCCACTGGCCTCGGGAGCCAGGGACTTAGGATAGAAGGTGCCATTCTTAGGCAGAATAATACCCTAGGCTAAGAATGTTTAAGGTGGCCCAGTTGACACTGAGGTGAGTGTCCCCAGAGTCCACATCAGAGGTTACATTTGCAAGCGTATTTTATTCCCTTCTGGTCAAAGCTGGATGCTGGAGGAGGTGGCCCTGAGGTTTTGATAAAGTACAGACTGTGCTCTACAAAAGAAAAAAGAGATCTTCAGTTCCCAGCCCCCGTTTTGCAGTAGAACACCAATTCCCCAGTCCCCAGGTATTGTTCTGGTAACTTCTCGGGCTGTCATTTGTTCAGGTGGCAGCAGGGAATGAGGACACATGTCAGGCTGCCAAAGCCCTAGGTTTAGATGTGCCTCAGATAGGCACTCAGAGCAAGCATGGCATCCCCACCTGGGGACAGCCCGACTGGCAAGAAGCCAGCATCCCTTTCTCTTCCACTGGGACCTTTACTTGTTTGCATCATGAAGCATCATCCACATGCAGGTGCCAACTGTGTGTTTACCCTTTTCCCAAAGTGAAAAGGGACCTTTCTCTTTTTGAGGTGTTTTTGGGTCCTCTGATGTTATAATTTAAGAACTGTCTGCATAAAGAACAAAGAGCCAGATTCTTATGGATGCAAATGAAGATATATCTAATCCACAACTAAGCTCTCAAAGCCCTATGCTTTGTATTGGGTGGGTGGGGAGGATGCTGCAGGCAGTATTTCCATGTGAATGAAGCCACAGGTATGCCTCAGTTGCCTGTGGCTTATTTCCCTGCAATCAAAGCAGAAGGAAGGTGATAAGAAGTAGAAGACATGACACAATCCAGTTTCCTCAGATGCTAAAGGAGAGATTCTGAATTTTAAGGATCAAGAAAGAGAAGTTTCAATATTCATTTTATAAAGTTATCAAATAGAAGAAATAAAACCTTAACAAAAGCTGAATGGAAGAAGGGGGAGAAGAGAAGTGTAGGGTTGATGAAAAAATTAATCAATCTAAGAAAGAAATGGAAATTTTTATTCAAGCCAAATTGAGGATTATAACCCAGGAACTGCAGATCAGAAAGCTCTGAGAACTGTTCCACCCATTAGAAGTCAAAGCAGTTCTATAAAATTTTTTGAGACAGAGCTCTACACTAAATGTGTAAACTGACAGTTTACACAACCCAGATCTGCCAAGTACAAAGTAGTAGGTCATCGGGTCCTAACAAGATCAAGGAGGAATGTTATCTTTTAAGGAGCTGTCTTGTTGGTGCTAGGAGCATGTTGCTCTTTATGGAGATATTTCTTTTTATTTTTTAATTTATTTATTTTTTAGTTGAAGGGCATTTGCCTTACAGAATTTTGTGGTTTTCTGCCGTATATCAACAAGAATCAGCCATAGGTACACCCATGTCCCCTCCCTCCCGAACCTCCCTCTCCTCTCCCTCCCCATCCCACCCTTCTAGATTGTCACAGAGCCCCTGTTTGAGTTCCTTGAGATGTACAGCAAATTCCCATTGGCTATCTATTTTACATATGGTAATGTAAGTTTCCATGTTACTCTCTCCATACATCTCACCCTCTCCTCCCTTCTCCCCATGTCCATAAGTCTCTTCTCTTTATCTGTTTCTCCATTGCTGCCCTGCAAATAAATTCATCAGAACCATCTTTCTAGATACCATATATATGCATTAGTATGTGATATTTATCTTTCTCTTTCTGACTTACTTCACTCTGTATAATAGGTTCTAGGTTCATCCACCTCATTAGAACTGACTCAAATGTGTTCCTTTTTATGGCTGAGTTATACTCCATTGTGTATATGCACCACAACTTTATTATTCATCTTTCAATGGACATCTGGGTTGCTTCCATGTTCTAGCTATTGTAAATAGTGCTGCAATGAACATTGGGGTATGTGTATCTTTTTCAGTTTTGGTTTCCTCAGGGTATATGCCTAGGAGTGGGGTTGCTGGGTCATATGGTGGTTTTAGTCCTAGTTTTTTAAGGCATCTCCATACTGTCTTCCATAGTGGCTGTATGAGTTTACATTCTATGGGGATATTTCTGCTGATGGAGAGGTTTGGTCCATGCATAATCCAAGATGCACAATGCACAGTAGAGGGGAGAGAGGAGACCAAAAGGCAGAAAAAATTTTGTCTTGTTTAAATTTTTCTTGTCTTGCCATAAAATAGAATTTTATTTCACAGTAGTGTCAACTTTTGTAGCAGAGAGACAATGCGAAAGTGTGTTAGTCACTCCTGTCTGACTCTGTGACCCCATGGACTGGGAGGACAATATAACCATATACCTTTTTAGCATTGTGGTCATAACCACCAAGATAACACATCAGAAGTGGGCAAGAGTGGCTGCTAGAGTTGACGGGAAGAATGAGATCCATCCTACACCATTTGAATATTTATCTTAATGTGCATGTACTACTTTAATGATCAAAACAGACCAGCTAGATGAATGCTTAGATACTGTATAAGCAGATCCAGAGAGACAGAGCCCCTCATTCTATTACTGACGCCTTGCTTGCAGTTATTCCGGCCACAGATCTGTCGGAGCAGATCTCCACCGCAGGCACCGAAGCCTCAGGGACAGGCAACATGAAGTTCATGCTGAATGGGGCCCTGACCATCGGGACTATGGATGGGGCCAACGTGGAGATGGCCGAGGAAGCCGGGGAAGAGAACCTGTTCATCTTTGGCATGAGAGTAGAGGACGTGGCTGCTTTGGACAAGAAAGGGTGAGAGAGCAGTCCTGCTTGTTGAGCATGTATCCCCCAGGAGGCTGCCTCCCCCACCCAGGTGTCCCATCAAGTTGGGTCACATGGGACATGGCTGCAGAACATCTCCTATAAGTCAGGGACCCTCCTGACTGCAGATTAAGTCTTTGCCCAGCATGTGAAAGCTAAAGGAGCTTGGGCTTTAAAGGTACACAGACTCCTTGCTATTTGCTACCAGCTGTGGCAGAGCTGGCTTTGTGAGCTACTCACTTTGCCCTCATCTGTGATTTTTACTTTGATCAAAAAACTGAACCAGTGTGGAGTTGAAGTTTTGCCTATAATTTAACCATCTAGTGTTCCTTTAAGGTCTCTAAGAGATGGACTAAAAGGCAGTAGAGAATAGGCCTGGTTGTATAGAAGCACCCAGAATACTTGTTCCACTAAGTATCTGGATAAGTTTATTAACCTGGATTCAAATGAGAAGTAAAGAAAGAGTGCTGCACAAAGGAACCATGGGAATCACAAAATTTGGAGGAGGTCAAATATACTTCCCAGCCCTTGGAAGTAAACTTTTGCCCAGTAGCAACATATCTGGGGATCTGTGGGTCCAAAAAGCACCTGCTTGTTTAGAGTCATAAAGTCTGTTTGAAATGAATCTTACTGTATTTACCAGATTAGACTATTGCTCTGTGACTAGGATTTTTATTATCTATTGTCCTTAGTGTCTTGGTTACAAGGAACTAATCAAATTTAGTGGGGGGAAAAATATCAGGATCTAGTTAAATATTATTTATACTTATACTCCTGTTGAATGCTATGACTATAAATGCCAGTATTTTTGAATGCCTTTTTCACAACTAGTGTACCATCTAGTGTGCTGTTAATCACAAATACTAACAGAACCTTTTCTTATTATTGCCCCACCCCCTACCCCACAGGTATGAGGCAAAAGAATATTATGAGGCACTTCCAGAGCTGAAGCTGGCCATTGATCAAATTGACAAGGGCTTTTTTTCTCCCAAGCAGCCTGACCTCTTCAAAGACTTAGTCAACATGCTGTTTTATCATGACAGGTGAGTTCCCATAAGAAGATGGTGCTACTTGGGCCATGGAAAAAGGATGAGAACATCTTAAATCAACTATAACATAACCATGTAGATTAGCATAGATCTGCGATCTGATAAGCTAACTTAGGCTTAGAAAGAATAAGTAGGTATTCTCCACTAACAATGCTAGGAAGACTTAAGAATAAGATCCACAAATCCGGTATTCCTTTTCTCCTTCCTCTGGTGTACCCAGCTTTCAAATGCATCCATGTGATAACATTCTTACTTGTGGAAAGACCCATAGAAAGGTTGAGGGCTGGTTGAAACCCTTACAAATAGAAATATCAGACTGGTAAGCTAGCCATGCCTATCATTAAGTAAAAGAGAATTTTAAATGGAATCTAAATACACATCTGTTAATGAAGCTTTTTGATGCTTCGTTTTTTCCATTTAATCACAAAAACAGGTTTAAAGTTTTTGCAGACTATGAAGCCTACGTCAAATGTCAAGAAAAAGTCAGCCAGCTGTACATGGTGAGTTCATGGCTGAGACTTACAAACGATGCCAGTTTACTACCGTTCATTAAAATTTTAGTTTCTTTTTCTAAATAACAGGGCCCCACTAACCAATCAAAAAAGGGAAGTGAGGCAGCAATGTTGGTTTTCCAGATAAAAACTGGACTGTTCCCAAGTGCAGGCAAAGGTTGGGATTTGACATTTCAGTAGCAGTTGTAAATTTTTTTAATATCCAAATAAGAAGTCACAAATTATTCAGTATTTATTGAGTACCCACCATGTAGCAAGCATGTCCTAGAAACTAAAGAGTATAAAGCCAAGTTAAATACTCACTTTACCCACTCATTTATTCAGCAGAGAGACACCAGTGCCTCCTCCAATGCAGCACCGTGCTGAGCGCTGAGACCCAGCAGGGACAAAGCCATGGCCCCTCAAGGAGCCTTCTTGGTGCCAGGGCCCTTAAGCAGAAGCACATCAGAGTCACCAGGCAGTTTTTTCAAAGTACAGATGCCCACTGCCCTCTGAGGGATTCTGACCTAGTAGTGGGTAGAATCACCATCAGCATTTGAAAAATCTGCTAAAGGAATTCTTAGACTGAGCCTTAGAATACTAGAGGGTATCTGAAAGTTGCAAAATAAGTACCTCTCCTGGGCTATCCATAGAGTGGTGCTATATGAACAGAATATAAATGGACAGAAAGAGGGGGGTTTCATATTTGAATTTTTTTTAAAAAAGGAATGAAACAAGAAAGACTATACTAAGGAAGAGAGAGATGGAGGGAGGGAAGGAGAGAGGGAGGGAAAGAAAAGAGAAAAAGGCTAGAACCATGTGAGGAACCCTCCATATGCAAAATCATGCATCTTTACCAAGGAGCCCAACCCTCTAGGTACATTTGGTAAATATATGGAAAGGTGATCATCTCTGATAGGAAAGACTTTCAGTGAACTGCAGAAACCACAGAAGAATAGATACAGGAGCAAGCTGGCCCTGTGCCAAGACTCCAGTGCTGGCTTCTTGCCCACACAGTCCCCATTTCTGCTCCCCAGCTAGAAAGCCATTATATAGCAGAAACACGGAAATTCATACAATCTCCACCTCCTGCCCTTTGGACATATCAGTAACTACTTACAACAGAAACCTACTTCACTGACATTTATATTTCTTTTCCAAAGCCAGGTGACAAGGTGGTTCCTACAGTCATCCCAGATATCCCACTGGAGTGTTAAAACAGGATCATTCAAGGCCCATACTGCTTTACAGCATATCCCAGTCCCCCTAAAGTGTATAGAAGCCAATTTTACACGCTGCCCAAGCAGGGGTAGTGCTGGAGTTAAGCGGAGGAGCTCACTTCCGGTTCCCAGAACACTGGAGAAAGCAGACACACACGGCCTCTGGGGACACAGACAGAGAAGGAGAATGGCCACCTCCAGCTTCTTCCTCTTGCCCTCAACCCATGCTCGTGTGTGGAAAGAATGTTGAGGGAAAGAAGTAGAAGTGAAACAGAGCAGGAAAGGAAACTATACGTGAGCGCAAGCACAAATGTGAATGTGGGTTTTACACAGTAGTCCCTTCTGTTAAAATGATGGCCCTGATCCAAGGGATGCCCACCTAGAGGCCCAGCATTCCGCTCCACCTTTCTTCTTCATTAGTGCAAATTGCAGCTTTTACTCTCAATAATTGCATTGTTGAGGCATAGAAAACATGGCCTATGTGGTTGGGAAGTCTAGTCATTATCCCCTTAAATAAAGAACATGAAAAAAGGAAGCATTTATTCTCTTCTTATTTTAGTAAGTTTCCAAAGTGTGACTAATTTCAGACTCACAGTTTTAGTTTTTGTTTTAAATGCTTTTAATGCATTGCTGTCTTTTTCAAATAATATTCTAGTCATTGCCATTGAACTCCTTCTTAGAGTCCTTTACAAAATCACGAGGCTATAAAATAAATAGCTTATATTTTTTTACATAAAATTATATGAGAGATGTATTTTATTTAGATATATAGTCATATATTTTTTATTTAAGATAAAACCTTAATTGGTCCTGTTTTCAAACCCCAGTGGAGTATCTGGGATTCAGTGTAAACCTATTAGAGTATCTACCTTCAGAAAAAAATGAGGAAAGAGAAGTCAGTGAATAAAGTCTCCTATGGGATTGTTTGCCTGTCTGACAGCTAACATTCTAAAGTAGTGTTTCTTGAGCTCTGACCATGAGCCACAGGGTAAATTTCTTATATGGCATCTAGCAGACAATGGAAGTTAGTCCCTTCCTTTCTTGTGTAGTTTAAAGGAAGCTGAGATATCTTCATTCAAAATGAAGATGGGAAATACAGCTTACATGACAGAACATTGTAACTATGGCAGAAATTACCAATTAAGGTTTCTCTGAGAGTGAAAACTACTTTCTTTTTCATTTTAGAGGAATATAATCTTAAATACCCTAGAGGGCATGGCAACCCACTCCAGTATTCTTGCCTGGAGAGCCCCATGGACAAAGGAGCCTGGCAGGCTATGGTCCATAGGGTTGCAAAGAGTTGGACACGACTGAAGCAACTTAGCACAGCACAACACTATTAAATAGGAGAACAGCACAGCCTGCCTATCCAGCTCCCAACTGAGAAACAAATGTACTTGTGGTTCATTACAGTTTACTCCTGCCACTTTCCCCTGAATTATACTTGGATGTGCTTGGCCTGGCGTCTGCACACAGCTTGGTGTGCACTCAGGCCCTGGGCCTTAGATGCATGTGTCATTTACAGAATCCAAAGGCCTGGAACATCATGGTCCTCAAAAATATAGCTGCCTCGGGGAAATTCTCCAGTGACCGAACGATTAAGGAGTATGCCCGGGACATCTGGAACATAGAGCCTTCTGACATAAAGATTTCCCTGTCCAGTGAACCCAGCGGTGGGGCGAACAAAGCCAATGGAAAGTAAGTCGTAAAATGTCCTGAGGAAAAAATAGCTTCTTACTGGACTTGAACATGTTTACAACATTCTTTGATTTTGTTTCATTTTGTTAAATAATAATCTAGTAAAGTATCTCTGGGAATTGAGAGGGAAAGTATATGACTCTACTAGGGCTAATAAAGTGTCACTTTCCAAAGGCTATATGAGTGCCACATCTCTCTATTTTGTAGCAGATTGGGGAGCAGACTAGGACTTTCCCCAGTGCTATTCGGAAGGCTAGAAAACAGCTTGGAGCTTTTTAATGCCTTTTAAATTAACTAAACTGAAATACTAATTATTTAACTATTGGAGCATCTTTCTTATACTGCCGTCTAGGTCCAAATCAAAGACCACCTTATCCATAAATATCCTCAGAATGTGGGTAACTGTACATTTTTAGATGGAATCAAATTTTTACCAAATTCTCATTCTCCATGGTGATGTTCCTGCATGTTCCCCAAAGGAGACAATGATAAGATAAACGAGAACATTCCATAATGCCCAACATCCATGCTTTCTTTCCCTTACTATAAAATGGCAGGTGACCTGTAAAAATGTCAGTAAGTTCAGCTCACTCAAGCAGCCCAATACAGTTTTACATAAAAATTTCACGTCACAGCTGGTGTCCAGACCAAGTCTTCGTTCTCTGCTGTTCTCAGACTTCACGCCCACTGCTGGCTCAGGAAATCTCTGCAGGAAAAAGACCTCGATGATTTGACATGCCTTCCCCACCACATGGTCTAAGTAAGCCAGAGCAGCCCTCATTGCATTTAGCAAAACAACTCTTACCTCACGGTATGTAACAGTACAGAGCTTTTACAAAGGGAGTTATGTCGGAAGCCAGGAGGAAAGATCACCATCTTTACCCTCTCTTTGTTCCTATATGCATTGCGGGCAATTTCATAGAGCTGCAAGGGGCAGAAAGACAAGGACTCAAAGGCTGATCTTTGAAGCTGTTGTTTTGTTTCTCTAGTCTAATCTTCCTGAAAGGGTACAGAAACAACTGTCTTAGGGAGTGAGTTCCATTCCATTGGCAATGTGGCACCCTCCATCTCTCTGAGTGGCTGCCTCTACAACCAAGGAAGGAAAGCTGCACAGCACAGAGAACAGTGACAAGACCTCATCGTACCCCCGCCAGTACCTCCATGCAGGGGAACAAGGGATTGCAGGGGACCCCCACTATTTGTTTAAATGAAAAGGAACAGCATCCCTATTTTTAGAGCCACTGCAGGAAAGACTGCCTGGAAGTTCCCAGAGCCTTCTGGGATCTTCTCTATATTTGCTGATCCAGACCCCAGATGAGGAAGCAGGATCCCCCACAAACACTCCTTTGAGCTGAACAGCATAGCACGCTGATACTTATTGTATACACCAGGCAGCACAGCAACTCAGGGTGCACAGAATCCCTTATAATGTCAGAGACCTTTCTTTCAGCACTAATCAAAGTTTGGCTGGCTGAGAAAATGGTGAAATTATTATGTTTCCATCAGCCACTGAGCTTAGTATACCTTTTTTCCAAATTCCACAGGTACCGTTTTGTCATCCTCACCATGTATGATGAGAAGGGGAGAAGACAGTAATTTGACACTAGGAACAAGTGGAAGAAAAGTATTCAGTTCAAGAAATACATTGAGATTTCTCCTCTTCTAAGTTCAGGCTTTAGTAAAACATGAGGTTCACCCAAAATAAAAGACACTCTTTCTGTCCCTCCCAGGAATAACTTTATATATAATAAGCTTCATATAATGACATTTTTCTTCCAGCCAAGATTCTTTTATTTACTCATATAATTTAATTAGGTATTTAATTTATTCTTATGTGATTTTTGAAAATAACAAAAAATGAATTTGTACAGAATTAAAAGAACTTCACTTTTTTTCTTATTCTACCTTATTTCATAACATGTGGAATGTTTTAATTAAAATTTAAAAAATTAACAAAACCAAAAAATAGTAAGAACTACCACAAGACCAAAGAGAACTCTTTGTAGCAATTTATTTACATTTCCCCATAAATGTACAGGATGGACATGAGATGTTAACAGGTTCGACTAGCTTCCTGATCAACTTCCTATTTGGTAATTCAAAAAGGCCATGACATGAAAAATGGCCAAAGCCCTTCCTTGGCCCCTCCCAAATTCTGATACCAGCCAACCCTGCCACAATGACTCACTGCTACTCCTCAGGATGTCAGATTCCTCGAGTGTGTTGAAATAGGAAAACATACTGATAACGACTACCTGTTTGCAAGCACTCTAGATTCTCCAACTGTGAGACGCTAGCTTGCCACATCCTAGTCACTGGACTTGCTGTTGGGTAGTTGGCTAGATGGTGTATGGTTTTGGTTACGTGGTGAATAAGGCATAGAAGTCAGAGATTCCTCAAGGAATGCTAGGTTAGACCCTACAGGACCTTTAAAAAGTCCTAAAACACCATAAACTATAAATCCCTTCATAACTTCAGAGAAAAGTACCGAATCGGTAAAGTTATTAAATTAGACATAAACATAATACCAAATACTAAAAATTTTTAGACACTTTACCCTAAATCCTACTGCCCATCTAAGAATTCTCTACCTATTCAGTAAGTCACATGATAATTACCCCCCAGAATCTAATAAAGGACATCTTTACATGATTAACTTACTTTTCATCATTGGGGAAGACTAGTTTGTCTTTCCTCAGGGCATCCATAATTGACCTTAAAAATCCTGGAAGTTTCCGGTAAATCTATTTTTCAAAAAGGAAAAAAATTAAAATATGGCCTAAAGCTATGTCATTTGTTAGAGGTTCTCACTATGAACTGTAGTAGTATAGAGTATAGTGACTTTCTAAATATACTAAACTTTTTTGGAAAACGTAACTTTTATGATTTTAAAAACAATTCCCGTTACTTTCACTTTCACATTGGAAAATACAAGAAGGAAGAAAAAAGAAATCACACATGATAAAGCAGACGGTGCATGGGGCTTCCCAGGTGGCTCAGTGGTAAAGAATCTGCCTGCCAAAGCAGGAGACTCAGGTTCGATCCTTGGGTTGGGAAGATCCCCTGGAGAAGGAAATGGGCAACCCCACTCCAGTATTCTTGCCTGGAGAATCCCATGGACAGAGGAGCCTGGCGGGCTACAGTCCATGGCGTCACAAAGATTCAGACACAACTGAGAAACTAATACTTTCACATTTTCACACTTGGTAGGGAAATGGGTACAAAATATGCAGGTTGAGGCCAGTAAAGGCAAACGTCTGCTTCACAGTTTGGACGTGGGCCGGCTGCTTGCGGGAGCCTGCGTGGTTCCCCAGGGTTTGTCTGGCCTGTGTTTCTGGCATGGTCACGAAGCACAGGAGCCACATTCAGGTGCGGTCTGGAGATCCTAACAACACCGCTTCTCCTTCCCTCCCTTCCTTTGCCCTTATCAGTGCTAAGGGCAAGATTTCTTGTCTTCTCTTTCCTTTGTCTTTGGTTCTTCTATCCCTGGAATCAGGACCCCTCTGATGAGAGCTTGGTAAGAGAAGTCCTTCGGCAGTTCACCTCAGGTTCCGGAGGAGGGAGGAGAAAGTGGGCCTCAGTCCATCCACTCCCGTGATCCCTCACTCCCCTCCAGCCAGGGGTGCCCCTCGGGACTTACAGGTCCAACTCCCCTCCAGGGGCTCCTAGTTGGTCTCCCTGCCTCCTCTCGGTTCTGGAATTGCACCAGATAAATATTCTTTAAATCTGCTGTTACAGATTGTGGGGATGGAACTCTTATCTATTTAGAAAAACAAACAGTTCCTATCTTGGCTGCAAGGCCATCTACATCTGGCCACAGTCTTTCATCCCCAAAGCTGTCTGCCAGGAGTTAGAAAAGGTAGGACTGAGTCCTGTCTCCTCTTTACAGGGCGAGTGGCAACGGGGCAAGCCGCTGAGCCTCCAGCTCCCTCAGCTCTCCGTGGAGGCAGTGGTGCCAGACTCAGGTGCTGTGAGGATTGAAAAGGATGATGAGTGCAAAAGCTCTTACATAGAGGTCCTCCGTGCCTCTCGAGTATCTTATAAGACAGAATCGCCCCACTCTGGCCACGTGCCTTGGCTCACCTTCTCCCCTCCTGTCTGTGTTTCCTAACTGCTCTCCCTCTCCCTCACCTCACTAAGAAATGAGCTTAGATCCTATCTCTTTGTAAGTCTTCATTGATCACACCTGTGCAAAAGACCCTTCTCTTCGCTGAATTCTCCTGTCCCTGAAATTATTGTTCTGGGCCCTCCCCCCCACACCTAGTTTAGTCTACTGTGTACCTGAGTGGGAAAAAGGAACAGGTATTTGATAAGTGCCCATATTTTGTATGATTATTTTACTTAATTCAAAAATACAAATACACAAAATCCCTATGCAGTATCAACCTCAGTATAAAAATTAGAAAAACACAACAAAGGGAAGTAGTTTACCAAAGTCATAATTGGTTAGTGGCAGAGACAAAATTTGAACCCAAACCCAAACCTGTCTAGCTTTATGAAGCCCAGAGTCTTTTTCCACTATGCCATGCTGCCTTCCTATTCCAACTAATTGATTCCAAAGTGATACATGGAAATCCATGTCATTACTTTATATCCCTATCTCCCCAATTGCAGAAAACTTCTTAAGGGTTAGGACCTATGCCTTTTACTGTACCCATGTCTCATACCGCCTAAACTTTCTTATTCAACAGTGCCTTATCAACATCATTTCACTGCTAATAAAAATAACTAATGGCCACTGAGTGTCAGCACTCTTATACATGCTTTTCATATGTGAATTTATTTATCACAATAATCTTGAACAGATTTAATGAAGCATTAAAAGCAATTAGCCCAAGGTTACATAGCTGTTAAGTGACACCCTGGGGAAAAAAACCCAGAAAGTCTGACACCAGAGCGATGGTTCTTAAAGAAAATATATTAAAACCTTTCTGTGGAGGTTTCAGAGATCTACCAAGGCAGTGAGGTCTTGAGTGGTCCAGACCCCAGAGAGAAGGGATGCCCAGAGAGGTGAGCCTCACACTCAACACCACTTTGCTCCTTGAGACAACCGCCAAGTCAGAAGAAAGCCAGAAAGCAGAGGCAAAAGAACACAGACAAGATGACACAAATAGAAAACACAGTAAGAGAGCAGAATATAATTACCATAAGCTTCAGACTAAGGATTACATCTGAAGTGAGGCTCACTGCCTTGAGAAGTAACATGACAGGAGACTTCCAGAGTGCCAGTGGTGCTAATTTCTTGATTTGAATGGTGGTTACATGGAGGTTCGGTTTATAACTATTAAATCATAGATGTCTCTCTCATGTTCAATTTCAGAATTAACAAAATTTCAAAAAAAAAGTGAATGGTAAACTTGTTTCTAAACTGTAACATGTCTACAAGCTAGTGAATTTATTAGTAATTATTCAGAGTAATAGTAACAGATGTTCAATTAACTATCTTTAAATTAATATTTAATTGTCTGGAGCCAATTAAAATGGTTTATTTATTGAATCTTAAATTACTCAGCATTCAATATTTTGGATTGTAGAGGGGATTCCTGTAATGAGTTGAGCTTAGAGTGTACAGGCATTTTAAGATTATGTGGTTCTGTGAACTAGCTGTCCCAGGATGTAATAAGCTGAAATAGTTAAGCAAATTCCAGAAACTTCTATGATGATTTACTGTATGAAAAATTCCAAGGGTAGACAGTTGGATTTAAGTACCTTTAAGATGCCTTCCAACAGTAATCAACAGTTTGCAAATTTGGCCTACATGTCCCCTCTAAGAATCACACCTCTTTCTCCCTCTCTCATTTACTAACATTTATATAGAGGTATAACTGTAAGCAATTGAGCATGAGACATGGAATGAAATTATGAAATTAGCTCATAGTAACAGATACAACAGATAAAAAAACCACATCTTGTCAGTCAATCTTTTCTAATTTATCTTCTTGGAAAGATTGTCTTCTCCACCTGGGATGCCATGTAAAACCATTTGGCAGCTTCTTGAATTCTTTAGAGACTTTCTTATCATAAAATAATGAAAGATATGTGGTTGACATTCATAGGGCTAAAAATGCCATATGAAAGGTTTATTTTCACTTTGAAAAGGGACAATAAATAAGTGAACCTAAGTCAAGTCTATTTATGAAAAAATTATAAAAAAGAAGAGGTGTAATTTAGTTAATTGGGGGGGGGGGCGGTGAAAAAAAGCTTTGGCTCTTAATAAGCCACTGAAGGGCTTCCCAGGTGGTGGTAAAGAACCTGCCTGCCAATGCAGGAGACATAAGAGATGCGGGTTCAATTCCAAGGTTGGGAAATTCCCCTGGAGTAGGGCATGGAGAAACCCATGGACAGAGGAGCCTGGCACCCTATAGTCCATAGGGTCTCAAAGAGTTGGACACGACTGAAGCGCCTTAGCACAGCACATACACAAGCCACTCAATCTATTAGAAGGAAATAAAAGAACTAAAAATACAAAAGCCATTGTGCCCTCCTTTAATAGTAACTGGCTACTAACCTATCACAAGTTAGAATAACTTAGAAATATATAAGACTAATTAAGAAAGGGAAAATGGTTAATAAACAGCCTGCACTTTGACATCTTGTAAAGATGTATGTATGAGACTCACCTTTAACAAGGGATAATTGATACTTGCAACCCATATGTTGGTAAATGGAGCTTCCAGGATAATTGCATCAGCTGGGAATCCTTGAAAAATAATAAGAAAGAACTCCCCTATCATATTTAAATATTGTCTTTCCTAAATAATGGATCCTTATCTTGTACATGAACTACCTGCATCAAAATCATTTGTGAATCATAATAAATTGTTAAATTTGTGAATGCAAAGTAATGACCCCACACCAGACTTCAGTGAGAAGTCGGGATCTTGAGGGTGGGAAATGTGAGAATGTGCATTTTTAACCAGCACCACTAGAGATTTCATTTCTGTGCACATGTAAAGAAAATCACTACCTTTTAAAACAAGCAGATTTTCATGATTTGGATAATTTAAGAAAGCAAAGAATTATAGGAAGGGAGAGTGTTCTGCAGACACTGACTAGGTGGTTTTGGCCAACACTCTGAGAACAAAAGATCAAATACTGAAGTTACCATATATGGACTTTAAAATAACTTATTGAAAATAACAAATGGTAAAATAGTGAAATATTTATTTTACTGCCACTCTAGAACTCTATGCCCAGTAAAAATACCCTTTAAAAGTGAAGATGAAATAAAAAAATTTCAGACCAAAATTGAAAGAATTCCTCACCAACAGACAGGTAGAAGAAAAATCCCAGATGGAAGCATAGACATGTTAGAAATAATAAAGAGCAAAAAAAAAGGAAGGTAAATCTTAATATTGACTTTATAACATAAGAATAATGATGTTTTATGGAGTATTGATATAGAGAAAATTAAAATACATGATAGCAAAAGTTCATAAGTTGGGCACTTAATGGATTTAAAATGTTCTAAGATAATTACATTATCCAGGAAGTGAAGTATTCATTTATGTGGGAATTTAGTTCTGGTAATTCAGCATTGTCAACACTAAAGGAGTCATAAGAGCTTAAAGGAGCAATGAAATGATGTTTGCTTTATTTACATAAGTAATTAGGATTGTGTATAGCAGGTGACATGCTTTAAAATGTTTACGTAACTCACCCTGACCTGTACTGCCAAGTAAAGTTTAAGATACAATGCAAGTGATTACAAGCTTTCAATGCATATCAGAATCAAATCACCTGGTCCTATTCATAGAGTATCTAGTTCATGAAGGCAGCCAGGATCCAAGATACCTGTATTTATAACAAACACCCCCAGCAGATTCTGATAAAGGCAGTTCTCAGAATACTTTGAGAAACAATGACATAAATATTACATAAGGAGGGCTGCAGAAAGCAAGTCTTGCCTACTATTGCATAAAGTATGATTTTCCCTTCCTGTAGCAGATTACTCCATAACAATACTTATTTATCACTTCACAGGATGGCTCTTTTAAGGTAATTTTTAACTCTTTCCTTAGTATTTACTTTTAATTTCATGCCTCTGAAAATCAGCTATTGTTTTATATTAAACACAAAAAAAAGAAAATCCATTACAGTATCCAGAACTGCCTAAAGTTGGGGTGCTTGTAGGTATCTCTGTGTTCAGATTGTACACAATAGTCTCTTCACTGTTTTTATTTTCCCATCTCAAGCCAAGAAATTATACCATGTAAGCATTTTATCATACCCTTCTCTTCTAGAACTTTTGCAGCATTTGTTGCAACTCTGTAAAGAAATGAAAATTAGTACACATGTGAAGCAGTGACTTAACAGTCAAGTAAACAGAATAAAATGCAACCTCCAATATGAGCATCTGATGAAAGCTCCTGACCCTCAAATGCACATAAACACAAAATCTTGCACAGGATTTCAAGGGATTCTGCTGGCCCTAAACAAGAATGCTTTCATTTAAAACTCTCAAGGAGAGTTCTGGAATGGGCGTCAGTGTCCCAGATAGCCATAGACAGCCCGTACACGTTCCCTTGAATCACAAACAAGCACGCTGAGGTGTAAGGACACTCGCCACTTGTGGAACCTGAGAGAAACTGTCTCCCAGCTCAGGGGTCCTCCTGCTGCTCACTGCTGCCTATGATATAACACTAACGCCCCAAGGATCCCCCTAAAGCCCCATCTTCAGACCCCACTTACCCTGTCCCCAGAGAGTGGCCCCAGAGACACACAGGGGTGGTACCACTTCTCGCCTTGGTCCACTCGTAGACACAAACTGCATCAGCAGTCAGTCCATCCTCCGTGGGTGTACCCGTCGAGTCCCCGAACCCTGCCCGCGAGGAAAGGCAGACATAATATCACTACCTCCAAAATGAGGGCCATCAAAAGCCCCCTGCTTACTGAAAACTTTTTGTACACTGTTCTTAACACATACCTCTGTAGTCAACAGACAAGACATGAAAGCCACCATTACTCAGCACCTGGATGACAAAGGAGCTGTTATCACTTTAATTAGGAGATGCAAACAAAAAGGCGGTCTCACCTCCTCAACACTTCCATAATCCTAGTGGTAATGGTTAATAGGTAGAGAAAAGATCCATTTCTGAAATCTGGTGTTTGACATCAAACTTAAGATCAGACTTAACAGGAAAGAACAGCGGAGCAGGATCACACAGCCTGGGTCACGCCCTAGCTCTGTCACTTACCAGCTTTGGTCAAGCCACTTAACATCTATGTAATCTATTCTGAGAAATGAAAAACAGTACTTTCAGGATGGTTGGAAGATTGCGTGAGATGATGTATTAACGTACCTTGGGGACTTCCCCAGTGGCCCAGTGGTTAAGAATCTGCCTGCCAATGCAGGGGACACTAGTTCAATCCCTGGTCCGGGAAGATTTCACATGCCACAGAGCAACTAAGCCCGTGCACCACAACTACTGAAACCCATGCGACTAGGAGCTCACGCTCTGCAACAAAAGAAGCCACGAATGTGAGAAGCTGGTGCACTGCAATGAAGAGTAGCGCCCCTGCTTGTCGCAACTAGAGAAAGCCCACACACACAGCCAGGAAGACTCAACGAAGCCAAAAATATAAATTAATAAATTTAAAGTACCTTGAGAGTGTTAAGTCACTCAGTCATCTCCAACTCTTTGCGACCCCAGGGACCATAGCCTGCCAAGTTCCTCTGTCCATGGAATTCTCCAGGCAAGAATACTGGAGTGGGTTGCCATTTCCTTCTCAAAGGGATCTTCTGACCCAAGGATTGAACCCAGGTCTCCTGCATTACAGGCAGGTTCTTTACTGTCTGAGCCACATAGTGAATATCTTTTGTAGGAACTTCCTGAAGGTAAGAATGCTACATAGAGCTGTAGTAGAAGCAGCCAATAATGGGAAGATATTCATATTAAGTATGAACAGATAAAGAGTTAATATTGATCAAAAATAAATCACTTGATTACATGTAACCACTTTCAAGTCCTGAATAGAGAAATGAGAAAAGAATATAAAAACATAATTTTAAATGAAAAAAATACAAATGACAGATGACGAGAAGGGAGATAAAGGGGGACAAAACTTTACTATGCAGGACAAAACTTTTAAAATTTTATTTAGTTCTCACAAAGTCTTACAAGACAGGTATTATCTGCATTTTACAGATAAAGAAACTGAGCCTTGGAGAACTTAAGTAACTTGTTCACACACATCCAAATGGCCAGAACTTGAACCACAGCAACAGAACCAAGATCACACTTGGGCCTGCTTGCGTTCAAACACTGTGCTTCCCCTACCAGGCATAGATGTGGGAGAAAAAAGAGAAAAGTGAAAGTGTTAGTCTCATCTGACTCTTTGCAATGCCATGGACTGTAGCCCGTCAGGCTCCTCTATCCATGGAATTCTCCAGGCAAGAATACTAGAGTGGGTTACCATTTTCTTCTCCAGGGGATCTTCCCAAGCCAGGGATCGACCTCGGGTCTCCTACACTGCAGGCAGATTCTTTACTGTATGAGCCACCAAGGGAGCCTTTAGATGTGAGACACTGAACTTTAAATACAACTGAACTAATAATGAAGAAGTAAATGAAACTTTTTAACATGTAAACTATATTCTTTCCAAACAAGTTATCCAAGACACAGGGCAGTTCAGCATCCAGGGAAACTGGAATACCCATGTGTTGCTTGTGGTTCCATAAGCTTCACTTGACAATCAACTTAAACAACAGATCCTACTCCCAAGAATTTATCTCCAGGAAAAAAATTCCAAAAGAAGCATAAACTACCTGCTTAAAGTTTTCTGTAGCAATACTATTCTAAAAGAATTTAGAAAAAAAAATTGTATCAAAGAGGAGTAGAATATTTAAGTAAATAAATAATTGTCTATAAATAATGGAGAATGAGCACCCTTTAAGTTGGTAACTATGACAACTATGGAAAAACATAGAAGAATATTCTTAAAATAGTAAAAGCATGACATAAAATTATATATAGAAACAACCAGTAATATAAAAACTTTATAGAGATTAAAAACTAGGTGGGAACGATGTGCTGTATGATTGAAGTGATAAATGAATGAATGAATGAGAAAGGGGGAGAGAGAAGAAGACAATTTAATAAGAACTTAATTATTAAAAGAAATTGCCTATCCAAAGGAGACAATGAAGAGCTAAGGAAGTTTGGTCAGGCTGGAAAATGATGACTATGGTGTATGGAATCCAGAATCTGCCCAGAGGAAGAAGTCTTATCATAGCATCCCTACACATTCCACCCACCACCAGGAGGATCTGGCTACTCTTCACATCTACACCTATGACATAGGAGACATACAATTGAGCTTTGCCAAGAGTAGAAGGGGAAAAATATATATATTCTCACAGTCATCAGCATCACACCCTCCCACTTGGAAAGGACAAAGAGTGGGGTTCAGAGTAGAAAGCAAAACTAAAAATTAATAGGCATCATCACCCCAGGCAAAATGGTAATCCAGCCCACCCACCACAGGGGATGATGGAGAGGGGAGTGGACAGGAGAGAGTGCCCCTGTCTGAAGAGGGGAAGGGGGATGAAGGTGGTGCTGCAGTGTTGAGCCTGACAGGATTCTGGACCCCATTCATGCTGTTAAATCAGGAAAGGACTCTGGGGTGGGAGCTGGCTTGTGGGAGGAGAGATCAGGTCCTGGGATCAATAACAAGACCGGCAGCCAGATCACCTGAGGAAGGGATTCCTAACCACCTCATGGGAGCGTGGGAGGGCTAAACAGCTCGCCAGCCAGCTCTGAGTCAGACATGGTGAGGGGAAGAGCCTGCCATCATCCTTATGCTGGGAAGTGCCGGGGCCACCCCAACAAACCAGAGCTTGTAGCAGGCTGGTGAGGACCCCAAGTTGTGGCCGGCCACCTTCCCTCTGCTGAACTTTTTGTGGGGCCGAAGAAGGGCCTGAATGATGTAAGAGCAGACATTCTGTCTTTACCGCATACCACAGAAAGGTTGCTCCTGGTGGAAGGGATGGCTTTAGCACTTAATATATTTTCTCAACCCAACCCTCAAAAAAAGCAAAGAAATGTGTCTTCAACTCCGTCTGGTGATGAAAGGAACAAATCCGTAAAAGTGTTTGAGACTCAGAGACAGTCACATCTGTTTCAATCCCCCAAGGTCAATTTAGGAAAAGAAGTGCATTCAAGGGACTTTAGGTCCCAGACACCACCACCCACCCCTTTGCCCCCACACCAGGGAGCTCTCAGGAAATAACCAGGCTGTGGGCTAAGGAAGATCTTAGGGCTGTAGCCCAGAAGAGAATAAATGAAGATGTAAAATTGGTACCTTGAGGCCCCTTCAGGAAACATACCTTTACTAGCTCCAGCCTATGAGAAGCTGCCCTGTAGAGAACGTTTAAAAGAAACAGCAAGAATTAGGAATTATGATGACACATTCAACAAAAATCACTATCACGCTGCTGGCATCTGATCTCACCGCTTTCTTTTTCAGATAAGACAAATAAATAACCAGGGGAGAGGGCACTACTTCTTGGTGTCGGAGCTCCCGTGCCTGCATCAGGGTGAACTCCCCACGGATCCCCATTCCCCGCCTTCCCCACAGTAAGCACCGCCTGCCCAGACCACTAGCGCTTCACAACATAAGCATCTGATGAACTGCTGACGATCCATCTTCTTGCGCTGCTGCACAGCAAAACCTATTTCCCAAATACTTCTAGAAGCCAAAGGAACATAAGTCCCAGAAAGTGGCTTTTCAGGAAAAGGGATGACACAGTTAATTCACTAAAGTAAGAACTCGCTACATCCTGTCTGCTCTGCCACGAAGGACATGATGAAGTGAGGAGAGAAACTCACAACCCTGGAGGTTCAAGAAACACTTTCTTGCAAATAACCATAGTCTGCTCTCTATGAACCACGCAAAAGGAAGAAAAAGATGACTCAGAAGACAGAGGAGTCTTTAAAAACCATTTGAATTTTTAGAGCCACATTTCTTAAACATTAGTGAGTCATGAAACCCTTGGAACCTGTGATTAAAGCTATGGACCCACTGCCCTGAAAAATGTATCCACTCTTCAAACTTCATGTACAATTCGAGGTTGGGAGTTCACGGACCCTCTGGGGCTTCTGTGGATCCTAAGTCTAGAACCAGTGTTTTCATCTAGGTTCCCCTGTCATTTGGCCTCCTTCCAGCTCAGTACTGCTAGAAGCAAGCTGAGACTTCAGGAAAGAGGAAGGTAGCTAGCCCCAAGCCAGAAAATCTAGGAAAACTGGGGGCAAGAGCCAATTCACTCAGAGGGCAGACGTGATAGTGTGACCCACAGGACACATTAAAGAAAAGCGCATTGTAACACCGTAGCCAAGTTTGTACAATTGGAATAATGTTAAACAATGTTGAAAAACATTGATTTCACAAGAAATCTCTGTAAACGTTACTCTAAGGCATAAACCTCAAGAAAGCCCCTTGAGCAAAGGCAAGGCTTGAGAAAGCCATTGTCTGACACAAAAGACAGTGAGTAAAAGAGACAGAGGCGAGGGAGCTGAGGGGCAGAGTCCAGAGCTTGTCACTGAGTTTGAAGTGTCCCTCGCCCAGAGACTGGGCCAGGTCGGTGGGTCTCTGAGACACATTGCCCCTCCCCCACACTGAGAGCCTCAGTCAGAGCCAATATTCATCACCCACTGTAATGACAGGCCCACAGAGGGGCTGGCAGTGCATCAGAGAAGAGTCAGGCTTCCAGGAGGCACTCTGTTACAAAGCAAGGTTGGGATGACAGGAGTGGGCTGAGGCATCAGTATTCCAGGCTAGAATTAGTCAGGTGGCCCCCAGAGCCTGGGATCAGAATTCTAGGGGATCTCGGAGATCATACATTTGATTTTTAGAATTCATTGCTACATGAAGGAATCTCCATGTGGTTCTGTGAGAAGACCATTGATGTGGAAACTCTTCCTTATCCTCCATATCTCATGCATATTTCCTATCAAGTCATCCATGGCTTCAGTTCATCATTTCCAACACTCTTACAGAATAAAGCCACACTGCCTTCTTTGAAATCAGTATCCACATTTTGAAGTTTGTCTCCCTTCCAGTTAAGGATCCACATTATTCTACATGTGGAATATATAGTGTGTGTGTTTTTTTTTAAAGAGATGCCTATTGCCAGAACACCCTCGAATTCCAACAAATGGAAATAAATGTGTGGAAGGATGCTTACAGAATTAAAAACAGCTCTGCCTTTCATTCCCCCACAGGAATGAAATGCTCTTTTGCTCTGTTTGAGGGGAAAAAAAAAGTCCAAGCAAAGGCACTGACCTGTGTTGTGCACTGCCATGAAGATAAACAACAATTGGGTTGCCATCACAAAGGGCTGCTTCATACCAGCTCCGGCCCTTCCCCTTAGCATCCTCCCCCCGGCAGCTGGGAACCGTGTGCCTGAAAAGTAAGGCAAGGTTTTAGCCAACATGGACACAGAGAAGAATTCTCTATCCTCGACAACAGTCTAAAACCTCCTTATGTCAATCAGATACATCTTTATGTATATAAAACATATTATATACAAAACCACCTGGGAAAGCCCATAGTAATTATCAGAATATATAATAAGTTATAGTTTTATATGTAAATATTTAATCTATTTATATACAAAAATTTATCTGAGTCATATATGCATGGGCCTCCCAGGCGGCCCTACTGGTAAAGAACCCACCTGCCACTGCAGGAGACATAGGAGATGCAGGTTTGATCCCTGGGTCAGGAAGATCCCCTGCAGGGGGGCATGGCAAACCACTCCAGTATTCTTGTCTGGAGAATCCCAGGGACAGAGGAGCCTGGCAGGCTACAGTCCATAGGGTCACCAGAGTCAAACATGACTGAAGCAACTTAGCATGCACACAGGCATATAGGCACATGGTACCAATTAAAATATAATACCACGAACATCTTATAATGGAAATTATTACTGCCCTAGCCCACCTCCCTCATGCCCAGGGATAACCCCTTTTAACCATTTACGGTTTAGTTCTTCTGATTCCTACACCAATTATGCTTCCAAAACTGCAGTTCTTAGGTGTGGCTTATTGAAATGCAATCTTTTGGGTGGAAACCAGTGAAAGATAATAGATATTTGCCACCTGCTATTGGTTTGGCTGAAGAAACAAGCTGGGAAAAAGTTAAAGGGAAACTACTTTGGGTAGGAGAAAAGAACTGAAATATGAAATTAAGTTATTCACAAGAAACTGAGTGACCTTGTGATTTTAAACACCTGAGTGAGCTCTAGTTCCCCACCCTACCCCCCGCCTTGTCAAATCAATGAATGAACTCCGATAACACAAATACTACCATATGACACATCACCAAGGGACCTGGAGAACTGGCCACATGATGACGAATCTTCAATCCTCCAATCACTTAGAGGCAAAAGTTCTGACATCAAACCCCCAAGGCCTCCGTACCAAAAAGACAGGCATCACTGCCAGCTAGATAAGTGGTCATGAAGACAGCTGACTCACTCAGCCAAGGGCAGATGGGGCAAGAGCAAAGAATAAAAATACTTTTAAATTCCAGCACTATCAGTGGAACTGCATCCTACAGATTAGAAAAAAGTTATGTGAATCCACATTGGTTCCTAAATATTCCATGATCACATGTTCAAACTCAGGGAGGTGAAATATAGAAGAAGGCAATGGGAAACTGGCAGCCAAGAACAAGCAGTTAGACCCAAACAGAAGAAAGTGTTGAGATTAGCTCAGCAAGACAGACAGTAGGACGCTCATGACCTTGTTGGACAAATATTTATGGAGTGCCTTTGCCAAGCACCATGATGAGCAATGAAAACCCACTAACAAAGTCCCCACCTATGAAGTTAATGTCTGGAAAAAAAGACACGCATTAATCAGATAATCACACAAGGAATAAGGCAAGGAAGAGAACGATCCAAGGCACCTGAAAAGTAAGATTCTCGAAAAGCAAATTCAAGCAGGTCAAATGTCAATACAAAGGGAAGGTGTGTGGAACAGCTTCCTCCAAGGAACACTGACCTCTCCACAGGCAAGTAACACAGCACCGCTCACCTGTGCCCTGTAACATGAAAGCCCCGCCCACTAAGCACCCCAGTGTCCAATCAGCGCACTCACCAGATTCCCAGAATTACCCCAGGCTCAACTTTGATGTAGAAGTTCACGGTGTGAGGAATCTTCAACTCTGGTTTCTTTAAATCCACAAGAAATGGTGCTTTGACTAGAAAGTAGAATTCATTACCAACTCCCAGAATCAAAGTCCATGTCTTTTAATCACAATCCAAAAAAGTAATTAGCCTCATGTTTGACATGTTTCTAAGTTACAAGCACTACACTCAATTCCAAGCAAAGTATTTTATTTTATAAACTAGGACTAACCCACAGAAGAATTGACCCCCACAAATACTCTAAAGCTAGACTTAAAAATAGCACCTGTGTGGTAGCCCCTAATAGTTTATTCCACTTTATCCCTGTTTGAAGTGAAAAGCAAAGGAGACCATTCACCTAAAAAATAAGAGGGTATAGAAGAAGGTAATGAGTTTTGGGGCAGAGAGGTTTGTTTTATTTGGTTGGATGTTTTTTCTTTGGCTGCGCCAGGTCTTAGATGTGGCTCTCAGGATCTTCAGTCTTCCTTGCAGAATATGGGATCTATAGTTGCAGCATTTGAACTCTTAGTTGTGGCCCGTGGGATCTAGTTCCCTGATAAGGCATCAAACACGGGCCCCCTGCATTGGGAGCATGGAGTCTTAGCCACTAGTCGACCAGGGAAGTCCCAGTAATGAGTGTTCTGCTACTTAAGTCATGCATTACTTTTGCACTAAGTAAAACATAGTCACTAACCATAAACCATGAAATGTCTAAGATCAACGTAACACTTAGAGACACGCAGCTGACAGCACTACCTGTGACCAGAAGAACCATGTCCGCACTAACACAGCCTTCAGTAGAAACACAGGAAAATAGATTTATCACATCAGCCTGTCTCTCTCTAGGGATACAAGCAAAAAGAGGAAGTGAAAAGGCACGGAATACAGAAAGCACTGAGGTATCCAGATTAACAGCTAATTTTAAGACTGAGCTCCAGGATTGAAATCTCACCCACAAGGCCATGGTTTTCTATCTATCCCAACAGTTCACCAGGATTCATCTTAGGCCCCAAAGGCAATATAATTAGGTTTCAGACAATTTAAGTCTAGCCACAAAGATGCTGACATACCTTTCCACTATGTCATAACTGTAAGGGCAGTGAGTTCTTTAATTGGGAAAAAAATATAAAGGCAGATTCACAAAAGGTACATACTTACAAAAGTTTACAAAAATCAGCATGTGCATCAGAGGAGGGCAAATGTGTTCTTTTAATGATTTACTTGTAAAGCTGTCACACAGAGTGGCAATTTTCCTTCCGAGTGTGGAACAGGAGTGTGGGAAAGATCTGCAAGATATTGTGAAACAAATAAGGTATTCAAAATCAGTCCAAGTTTTGACTTGGTTTGTTTTTCCTTCTAATGTCCAAATCAAATTCCACAGACTGACACCGGGAATTACAGGCAAGCTGGCATTTAAGCAAAATCCTTTACAGAACTGTATGTAATTAGGGCAGGTCCAGACCGGGCCCTATGGGAGAGCCAGGAGAGGAAAGGACAATCAAGCCCCCAATCAGCTGCTCAGAAAGCCCCGGTATGACGGGATAGGAGAGGCGGAGACACGGATGCACCCAAGTCAGACTTGCTTTCTCAGTGTACCCCACAGAAAGCCAAGGTTGGACCCCAAAGTCGGCAGGAAACAGGGTTCAGACTGTTTAACAGCTGCCGCAGTTTTTAATCACAATTCAGTGCCATATGTGCTAGCTATCTATTATTAGTATTAGCCTAAAGCAGTGAATGAATAATCGTCAGATTCCCCCCTCCTTCTGGCTGAGTCTCAGGAAAAAATGAGCCAATGCAAGAAAAAAAACCCACTTCTGAGGTGAGTGTTATCGTGAGGAGCAGGGTGGGGTGCAGGGCAGGACCTAGGCAGGTGATGGGACACGGGGTGGGTGGTGCAGGGGGAGCCACACACATCTTGTTTATTCTACTGTCCCAGTGGCATGAACCATCCAAATTGGGAGCCACCAGCAGACAACTTGTGATTTTTCCATGAAGGCTCACTCAGGCCACCTCTGTCTCTAGTCACATCTCCCATGAGAGCTGAGCGTCTCCGAACCTTTTAGAAATGAGGGATACAGGAAGTCCATGTCACCACCTCCCGCTCCCAGTTTCTGTTCACATCGTTCCTTAAATGAATCCCTTTTCCTATTGTGAAAGGTCAATGGGAAGACCATCGATGTAATCCAATTATGAGGTGTGGGGGCTGGAAAGCATGTGTGGTGCACTGTTTCCATGTCCTGATTTCTCTGCTAGACTAGAGGCATCTTAGAAGACGTTACATGTACAGGTTAATACCCATACTTTGCAAATGAAGAGAATGAAAAGTGAAGTACCCTTCCCAAGGTCGCACAGCCAATGAATGGCAGAACCACGTGAATCCAGAGTTCCATGATGATCTCCTGGTGAGTTCTCCTTGTCATCCTTGAAGCAAAAATGAGCCCCAAGAATGAGGCTGGGCTCTAGCCAAGTCCGGTTCTTACAGAAAGTTATATCAGGATCCTTTCCCTTCTGCATCCTTCCCTCTCTCAGGGTCCCTCCTTCCTCCCACTCTCTTCTTCTATCCTGTTCCCATATTCTCAGACTATACCAAAAGCATCAAACAAAGACGTCTAAAAAACTCTTCCTCTAGTGTAATCACTTAAAAATCAGGGCACTTACACATATTTGGAAAAGGCATGGAGGCAGAAGATAATGAATCTCTAATGAATTTCCAGCAATTCTGTGGGGAGCAGAAAAGATAAGCAGGCTAAGGGTGATGGACAGCTCTTCAAATACATCAGCCGTGGGCAACTGGATACCCATAAAATCAGCAAAAAAGAAATGAAAATGATTGTTTCATACTTTAAAATAGCCTCTGTGAAGGTGGCTGGAAGGAGGGGACACTGTTGTTCCAATTTTAGAGACAAGAAACTAAAACCCAAAGAAGCCACTTTGAGCCACAGATCAAGCCCAGACAGACGGGCAGAACTGAATTCTTAGGCTTCCTTCCAGTTGGCTGGATCCGGTTTTCTTTCTCCTGACTCTCTGAACTCCCGCTACCCTGCGTGTTAGTCTCCCACTAAGTTGCCTTTTGAAGGTAGCAGGGTGCTTGAAAAGCAGAGGCAATAGAGGGAAATATGCTTCTGTTTTTAAAGAATAATTCATACAGGACCCTTCTCTCAAATAGCTCAAGGCACTTCTGTGAGAAGCACTGCGGGAAGAGAACATGGTGACCAGATCCCTCCGAGCATCAATAATGCACAGCATCTCCTTTTAACTAGGGGGCTGTCAGTTTGACTTCCCCTAGATCAATAGGGGATCAAAAGTCACCAGCGGCTAATAGACCTTATTTGAGCAGAGGATGCGGTTTCAGTCCAATCCTCGCTCACGGCCAGCACATCAAACAGCCACCTTGATGCTTTGGTGTTCTTTTGCCTACCCTTTGATCAGCTGTGGCTGTAACTGCACAGCATCCCTCAGGGGCCACAGAGCCTAACTGGATGATTCTGACTGGCGCTGGAACCTGAGCTGCTACAGGGCCAATCATTCTTGCTTAATGCTCAGAAGTACCAGCTTTGGGAAGCCCAACTCTGACCACAGGTGGCAAGACAACAATTCCAAATGTTAAGACATGCTGCACAGGCATCCTGTGCCCATTCATCCCACCAACACATACTGATCACCAAACACCAAGTTACCTCTTTTCTCCTCCCTCCTTTCCTCCCAACCAGACCCCCTCTTTCCTTCACGTCCACTCAAGTGTCCCTTCTTTTTCAAATCTTCTCTAGACAGATCTTCCCATGGTGACTTATCCTCTCTTTTCACCCCTCCCACTAATTATAGTCAGGCCCAGAGGTTGACCCTTAATTCTTTGCTGATTTTTTTCTCACTATTAGCCCTGTATCCCAAGTGATAAGAACCACGTCCCAGCTAATGCTGCTTTTACTTTCCACTCTGCCTAGCACAGGGCTGTTGCTGTTTGTTGTTTAGCCATTCAGTCATGTCTGACTCTTTTGCGACCACATGGACTGTAGTCCACCAGGTTCCTCTGTCCATGGGATTTTCCAGGCAAGAATACTGGAGTGGGTTGCCATTTCCTTCTTCAGGGGATCTTCCCAACCCAAGGATTGAAACTGTGCCTCCTGCATTCCAGGCAGATTCTTTACCACTGAACTATCAGGGCAGCCCTGGGCTGAGTGTCATAAATATCCATAAAATGACAGGTTGAGAACAGAAAAGAGTGTATTTCTAGAAGGAGGCAAGGCTTATTGGTAGCTTTGGGGGACAGGGAAGGGCTTCCTTCTCTTTTGAGAAGGAATGTGAGCTACCCAAGAGCAGAGGTTTTGCCTATTTTATTTATGGCGGTGTGCCCAGAGCCTAGGCAAGTATCTGGTAGGGAGTAGATGACCAATATACTGGGGAGGATGGAAAAGTTTGTCAGCCTTCTCATAGGGACTTTCTAAGTACCAGCAGCAAGAGATTTACTCTCCTGGGCCCATCCATGTTAAGAAGTGACTACATCTGATGAGACTTTTGTAAGATAAATAAATCCATCCCCAAGGCATTAAAAAATAATCACTGTAAATATCATGATTAAATGTTCTTCTTGAATCTCATGACACATCACAATAGATCCATGGCTACAGGCCATCCCAGGCACACAAGGAGCCCTCCAGGAATGTTTGCTGATCTAACCAGGCTCCATGAAACAAAAAGGACTTAAGATGCTGGATTTCAGTCTGTGCCTCAGCCTGATCTAAATTAGATCAGTAATTTTCTGCTCAGATAAAGAAATGCTCAAGTATTTTATTCTTTCAGAAAACATCTCAAGACTTATTTTTAGTAATTAGTATTTAGAAGTAATAGGGACTTCCCAAGTGGCACAGTGATAAAGAATGCAGGAGAAACAAGAGAGCAGAGTTTGATCTCTGGGTTGGGAAGATCCCCAGAGGAGGAAATGGCAACTGCTCCAATATTCTTGCCTGGAAAATCGCATGGACAGAGGAGCCTGGCACACTAAAGCCCACAGGGTCCAAATAGTCAGACATGAATGAGCAACTGAGTGTGCACACGTGTAGAAGTAACAGAGGATCCCCAACTCCCCATCTCCACTCCTCTATCAACAAAGTGGGCTGTTCTCTAAAAACACAACGCAGCTTGGATTCTCTGTCAAATAAGTGTTAAATAACCAGTCACGCATTCTATAAAGAACTCAAAACTAAAAGGTGGTAAATGCCAGCTTTCCCAAAACAGCTGCTTCAGGCATGTAAGGCCCACGATTGTGAAGTTTGAAAAGTGTAGCCAGTCAGGACATTGGGCCTGGTGTTCGGATCCAATACAAAAGGGGGCTCTAGCCCGCACTGCGGAGCCAGGGAGAGCTGCACTCTGCCCCCTGCCCTCAACCACAGCAGGAAGAGAAGACAGGGAATCAGGGTTGTCTTAGCCACTCAGATGTTCCAAATTGAGGTCTCCTATGCCTGGATGTGATTCTTGGATATTTTGTAGTCAACAAAAGTTAGGCAAAACAAAGCAAAGGAATACAAAGAAGAAAGGTAAACAAAACAGCCAATACCTTCCCACACCAACAAAACAAAATAAGATACCCAGTCTCTTGGGTCTGGGTTCTCCAACCAATACCTGGATTCAGCGCAAGAAGACTGACAGCGTATTGCTTGCTGGTCGATTCAGGTAGTCTAAGACTACTGCTCAAGCCAAGGATTCATGGAAGGAAGAAAACTTAAAACCTGCTGACCTAGACATTTCAGATTTAAAGGATGTAAGAACTTGGCATGGGCAATGCCAAGTTATGGTTTGATGCACATGTACTGTGCATCTCTAGCATCGTGTAGAGGTCTTCCTTAACTCCATGGCAGAGTTCACACTCAGGGAGGTGGTTTTCTGACCCTTCCCATCTATACAGATAGGCCCTTGATCCAACAGAATGCCATCCAAGACAACAACCCAGATTATTATTGTCACTAGTATTATCCCGCTGTTAGTAAAATGTCAAGGCAATTAAGAGATTTATAGAAACCTGAACCAGCTCTCTGGAATCTCTATTTCAGAAACACCAAAGGGATACACGTTCCTGAAAAATCTTAGGCTTGAGTCTCACTGGCCCTGGTAGGGGCTGAGGAAACAGCCGTCCAAGAGCCCTGGGGGCCTCCGAAGCACCGACAGTCAGTGCCGGGCCTCCAGCACCCCGGTCCGCGCTGGGTGGTACCTTCCCTGCCCATTCCGGGCAGCGGGGCATACAGGGCGCCACGCGCACTCACCGCAGGTTCCGCACGACCATGTGCCACCATGCGGCCACAGAGTCCCGCTCGTCCGGCTCCATCCCGCGTCGCGTCCCGATCCGCCACCACAGGAGCTCTCGCAGGTAACAGGGAGCCGGGAGCCGTGCCCCGGCTTCCCTCCTCCCCCGCGAGGGCGGCGACTACCCGGGGGCCCTGCTGCGAGTGCTGCGGGGCGTCCTATTCAGCGCGGGGCGGGGCGCGGCCGAGCCGGGCTGTCTTCGCGCACCCTCGGCCACACGCAGTGATTTGTGATAGGAACAAGTGCCTTACTCTTCCAGCAGGCCATGCGCGAATTTATTTCTATTTTATCCTATACGTCTCTGTGTGTGCGCGCCCTGCGTGGAGTAAAATACATTTCTTACTCTGATAGTAATAAAAGTCTGAGAGTCACAGCTTTAGAAGACCCTCCCGGAGAATATACGCTTTCCTCCACTTTAACCCCCCTGTTTTCTTTCTCCCTTTTGTTCTCCCCCTTTTCCGGAATCTTCCCTTTCCAACCCCCATCTCCTCCCTCCCTCTCCCTCCTTCTCTCTCTCTCTCTCTCTCTCACACACACACACACACACACACACACACACACACCTGTCATCCTTACTATAGTAAGAATTTCTTTGGCTCCCTTCCATTGACTACTACTTTATCTGTCTGCAGTGTTATGAACTACACAATTCCTCCATGTGTCCAAATTCACCACCTTCTGGGTGTTTTGTTTACCTAGCTGCAGGTAGCAGAAACCGCCCCGACTCACCCCTCTTGCATCAGAAGTTGAGGCTTTGAAAGATTTGGTGGGGATGTGCTTATGCTTACATAGTGCACTGTCTCTTGGGAGCAGAAACTGTCCTCCCCTAAAGCTGTTCCAAGGAAGCCCCTGGCAAAGTGTGAGCATAAGGGGTAAAAAGGGAATGAGTTTCCATTTGAAAGCAATTTGATGTCAGCACCAAGACTACATCTGGGAGGCAAGGTGCAGCCTCCTCAGAGGGAAAATGTGGTCTCTAGTGTGTCTGAGCTTTGGGGGCTTTGCCAGTTGAGCAGAAGGCACAAGGGGGGACTGCTCACCCACAGAAAGTGCAACTGTCCAGACTGGAGGAAAGCACCAAAAGCCCTTGCAGAGCTGGGCAATTTCGATAAGTGGTCAGAGGAGGAGGAGCTTTCTTCACTGCTTCTTGGAATTGCTCTAGGAATATCAACTTTTGGCTGTCCATCAAGATAGAAGCCAAATCAGATCAGGAAGAAGTAAAGGAATCTAGGCCTGATTGATGAGCCAGCTGCAGGTGGGTCACACCCTGCGTGGTGAGAAAGGTTATGCCAGCATCAGATTCCATACCTGGAGTCATTCATCAGTGGGTCTGGAATCTCCTAGGTCTTATTCTGGGGAGCTCCGCAAGATCCCCTGGGGCATGCCTTGTGGAGGTGGAGGGATCAGAGATGGGGGGCAGAAGGGGAGGGAGAGAGAGCAGATATTTTTGGTCCCAGATTCAATGTCCATCTGTTTATTCAGGTTGAAAGTTCAGAGGCCTATGTGCTGATTGAGCAAAGTTGTAAGCCCCAAATCCATGGAAATGTTTGAAATGCCTGGAGTTAGAAATCACTATGGCCCTTTTTTTTCTTTTAAAGACTGTATAAATTAAAACCCTAAGAGAAAACAGCCTGGCACTCTGTGATGACCTAGAGAGGTGGGATGGTGGGGAGGGGAGGAAGACTCAAGAAGGAGGAGATATATATATATATATACATATACATATATATGTATATATAGTAAAATTATGGCTGATTTGCCTGTTTCTACAACAGAAACCAAAACAACACTGTATAGCAATTTACCTCCAATTAAAAAAAAAAATTTTAAGTCCTGGTATAAAACTTTCTCCAGCATTAATAGCCCCTTTTCAAAAGACACATCCTGTAAGTCAGAGAGCAGAGTCTCTGCAACGATTTGGCAAAATATAAAAAGCAAGTGATTAATTTATTCATTAAGCCCCTATTTCCTGCTTACAGGTTAGGTGCCAGGCACCACATTTGGTGTTACAGGGACACAAAGCAGGATCCTGTCTGGCAGAGAGACTTACCTACAGATAAAATGATAGCACAAAATAGGGATTTGAGAGTGCCCTCAGGACAGAAATCAATAAAGTTGTGAGAAGGGGCATGCCAGGGCCTGGACATGGAGAAAGGGGTTGACTACAAAGGGACACGAGGGAGCATTTTAGGCTGCTGGAAATTGCCTGCCTCTCAAGTGTGATTGGAGAAGGAAATGGCACCCCACTCCAGTATTCTTGCCTGGAGAATCCCATGGATGGAGGAGCCCGGTAGGCTGCAGTCCACAGGGTCGCAAAGAGTCGGACACGACTGAGCGACTTCACTTCACCAAGTGTGATAGTGACTGCATGACTGCACACGTTCCCCAAAATTCACTGAATTGGAAACCTTCCAAGGTGGAATTTGACTAAACATAAATTATACCTTAAAAAGCCTGACTTGTAGAAAAGTGACCTAAGAAATGCACAGATAAACTGCATAAGTGAACACATCCTTTCTGATGTCATAGAAATGGCAAGACAAAGCTATGGGTATGAAACCGACAGTTGGACGTTATTTGTGCTTCTAGTAGGAAAAAAGATCCCACTTAGAGATAGATTAATTTTACCACCTCAGATTATTCTAGAGGAAAAGAATGTTCCAAACAGCTGTCCTATACAGCTGTGGCGGTAAACCGCTGGTGAGGAAGCGTTTGAGGAACGAAGACTAGCAAGCAACAAATCACTGATTTTTCCATTACTTAGAGAATTTTTTTTCTTGGAAGGAACGTATTCACTTTGAATTTTCTTCTTTTTTGTGCCTTGTGCTTAGTCGCTCAGTTGTGTCCAACTCTTTGCGACCCCATGGATTGTAACCCACCAGTCTCCTCTGTCCATGGGAATTCTCTAGGCAAGAATATGAGTGGGTTGCTGCGCCCTCCTCCAGGGGATCTTCTCAACCCAGAGATCAAGCCCACATCTTTCTCATCTTCTTCTTTTATTGAGATATAATTAACATTAAACATTAAATCAGTTTCAGGTGTACAATGTAATAATTCCATATTTTTATATATTTTGAAATGATCACATTAAATCTCATTAACATCCATCACCACAGTTATAATTTTTTTTCCTGTGATGAGAACCCTTTCAAGATCTATTCTCTTAACAATTTTAAAATATACAATACAGTATGATTAACTGTAGCCACTAAGCTGTATATTACATCCACAGGATTTATTTATTTTATAACTGGAAGATTGTTTTGTATCTTTTGACCCCTTCACCCATTCATCCATCCTCATTCCCACCTCTGGCAGAAGCAACCAGTCTGTTCTCTGTATGTATGAATTTAGCTTTTGTTTATTTTTAGATTCCACATGTAAGTGATACCTTGGTCTTGTGTCTTTCTCTGACTTATTTCACTTATCATAATACTCTCAATGTCCATCAATGTTGTCACATACATGGCAAAGCTTCCTTCTTTTAATGACTAAATAATATTCTACTGTGTATATATACATATATATATATCACATTTTCTTTATCCATTTATCCATTGAGGGTCACAGCTTGTTTCTATGTCTTGACTACTGTAAAGATACAATGGACACTGGACACATATCTTTTTGAGTTAATATTTTTATTTTCTTCAGATAAATACCTATAAATGAAATTGTTGGATTGTATGGTAGTTTCATTTTCAACACCAATTTACATTCCCAACAGGGCATAAGGGTTCCATTTTCCCCACATTTTCACTAACACTTCATATTTCTTGTCTTCTTAGTAACAGCCATTCTAACAGCTATGAGGTGATATCTCATTGTAGTTTTGATTTGCTTTTTTCTGATGATTAGTGACGTTGAGTACCTTTTTGTGTATCTGTTAGCCATCTGCATGTCTTCTTTGGAAAAATGTCTGTTCAGATCCTCTGCCCATTCTTTTTTTAAAATAACAGCTTAATTGAGATATAATTCACATACCATAAAGTTTACCCTTTTAAAGTGTACAATTCAGTGGTTTTAGTATATTCACAGAGTTGTACATTTATCACCACTAATTTTAGAATATTTTAATTCACCCCAAGAAGAACCCCCATACTCCTTGCTGGCTCATATAGTAATTTTATGTTTAATTTTTTAAGGAACTACTAAATTGTTTTCCAAAGTGATTACATTGTACAATCCCACTAGCAAGGGCCCTGTATAAAGAACTGCCTTGCGTTTTCCCATTCTCGTCCTTTCCACCCTTTCTCAATTCCATATATAGATAGCAGGGTATTAAAAAATAAAAAAACTCATGCTGTTGAGATCAAAATGAAACATTAAAGGGAAGTTTGAGGATAGTCCCAGAAGACAGGAAGTGAGTCAGATAACTAACTAATTGAGATCATTTATTTTTCTATGTTGTTTAGGTTTTACATTGTCTTTACCTGTGGTGATGGTAGTGGTTTAGCCACTAAGTTGTGTCCAACTCTTGCGACCCCACGGACTGTAGCGCACCAGGCTCCTCTGTCCATGGGATTCTCCAGGCAAGAATACTGGGGCAGGGTGGGCAGGGAGTTGCCATTTCCTTCTCCAGGGGATCTTCCCCATCCAGGGAATGCACCTGTGTCTCCTGCTTGGCAGTCAGAGTCTTTACCACGGAGCCATCAGGGAAGCCCTGTCTTTGCCTATATCAAATCTAATTTAAGATGATTCATTATAGCTATAAGAGAGGGTGTTGGGATATTCTCATGGGCTTGGATTTGAGTGTGTTAGTACAGGCTTCCTTTTAACAAAGGGGGTAAGTTCTTTGAATAGAGAGAGTTATAAGAGTTGGACTGGAAGTACTTGAGTGCCTACTTTCTCCCAGAGAACTCTGCACCTTCCAAGACAAAGCCTAAGGGCTCTCCTGTTCCTTGGCAAGAGATGGGACTCAGCTTTTCCTTGTATGTGTAAAAGGACTGAGCCAGGATTAAAAGCCAGGGGTGGAAAGCCCCTCCTATTTCTCTGGATGCTCCTTTTCAAATTTCTCCTGACTTTCCATAAAAGTTAGTTGTTCTGCAGGCTTCTTTCCTAGCCCTGATTCTCTTCTTATGTTATATCCGTGTGTCCAAAGTCATGTCCAGTTATTTGGGGAACTCCAGGCTACACACAGTAAAATACATTCTTTTGGCCAGGATCTCATCTCAAATAATGATTTGGATAATGTTCTTCAAAAATCTCCAAGAAGGAGGTATAGAATGCAGCCTGTCACTAAACTTACCTCCTCCACACCCTCCTCCAAACCTGTTCCTCTTGCGAGATTCTCTCTCTTGAAGAACAGCATCATCACACATGTTTCCCAGACTACAAGCTTGGAATTCACCCTTGATTATTCTGCTTCCCTTAAGCCCAGAATGTCCTCTGGATAAAATTAAGATGATTTCTTGATGTGGTATCTAATTATTTGACAAACATTTACAGAGCACATTTTATAAAATGTCTGGCTTCGGAAGCTTATACTCTAATGTAAGGAAAGGACAGGATCTACACAGATGAAAAGCTCAATACCAATCTGACATGTGTCACCAGATAAAGAATATGTATTACAGATAACGTAGTGCTGCAAGCTCAGTGGTAAACATCTCTGTCGGCTGAAGAGGTCAAACAAGGAGTTCAGGGAAGTACTATTCTGTTGCTTAGAAACAGCTTTGGAGATGGGAGATAATTCTATATGGCTGTCCAAAGAACATTCAGACTGGAAGATACATAAGCAATCATTTGCTGATATTCTCATTTTACATCAAGGAAATGGGACTCAGTGACACCAAATGATGGGTGATAAGCTGCATTCATTCGGTGTGTGTTGAGCACCCACTGCATGCAAACACATAGCATGTGCTACACTTCCTCAGAAGAGTAGGGCAAGGTGGGGCTGATTGTCCAAGGGCACCTGGACCTAGTAGGCACTAAAGCTGTGTCAGAGCATCCCCAGGGGCAGGGCTGTGACGGCCAAGCTGTAAGCTGGGTTACTGGTCCTCCCACTAACCCTTGAAAAGAAAAGAATTAAAATAGTTAATCACGGGCTAGTCATTACTGCTTTGTGAGCAGTCGGGGTGAAGGAATTTAGCACCACCTACAGGGTCCTGTTGTCTCATTGGATATCCAGGTAGGAGATTCTGAAGCTATCTTTACCCTATGACGCAGCTGAATTCTTGGGAAGTGGAAACACTGCGGCTGATTTCAGGACAAGACACACTGGAAGGGGAGGAGAGAGTCATCATCGAGGATTTTTTTTTTCCTTTTACTTGAGTTATTCTTTAAATGCCCCTCAAACAAGTTCAGAGTTAGAGCGCTTTCCTGGTCCACATTCCAGTTATAGGGAAAACAGACATGGGGCTTTGACTCCAGAGGAAGTCTTACAGGAAAAGCTAACTGATCAGGCAAGAATATGTAAAAATATCTTCTTGAAAATGAAGGCACATGCATAGAGAAATTATTGAAGACAGGAAATAAGTCACAGCTGTAGAAAAAATAAACAGGAACTGACTTTTCAGTCCCAAGAGACTAAAGGTTTCCAATGCTGGGCTTTCTGGATGCCTAATATTAGTTTGACATCATCTGTGCCTGAGTTTGTGTGTGTCTCCATTTGTCTCCAAAGACAATCCTGAAAGTAGCCTCATTTCCTTAGCTCCCCTGTTCATGCCCCAAGTGTGTGCTCTCAGCACATCTTGAAATTAGTATATTTTTTCATCTTTGCCTTTAGTTTTTTAACAAGCAAGGAGAGGCCCAAGGGGACCCAGACGGGAGCGCTCGCTGACTTGTGCAGAGTCCAGTCGGGTAGCCTGAGGCAGGTCTTCATTATCCTCACCCGGCCTGTCCGTGTGTGGAACAACCCGCCCCTAGAGAGGAGTTTTAAAATAATCATATGTAGTGTGAAATGAGATCATAGATACAAGAACTCCTCTTTTGAAGGTAAAATTTTTCACCCATAAATGCACAGTATTGATCTTATTTATTAATGAATGTATTTGATAGTATCTTTGTCTGGTTCCTAGCCATATCCAAATGAATTAATTTAAAAAGATGATTATGAGCATTATGGCTTACAGACTAACATTGAAATTTAATTACTAATAAATGCTAGTATATAAACAAGTATACACACAGAGGAGGCTGTGCCGAAACTCTCTTCTACTTCCTTCTACTGAAAGGAATTAAAAATTGATGTCATCAGGGGATTCCCTCCCCTCCTTACTGTGTGTGAGACAAAGGAACATAAGAAGGTGGGGGTGGGGGTACTCTTCCCTCTCCAACCTGCCGAGAATCAAAGAGGGTAGGAACTCACAAAGGAGCCCACCCAACCCAGCAGTCACAAATGACTTAGCAAACATCCGTTCACTAATCTAGTCATGAGTGCCAGTAGTATTGGGAGGTGACCCACTGAACAATTTTTAAGCAGAAAGGCTATAGTGTTTAACATGCAACCTTATAGTCTTGCACCATAGGAATTAGGAATCCTCGGGTTTGACATTGCTTTGTCCAGTGTGGAACAAAATGGCACGCACACAGGCTGTATGTATCCCCAGCACCTACCATAACACCTGGCACAAAGCAGGTGCTCGTAAGTATGTGAATGAGTAATTACATCATTGCAAAACTTGTATCTATATGTATTGCACACAATTACAATCTTTTCATCTCATGCATTCTCTGTAACCCCCTCGGGCATCCTCTGATTCACATGTATAAAATTCTGAACTGCATGATGATAGAAAGGAAGAATCCAGGGCTGGAAGCTCTACTGTGAAAGCCATTACAGGGTCCACTGCTTGTTCTCACCTTCCCCACCCAGAGCCAAAATCCTGGCTCTGTGTAGTCATCATGCCCTACTCTACCTTTGACCCATCTGAGGAATTGACAGGTATTCCTTCTCTTGTGAGACCCCACTCAACATTCATCAAATACCAGCTGTACATATTACACCCTGCTAGGTACTGTGGGGGAGAGTGTAAATATAAGATAAGGCCTATGATCTCAAAACTAACATTATAGTTAGGGAGACTCTGCATCATTCTTCATTTATTCCACAGACATTTGAACATATGTTCTTTTTTTTTTAATTGGAGTATAATCACTTTACAATGTTGTATTAGTTTCTGCTGTACAACAAAGTGGATCAATCATATGTATATATGTATATCCCCTCCCTTTTGGACCTCATTCTTACCACCCCACCCCCAATCCCATATATCTAGGTCATTATAGAGCACTGAGCTGAGCTCCTTGTGCTACACCACAGGTCCCCATTAGGTATCTGCTTTATACATGGTAGTGTATTTATGTCAAATCTAATCTCTCATTTCATCCCACCCTCCCCTTCCCCGACCTGTGTCTATGCATCCATTCTCCACATCTGTGTCTCTATTCTTGCCCTGGAACTAGGTTCATCTGTACTATTTCTCTAGATATGTTCTTAGTGCTGTTGAAAGTGCCTGGGATTCAGTGTTGAGAAGACAAATATCTTCCCTTCTCCCATGATGCTGACATTCTAGAGGGGGAAGACAAAAAAAAATCCCAATCATACAAACAGATAAATACATGATAAAAATTCAGATTAAGTGCTATCAAATTGAAATTGGGTCACAGAGAAACTATTTTAACTGAGATCTTAATGACAAGACTTGTGAGAAGACTGCTAACCAGAAGGAAGCACGGGGATGATGGGGAGAGAAAGGAGGCAAGGTAGGGTCAGCAGGGGCCGGCTCATGCAGTTCTGTGTCCCTTGCTACTCAAAATGCACTCCATGTGGACCAGTAGCATCAGCATCACCAGGGAGTCTACTTAAAATGACCCCCAATCTCAATTTCCCTTCTTATACAATCAAGGACTATCACATTTCAGATGGTACACATCTGCCTCCAATAAAGATCACGTCTCCAAATCTCCCTTGCAGATAGTTGTGGCTATCTGACATAAAGGGAGTGATCAATGTGACTTCTGGAAGTGTCCCTAAAGGACTTGCTTTTCCTGCTGTCTGGAATACAAATTCAAAGGCTCCTTCTCCAGCAGCTATTTTGGACCATGAGATGCCTTTGAGGATGGAAGCTACTCAAGGCCAAATAGCAACAGAGAGCCTGCATCCCTGCCCTGCAGAAGGTCTTACCAGCTCTGAGCTGACTACGTATCAAACTTCTGAATGTAAGAAAAAAAGAAACATCCATTTTCTTTAAGCAACTGACACTTTGGATTTTTCTGCTACTTCCAGCTGAATTCAGTCCTAACTAATTCAGACTCTGTATCATTATTTCTCTTATAGAACTATAACATTTCCCCAACCTCTAAATAAAAATCAATAATCCAAGGAGATACTACTGTATTCATCCTGTGGCTTAAAAAAACTTGTGCTAAGCCTGACCCACCCCTGCTGCTCTATGGTCACACATACAGCAATACAAGCAGCATGCTCCCAGCTGGCAGGGAGGGTGGAAACAGCAGAGGTCAGTGACAAAGGCAAGGGCACAAGGCTAAAGGTCAGTTTGAGCTCTAGATCCTCCTCTGCTTCCCTCCTGAGGGCACTTAGGGAAATGGACCCCTCCAGGCTGAGCTGCTAAGTCTCAAGTCTTGGTGGCATTGTCCCCCCACCCCCCCCAAAATGTCTAAAATTGTCAAACAATCAACAGATCGCTTACTCTGTTGAAGACTTCAACCTAGACTGATTAAACACTTCACACCAGGTCTCTATACGTAGAAAGAGCCTTTTCTTTGAAAAATTGGAGGACTGGCCAACTGGTTCTTTTCAATGCAGTTCAGTAGGCAGCTCCATCAACAGCCCCCAGAGCCACCTCTGATAAAGACACAGTTGAAACAGTGTGCTTAAGTGCACATGCAACCTTGGGACATTTCCTCCGGCACCCACATTCAGTCAGATAATGACCTCAGAGCTCCTTCCTTGTAGAGATTCTGGAGCCCCTGCTGCCTGGTTCTCAGCTGCCTTTGCAGACATTGCTTGGCACCATGGCTCTTAGAGTTCAATATCTCCATATGTGCCATACAGGGTAGACTTTGGTCAGAGTAATTTAAAAGGCTCAGAAACAGCAAACTTGTATCTCAGTTTGTATCCCATAGTTTCAGCCTTCCCCTCTGGGGCAGTAAAGCTGATCTTGACCTTCGTTCACAGGATCAGTGACTGGCAGAATTACAAAACATGATGAACATTCCATCAAGAGCTCTTTTTTTCAGTAATCCTGGCTGCCCATTCAGACCACACCCCTCACAACTTTCCTTTGGGAGTAGACATGGGGTTGGGTCTAAGAGAATCTGCCCCAGTGGGTTCTATGTGGGCACTGAATTTGACCAAACTTGTTTGATTGTTTTGAAGGAAGTAAAACCTGAGCGCTCTCCCTCAGAGTTATTTCTGGACTGAACAGTGAACAATCAATACGATCCATAAATAAGCACTCAGGAACCACAGGAGGCTGCTTCAGCAGGTGACTTTGAGAAGTGACACCAAGGCTACCACTGCAGTATAGGAAGGCTCTGGAAGGAGTATTGGGAGCAAATAGCCATCCCCTCCATGCACGCTGAGGAGGAGACTATTGCAACCTTTCTGCATAAGGGAGCAGCCTCTTAATCTATTCAGGATGGAAGGCATTTTCCAAATTCCACCCATGACAACGTGATATTCTTGACCTAGTTTCTATGGAGCAAGAAGCCATTAAGATAAACTACATAGATAAGCCAGAAACAGGAAGAATTGGTGCTTAATACACACCCACAAAAGCAGCCTAGTCCACATCAAAATGGGGATCCAATCTCCCCACTGAAGATAAAGGTACCAGCTGAGCACAGGGAGGTTACACTTTGTTGTGTGTTTTGTTTGAGCCTTGTATCAGAAGTTATCTCACATCAGAGACTTGATGCAAACCTTAAATCATGCTGAATATAAGATTTCTGTTGAAGGCTGTAAAATAAATCTAATGCACATCAATGAATAAGTCATGTAGTTTTTCTGGAAGGGGTATCATTAGTAGGACTAACATTCATAGAATCATAACCATTCCCTCTAAGGATTAAATTTATCACTTCATCAAAGGCACAATGAATTGAAAGAGAGAGAGAGAGAAACACTATATAATGAAGTCTTCCAAAACTAAAGACTTGTTGAAAATTCACCTGGGTTGCACAGCTCTCACTCACAAGCGTTAATTCTGTACTGTTTATTTCATGGGAGCAAAACAAACTGGTGGAGGGTTTCCACCATTTATTTAAAGAGTAGAAAATTGTGTTGTGATGTTTAGATAAGACACGTGGGGGCAGCAGTGAGCTTCTGGGGAGGCTTAACAATGGTGATACTTCTGAACCAGAAAGTTTGACTCTAGACATTGATGCTGGCCAAGCTCTGTTTTAAATCATTTAAACCAAACAGAAACACTTTTTTTTTAAACTTTAAATATTAGAAAAATTTACTCTTCCTGGTGTATATTTTCTGCTCCCCACGAGTGCTTAATGTCCTTCTCAAACATTTTAGTGACCATTTAGGAATTTGATGATCTTTTAAAGCTGAGAAACTTCCTCCTGACCAGTCCAAGTTGAAGGGTGCTGAACACGATATCCCAATGCCAGGGGAAGGAAAGCAAGCTCTGGGTGGTGTGGAAGCTCAGGAGGCCCGCCTGTGTAGAGGGCCCACCATGCCCGGTGCTGACAACATCACAGAGCAAGCCGGTGGCGAGGGCTCCTTTTTAAAGAGGGGGATGCGGTGGCACACCCTCTTCCTCGCCAAAGACGGCTCATCTCATCCCCGCCTGTCTGAAAACTGAAGACCACAGACCAGTACCGGTGCCTGGTTCGCTTTCATGGCTGGAAGATGTAAATAAAGGTACTACAGCCAGTCCATCTTCACATCCCAGAACGGGGTGGCCGTGAGACAGACCTGGAAGCAAAGTTGCAGATTGCAGGGGTGTTTACTGAGGGCAGGCTGGTCCTCCAAAGCGGGTGCTGGGGAGGCAGAGAGGGAGGAGAGAAGTCTGGGCTCTTCCCCACGGTGGCCCCAGAACAGCCTGGCAAGGAGCCACCAGGTCAGCCCCTCTCGCTGCACCCGACAGGAGGCCTTTGTCGGGCTGTCAGGCCGGGTTTTACTTTTAGGCTCAGCCAGGCTGCCCTCCCACTCCCGGCTTCCCCCTTGCACAGCTGTTGCTTCAGCTTTCCAAAGCCCAAGCCAACAGCTGTTGTGTTTCCCGTTGCCTTTGTTTGGCAGGGCCAAGTTGGAAGCGTGATGGTGGCTTTAAAGAGAGGGGGTGGGGAAGGTTGCAGGGACCAAGATTCCTGCTCCCAGCAGGCCCTGCACCAGCCAGCCCTCCGTCCTCCCCTCTTGGACCTCCAATCCACGCGTTTCTCAATCAAGTGATCTCAGGCCCAGGTGAGACGGCCTCTTTTTTGAGCATCCTGAGATACCAGGCTCTCCTCACCACTCTGAATGTGGGGCATTCCACCTACTTCTCACCTGCTGAGAAGCCAACAGGAAGAACAGAACCTGGACTCGACCTCCTAAGCCTGCTCTCCCCTCGGGTCCCACACCACAGGCCCTCTCAGATAAAAAGGGTTCCTTGTATGAGTTCTATTTCAAATAGTTTCTTTCTTCCACTATTAGCAGGGAAAGGTATGTGTTTATTGCCCTATTTCCATCCAGTGTCTCTCTCTGAACAAATCTAGACCTGCGATTCTTCTTCTTTGAACATGATTTCAGCCATAAAGACATGTGACTGCCTGTGTCCCTGTGTATATTTTAAAATCTGCCCAGAAGCAGAGGTTGCCTATGGAGAGTAGGACTGGGAGTAGGTGGGTAAGGCTGTTTTTCTTTATACCCTTCTGTATTGTCTAATCTTTTCCCAAGAAATGAATTCTCTTGTAGGGCTTGAAAAGAAAGGAATGAGAACAGCTCTAACTACAGTCAGGGCCATTGCCATGCTGGCCATGCCCTCAGGCAGGACTCAACACAGCACAGTTTTCTCTTCTGTTCTTAAAAATATACTTTAGTTCTTGCTCCTCCTGCTGAAGTCCTCTTTGTTAAGCCTCTGGTGTCCCTAGATACCCATTTCCTGAGAGCAGGCTGAGGGCCTCCTTCCTGCCCCCTCCTGCACACCCACACACACACACTGTTTTTCCCTTTCTTTTTCAGAAACTCGATGCTATCAGGCCCAAGAATTGGCCAGGAAAGAGCTGGATGCAGACAGGACCACTCAGAAAAGTAGTAAGATAAACCTGTGTATTGTGCGATACTTTGAAAAGCAAATTGTCAGGAGAGTGGAAGAGAGCTGGCTCTTCTTGAACACTTTGTTTTTTTATTTGTATTCGCTCTTTAATCCATTCAGCCTCCAAATCCTTGCTGAACAGCCACCCTATGCCTGGTTCTGACCAGTTCCTGGGTTAGAAGGGAAGAAGCCACAGTCCTTTCAGGGAGGTCGAGGCATTCTCCAGCAGGACGCAGCCAAGTGGTGAGTTTTGGTGAGATGAGCAGGCGGGGGCGCCCTAGAGCCCAAGGCCCAGGCCCACCCAGTCTGGGGAGGCGGCGGGGGCTGGGGGTGGGGGGTGGAGGGTTCCTGGACAGGGAGATGCCCAAGATGAGTGTTAAAGACCAGTTGTCAGAGCAGAGAACAGGAGAAAGACCATTCCTCACGAAGGAAACATGAAATAAGAAAGAGGCTGTTGAACTTTTCATTACCCGTGGCCCTGCCCTGAACATTCCACGTGTATATCACCTAGTTCGCACACTGCTGTGGGCAAGTGCTCTTGCAACTCCACTTTAGAGTTGGGGTCCCTGAGACACAGAGGGCAGAGAGATTTTTCAAAGACCTTGAAGTGTGGCGCAGAGAGAGCAAGGATTTGAGCTGAGGCGCTAGAGGCCCCCTTCCAAACCTCGGTAACCTTGGTAACTCAAGAATTGAGGGGGCGGGACTTCCCTGGCAGGCCAGTGGTTAAGACACTTCCAATGCAAGGGGTGAGGGTTGGACCACCGGGAAATAAGATCCCACATGCTGCCCAGTGGGGCAGCCAAAAGAAAAAAGAAGTGAAGAGGCATCGGAACACAGGGTTGCAGGAGCTTGCTAGCAAGATGGGCAGAAGTTTCACAATGCGGAGGACCAGACTTAGGTTCTAGATGGATCTGTCTGCGCCCCTGGAAGAAGGGTGGGTGAGGCCAGTTTAGGTTAGCAGTGAGGTGCCGGTTGTAGTCATCTGAGGGAGAAAGCAGAAGATGGAGATGCGCGGAGAGGGGGGCCAAGCTGAGCTCTACTGCCGAGTTGGGCCAGGTCCACGATGGAGGGTGGAAGGGGCAGGTGTGACGTGGGGCACCCAGCTTAGGTGACTGAGTGGAGGCTGGCTCTTCTTGAGTAGGCGGGCACGCCAGAGGAAGAGCAGGCTTAGAAGGGGAGGAGGTAGTTAAGGTGTGGGTGGGGATTCCTTGTGGATACAATTAGGTCAGTGGCAGGAGGACGGGAAAAGAGGACAGTAGCGCCAGACGTCATTTTAAAGCGGAAGTGCCCAAGTGGGGTGGAATTCAAAGGGTCTGTAAACTCTTATGGGAGAAGCGTTTCATCATTTTTCCTGTTATTTCACCTTTTTACATTACATTTTGTTTCACTATTTCACTTTTATGTTACTAAAATCATAGCCTTCAATTATTACTGTGAGAAAATTGCCATAGTAATATTAGCATTATCCATGGCTTTGTCCCCAGTAGAAATTACTGGTTTTCTGCATCACATTTCAGTGATTGCAAGTTTCTCCAAGTATCATTAAATCTATAAGTACTTTAAAATCATGGTAGTTAGAGCTGAGTAGTTAGGCACGGAGTCTGAGTAGTTAATGCTGTATCAGTGCATTATTGCTGCTGCTGCTAAATCGCTTCAGTCCTGTCTGACTCTGTGCGACCCCATAGACGGCAGCCCACCAGGCTCCCCTGATTACATGCATTATTATATCAAAATTTTTTATATGTTTGGAAGCTATGCTTCCAAAAATGTCCTTTGCATGAAAACATTTTTTCAGATCATTTTCTTTTGTATATTATTACAATATATTGAATATAATTCCCTGTGTTATACAGTAAATCCTTGTTGTTTATCTATTTTATGTATAGTAGTTTAAATCTGTAATCCCATACTCATTACTTTATCCCTCCCCCCAACCTTTCCCCTTTGGTAACCATAAGTTTGTTTTCTAAATCTGTGAGTATATTTTGGCTTTGTATTTAGATTCATTTTTAATGTTTTTTAGATTCCACAAATAAGTGATATCATATAATATTTGTCTTTGTCTGATTTATTTCACTAAGTTTAATAGTCTCTAGGTCTGTCCATGTTGCTGCAAATGTAAAATTTCATTCTTCTATGGCTGAATAATATTCCATATATTCTTAAACCAATTGTCTTGATGAGCGCTTGGTGTTTCTATGTCTTGGCTATTGTAAATAGTGGTGCTGTGAACATTGGGGTGCAACTGTCTTCTTGAACTAGAGTTTTCATCTTTTCTGGATATATACCCAGGAGTGGGATTGCTGGATCATATGGTAGTTACAGTTTTCATTTATTTTTAAGAACCTCCATACTGTTGTCCATAGTAGCTGCACCAATTTTCTTTCTCACCTTAGTGAAGGAGAGTTCCATTTTCTCCACACCCTCTCCAGCATTTATTATTTGTAGACTTTTTGATGATAGCCATTCTGAATGGTGTGAAGTGATACTTCATTGTGGCTTTGATTTGCATTTCTCTAATATTTAACACTGTCAAGCATCTTTTCATATCCCTGTTGGCCACCTGTATGTCTTCAGGGACATGTCTGTTTAGGTTTTCTGCCCATTTTTTGATTGGGTTGTTTGTTTTTCCATGTTATGTTGTATGTGCTGTTTGTATATTTTGGATATTAACTCCCTGTCAGTCACATCATTTAAATTTAAAATAAGATCATTAGGGCATACCTGGTGGTCCAGTGATTAAGACCTCATGCTTAATGCAGGGGGTGCGGGTTGAATTCCTGCTCAAGGAACTAAGATCCCACATGCCATGCGGCCAAAAAAAGGAAAAAACAAAACCTCAATAAAATCATTGACAGTTATATAGTACTTGCCAGGGGAAATGTTATGTGTGTATTAAGTCCTTTAATCCTCATAATGTTTGCATTATGAAATTCTTCATTTTACAGGCAGGGAAACTGAGTCATGGAGAGGTTAGGTAACTTGCCCAGGGTCACATATGTAGTAAGTACCAGCCCTGGGATTTGAACCCAGGCAGTCTACACAGAGCAGCCTCTCCACAGTGTGCCTCCCAGCAGGCACCACCAATCCAGGACTCTGTAGTCCCACCTGCTGCTTTCTGACACAGTATAACTTTACTGATTTCCTATTTTCTGTGCCTTGCTACTAAAATATAGACTATATGAAGACAGAGTTGTTTGTTTTGCTCACTGCTGTATCCCCAGTGCCTAAAATAGAGATGGGCACCTAGTAGGTCTATAGTAAATATCCTGTGATCATCTTAAACTCTTTAATATTCCCCTAAACTCCTTAATCACTCCAAGAAGTGATCTATTTGTAAAACTGTGAAAGAAAATGAAAATAAGAGGAAACACAAAAGTGGGGAAAATTTGGCTCACATAAAATCCAGGAGGAGAAAATAAACTTTATATATTTTGAATAAGAAGTTAGTATTATTTTAAGTGTTTGTAATTCATGTTATCCAGTCCTACATGTCTCAGATCTGGTAGATTATACTGGGAACCATCTAGGAATGATCAAAGGACTCCAGATGGTGTTATGTACCCAGCTGAGATTTGAAATAAAATTTGTGTTAGCACCTGACTACATAATTATGTGTTATGTGATCTTCTCCTGTAATGCTCAAGGGCCAAAGAAAACAGATAGAGGGGCGGGTGCAAGACTGAGGATTTGTTGATTGGCTGTGCCAGCATGTCAAAGGAATAAGGGGATTGTGTCTAATGAGAAGAGTGTCTTAAATCCATGAAGACTGGGGGCTACTATACAGGAAGATTGAAGACCAATGCTTTGGTAGGACTGAAGATGGGTGGGATGAAGGTGAAGGGGGAGGAAATGTATAGAACTGAGGTCACAGTGGAATTTCCAAGTTCAGGATTTCAGAGGTGAAGCAGTTCTAAGTGAAGACAAGGTCTTGTAACAGGATAGGAGATATTGATAGCAAGTGAGTAGAGCTCCCAGATGAGTCACAGGACATGAGAAAACTTGATATTATGTGGGTTAGGCACTGATGGATACATTTATCATCTTGGGCAGTGATTTGGAGACTGCACGCCAGCTTTAAATATCACATGATGTTTAAGTATCACCTTCTCCAACAGTCACCTTTTGCTCAAAAATACTTTACTTACAATAATTCTAAAATAACAATCCTCCCCAAATTAACAAGCTAATTCTAGCATCATTTCAGTTTAGTAGGTTCATAATGAGTTTGTGAATTTTGCTTGCTGAAGATTTGATTCTGTTCAAAAAGTTATTTGCAGACAAATGCACACCAAAGGAGGATCCCTTTATAGCTTCAGATTAAAGTCCCTTTTGAGAAGACACTGAAGACTCCATATTTTATTTGATGCTACACACATCATAAAAGATCCTTAGTCTCCAGAAGTCCACGTTCTAAGCCTACAAGACTCTCAGTAAACATGTAAATATCATGCTAAACAATAGCCGGATGGAAAAAAGCACTTAGATCTCCTAGACACCCAATCCATGAAGTGCTCCAGTTACAAATATAATAGGCCAATTTTCAGAGAAACAAAATCTTTGCTAAGTATTCTCTAATGGCTTTTGATAAAGATAATAGAAGCTTGAAATTTGATGTAACATCCAGTGAAGAGTGAGATTTCAGCTTCTTTCACTGTCAGGCGCAGCTGGGGATAGGCTAAGAAATGCTTTGTTTTTCAAGTTTTTCATCCAATGCTAAGCCTGAAACAGTAAAGAAAGATATCAGAAATCCTAGATCAACTGTAGCCAGCAAGTAAATAGATTATATTCTTGTTTAGGGAATATTCATAATAAGAGAAGCAATCCATGTGTTTCATTAAAGTCACCTAAAATGATAAGAAATTTTACTGAAGTTGTGCAAAATAGAGATTGTGTAAAAGGTATTCAACCTTGCAAACTTTCTAACCAGGGAATAACTAAACAATTTCTCCTTTCCCCACTTAAGAAGGCAGAGGGCCAGGCACCTGGGTAGTGTGGGGAAGTTTGAAGTGGAGGAATCCATACTCTAGCTTTTACATGTAAAGTCATTTTTAGACATTTTGTAAAGCTAGGGAAGCAATTTTGCCCTTCCATTTTTCTCCTACTGAATTTTCCATATCTCCAAGACAGATGGAGCACATGCAACAAAACTAACTCAGTGCAGAGGATGCAATCTGGGATATTAAAAATAAAATCTTTTCCAAATCTTCACAAGCTCCTTTAAAAACGCTTCCATCCAAGTGTTAAAGAAGCTAACAGAGGTGTCTAAAAATGGAAAAAAGAAGAGGTGCTCCAAAGGGTTCTTTTTTCAAAACCAGTCAGCATTAATATTTACTTCTCAGAAAGAGCTCTTTGCACAATCAGCAGATATGACCAAATTTAGTCATATGTGGATTGAAAATGATTATATCCCAGAGGGCTCTACATTAACAATCTTTAAAAATGTTGTAACAAATCCAGAAATAAGACAAATAGTCAAATGTGATTATCAAGTATAATGTTAATATTTTAACAGACCTCAAATAAACATTCATTTCCATTGCGTTATTCAAAAAAATCAGTAAAGAAAATATGGTTAGGTCGATTTTGACATTGTATTCTTTACCCTTACTAACTTTAAACCCTTTATTATAGAAACATTGTAGCTTATATTTTACATTTTCATAATATTTAAGTTTTATATTTTCATAATATTTAAAAATAGGAACCTATCAGTCGTGGCTCCTGGGTTTTTAATTTTCTATGTAAAACTAATTTATTCTGAGCCATATGTAATTTCAAATTTTCTAGTAGTAGATTATCCCCACAAAATTGTGTTCAAATATGGCTATCCCATTGCCATCATCTGAAGAATGCATCAATATTCAATTAAATGTTAATAAAATTAATTTTTCTTCTTTTCCCCACTGGGACATATAAGTAAATTGTTTGAAATGTATTACTAATGGAAATTAAATGTAAATTACTTATTTCTTAATTTATGGAGTCTCAGTGCACTGGGAACTGATCTAGTTGCTGGGGATACTGCCACGATCGAGGCAGACAAAGCCCATTCAGACTAATAGGGGAGACTGCTAACAGCCCCAGCAGCCCTATAAACAAGGAAATGAACAAACAAGACCGTTTCAGATAGTGATGAGTGCTATGAGTAAGAGGGATCCTGCCAATGGGATGGGGGGTGACTGAGAGAGTGTGAGGGCCAGGGGACAGTGTGGTCAGGAAATCAGAGAAGATGATGTATGGATCAAGAACAGGGTAACCAAAGGAGCCAGCTATGCAAAGAACAGAGGGGAAAGCATTGCAGGTGAAGAGAGCAGCTAATGCAGGAAGGAGCTTGGTGTGTTTGTTTGTCAAAAATGTGACCCCGGGGTGGGGCGGGGGTGGACTGAGCATGGGGGTGGTGGTGAGAGATGTGATCCAGGTGTTAGGCAGGTTGATTATGGAGTCAAGATTTGGAGTTTATTCTAAGAATAGAAAGAAACCACAGGAATTTACTGCATTTTTTAAAAAGATAACTTTGTTTTCTGTGAGGCACATGGAAGGGACCAGAATGGAGGCAGGGAGATCAGGTAGCTGCCAGGAGTCTTGCAGAGGCACCCCTAAGTGGCCCTTGGTAGGTGCTAGCCGTGACCACAGTGGGGATGGTAAGAAGTGTTCAAATTTTGAAGTATAATTTAGAAATGCAGCCTAAGGGGCTTTCTGACAATTCATTGCAGCTCCCCAAACTAAGTTCTCTCTCCTGAGCTACATGTCCCAAGTTTTTCTGAAACAGTTTTAGATCCCAGCACCTTGTTCTCCCCTCCCTAGCCCTCTGCACATTTGTGTGCCCCTCTCAGTGCTCAGGAAAATGCCCCCTCAACTCTCTCAAATCACAGTTGATCCCAGTGGCTTATCCCATTATCCGTCCCAGGGCACTGGATGCATCTCAGCTGCTATTGTGCCTGCAGGCCTCAGAAGTGCCTCTCCAGACAGCCTTCCCCTGGTCCCGTCACCTTACAATTCATACCCTCCAATGGACTCCTAGAGAATCCCCAGATGTCATTTCACACCTTTACATAACTCTCCACATATCCAAGACTTCTGCACCCTCTGGGGATCTGTCCTTAGAATGCGACTGCAGCCCCAACCACACTCAGCTGGTGGTTTTGCAGGCAAGCTCAATACCAGGATCTCTGCATGCCTCAGTTACCTTGCAGAGGACAGAGCTACCAGCAGCACGATCATGTAGCTGAGGAAACCAGGATGTAGATGTGTTTTTGCAAATTGCAAAACAACACCCTGGAATTCTCTGGCAGTCCAGTGGTTAGGACTCCATGTTTCACTGATGAGGGCATGGGTGGGATCAATCCCTGGTCAGAGAAGTCAGGCGAAACTCAACTGGTCTCTTAACCTTGTGCTTGTCCAAGAACTGCTGCCCCTAAAAGAGTACTCCTCCCTACCCACTCTTGGTAAAGCATTATTTTTACAACAGGACTCTGGAGCCAGATTGCCTACAATAGGACTCAAGTATCATTACATTTTAGTTTACATGACCTTGAACAAAACATTTAACTTCTCTGTGCCTCTGTTTCCTTCTCTACAGAGGAGAGATAATGCTAATACCTGCTTCATAAGGTAAGGATTATGTGAGTTACTATGTATAAAGTGCTTTGAATGACATCTGATGTAGAACAAGTGCTACATAAATATGAACTACTAATATCATGGTCATCATTTTCCTGTCTCCCACTGACCCATCACCTTCTTATTTGTGCTGCATAACTCCAGCTATATGATCATTGACCTATTACCAAAAGCCCCTGGGCAGATAGTCTAGGTAGGGGAGATTGTTAGGGGAGTGCATAGTGAGGTCATTATTTAAAAAAAGTTGATGGGCAAAGTGATGAGGCAAGTGTCAGGGATGCTAAAGAGACACTTAATACGTTGTGATTAATTTACTCTGAATAATGCATTGAAGTGAAGACATTTTTAAAGCGGTATTTAGATTAAATTACTTACCATTCTGAGGCTCATCTCACTAGCCAGGAAGTGTGCGGAGCAGGCAAAGGGGAGCCCGTTCTTTCTGGTTACTGTTGATTTACCTGGGGTTAAAGGTCTGTATCTCAAGCTCTTGCTTTAACCTCATTGTTTTTAGTCACTGCAGTATTTAGGATGTTTACCAGTTTAAGTAGGCTGGCTTTATCTGTGGTAACAACAGTAACATTACATTTCAGCAGCTCAGTGACAAGGTTTATTTCATATATATATATATATATATATATATACTCTTTTAGTTGCTTTAAAAAATATTTATTTGGCTGCACTGGGTCTTGGTTGCAGCACATGGAGTCTTTGATCTTTAGTTGCTGCCTGCAGGATCTTTAGCTGAAACATGCAAACTCTTAGTTACAGCAAGTGGGATCTAGTTCTCGACCAGGACTTGAACCTGGGCCCACTGCATTGGGAGCCCAGCGTCTTAGCCACTGCACAACCAGGGAAGCCTGATACGATTTATTTCTTCTTCATGCCACAACTTGTCACAGAAGACTTACTTATTGTGGTCATTGAGGAACCAGGCTGGCAGAGGCTCCATCTCAGTGTGCTTCCCTGATCGTGGGGGCAGGGGTGAAGAAGCAAGGCAAGCCACACACAGGCTTCAAGAAATGCCCAGAAATACCCACATTATGCTGCTCATATTATATTGGCCAAAGCAAGGCATATAGCCATGCCTGGGCTTGAAAGGGAGAGAGTGTACAATCTTCCTGCAGGGAGGTACTCCCAAGTACTCAGGGACAAGCTTCCATAAGGAGTTAACTGAACGTGAACGGAAAACCCATCTGAAATTAGCTGAAACAGTAAAAGGAAGGGGGGATATTTCCTTACCCAACAAGAAGTCTGGAGGTGGATCAAGGCCCAAGTCTGTAAATCCAGCTGTATAAGGAGGTCTTTAGGGGCCCGCTTTGTTTCCATCTTTCTACTTTGCTATCCCCCATCATTATCACAAAATGGCTGCAGCAATGTCAGCCATCACATGCCATTCCAATGACATCTGGAGAAGAATAATGATGCTTCCTTCCACTAGCCTCACATTATTGAGAAAATGTTTTCCAGAACCCCCCTCAGCTTCCCTTGGGTCCCATTGGTCAGAATTAAATCTTATGGCCATGTCTTAGTCAGTCACTGGCAAAAAGAATTAGACCACCTCCTGGCATGAGAAAAGGCTTATTTTCCCTTTGCACAAACAAGTCTGATTTATATAAGAAACATGCCACTGAACATAAGAGATCAGAAAAATGTAGTCTAGTTTCACCAACTATGGCAAGCTCGTTTATTCAGAGTGTAAATAAAGAGGGACCACAGTGTCCCCCCATGAAAAGCTTTCATTTGTGCTTACATAATTATCACAGTGGAATAACTAGGGGCAAATAAAGCAAGCAAAACAGGCGTTTAATAGGAAAGGATCATTTACCTAAGGGTCAGGGAAATAAGACACTACTTTGGATTGATATTACATCCGTCTCAAAAGAGTTGACCAAAAGAATTCACCACTCCCTTCTTTGTGACCCCCCACCATAGTCTAAACATACTTTCTTCATCATTTCACTCACCACACATTATTTCCCTTTATCTGTGTACCTGTCTGTCTCCACCTGCAAGACTGTAAGCTCTTTGAAAGATACAGTCTGTTTCAACTATTTACTTTCCTGTGTGTGCTAAAAATAACAATGGATAACATCAGTTAATTGTTCACCAAGTACCAGAGCCCATTCAGATGCTAAATGAATTAATTCTTAAAATGCTCACAACTGTCTTATGAGGTCTGTGCTGTTATTATCGATATTTTATAGATGAAGCAGCGGAGGTTCAAAAGGTCAAGTCACTTGACCAAATGTACACAACTATTAAGTGAGAGACTTGGATTTCAAATGGAGGCAGCCTAGCTAGGTCATGCCTCGCACATGAGCTTGACAAATGAGCGAACCTAACATACATTAATAAGCAATGCGAAGGTGAGAGAGCATAGGAGGGAAGAACAAGTGCTATTATCTTTTATTGACATGTAGAATCTGAAATCAAGCATGACAGATGTAAATTCCCTGAGGGTAGAGATCATGTGTGTTTCCCTCATTCAGTATGATTTCTCTGGCTCTTAGTACAGTCCTGGCACACAATAAGTCCTCAAATATTCCTGAAAGTGGGGGAGAGAGGAAGGGAGGACTGAGCCAGGGAGGAAGGAAGAGAGATTGAATGAATAAATACAACGAATGCCCTCCTTCCTCTATATTTTCTACTGACTCTTCCTCTTTCTTAGTGCCACGGGGAAGTTGGCTTCTGAAATTTACAGTCTCCTATGAAGGAGAGGAGAAAGTGTTGTTCCTAAGTATTAAATGCTCTCAAAGAGAGGAGTTTAAATGGAACATTGTTGCAGGGTACCCAGGCCTATCTGCTGCCCTAAAATTCACTTGGCTTTTGAAACAATGTATCTTATATACAGTAGACTTTTCCTCAACTGAAACATTTTTTTGGAAACATTTTTAAAGAGTTTGGACGTGTGTTTTTTCTTCTAATTGTGTGCTGCTTGAAATGTCAATGCAACACAGGAATGGCAGTTCCCACGTGGACAAACTGATTAATTTTTTTAAAAACCAATGCAAGGCCATAAGCAAATGAGCAGCAATAATTAAGGGCCAGGAAATGGCCACTGTCAGTCAGTGGAACTATTACTCCAGTAGCCCCTCCACCAGCAATGTGTCCCATTGGGTAATGGGCTGTGAATGCTCAAAGCAGTATTTTTCTTCTTTCAGCACCATTATCATAAGACTCTGTTTTCATCGTTCATAGAATTTCATAGTCCATAGAAACAGCCCTGCAAATTTGATACATCAGATCTAATTTTTAGATTGTATAGACTCCCCACCCTAGTTTTAATCAGCAAAGTAAAATCATACTGAAACTGAAGTATTGCACTTTTGTCACAAGTGAATTTCAAGTGTTCTTATTCCTAAAAGGTGTCCAAGTTTCTGTCATTGATTTTCTTGTTTTGATTCCTATCCAGAAAGCTAATTTTTAAAAGTGTCTCTTTGGTCTAACCTTGAACTAGAACTTCATGAGTCTCTGAATATGTGTTTGTTTGTTCTTTATTCTCAGATTACTTTCTGACTTCATTCAAATGTCTTTGAGTTATTAGGGTTCTCTAGAGTCTCCTTCAATTTCAGCATATCCAAAAATGAACTCATTGATTTCTTTTCCATCGGGATTTTTCTTCTTGATTCTTTTACTTTGCTGATGGTACCATACCTTTCTTCACCCTCTGATCCAGAAAAACACTTTGACCACTTTTGATTGCTCTCATTTTCCCACCTACATCCAGTTAGTTTATAAGTCCATTTGCTTTGATCTCTGGATCCATCCTTTCCTTTCTATTACCACACCCACTGCTCTAAGTCAGTCGCTTATCATCCCCTTGTGGAATATTGCAGTGACCCCCAAACTTACTTCTGTTGTTTGTCTCTTATCCCTCCAACCCATCCTTTACATTTCTGCTCAATTATTTTCTAAAAGAGAAGTGTATCATTTCTCCCCTGCTCAGACATCTAAGATGAACAATTTTTTAAAAGCTCAAACTCTTTAATGTCATTCAAGACTCTTCTTCATTTACTCCCAGCCTACCTTGGTGGTCTCATCAATGACCTTTCTCACCCCACCATTACCCTCATTATCCCTGCACATGTATGCATTTTCCCCAGATTTATTGTGACCTCCCTCAATTCCATCTGTCTGGCAAAATCCAAATAACCCTTCAAGGCCTAGTTCAAATACCCCTCCTTTTATGGAAAGGTGCTCGAACACCAGGCAAAATCAATCACTCCTTCCTGCTCTCGTAACATTTTGTTTATATCATTATATCATTGTCCTCAGTCAGGTTCCCAGAAGAAGATCCTGAAAGGAAGGTTTGTAGAGTCAGGTTTTACTTAGGGGGTGTTCCAGAAGAGAGAGACTGGCAAGTGAATGAGGGGAGTGGGGCAGGGAAAGAGAAGAGACAGAGCATGTGCGAGACTGTGTGAGACCAGGCAAGAGTCCAGGAGCAGCCGCTCAGCCTGATCTGGTGGGATGTTAACTGAAGTCCTTCTCCAAGGCAAAGGTAGCTGGGCTTTTGTATTCCCACATTGAGCACTCACTGCTAGAAAGCAGGCTCCCCAGTGCTTGCTGCTCTCTAAATATGTACCTTGTACCCAGGGGCAGCCACTAAAGAAGAGTCATAGGTGCAGACCAGTGGAAGCAAAACCTGTCAGCTGATGGAGGGGCACAGAAATGGAGAAAGGGATCCCTGAACAAGCGGGAGGAGGGCAGACGGCGCCAGCTCTTCTCCTTGGTATAGGCTGCCTTGTTTCCACCTAAGTGCTTCCCAGCCCCTGGATGGTAGACCACTAAGGAGTGGAGACCCCTTTTTAGTCATCCTTTTGTCCCCACAGCACAGAGGATATGACTTTGCACCTGGAAGGTGCTTAAATAGCATTTGTTGTTTCGAATTGAATATTCCTTTCCTAGGTCTTACGAAACATTTTGCTACTACTAATCATACAGCTGAGATTTTGTTTTTTTTTCCTCCTAGCTGGTTTTAGCTCAATAATAGAAGATATGACTTCCGGGGTTTCAAAACCTAAGGTTCAACTTTTCACCTTGTGCTTTTCTTCCTGGAGCAACAACTTGCTCAGCATATCTCTCCCTAAATTCCAAGACAGGCTGCTTGCTCTGCTCAGTCAAGACTGCCAACCCAAGAAACATTTTTGAAAGATCACAGCCAACATCACTGCCAAGAGAAGAGGTTCTTGGCACACAAAGAACCTGGTTCAATATGAGATGCCAGATGGTGATTTCAACTTCAGCTAAATTCCTGCTGAAAAAAAGTGTTCGAACTGCAGATGAGAAAAGCTTCTATGACAAATTTATAAGTGCTAGAAGCTTCAGAGGGAAATGGCAAGTGTTGATATAGCCCCCTCCCAACCACATGCACACACACCATAGAACTACTACCTGCATCTGGTAACTAAGATTCCTACAAAGATGACTTTGCTTAAGAAGACTATCAGCCCTGATATGATTTTTATTTACTAATATTAAACTATATTAATCAAATCCATTAAAAGAAAATACTGTCTGTCTATATGCAGTGTTTTTTCAAAGGAGGTGTCCCTTTAGCATCTGCTGTGAGCTTTTTTGGTATCTGGAGGCAATTCTTTCCTCTCCACCAGTAACTCCACTATTAAGCCAATTAATAAACAGTATGTCTCCCCTCTCTGAATGCTTTCACATTACAAAGGATGCGTGTGAAGTATAAATTGGTGGTGCTGTGCCTGGATGCCCTTGGGTCTCTGACTGACTGCTGCAGGAGGTGGAAAACCCAGCACCTCTGACTCAAGTCAGGGCTAACGCTGAGGTGCAATTTATGCTCCAGAACTTCACTCAGGATTAGGCTGAGGCTGGGACTTTGCCTGCAACTGTACCCTTGGCTGACTTCTCTTCTACTCTCCCTGTCTTGTTCTTCTTTTCCTCCTAACCCTCCCCTACAGGCTTCTCCTAGAGCATTTCTTTAATAAGACTCATGCACACAAATCCTTATCTCAGGGTCTGCTTTTGGGGAACTGACCTAAAATTCTAGGCAGTAAAAAACTTCAAGGCATTTGTGCAGTAGAGGGAAGACAGTTTTTGTTTTTGTCTGGAACAAGGAATGTATGTATGCATACTTCCTTTATTAATCGAAGTCTCAGAAGGAAATAGTGGATAAACTAAAATTAGGTATTTGGAGAACAGTTAATAAAGGGACTACTTACAAAGGGGTGAGCTGAGTGCACAGAAGCAAGGGTAGTACCTGCCTGGAAGCTGATACCAGAGGGCACCATTACCAACCCTTGGCTTCACTGGCAGAACTGGTGACAGAGCATTGTGTAGAGTTGGCTGTGCCACAGGGGCTGTGATCTTAAGGGATGCAGCCAGCCTATAGATACCCTAGAGGTTATAGCAGGTGGAGTAAATACCCCAACCTCATGTTCTTTCCTCCAGCCAATCATTTGCCATTGACCCCGTCAGCCAAACCTAATGGGATGCTAGGTGCAAAGGATACCCTTAATACAGCACATCTCGGTTGGCTTCTTAGGGAATAGAGCAAGTAGAGGAGGCAAAGGGGGATTTGGAAGGACAAACAGGCACATCTACCTACCTATTCTCTCTCTCTTCACACACACACACACACACTCCCTTTGCTGTGTGACCAGATACACATAAACAGGTACTCATTTTTCCCCCTGATGATTTCTAGTCCCCCGATCCCCTTTTATTTGTACTTTGGGGGATCCAGAAATAGGTTGCATGATGTGTGGGGGAGGCAGTAGAAAATTTCTCAATAATACAGAAATCAGACAAAGTGCTTTTTTGTTAAAGCTTTGAGCATGGCATCTGGACATCTCATCATAATCCCAAAACCTCATCTCCAAGATGGCATTTTGTTTTTTTGTTTGTTTTTTTTTTTGCAGATTGAAATATGACTCCTAGAACTCACTGCCATAAGATTTATCATCACATTGACCTCAGTATTCTGGTGTGAAGAGATCTAGATTATATCTTTAGAGAACTATGCACATTTGGTCCAAATTGAAAACAAAATGAAAATCAAAGATTTATATTGTTTTTGGTAATGAAGGATCTCATTGCTGTCTCATCAATCCAGGTGCAAAAGATGACCTCATTATTCAGTTTACTCCCAAATGTCCTCATTATTGGAGGTGACATTCTCTTCCTATTGGTCTCATTTTCTGTATTTGAAACGGTCATTTTCCCTGCATTCAGCTTTGACTTGGCTCCAAATATAAAACACTGCAAAATGTGCAGAGTGGAAGACAAAAGTCACCCAGTTGTTCCAAAGCCTTTGATATTAATCATGGAAAACAACACAGCTCCTTGGGATGCCGGCAGGAGCTGATGTGGGCAGGACGAAGGCTGGAGGATGGCGTGCACCCCTCCCACTCATCCCTGGAGGACAGGCACACACAGCAGCGATTACCTTCTGGGCCTCCAGCCCTCCCTCTCAGAGTCCCCTGCAGGTGGAGGCACAGCTGAGCACAAAACAGGCAGGTGGTGGGGCGGGTGTCTGCAAACGGCCTACAAGGTTGTCATCTCCCAGTGTTAGAATAGGGCGCACTGGGCTATTTTCTTCTGAAATTTTGTTTTTTTAAATACTTTCAGGTGTTCAAAGGTTTTAGAGGGTGGTAGTTTTTAAGAATATTTTAAAACTGTGTTTCATTCCAAGAAGGTGGTTTGCATCACCCATGAACCTGCATAGGAGGGCGAGTGTAGGTGTGGATGAGCCCAGCCCAGGGGACTGATACATGATCTTGAGCAAATCGCCAAGCCCTCCTGAACACAGGCTCCTCATCACAACAAGGTGTTGGGTGGGATGAATAAGAACCCTCTTCTTGTTCTAACATCACACTCCCTGAAACAGCAACCACCAGCTGTAGGCAGCTAGTCTGAGTGGAGACGAGCTGCAAAATACACACTAAATTTCAGACTTAGTACAGCCACTTACATAAATCAGATCATATTACTACATGTTAAAATGATAATATTGAGCATATATTGAGTTAAATAAAATATAAAAATTTTACTTGCTCATTTTTACCTTAAAAAATATGACTACTAGAAAATTTTGAATTACACATGTAGCTCACCTTCTTTCAACAGAACTGTTTTATTTATTTAAAAACTATTTTTTTTTAATGTTTCTAGATTCTCATTTCTTTTGTGTGTGCCTCAAATCTAGAAAACTTATTCTTGCTTGGGGGAAAATGCTGTATCATTTTCCATTCAAAGGTCTCTGTCTTTAAAGAAAAAAAAACTGTAGAGATTTCATGTCATGATGACTGAATGTTTAAGAGAGTGTGAGGTGAAGGAATACCAATGGTTCTTAAATTAGAATTTTAATCTCTTCTACTTTGAAGGAAACTGTGTCAGTCTTTAGACCTTACATCTTTAGAATAGTAGAGTATTTCCAGATCCCAGACACATGAAAAAAAAGATATTTTTCAAGAGTGAAGACCAGCCTCCCTACCCCACCATGCACACACAGGAGGCATCTCTTCTTCACGTGAGGTCCAAGTATTTGGAAAGCACCTCAAAGTTTAATCTGTGGACTCCCAGGATACATGTTCAATAACTACTTCCTTCTGTGTATGAACTGCTGGGTCAAACAAAGAACAGTGGACAGAGACAGGGCATCAAATGTGTTTTTGAACTGATGATCTGGGCAGAAAGAGTAGCAGAGGGGAGCTGCCGGGACACTCACAAGCATAGCGGGAGGAGGGTCGCTTGTCTGGAAACAGTGAAGATACATACATTTGTGTGCATCGAGTAGGGTCTTGAATATCAGGAAGAAGATCTAGGACTTGATATGAAAGGCAATGGACTGAAGGACTTGATAGAAGACACGTTTTAGGGAAATCACTCCTCTCTTCTCTGTTATGTTATATACATGTGTGTCCCCGACTCCAGGACCTGCCTAGAATCCAGTACCACCTCACAGAGTCCCTCACTCTCTCCTATGTGCATAGTTTTGCCTCCCCAAGGCACAGTAACACATTCCTCAAGGGTAAGGACCAAGGCTGAGGTTTCTTTTGAACACCTCTTGACTCCCAAGAGAGCAGTGGACATGGCTGCTATTGCTGCCAAGTCACTTCAGTTGTGTCCGATTCTGTGCGACCCCATAGACGGCAGCTGTCCAGGCTCCCCTGTCCCTGGGATTCTCCAGGCAAGAACACTGGAGTGGGTTGCCATTTCCTTCTCCAATGCAGGAAAGGGAAAAGTGAAAGTGAAGTCAAATAGGTGTTTAATGCCTACTTTTTAAAAAATAATCTTTACAATAGCCAGGACATGGAAGCAACCTAGATGTCCACTGACAAATGAATGGATAAAGAAGTTGTGATACATATATACATACAAAGGAATATTACTCAGCCACAAAAAGAAACGAATTTGAGTCATTTAAACTGAGGTGGATGAACCTAGAGCCTGTTATACAGAGTGAAGTAAGTAAAACAAAAACAAAAACAAATGTCGTATATTCATGCATATATATGGAATCTAGAAAAATGGTACTAATGAACTTATTTGCAGGGCAGCAATGGAAACACAGACATAGAGAACAGATTTGTGGACACAGTGGGGAAAGGAGAGTGTGGGATGAATTGAGAGGGTAACATTGAAACATATACATTACCATATGTAAAAATAGATAAGTAATGGGAAGTTGCTGTACAACACAAGAAGTTCAACAGAGTCCTCTGTGACAACTTAGATGGGTGGGGCAGGTAGGGTGGGGTGGCAGGAAGGCTCAAGAGAGAGGGGGTATATGTATACTTCTGGCTGATTCACGTTGTTGTATGGCCGAAACACAACAGCACAACATTGTAAAGCAATTGTCCTCCAATTAAAAATAAGTTATTTTTGCTGAATGAGGAAGATAAAGAGAGCATCCTAATTCCTAAGGTACAAATTAGGAAATGTAAATGTAAGTCTGTTTGCGTTCTTTAGAGCACAAATAGGCACAAATGTAAATCTGTTTGCTTTCTGTCTCTTTCCCATCCCTCTTCTGCGTGTCTCTTGTTTCTTGCTGGCATATTCTTGGGTTCTTACCATCAATATTTTGTCAGGCAAACTCGTGATCTTTGACTTGTAAGTCTGGAACCCAGATTTTCCCCTTCCTCCTTTCACCATCCATCTCCTTAGGCCTTTGGGGAGAGGGTGATGTCCTTTTCACCCAGACAGTCCCTGGCTTGGGTAATTACTAATAATCTGCTTTATGTACTTGGCTCTCCTTGATGCAGCTCTACTGCTTACACAAACACTGTCCTGATTAGTTCAAACCATCAGAGAGGGGAGTTACCAGAGTGACAGGAGAGTTTTAGTTTAGGTTTTTTGTTTGTTTTTTACTATTCTGCAATTATGAAATAACATAAGGCCAACTATGACTTTAAGGGAGAGTACACAGTTTGGTTAGAGCTGTAGCCTTTCCTTAATCAGAGAAAGATAACTGCAGATTCCAGGACATTTATGAAGTTTGAATCTCCCACCCTTACTCCCTCTTTTAATTAACTTCTGTTATCTTGACTCTAAATTAATCATTACAGAGTTACTGCAGGAAGACACAAAGAATAACTTTCTTTTCCCTGGACTATTTTTTAGTTAACTTTTTACAGCTTTTTAACAATCTAAGAAAGCCAATCGAGTACTGGAAAATATAGCAGAAAGCCATTGGGAGGTGTTGACTACAAAAACTTTAAGGATACTAGGTCCCTGAACAAGGCTCTTCTTAAAGTGAGAACTGGTATCAGTGGAGATAAACTGCAAGAGATAAGGAATGTGGGTTGTGAAGGGTATTAACTCTGGGTAAACATTTACATTTCTTTTAATTTTTTTCTTACATTGCAAATACAGTTGATGCTTGGCCACTATTTCTGCTGTTATCTTTATTTTTTGTTTAACAGAGAAAATCTCAAGTGATAGCTTCTAAGGTAATTCCCTGCTTTCTTCCAGTGACTCAGTCTGGACCAAGACTAACCTTCACCCTGTGCAACCTAAATTGCAGGCACATTGTGTTAAATGATTTTCATTGGCAGGATTGTTATTGCAAAGCTACACCATGATGTAGCCATGCTGCATACTTCCCCCTCCTTTGTAGCGAAGCTGGAAATTGTGTGTAATTTTCAGCATTAACTCCACTCCATTTACTCCCCTTGTGAAAGAGTATATTGTGGTTTTGAAATGACACAATTCCCGCCAATTCTGAGTTTTTTCCATAGGGAACATCTCCTCAACCCCAAGAATCACTGCTGGAAATAAATGAAAGTCTCATCCTTAAGGATTCTTGCAAGTTAAAAAGTGGTGCCTGGGGAGAAAAAAAAAAAAAGTGATGCCTGGGGAGAGAACTTGTATGGTGAGACTCTCATGGCAGAAACTAGATGAAACAAGAAAAAATAAAAATTTTTTTTAATCTTATTTTATCACATAGTTGATTTACAATGTTGTGTTAATTTCTGCTGCAGAGCAAAGAGATTCAGTTATACATACACATATATATATGTTACATATGTATATATATTCTTTTTCATATTCTTTTCCATTATGGTTTATCACAGGATATTTAATATAGTTCCATGTGCTATACTTAGGACCTTGTGTATCCATCCTGTATATATTAGTTTGCATCCCAAACTCCCAATCCTTCCCTCATCCACCCACCTCCCCCTTAGCAACCACTAGTCTGTTCTCTATGCCTGTGGGGTTGTATCTGTTTCATAGACATGTTCATTTGTGTCTTATTTTAAATTCCACATATAAATGATATTATATGGTATTTGTCTTTCTCTTTCTGACTTACTTCACTTAGTATGATAATCCCTAGGTCCATTCATGTTGCTGCAAATGGCATTATTTCATTCTGGAAAAAAACCCCCAAAACTCTTCATTCTTACCTTCTAGGACTGTTGGCTGTTTTAGTCCCCAGTAAACATATTCTCTTATTTATAGCATGATATTTATGTAAGGATTCTGATAACAGGTTAGCTCTTCCCATAACAAACAGTGTGTATTATGTTGTATAATTATTACTGGACTGAACAGTCATGCATAAAATAGATGAGAGTGTGTGTGTGTGTGTGTGTGTGTGCATGTTTGCCCAAGACTATTAAAGACTGGGGAGAGAGCATGACCCTCTCCTTTTTCTTATTCTCCATGTCCATGTGTTGAGGGAATTGTATTTGGTTTCTAAAATAAAGCTGATCTGCATAAAACAAACAAACCCCAAACTTTATTTTCAGTTATCTGTCAATTCATATTGAATTGTAAGAAATAATACAAGAGAGGTTCCTTACAGACCTTTTCCCCAATTCTCCCCAATGATAACATTTTGCATAATTGTAATATAATGTCACAACCTGGAAAATGACATCAAAACAATCCTAGGGCCTTATTCAAATGCTACCAGTTTTATGCTCACTTGTTCCTGTGAGTGTATATTTAGTTCTGTGCAATTTTGTCACAAATGTGATCTGCTTTTGAAGCCTAGCTGTGCCAACTAGCCGTGTGGTCCTGAGCAAGCACCTTAACTTCTCTGAGGCCTGGTTTCCTCATTTGCAAATTGATGGAATAAGGTTTGGCTCCTAAAGGTGCTGTGAGGATTGGATAAAATCATTCCTGTCAAATTTCCAGCACACTGGATTCTCAGAAAATGCTAGTTTCTTCCTGTTTACCCCTTGTTCTTTCAGTAGCAAGGGAACATTTTCCAGTTTCCAGCTGAAATGACCAGGCTGGTGGGTTTATACTAAATCAGGCGGCTCCTTCTTCGAGAGCAACGCATTGAACTCTGCAGCCCAGAGAGAAAAGTGGTGTCACCGCCGGCCCATAGCCAACGCCTCTAGGCCCGGACTGGAGTCGGGTTTGCCTCCAGATCAGAAGTGTAGAGATGCGGGAAGTGAGAAGCAGCGACTCTGGGGGAGCCGGTGGAGTAAGGGTAGGAGGGAGGAGGCGATAAATACCAAGCAATCACAGGCCTGAGAACTTCCGACTCCAAGGAGTTTCCCTCCGGTGTGGCTAGTGACAGAGGGTTGGATGTAGCCACAGAAGGGGGGTTGGATGTAGCCACAGAAGGACATGGTGGGCAGGTGCGGAAGCCAGTCTAGATTGGTAGGAGGGTCGCACTCACTGGTAGGGTTCAGGGTCAAGCCTGGAGCTCTTCAGCCTCCCGGGACCCTCTTCTAATGACCGCCAATGGGCGCTCGAGGGCCGAGAAATCCAAGGCCGCCTGGGGCAAAAAAGGCACCTGAATCCCCATTTCACGGTTCCACGGGCTGGAGGCGGGCCCTTTCCCCGACCCGGAGACTTTGCTGGCCGGGTGTCCTCGGCACGGAGGGGTGTGTGCACGAGTTTCTGCAAGGAAGAAAGGGGCAGAGGGTCGACTTCAGGTCGCTGACCTCCCCCACCCGCGTCCCAGCAAGCCCCGGACTTTCAGAGTTCAGATCTCCGCGGCGACCGCCCGAGCGGTCGGGACCGAGCTCCTCCGGGCTTCGGCCGCACGAGGAGCGGTCCCCGTGGAGGAGGGTAGGGGACTGACTCAGAGAGGGCCCGGGCGGCGCCCAGCGCTCCTCCCTCAGCGGCCCCAGCTGCGCGGGCCGCGTAGGAGGAGTCGCGCCCGGGCCGGCGTCGCCCTGGCTCCTCCTCCCCGCGCGGGCCTGGCCCTTCCTCCCCGCCGTCCAAGGATTAGGGTGGCCGCGGCAGAGCCCGGAGCCGAGCGCGCTGGGTGCGGCCGTCCAGCTGCCACCGCCGCCGCCGCCTCCGAGTCCCGAGTGCCCCCGCGGTCATGGCACCCGCGGCGGCACCGGGCGCCTGAGCTCCGGGACGCGGTAAGCGCGCAGCCGGCTCCCGGGGACCCCGGTCCCGCGGCCTGGGGGTGCTTGGAGGCCTCGTGCTGCCCCCGCGCCGTCGGCGAGGCCCTGCGCGCCCGGGCAGCCCCGGCATCGGGACAAGCTGGGGATCCCCCTCCGGGGCTGCGGCCGGATGGTGGCTGTCGGCAGCGAGGAAGCGGGTGGCCAGGCGGCCGGCTCGGACCCGGGCGTTAGCGGAGAACCAGGCGGGGAGGGGGCGGCGTGGGAGGCGGAGGAGGGGCCGGTCCCGGAGCGAGGGCGGCGGGGGCGGGTCGGCGGGCGCGGAGGATGCGCGCCGCAGTCCCCGGGAGCCGCGCTTTTGTGAGTGCTGGCCTCTTACATATGGAAATGACGCTCGCTCTGGTCCCCATTCGCGTCCTTTTGAAGGACGCCCGCCCGGAACCCCGGCGCCGGCTGCGAAGTATTGTCCGGCTTCTGGAGCCCTAACAAAGCGTCCCTCCCCGCTTTGCAGAGCACTGGAGGCAGCGGCCGGCTGTGCGGGCGCAACGGAGAGGCCGACAGAAGGTAAGCGAGGACAGCGGGGGCCGAGGGAACTGCTGCTTCGAGACACAATGGGGTGCCCGAGGTGTCCGGGGGTAGCGATAGGCAGGCGGTCGGGGGCGCATCTGCATCACGAGTTGCGGGGCACCTGGGCGGCGCACCCGCGCTCCGCCCTCGCCTCGCCCTTCGCCGGCACCGCAGCTCAGCCGGGGCTGGGCACCTCCGCACCCCGCAGGGTCCCCGCCCGCACCGCCGGCTGAAAGCGGCTACTGTGTGCAGGTCCAGGAGCGGACCTGAATCCTGGAGGGAGCAGAAAGAGTGGTGGTTTTGTTGCCTTGTGCCACCCAGGCAGCACTGTGACTGAGAAATTGAAGAGAAACCTGCCTGGGGGAGCCCGAGGTGTTAGTCTGGACTGAGTCGCGGAGAGCTGTTTAGTAAATGGGCATTTTAGAAGGTGTGAGAGATCAGTGCATAGAGAAAGACTTCCCCGTGCGACTGTTAAGAAAACGGGAAGAACAAAATGACGCTCGGTTTATTGCCTGAAACCCTTGACCGCCAGACCCACGGAATGAAGTGTGGAGTGTAGCCGGAGAAGCTTCCAGGGTTCCAGAGGGTGGGTTTCTGCAGCTACCAAACCGGCCTCTGACAAAAGGACAAGGCTGATGGAGACAGTTTACTGCTGAAAGCTCGTTCTGTGAAGTTGAAAGAGATAGAGATAGGAAAGGGCGATTTCCCAGCCTCAACCCTGACAAACCCAGGCTTAAGTGTAAATGAAATGCGAGCTGGAAAGATTGTGCTACCCTGTACCTTGTTTCTAGACAGCTTAGCTATTATGGGATCTTCTGCTTTCTTTACTTGACTGGGGCAGATCCCTTCCTGGTGTCGAGGAACTCCTGACATAAGCTTGTCATAGAAATTAACTCTTGGATTTGTGAAATCAAAATCAATCACCGTCATTGTCTGTTGTGACTGAGGTGATAGCTTTTTTAGGATTGGAATCCCAAAAAAGTCCACAGAGGCACTCAGGCTAAGCTTCTGAGACCAGGGAGGGTTCTCAATCTAAAATACATTAACATAAATTTATATGTTTACTTGTTTCCTGAGGCTTGACAGTCTGCAAGGACATATTTGTTTGTTTCAGTGTCAGTTTAATTTTGAGTCTTCTTTGATGGCTAGCGTGTTGGTAATTGACCTGAAATATTGGCAGGTTTTGCTCTGGAGTTGAAGAGGGCTGTGAAAATTCCCAGACTGTTTGTAACAGTGACATGACAGGCTGGCTGACAAAACAGTTTACTGTGGTCTCCTCAGCTGTTGTCAGTGTCCTCAGAGAGGTGAAGTGAACTGCTGGGGAGTTTCTTGGCAGATTTGTTTATTTTCAGCTGGTTTCTGGTGATTCCTTAGAGGAAAGCATTCTGAATTGCAGTGTAGATAAAGGGTAAGAGTTACAGATGTTCCAAATGGGTTGGACATCAGCAAAGGTATTGCCAAGGCAGGAAGAGGCTTTATAGGGGGCCATCACAGGCATGGTCTTTGCAGTCAAATGTCAGGATCAGTCATTTTTATAATAAGGCACTTGCTCAGAATGCCATGGGTGTCTTTTTTCTTGTTCGTTTTTCATTTTAGATATGTGATGAGCCTTAATACCAAAAGATGTTAACTGTCACAGAGGCAGAGAATAGGGCGCCAATGAATTTTGAACAGCCAGTCTTAATAGGCAACATTTTTATCATGTCAAATGTTATTCAAATAAATTGTTTTAAATGTCACTGCAAATGACTTTCTAAACTAACATTTCCCCAATCTTGATGCTTCTGTTTTTATGTTGATAGTGAAAATACATTTTATCAGTCTTATACTGATAAAGGGTTGGCACATTTAGAGCATTTTAGAACGATTCAATCAGCCTGCAGCCTTTTCAGGAGGTTTATTTTTATAGATGTCAATTCATTTGTAAGCCAATAAATTATGTGGTTTGAATTCTGGCTATTGAACTTACATCTGTTGGGCAGGGGCTTGTGGAGAGATTTACTGAAGCTTGCAAGAAGATATTTTTGTCCTATTCACAAATAAAAGATAAATTTGAAAGATGGAAATATGAGAGCAACTTTATTTGAAATCAGGACACTTTTTTATTGCAGTTCATATCATCAATTAACCATTTGTTCAAGCTTTTAGATGGAAAAATTACAAACTATTTATGATCTAATGCTCGCTTAAAAAACAAAGCTAGGAAAATATTGTTTATAGATATGAGAAGACAAGAACAAAAACGAGGCTATACTCCAGGGACCCATAGTCAGAGCTGCAGACATTCTCAATTAATTTAAGTAAAAGTGGCTCAAGGAGTGGAAGTTGTTACAAGCTATCTATTTTAGGAGCCTAACAAACATGAACCTCTGTTTTCTACTTCTGAAATTTTACTTAGTAGCTGATTACAGGCTATTGAAGCTACCCTGTGCCAGGCTAATGATTTTATTCCTCCAGCCATTCTGAGTTAAGACTTGATTGGGTAATCCACCTAGCTACTAGGTTTATCAAAAGCTTGGGTTTGTTACATCATTTCAGGAAAGTAAAATACTAAAGCCTGTTATGTTTTAGAATAAATGCTAGTGGAATATCCTTAGTTAAATTTTTTTTAATTGTAGTTAGCAAAGTTTGTTATTTTCTTTCAAATTTAATGTGATTTTTTCCACTGTGTGGTGACATTTAAGTTTTTGTGTTATATTTTTACATTCCGATTTTATTCTTGCTGATACTCTTGTGCTTTTAGTATCCAGCTAGAAGTGAGGTGCTATCCGAGCTGAGAGGAGACTCTCTGACAGTAATAGGTTTGATGAGCAGCAGTTTTTGGCAGAAATATTCTACATCAACACATAAATGGGGGATGGGGCGCATTGCTTTTTCTGTTAAGCTTCTGCTAAACTTAAATTTATTCTTGTCACTGTGTCATTTTATGCTGAAATTGGTCCAAAATGGAAATCTTTGCAACAAATTAAAGTGTTTGCAGAAAAGAGTGAAGAAAAAGAAGCATTCTAGTTTGACCATTGGTATTATAAGGCTCTGACGTGACAAACAGTGAAAGCAAAAGACATGAATGAAAAGCTTAGCCAAAGCAGAGCTGGTCTATGTTCATCACTTTAGTTATAAAATAACTAAATTAGTCACTTAGTGGTCACTGCCTGGGCTATGGACCCCAACAGCTATGTCTGAACACAGATCCAAAAGCATCTATTACGATACTCAGGGAAAGCTGCTGAGCCAAGAGGGCCATCCAGACATTCCTTGTAGCTGTTCAGCTGCTGAACCATCTGGAGGTGAAATAAAAGGCCTGGGCTAGGGACTCTGGCATTGTGCTCATTTATTATTTGGTTTTCTCTTGCCAGACTTTGTCCCCTTTTCATCCTTTTGGCCAGAGCAGACGTTCTCTTTGGCTGGTCTGCCATTCTTACAAGCTCCTTTCTATACCTTGGATGCTGGAAAGTTCACAAGTTCACGGCTCTACTTCATGCTGGCCTTATATTAGGGACTTCATTGTCCCACCCGCACCTCCACCTCACTCTTTTCCAATACCAGACGGCACTGTGATTTCATCAGCTGGGGTTGCCGAGGGGAGCACAGTGACAGCGGTCTCTGATGGACATCCCTGTCAGAGACAGCACATCCTGGCAGCCTTGTTTTGAGTTATTTGGAAGGAAAATGCTCTGAATCGCTCTCATTTTGTGTGGTTGTTGGGTGGTAAATGTTATGATTAATGGCTTGGTGCATCTGCCTCTTATTTAACCATCCCTGGTTAGAACTCCAAAATATTACCCACACTGGCTGTTTAATTCTAAAGGTGTCATAAGGTTTCTGGCAGTTTGATTGAAAAAGTATATGGTAGAGGTCCAGGCTTGTGGCAGCCTTCGTAAAACTGAAATTGTCCTTGGAAATTTGAGGGATGATTTATTACTCAAAACCCAACTTCCTTCATCTCTAAGTAAGATTCCTGTCACTGGGGAGTGTCAGCTGGGCTCACACTCTGGAAAGCATTGAATTACACAGATTAGACATACTTAAGTATTAACAATTATCTGTTTCTGGACTATGCCCGTTATTGAAGACACAGTGAACATTTTGTGTAAAAATGTATTTCTTCTTTGCCATAAATCCTAAAGCTCCTTTAGAAGATAGAGAATGCTTAGTCTGTGCATCCTTAGAGCCTCATGGGCTATGTGGTTGGTGGTGTTCAGTTGCTAAATTGTACCTGACTCTCTGTGACCCCTTGGACTGCAGTACGCCAGGCTTCACTATCTCCCAGAGTTTGCTCAGATTCATATCCATTGAGTTGGTGATGCTATCTAACCCATAGTTATTCAATAAATGAATCAAAGTATGTAGGGAGGAAGGCACCCCATTCCTCCTCATTCCAATTTGGAGGAGTCTGTGGCCACCAGGTATTATATGATGGTTTCTGGTGCTTGGTACCATACAGCTGGTTAATACATAAAAGTGGAGATGAGAGATTTGTCAATGAAACTGTACCAGAGGTCGCATTCGTGTGTTCTGTGTGCATGTGTAAGGTTGACAGATAGTATAATTTAGAGTCATACCAGAGTTCAAGTCCCGGGCCCATGGCCATTTTTAGTGTTAAATCATCGGACAAGTAGCTTGACTTTGCCAGGCCCCAGTTTCTACATATTAAATGGGAATATGATAGCTACTTTAAAGAATTAAGAGGATTAAATGAGATAATTTATGTGAAGTACTCAGCATGGGCCAGACTTATAGTAAATTCTCAGAAGTTAAAAAGAAAAACAAAAAATCTTCTGAGCTCTCAACTATAGTTCAGCCTTTTTGCTTTTGTTTGACATTAAATTTATCAATAATCTGCCTTTGAAAATTGAGGATGCCCTGAACATTACCTACTGCTGTTACCATTTAGTAATATGATATTGCTTATATGCATAATATGCCCCCAACCTGTTCTTGCTTTCTAGAGTATTCCACAGCTCCTGTTTTGATTTTTGGAAGGCAGGACTATGGCTGGTTGATGTATATAAGTTACTCCTCTTCAGTTTACCTCTCCTTTGTAAATTGCAGGTATTTTCTTGGTTGTTTTCTCAATAACCCTCTTGTACCAATTTCCTCTGGGATTAGCTGCTCTTGCTTGCCATATTTAACACTCAAAACAACCTTCCAGCTGGATATTATTATTCTCATTCTCTAGACAAGGGAACTTGGGAAAGTATTTTAACAGATTTTCCTCCAAAATCATATTCTGTAGCAACAAGAAAATGCAGCTGAAGTTTGTGAATCCTTAATTACTAACTTGTAGAATCAAACTTAAGATGGTCTTCATGGCGCAGTTTGACAGTGAGTGCTTGCCTTCAACTTATGCTTAGGTATGTCTTCTTGTGAAAGAAATAGGTGTTTCAAAGTCTTCGTATGCTTATTTCTATAATGATCATTCAGGGTAAGTTTCCTTGCAAGGTATCTCGTATACTAACTCCATGACGTTTACTGAGTCCCTGGTATGAAGAATAGACTGTACTAAACATTGGGAAGCTAGAAAAGAAACTGAAATCATGGACCTTGCTGCTAAAGAAATTTCTGCCAAATGAGGAGAAAAATAATTCTTGCACATGAAATAACTGATGAACATTTGGGGAATAATATCAACCAGCAAAAACCCCTTTTGTGCCAGAAGAGTACTGACAACTTGTCACCATATGTAACATCTTTTGGATGTTTCCATATGATCATTTGTTCTGCAGGGGTGGGGCTGTTTTTCCTGTTAAGTCTAAAGAATGTTTTACTGAGCACAGTTCTTGGGAAGGAGGGAGATGAAATAGATAAAAAAGGAAAATTGCTATGAGATGAAAGGTTTGAATTAGTGAAAATCCAATGGCCTTGTAAAGAGCAGGATGTGATAGTTTATCAGGTTCAAAGCCATGAATAAGATTGAGACTTCTTAGTACATTATGAGGTGTTTTTTCTTTTTAAATTGAAGTACAAATGAATTTATTTACAAAACAGAAACAGACTCACAGACTAGAAAACAAATATGGTTACAGTTGCCAGTGGGTGAATAAACTCAGATACACATAACTGTTGTGATTTTTATGGTCCTCTTTCATTGGTTTAGATAGACAAGTTTCCAGCCCTTAAAAGTAATTTTTAAAAGGGGAAGTGTTAGAGTTCTTTCACTTTTGCATTTTAAAAAAATATGCAAAATCAGGAAGAAGCAGAATAGTCTAACTTTTATGAAGTTGATCAGATTCTAGCCTAGGGACTTCCCTGGCAGTTCAGTGGTTAAGACTCCCCACTTCCGCTGCAGGGCTCTTGGGTTCAATCCCTGCTTGGGGAACTGAGACCCCATGTGCCACGGGAACTAGCCCCTCGACTATAGAAAGCAGCACCTTAAAAAAAAAAGTGTATCTTGCCAATATAATTTTTCTTGGGATAAAAAAAGATGTCCAAAAAAATTAAAAATAAATAAATTTTAAAAAAGTCTAGCCCAGGGGACTGTAAAACTCAGAGACTAAGTCTGAGAGCTATGACAGCCTTGAAAATCGCAGAGCATCTTGGGGATTCTCAACAGATCTTAGTTGATGATGAGATGGGCAGACGCTAAGTGAATTTCATTAGCCAAGCCTTGGCATTGTCTAAATTCCTAACTTTTGTGCTCAGTTGTGTCCAGCTCTTTTGCAGCCCCATGGACTGTAGTCCGCAAGGCTCCTCTGTCCATGGGATTTTCCAGGCAAGAATACTGGAGTGGGTTATAGCTTTGCCTAACACCTTGGTTGTTCCTTTCTGGTGTTTTGATGTTTATGTCACACTCGCAAGTTATTTTGTAAACATTTACGTGGTGATTAGTTAAGCCAACAGACCAACCCTGGGAAGGCAGCCAGAGCTAGCAGCACCATAATAGAGAAACTGATAATTAGGAGAGGAGACCTTGGAGACCAGGAGCCTGGAGCTGAACATTACCTCTATCCCTTTAATGAGCAGCCTAGCTGTTCGATCCATCTTCTGAGTTCACTCAGTTCTGCTGAGACCCTTGGGATGGTCGTTCGCTCTGTGTTAGCTTGTCATGTTTTGAACAGTTGTCTGAGGAAAGAAGGCAACCCAGCCTAGAGCAGCACTCATGTGTTCTGGAAGGCTTGTTTATTTTCAGGTCTGGCTGTGTGCAGCTTCTTAATGTGTGTGGTCCCCGTGATTGTAAAGATCTGCCCTATAACATCGCCTCTAAATTACAGTTTTCTGATCCAGGACTTGTTTTACTTAAATGTGTGCTTTTAAAAGTAGAATATTGGTGTGCCACGGGCTAGCAGAGTAGACATAGAGGGTTACTGGGGAGTGAGTGCAGAGTTTCAGTCATGCAAGATGGAAAAGTTCTAGAGAGCTGCTGGATAACAGTGCATATATAGTGAACAATACGGTACCACACACTCAAAATTCTGTTAATAGAGTGAATTCCATGTTATCTTTTTTAATCCCAAGAAAAATTATATTGGCAAGATAAATATTTATTTATTTACTTTTTTAGGGTGCTGCTTTTTATAGTCAAGGGGCTAATGCTACAAGTCGTTTTTGAGATGGCTGAGGTCACCCTCTCAAGGGTATATATGTCTGTCATGTTTGGCTTCCATTGCGTCATGGTGAAGGTACCTTCAGATGCAAATGTTTCAGGCTTTCACTGGAAATCCCAACACAATAGAAGCGAATGATTATGCAAGCAAAAAACCAAATTTCGTTCTTCAACTGGAAGGGACCTAGAATTTTACGATATATATTTTAACAAAAATGATTCTGAGAGTTATTGATAACTCTGTGTTTTCATGAATCTTGTGAAAGATGGAAAAATGGAAAGGCTGGAATTGGGGTGGGTCAGAGAGATGGAAAACCTCTTCACCAGGAGTACAGAGGTGAGATGGTCTAGATTGTAGAGGGTCCTAAGATTCTGCATGATTCACATGTGGTCTGTGGTTCTTTCGAATCTCACTGTCTTTCTAAAAGGCTGAAGTGGTGTTTTCCTCTTTCTCTAGGCAACTAGGCCTTACCTAAAGCTCCCTGGGGCTAAAGCAAGCTTCAGGGAATACTCTTCCGGTCACACGTCACGTAATTGCAGCAGTGAAGTTAATTGAGTTGCCATTTTTGAGGAACTCATGTAAGAGGCATTTGGTCTCATGTAAACAGGGGCGGTTTTGTATCAGACATGTTCACCCAGTGCCTCTTTGCTGCAGCCCTCCAGTCTGACTACAAAGAGGGGCAGCTAGGCTGGGCGGAGGGAAACAGTTTGGCAGATGGCAACGTCTGGCAGGTCTTCTGGAGCTTGCTGTATTGCATGGAGCTCTGGTCCTGCAGTCTGCTGTCACTAACTACCACTTCATTTGGAAGGACTGGATGGCAGGAGTGGCTTTTCACCTTCTCTGAGTCCTGACCACTCTCAGTCTTGCATTTGACATACTGGCTGCCTGCCTGAGGCTGGGCAGGAGAGAAAGACGCCTTTCTGCCCAGGAGACTCCTTCCTTCTGGTGACCCTGCCAGGACCCAACCTCGTGGGTATGCACCTGGTGTGAGTGTGTGCGGGAGCTCCCCTGGCCTGGCCTGGAGGCCCAAAGGCTTCACTGGGAAGTGTGCAGTGTTACCTCCCTCCCCCGCTACCCTCACAAGGCCCCGATCAACCAAAATGAGGGGCCCAGGACACACCCAGCATTCCCAAGGGACTGGCAAGCGTGGGGGCGGCATGCAAGGGGCGGCAGGACTCCGGCCCTGCCATGACCAGGCCTTGTCTCTGTCCCGCGCAGGTGAGCGCTGCGGGCGATGGGATGGATGAGGCAGAGCAGGACCAGCATGAGGCCCGACTCAAGGAGCTGTTTGACAGTTTTGACACGACGGGCACCGGGTCCCTGGGACAGGAGGAACTCACCGACCTCTGCCACATGTTGAGCTTGGAGGAGGTGGCCCCAGTGCTGCAGGAGACGCTGCTTCAGGACAACCTCCTGGGCCGGGTAAGGCCCGCGGAGAGGCGGGCGGTGGGAAGTGGGTGCGGTTTCTGTCGGGGGGGGAAGGGGTGTGGAGCAAACCACAGGCGCTGCAACTTGTTTCTAACATTCTGGCCGTGTGTGCTCTTAGCTGTTAACCTGATAAACAGCGAGGGGCGGGAGGTGGGGAATATAATGGAAGCGACACAGCAGCGCAGTTTGCTGCGGTGACCAGGGCCTGCTTTAATTTGTGCTCTGGAGTGAAAGTGTACACTGAGCATCTTAGATGAGAAGAGAAAAAGGTACCGAGGATGTTTTCCAACTCTTTGTGGTGCATTTTATGGACTCCACACTCATCAAGGGAGGGGGCTGAGATTTCCACTGAAGTGAAGGAACTTACAGGGAGAAAACTGCCGTCCCAGGAAGAGCAGCTCGCTGTTAGGATGTTTATAAACTATAAAGCTCTTTCTTGTGAGGACTGTTTGTAGAATAAAGTATTAATTAAACCTTTCACCCAGGAAATAAGACAGGAAGGTAAATAAATACTGTGCAGGTTCATTTAAAACCCAGCATGACTTGCTTCCAGCAGGCATGTGCATATGTGCTGATGTTAAGTTTTACCTATGAAAATAAATAGTCATGTTCTCCCTGTAGATCAGGTCACAGAGATGAGTAAGAGCCGAAAAGAGGTTCCTCTTGCTATTAGTGGGAAGGATGTCATGACCTGCTAGTGTCTTCAATTCTCATAATTAAAATTGAAAGCATCATTTGTTTGGCTTTGGGTTGAATCTTGCTATTGGTTTTTTGAATGGGTAAGAAGGAAAAATGGGCAGTACTTTTCGAGCTCTGTTGCTGCCATTGCTGACACTTTGTAGATGTTTGTTTTTATCACATGGTATAAATCGAGGAAGCAACTGTGAAGCTCAGCTTTATTCTAGTGACCAAACTTCCTTTTCTTCATTTCATTTTCGCTGTCTCTTAACTGAAACATTGGGCAGGTGACCTCAGACACAGGGCAGTGTATTGGCTCTCTGTGATGGGAAATAGGAGTGGTGAGCATCCTGAAGTTAATGTACAGGGGATGATGTTCTTGGGGGCTTGGCACCATGAAGGTGGCATCTAACAGGACTCATACTTAAAGAAAGTATGAGATTTTTGCAAAAGTGAAACCATTTTTGGTAACTTTGGGGGAGGATTAGCTGCTTATAAATACATGTGATCCCTAAAAAAAAAAAAAGCAAAAATCTTGCTTTGAAAGCAACCAAAATGGGAGCTTTGAGAATTAAACCACTTGCTCCTCATCTTGTAAGGCATTCAACTGTTTTCTTGTTCTTTCTCCATCTCAGACACTATTGGAAGCCAACAGAATCTCATTTCCCACTGTGGTTCTTAGGGATCTGAGTCCTTTCGGTATCTGAGGGATAGTATCATGCTTCTTAAAGCCAGAGAAGACAGAATATGACTTCAGGTTTCCTTGAGAGCCAGTGAAACACAGAACCCTCTGCTGTAAACAGATTGCTCCTTGGCAGCAGACTGACAGCCCACTCTCCAGATGTTGTGCATCTTTGCCCTCATTTGGCAGACTAAAGCAGTGGACCAGTTATTGATTGATTCGTTAACAACTTGACACTACCAACCCACTTTTAAATTTGCTCTTGGCCTGTGAATAATGAATACCTAAGTGGTCTATAGTGTGATATTTACTTATCCAGTGATAAAAGTTAAATAGATGTATGCATATTGATTTCATGGGGAAGGTCCCTGGTGGTTGTCTTGAGAGCAGAGTTGGCATGAATTAATGCACTACTGTTAAATTTGCATTTTTTATGAAACTGAATTATTCTCAGATGATCACATAAACTGCGCCATATGCTGTTAAGATACTCTATATGGTCTACAATTTTAAATTGTAAGGAAAAAAATTCCTTAGACTTCGCTGGAGAATTCTAAGTTCTACCATCATGATATATTAAATACAGATCGTAAGTTGTAGAATTATAATATTATAATTGTTTCTAATGCCAGCATCTTCCCTCTCTTTAGATGGTATTTATAGAAATATATGTCAGAGTTAGCAGTGTGGCTTAATAAAAAAGGAGAAAGAATAATAGCATGACAACCTCTCTATATTCCTCTATTCATTAATGTGACAAATATGTATTGTATGTGTCCCATATGTCAGCACTCTAATGGCCTTTTGGTATGGGTGCAACTTATGTTTATTGTAAACTTTTCCATTAAATTGGCTTTTGCGTACATTAATATCCAGCTTCCTGCATGCTCATGGTTTTAATTTTGTCTTTTATATCATAACAAATATAATTTCTTTTTTAAAGAACTGATGCATTTACTCCCTTTTTTTTTGGCTGCACTGCCTGACTTGCAGGATCTTAGTATCCTGATCAGGGATTGAACCCAGGTTCTTGGCAGTGAAAGTGCAGAGTCCTCCCCACTGAATCGCCAGAGAATTCCAAGTATAATTTTTAAACAAAACAAATAAGTTTTACCTCCTTTGGAATTAGGCTGATTTAATCTTTTTTCTTGAAAAAGAAGTGTGGTAAAAACATTTCCCCCCTCACCTAAGAATATGAATATTATCTGTTTATTTTTTATCTTAAGATCCATCTTTTGTAACTTCTTGTTCTTTTTTTTTTTTAAGCCTAATGTTTCTTTTGACAGTTATTAAGGAAACTAACTTAAATCAACTTGCCATTTTTATATACTTTATTAATTGGCCCTCAGATTGCCCTCTTTGCTCTTGCTTTATAACTTGAAGTCTTATTCCCCTGACCATGGTGGGTGGGCTTCACAGGTGGCGCTTGTGGTAAAGAATCAGCCTGCCAATCCAGGAGACCCAAGAGACGTAGGTTCAATCCCTGGGTTGGGAATATCCCCAGCAGGAGGAAATGGCAACCCACTCCAGTATTCTTGCCTGGAGAATCCCATGGACAGAGGAGCCTGACAGGCTATGGTCTGTAAGGTCACAAAGAGTCGTCCACGACTGAAGCAACTGAGTGTGCACACACTTGGCAGTTATCTTGTAAGTGTTTGAAATGCCCAGAGATTGTGGATCCCTGATTTAAAGGAAAGAGGACATTGCTGGTAGGCATTTCCTACTAGACTATCAAAAGAGCTCTACTTGTATCTTTGTTATCAGGTAAGCACCTGTCAGGCCGGTCAGACCCCAAGACAAGGGATTCCTCAAGATACTGAGGAACTTAGGGACTGATTAGGTAACATTCCTGGTAGGTGAATAGTACTGGGAGTAAGTGCTACAGACATTTAAGAAAGAGAACCATATTAGCTCACTTATTAACCAAGTTTTCATCTAAGCAGTTGATTCCAGTTGTAGGTACTTCCTGTTTATTGTCTTTTAAATGAGTTTCCACATACCTCTCTCCTCCTTTATTAGAAATTAGAACATAAAGATGATAATTTACCTTGCTTTTGTTGAAGCCTTTAGTTAGTTCCAGTTTTAAAAATACATTTTCTTTTCCTCATGGAACATTTTAACTTTAAGACCAAGCTGCCTCCTGAGTTTCCCTGATGTCCTCTTTAATATGAATCTGGATGATAAAGAATTAGCATCTCACATCCTCGACACTCTCTAGAATCAGAACAAACCATATGGCAGCAGAACTTACCCCTGGTCTCCAAAGAGTGCCAGACATATGTGGACTTTGGTCATCAAAGGCACTTTGGAATTTTTGTATTAAAATTTGGTAACTGTACAAATATATAATTCCACCCAGTTTCCCCACTTTTCATTTTCAAGTACCTGGAGTTCTTTTATAAACATCATATTTAATTTTATATGTTGATCTGCTGGTTTGCTTCATTGAGCTTTTTAAGATTTCTTTCACTGGGGTGGCAGAGGATGAGATGGTTAGATAGCATTACCGACTCAACAGACATGAATTTGAGCAAACTCCAGGAGATAGTGAAGGATGGAGGAGCTTGGCATGCTGCAGTCCATGGGGTTGCAAAAAGTCAGACACAACTTAGTGAGTGAACAGCAGGAACAATACACATTTTAACCATTTGAAAAGTGGATCAGAAGTATGGCAGTACTTTCTGGTGGTGATAATTTGTACTTCTGAGGGATATTTTCTGGTTCTATTTTGGTCTTGTGACTTTATGTAAACCATCACTCCATTCCTTTACAACCATGTCATCTGGGGTTGATTTGAACTCCTAAGGATCTATAATTCACATTTATAGACAAGAAGACCTGATTAAGAGATTATAAGACTTGCTACTTTTCTTTATTAATACTTTCTTATCAACCTCACCACAAAATTGCCTTTGGTATTGCATACTGTGACCCTCGCGAGGCATTAATCTGATAAAGTAAGAGCAAAGGGAAGCCCGTTGGAAAGACCTTCCATTCTCAACAAAAGGCAGGAGCAAGTGCTGAAGAGCTGTTCTTTTCTACCTACTCTGTTTCAGTAATGGCCGTCAGTCTCACCAGAGAAAATAGTGATATGATCTGGAATGGTCATTAGGTTTCTACAGTATTCCATTTATACTTTTATAAGTAGCTTCTTGTTTGGATGGAGGGGACTGAAAGTTCTTCAGTGTTCAGCACAGATTTTACACTTCAGTGTCCATCTGTATGACAGAGAAACCTAGAACCCAGAACTTGGAAAAAGGATAATGACTTGTCCAAGGTCAGGCAACTCATTTGAAGCAGCGCTGAGATGGGAACCCAGATTTTCCAGTCCCTGAGTTTGAATGCATCTCTCCTCAGACTGCACATATACAAATATGGATCTCATTCTCCATTCCCTGCAACTTGCCCTCGCCCCCCACCTCCCACCCCTCACCTTCCACCTCTCATGACCTCCACCTCCCACCCCTCACCCTCACACCCACCACATGGAGTCCATATGCTGTAGAAGCAGTCTTTGAATCAGACCTGAATTCAGGTACTGATTCCTGCTGCTTTTTAGCCATGTATACCTTTTATCTTAAATACTTTGAGCCTCAGTTTTTTCATCTGTTTAATGGAAAAAATAATATCCTCCTTATTAGATTGTGATGAAGTTGCCTTAGATTGTGCGTGTCAGAAGCTGATTTTGGAGCCAGGCAAGTAGGTAACTACTGTGTCCTGTGTCTCTCTGTACACTCCCCTCCTCTATCCCTTACACATTGAGAGTAGGTTTTTAATATATGATGACTTCCCAGGAATGGTTTTCTGAGAAAGCTCATTCAAGTGGAGAATGGAATCACTAGCAACTCTCTTGAGTGGCGGTGGCTTGTATCTATTTCCATCTGTAGGCAGAACTCCTTGGAACTGTCTTGGAGTACAACTTTATATGGTTGCTTTAGGTTTTACAAACCCACCTTTGAAAATGGCCTTGGCCTCTCTCCACGTTGTTTTCAGTAAATGACTTTTAAGCTGCAATAACCCAAATGCTGTATTTAGGAGAAAATATTTTGTAACTGAATCTTACATTACGAAACCAGGTCTCTCTGTTCTTCTGTGTCATTTCTCTTTGCATAATGCTGTCAATGGTTTTTTCCTCTACATCAACCTTCTGGTGAGTCCGTATTTCTATACCCATTTCAGCTAACATTTAACGTTTTGAGAGTCCTTTCTTTGATTCTTCCTTGTATTAATAGATGCAAATCTCCTACGTGTGATGAGAGTTACGTAGGCCTTTGGTCCAATAAGTGCACTATGTTGAATCTGGCTTAAGCCCTCTCATCTCGGGTCTGTTTGAAGTGCTGCCTGCTCACATGGGGAACCCTGTGTGCATCTGATCTCCATGATTGCACGAGACAATTTCATGCAATTTAAGTTCCTCCTTCTGTTTCCTGTTGCAGGGTTTTGTGTGTGTGGTTTGAAATAGCATCTCTTTATTATGCCATGCTTAAATTCTTTTTTTTCAGAGAGGCAAATTGTGTTTTTCTCAAAAAGCATTCCTATGAAATTTGGGGAGGAAGAAAGATGAAGTAAATTTCTATTAAGCATTGGTGACACATGACAGAAAATATCAGACTTGACTAGTCTTCCTGTTAATTTAGTTTGAATGTCATGGGTGTTTTTAGTCAGTCAGGTAATTTTCCCATTGCTGCAAACTGCCCTTTGAGGCATACAAGGCATAGGGATGCTTGTAAAATGAATGGCAGCAGTTATTATTCAAATGAGGGGGTACCTATCAAGGTATGCATGGCTACCAAAGCTGGTTACCATGTGAGATTTAATTACATTGAATATTTCTGAAGACTTCTAAATTTTAACAGAACACAATAGTAAAGCTCCCTGGGAGGATAAAAATGGTACTTAAAAATTTCAGGGGCTGAACTGAGTGAGCCCTTGGATGCGCATTTCTTCATAATAGAGGGTGTTTATTCACGTTTTTTGGTTCTGAGTTGTGCCCTGAGGGGCTTTTCCACCCTATCAGTAATCATGAGCGCAGATGAAAAATAGCAGTCACCTGCCTCTATTAGAGAATTCTCTTGAAAGATGTGGAATTTACTGCTGTTTAAGGCAGAGGGTCCAATGTCTCTGTCCTCACAAGAAGGAAAATAAAGATCAATTTAAGACTTACAGCTGCTCCAGTTGTTTGATCAGCCTGGCCAGGTACTTGTTTTAGATCTGTAGGTTCTTCTTGTGGAGGAAGAAGAGGTTACCCAGATAGACCATGTTGGATTATGAAGAACCCCTGAGTTAATAATCATGTTTAGTCTTTTATAAACTTTTTTCCTTCTAAAATGTAGCTGATTTAATACATCCTAAGTCCATTTTGGAAACTTTTAAGCTCTGCCTGTGAATATCTTGGAGAAGTCAGATGTCAAAAACCTGTCCTTCTTTTCCCTGTTGGCCTACTAGGACCTACTCTTTTATCAGAGCCCCCTACCAGCTTTTTTTTTTTTTTTTTAAGAGCTGCTGATTGTTTATTTATTTGTTTGTTTTTTTAATTGGAGGATAATTGCTTTACAGTGTTGTGTTGGTTCAGAGAAGGCAATGGCACCCCACTCCAGTACCCTTGCCTGGAAAATCCCATGGATGGAGGCTGCAGTCCATGGGGTCGCTGAGGGTCGGACGTGACTGAGCGACTTCACTTTCACTTTTCACTTTCATGCATTGGAGAAGGCAATGGCAACCCACTCCAGTGTTCTTGCCTGGAGAATCCCAGGGATGGTAGAGCCTGGTGGGCTGCCATCTATGGGGTCACACAGAGTCAGACACGACTGAAGTGACTTAGCAGCAGCAGCAGCAGTAGCAGTTGTGTTGGTTTCTGCCATACAGCAACATGAATCGATCATAACTATATGTCTATCCCCTTCCTCTTGAGCCTCCCTCTACCCTTCCATCCCACACCTCTAGGTCATCACAGGGTGCCAGGCTGGGCTCCTAGTGTTGCATAGCAGCTTGCCACAAGCTATTTTACACAGTATATATGTCAATTGCTTTCTCAATTCGTCCCAGCCTCTTTTCCCCCAACTATGTCTACAAGTCTGTTCTCTATATCTGCGTCTCTATTCCTGCCCTGCAAATAGGTTCATCAGTACCATTTTTCTAGATTCCACATATATGTGTTAATATACGATATTTGTTTTTCTCTTTCTAACTTCATTCTGTATAACAGGCTCTAGGTTCATCCACCTCGGTTCAGCTGATTCACATTTGTTCCTTTTCATGGTTGAATAAAAAGGAAACACTTTTGCACTCTGGGTGGGGATGTAAGTTGATAACAGCCATGATTATGGCTGGGGATTCCTTAAAAAACTAGGAATAAAACTACTATATGACCCAGCAATCCCACCACTGGGCATATACACTGAGAAAACCGTAATTCAAGAAGACACATGTACCCCAGTGTTCACTGCAGCACTGTTTACGATAGCCAGGACATGGAAGTAACCTAGATGTCCGTGGATAAAGAAGTTGTGAGATAGATAGATAGATAGATTTTATATATATATATATATATAAAAGATCATGCACATACAGTGGAATTATTTTTTCTTTTCATTTTTTTGTGTCTCAAAATGTTTGCCAGTTTCAGCCTTGTAGTTGCTAATCGACTTTCTTCCCCTGTCCCCCCTCCCACCCTCTAGAATCTGGACTGTAGCTGGTAAACCACTTGAGGGCAGAGGTTATATCTACTCTTGCCTTCATGTCCTTCAGGACAGGCTTTGTGTCCTGAAGCCTCAGTCTCCGGCTCTATGCCTCGTGACATTGTGTAAAGTTGAGGATGTGACCTGGACCAACAGAGGGATCTCCCTGAGAGGTCAGACCAGGAGAGAAGGAGGGACTGGGATGGGCAGGGGGCTGGACTTTGATGAGTCCAGGCAGAAGGCCTGAGTTCTCCTGGTACTCTGTCACTTCAAAACCAGCATCCTTGGAAAGGACATGCCTTCTCTGAGCCTCTTTCCTTTCAATTTAGTGGAAGGATGCCTGCCTTGAGATAGAGCAGTAAAATTCATCTAATCGCAGGAGCAAAAAACAGGCATAGAGAACAGAAGGGACTTATGGGACACTGTCAAACAGACTAATAACACACTTATAGGGGCCTGTCTCTCCTGGATGTTGTGAGAGCCAGCTGGCTAAATGTCCAGGAGGGAATGAACCTACAGTAGTGCCCCCAGAACTTGCATTAATATAACTTTCTAGTAACTGAATCTCTTTCCCATTTAGCAGTGGGGATTGGGGGAGTAAATTTGAGATACAGAGACCCCTGAGTCATCTGTGTGGCTAGTCCTCACTGGGTTGAACTACATTAGGACAAAATTCTGAAGGGTTCTTTCCAATGACTTCTATCAAAACTGCCACCTTGAGAAGACCCAGCAGAGGCCCACAGAGTCAGGTATAAAGGATGTGAAAGTCTCAAATCAGGAACCACCCTTTTGAAACAGGAGCCTCCTTCTCTTCAACTCATTAACTAACTGTGGCAACAAGGGACTCCAGTTTCATTCGGTCATGCCTACTGATTCCCTAAGAGAGAGTAGAATCAAGGAGTTGGGGTCCCCGAACACAGCAGACCAGATCTGCTTTTCTGGTGCTGGGCAGCTGCACAGATCCTGGGGGAGGCAGGCTCCCAGATCTCCTGCTCTCACCCCACCCTGCACTTGGTTGGCTGGGTCACTCTCATGGTCAGTCGCTTTACTTGGCCATTTCTCTGTGAAAGTGGTGAAAATAGTCACCCCATTACTGCCTATTGGTAGTGGCTACTACCACTTACTGAGTACCTGGCAAGCTCTGAAAGTTGGTGATGGACAGTGAAGCCTGGTGTGCTGCAGTCCATGGGGTTGCAAAGAGTTGGACATGACTAAGTGACTGAACTGAACTGCACAAGTGCTAGGAAGTTTGAGACACTTCATGTAACTCTCATTTTATCTCCCTAAAGCTGTTATGAGGGAGGTGGTGGCATACATAACATAAAACACATGCAGTGCTTTTGGCAAAGTACCTGCCTGACTGCCTGTGACCATTCCTGAGCATATGGAGGCCCTATCACCAGGGCCTAGGATAGGGCCTGGCACATAGCAGTGGCCCAATAAATATCTGCTGAATGAATCGTAAAAATTAGTTGTTCCATAGCCCCACTTCTCAAGAGGAGCAGACTCAAGCTTGGAGAGGTTTAGTAACTGAGCCATTTCACAGAAGCAGGTGAGTGGCTGAGCCAGAGTCAGAACCTCTGGCCAACTGGCTCCGGCATATAGAGCCTTTGCTCCTCACCCTTCTCCTGCCCACCCTGAGAGGAAGGCATGATCCTGGTAGGAAGTAGTAGATGCCAATGTGGGAGATGCTCTGAGTAGGAGGGGCTTGGGTATGAGATGTCTGTGAGCTGGCTGGTGGGGAAGATGGTCTTCCCCTGGCTAACCGAGGCTGGATGCCGCAGTGCCTGAAGCACAGCCGCCACTGGCAAAAGCTGGCCCTCTTTCCTCTCCCCGGTATTTCTGTGATTTGTCAGCTATGAAACCTAATGAGCACAGTTTATAATTCTATGATCTTTTAATCCTTCACTGGCTCCTTAGCAGATGCCCGCCCTTCCTTAATAGACTTTTGCTCTGGCTCCATAAATATGCCGACTTTTAGTCTGTGTGATCTAAAGGAATATGATTTAGAAAGCAATTTCAAGTAATCAAAATGAATGTGGTAGAGAAATCACATGTCGTTTGGGGGAGCGTGGTAAATTGCAAGCATATACAGTTTTATGACACATGAATCTCAGTGGATTCCTCTCCTTTGCATTGATTTGCATGAATAAGACATATGATTTGTTTCCTTTGTTGTTTAGATAACTAATGAGGTTTGCTGCTTTTCCACATTTAATTCAGAAGTGGTTTTTATCTGTCACCTATATTTAAACTCCTAGGCAATGTTTTGTAATGATGTCCCAAAGAGACCCACAGCAGCACACATTATGAATTTATCAACTTTGTATTTCCATATGGGCTTCTGTATAAATAGGTACCATGTTATTAAACTATAATTATGGTGAGAAGAAATACCATCTCTTGCTTCTGCCCCATGGTGAGATCATGTGAATTTAAGTTATAGAATAATATACTTGGCTATAAAGAAAACCATTTTACTCCTTTAATATCCCAGTTCTAAGTTTGTTTGTTTGTTTTTTTTTTCAAGAATTGTACAAACCTCCCCGCCTTTTTTCTTTTTAATAATGAAAGTTCCAAATGATACCAACAGTCTCCTTTGTGGACCACACCAAGAGAAGAGGGACTCTCCCTTATGTGCCAAGGAAACTGATAAGGATATTTGCAAAATTGTACTCACAAAACATTAAATAAAGCTTCAATAACCAATTCTGAGTATTAACTTAAGTAAAACTCAGGTTCCGTCCTACTTCAGTCAAGGTAATTGTATTTTTAAGAATTCGGGAGCATGCTTCCCAAGGTTCTTTTATCCTTTGTGTATGCTATTGATTTCTACTTGTTTATAGAATTAGGGGCCTTGGGAGATAAATATCATCTACTTGCCTGAGGCAAGACTGTATTTCAAGTCATCCTTGAAAGGTAGTTTACTCTCTTCTAGAATATCTTAAGAGATGAAAGCGTTTTTGGCACATTGTTAAAAAGGGTCATTTACTTGGAAAATTTTTTCTAGTGTCTAACCTAACATCTTTCTCTTCTGGTCTTGTTCAGGAAAAATAAAAGGAACTGAGTTCAAAACCTATCTTCTTCTGAGTTTATAAAGAGGATTTTGCTGTGCAATTTTCCCCCTCAGGGTTGAACAAATGTTGATATTGGTGTTGGTGACTCTGGTGTGTAAAATGATCATCCCATTTTCCCTTTAGTGCTTTAGAGAAAAGAAGAATCGGGAACAAAAACAGGTTCTAGGACTCCCTTCAAGGCTGTCAGGATGCTAACAAATGGTTCTGGAACCTTGTACATGGGTTTGCTTCCTTAAGGCTATGGAAAACATTTTTAATTTATTTTGAATTGTTTATTTTTAGGTGCATTTTGACCAGTTTAAAGAAGCATTAATACTTATCTTGTCTAGAACTCTATCAAATGAAGAGCACTTTCAAGAACCAGGTAAGGACGCTAACTTCTCTTCCTTCTGCTTTAAAATGTGTCCAGGGGAGAATCTGGGGACTTTGAGGCATGCGTGTGAAAGCTTCGGAGTATCTGCCTCCCCCAGATTGAGCGGTTATTTGGAGTGACTTATCTTTTGACGTGGTCCTAAAAGGCGTGCAGCTGTTGCACACTAGGAAGAGCCTCCTCTACCACAGCAGCGAATTGGGGAAGAAATCACTGGGTTGTTCCCAGGGGATCTGTCAGATGGTGTGGCCGTAACTCATTCCTGGAATGAGCAGAGTGGAACTGAATGGTCCTTCTTCCCTCCTCATTGCCCGTGAACATGAAACAATATGAACTGGGGCAGAATTTTGTCTGAAAGAAGGGTGGGTAATTTTATTTAGTCCCCGTGAGTGGATAGCCCTGTGTTACAGACAGGACCACATTATAATTGTTTTTCTCTCTCCCCTTGAGTGATAGTTCTTTATGGTCCATGTTGTTCATATTTGCACTTTTAGTGCCCAGTAGGATGCTTAGCACATAGTAAGTATTCAATGAAAACTTAATATTATACTTCATTGAATTTTTTAAGGCACTATAGATTATGATACATCATTATTTTATATACTCCTTCCTAAAAAGAAAATTTTTTCTCAGTTATAATGGTAAAATGCCATTGATTATAAGACACATCATAATTTGAGAATGTTCAAATCTAGGAGTGTGTGTGTTGGGGGTAATGTCTTGGGATCAGTGATATATGGTAAATAGTTAAGGGGAAGTCTAAACAGTGTTGAAATTTAAATTATAATACAGTCTGTTTGTTTTTTTTTTTAATTAGAAGCTAGGGTTAGAGGTTGATTATAAAGGGGCACACAAGGGAATTTTGGGGGTGATGAAACCATTTTTATATCTTGATTGTGATATGGCCACAAATTTTGTAAGTTTTTTTCTAACCCACAGAATTGCTCTCTAAACAGGTGAAACTTACTCTGTGTAAATTAGACCTCAATAAACCTGAAAGAGAACACTAAAAATATAGTCCAGTTTTGAGAGTGAGGAGAGATCACTAACATTTTGTTGCTACAAGCAGTCATTCAGTGTGACCTACTTGGAAGCACAGGTGGGAACTCTTGTCTCATCCTCACTGGTGATCCAGTTCATCAGACCTTCTGAAATGCTCCAGATTTGTGTCACATGTATGAACTCAGCGGTTAGCAGTGTTTCGGGTTTGGATCGAGTCTTCCCCTTTTTATTAAAGTTATTGTTAATTCTGACGCTTGCCAGAGCTCTCTTCAAGCCCCTAGCGAGCCTGGGAGGGAGTTTATTGCATCCTAGAGGTTTTCCAGACTAAAAATAGAATTTCTATAGGTCACCCAGTGCTGGAACCTGGACTTTTGTTCTTATGGGGTCTCACATTTTGTTAGTAGTTTTACTTGTTTAAGGTTGTCCTCTTGATAAAAATAGTGTAAGATCTAGGGACCCTAACTAGAGCTATCGTGACATCACCCCATCTATTGTTCATGCGAGCATAGGTAACATACACTTAAGCTCAGTGTTCCCTTTGCCCATAATGGGTGTTTATGTCAGTTTGGAATAGGCTGCCCTGATTCTCATCCTTTTGCTGCTCTTTCTTCAAAACCTGTTCTTGATACCTGCCAGAAAATTGTCATAATAAATAAATAGACCACAAATGTGGAGGGTTCCCTGTAGAACTGTACCATCTTGGGATCTGAATCATAGGATGAGGAGGTAGACAGAGTCTGGTTGAGCTTGGTAACAGTTTGAAAGAAAGGTTTGTAAGTCCAACTCCAGTCAGTGGTTTCAGGTTTGTATGTGCGCCTCACTGCTGGGCAGGAGGAGGCATCTTTGGACAAGTCTTCCAGAGGGGGTTTTAATAGTTGACTGTGTGTTCCATCCTTTGGGTGGACTACCGCAAACCTTTGTTACAGAGCTGCCCCAAGTCAGTGCAATAAAGCATCGAAGTACTTACTGACAGCATTTCCTCCAGCATGGATGTGACTTCCCGAACATTTGATCTGGAAGGATAAAATCTAGGGTTGAGCCTGTGCCTTAAGAGTGTTTTATCTCATATGAGGCTGAGTCATTCCTTCTTTGTTCCTGAGCATCTCTGCTTTTTCTGACTTTTGCCTGTCACTCCTTGACCCTTCCAGTTGTTTCTGGGGATCATGCATTTCTTTTCACTCAAACATTCTCCCACCCACTCAAGTGTGTGACTCCACCCCTACAGGCTGCCTGGCTTGGCTAGAGAGAGGCGGAGAAAGAAGGATCAGGACTTAAATGCTGTATATCAAGAGGCCACCTGGGTTCACCCCCTCTTTCCCCTTTATTAACATGGTTCAGTTCAGTCAGTCATGTCCAACTCTTTGCGACCCCATGGACTGCAGCATGCTAGGCTTCCCTGTTGATCACCAACTCCCGGAGCTTGCTCAAACTCAGTCCATCGAGTCAGTGATGCCATCCAGCCATCTCATCCTCTGTTGTCCCCTTCTCCTTCCACCTTCAGTCTTGCCCAGCATCAGGGTATTTTCCACTGGGTCAGTTCTTTGCAGCAGGTGGCCAAAGCATTGGAATTTCAGCATCAGCATCAGTCGTTCCAGTGAATATTCAGGACCAATTTTTTTTAGGATGGACTGGTTTGAACTGTTATCAACATAACAATCCCATAAGTCATAGACTGTATGACTGCAGGGCTAGAGTGAATGCTGCCATTTTATCCATGAGCAAACGGAGATTCAAAGAGGGATGTGGATTACGTCTCACAGATGGGGGCAGAGGGGAACACTAACCTGTTATTACCAAGGGATGGGAGTCCAGGAGGCTTTGGTTTAGGGTGTTCACCCTCAGATGGATGAGCTGCGGGCAATGCAGTCTCAGTCAGTGCAGCCTGGCCAGAAAGATTCTGACAAGCGGCCAGCAGCAGAAGGAAGGAGCAGAGAAGAGCAAGTTCCACCTAATCGTCAGTGACAGGGGTATCTATGTCCTCAGCATTACTTGGCTGTTCAGCACTTAGTTCATCTTCCACCGTAAGGGGCCAGGGCTGTGGTCTTTTTGTCTTACATTTTGAGATCAATGGACCTACTAGATTTTGAGAGGAAAATTACTCTTAAGTTAGTAAAAATAGGAAGGCCATAGTGCACAGCCTTTGACACTGAATGAGTCATGAATTGATATTTTGTAACATCCAAAATTTTTATAAATTAAAAATATCCAGTGCTGTACCTGACTATAATATAGAAAATCCAGCGTGATATAGTAGAAAGACCCTTGAACCAGGAATTATGTAATACCGGCATGTGTGTTCAGTGGTGACCAACTTTCTGCCACCCCATGCTCCCCTAATTGGGTGGCCTTATATCACTCACCTAGAGCCAGACATCTTGGAATGTGAAGTCAAGTGGGCCTTAGAAAGCATCACTACGAACAAAGCTAGTGGAGGTGATGGAATTCCAGTTGAGCTATTTCAAATCCTGAAAGATGATGCTGTGAAAGTGCTGCACTCAATATGCCAGCAAATTTGGAAAACTCAGCAGTGGCCACAGGACTGGAAAAGGTCAGTTGTCATTCCAATCCTAAAGAAAGGCAATGCCAAAAAATGCTCAAATTACTGCACAATTGCATTCATCTCACATGCTAGTAAAATCATGCTCAAAATTCTCCAAGCCAGGCTTCAGCAATATGTGAACCGTGAACTTCCTGATGTTCAAGCTGGTTTTAGAAAAGGCAGAGGAACCAGAGATCAAATTGCCAACATCCGCTGGATCATGGAAAAAGCAAAAAAGAGAGTTCCAGAAAAACATCTATTTCTGCTTTATTGACTATGCCAAAGCCTTTGACCGTGTGCATCACAATAAACTGTGAGAAATTCTGAAAGAGATGGGAATACCAGACCACCTGACCTGCCTCTTGAGAAACCTGTATGCAGGTCAGGAAGCAACAGTTAGAACTGGACATGGAACAACAGACTGGTTCCAAATAGGAAAAGGAGTTCGTCAAGGCTGTATATTGTCACCCTGCTTATTTAACTTCTATGCAGAGTACATCATGAGAAACGGTGGGCTGGAAGAAGCACAAGCTGGAATCAAGATTGCCAGGAGAAATATCAATAACCTCAGATATACAGATGACACCACCCTTATGGCAGAAAGTGAAGAGGAACTAAAAAGCCTCTTGATGAAAGTGAAAGTGGAGAGTGAAAAAGTTGGCTTAAAGCTCAACATTCAGAAAACGAAGATCATGGCATCTGGTCCCATCACTTCATGGGAAATAGATGGGGAAACAGTGGAAACAGTGTCAGACTTTATTTTGGGGGGCTCCAAAATCACTGCAGATGGTGACTGCAGCCATGAAATTAAAAGATGCTTACTCCTTGGAAGGAAAGTTATGACCAACTTAGATAGCGTATTAAAAAGCAGAGATATTACTTTGCCAACAAAGGTCCGTTTAGTCAAGGCTATGGTTTTTCCAGCAGTCATGTATGGATGTGAGAGTTGGACTGTGAAGAAAGCTGAGCACCAAAGAATTGATGCTTTTGAACTGTGGTGTTGGAGAAGACTCTTGAGAGTCCCTTGGACTATAAGGAGATCCAACCAGTCCATTCTAAAGGAGATCAGTCCTGGGTGTTCATTGGAAGGACTAATGCTAAAGCTGAAACTCCAAGACTTTGGCCACCTGATGCGAAGAGTTGACTCATTGGAAAAGACCCTGATGCTGGGAAGGATTGGGGGCAGGAGGAGAAGGGGACGACAGAGGATGAGATGGCTGGATGGCATCACTGACTCGATAGACATGAGTCTGAGTGAACTCCGGGAGTTGGTGATGGACAGGGAGGCCTGGCGTACTGCAATTCATGGGGTCACAAAGAGTTGGACATGACTGAGCGACTGAACTGAACTATATACATTAAAACTTCTGAGGTCTTTGGTCACCTCATATGTGAAGGTAAGTATACTAGAAAATACTCTAAAATCCATTCAACTCCAGGATTCAGCTGTGTTGTCTCCTAATATCTAAATGACATCTACTTGTATGAAAAAGCTAGGTCTGTGTTTCTGTAAAATTTCACCCAAAATAAATTGACACTACAAGGGTGTCAATTAAGAAGGTATTTACTTCTTAAGAGCAAATACCCAGTATAGTTCATGCTTTCCTATTCTTCTAATAAAAGACAGCTATATATAAATAATACAAAAACAAAGCTATAATAGGATTTCAGAGGAGATGGAATTAGGTCATGATTTCCACAGTCTTGGGTTCTGTCATTTCTAACATCTCTAAGGTACAGTGTCTTTATTTTTAAAATTAGAGGGCGTAGATATTTGCAGCATCTTTTTAATTCTGATGTTTATGATTCTAAAACTCTTAACAGAGAGTTTTTCCCCCTAAAAACTCAACAATGCAATGAAGGTACTAAAATTCAGATGAAGTCAGAAAAATGGGTTGGGGATGTAGGGAGTCCTTTGTGGATTCCAAGCTGATTAACATCACCGGTGGCAGAGCTCCCCCACATCTATGTGTGCAGCTTAATTTTCAAGTTATTTTCCTAGAGTGAGAGAGGGACACCTTCATTATTATTTATGGATTATAGGGTTTGGGTAACGGGCTCCAAGCTACACGACTGTAAGCTACATAGTTACATGCCTACGCTGTCCAGATCTGTTCTCCAGAGACTCCTGTCCTTGTCTGCTGTATCTTGCAGTAGGTTTCTGTTCTGTGGTAGATGTAACCGTGATGCAGCAAGCGCTTCCTCCCCTCACACTGTTAATGTAAATATATCTTTCCTTTGTTTATCTGGTGAGGGAAATCTCAGGTTTGGAAAAGCTAAACCCTTAGAAAAATAAGGTAAGGCAGATGATTGGGTTTTTGTTGGTAATAAACATTCTTCACTCCAGAAACTGCCCTATTTCTAATTATTTTCCTTGTACTTTGGAGAAGCTGTGACTATAATAAACAAATACCTCCTCATTCACTTGGCAAGTGTGCACTGAAGCAGACAGCGGGCTAGATCCCGGTTTGCAGGGCTTGAAGATTTGTGCTTGCAGCTGTATTTGGGGGCCGGGGCCAGGCCCTGAACTCTGGCTGAGGGCCCTGTGTTTAGAAGATATGCACAGATGGCCAGCAGGAGTGTCCTCTCATCCTCTCTTCAGTTAAGAACTTAGCCCCTGGTTCCCTTGGTATATATGGGATGCTATCAGTGAGGACCAAAAAGATTTCTTCAAAAGTTAAAAGCAACATAAAGGCACTACCACTAACCACCACCACCATCAAAAGACCGTGTGAGGACTCATTTCCTGAGATCAGAGGGAACTAGAAATGTTCACATCCACTGATGATCATGTAAAATAGTGGGACATTCCTGGATTTTTGTAAAACAATAAGCATCAAAAACTATAAAAGTGTTTTTGGCCAATCAATGCCAGATTCAGATTTTATGCTATGGAAATAATTATGTGTGTGTAAGGATAGTCATTTAAAATAATTAAAATACTAATATATATATATATCTTGAGCAGAAATTTTTTTGAAAGTAATTTATTTTTGGTTACACTAGGTCTTCATTGCTACAACAGCTTTTCTCTAGTTGCAGAGAGTGGAGTCTACTCTCTAGCTGTGGTGTACGGGCTTCTCACTGCAGTGGATTCTCTTGCTGCAGAGCACAGGCTCAATAGTTGGGCCTCATGGGCTTACTTGCCCTGAGGCGTGTGGGACCTTCTTGGATCAAACCCATGTCTCCTGCGCTGGGAGGCAGGTTCTTTACCACTAAGGCACCAGGGAAGCCCTCAAGCAGAAATTTTTGACCGTGTATTTTGGTTAGGCAAGCTATGATGTACCTGTATAATCAAAGACTAGGCAACTATTCAGTTGTCCTCTAGAAGAATACTTATTGTTATGACTTTCCAAGGAGCAAGAAGGCACTTAAAGAATGTGTGTGTGTGTGTGTATGTGCAAAAAGGATATTACTGTTATTTACAATTAAATAAGTCTGGTGAGAATTTTGCTAATGAAACAGTTTGTTTGGAAGTCGTGCTGACCTGTGTTTATTTTGGTTCCAGTGTATGCGATGCTTTCCAAAGCAGGGACATGAAAATGGTAGTTTTGTGCAGGGAGTCCTAGAGAATTGGCGTGTCCTTTCATGTCAGTGGTGCTAGTGATAGAGAGCCAGCCTGCCAGCGCAGAAGATGTAATAAGCTCTGGTTCGATCCCTGGGTCACGAAGATTCCCTGGAGGAGAGCATGGCAACCCACTCCAGTATTCTTGCCTGCAGAATCCCCACGGGCAGGAGCCTGGTGGGCTACCATCCATAGGGTCACAAAGAGTCGGACACGACTGAAGTGATTTAGCGTGCATGCCTTCATGTCAGTGCCGTGGTGAAGGGAAAGGAGATGACAAGGAGGAGAAAATGAGGGCACGAATGAGATGAAGGCGGCTTCAGTTCCTGAGACAGACAGGATGCCGTCACTGTGCATTTGCCAGTAATCTTAACCTGTCACAACACATGACGAGAAGGAACATGCTGCAGGACTGGGGGCTGTGAGGCCTTCCCTGAGCCTGCTCCATGAGCTCCAGGACCCTGGGTGGGAGGACCCAAGCCCCGGCAGAAGCTACCTGACAGAGTAGTGCCTTGCCCCACAAAGCTCCTGTGGCTTTCCCTAAACCTTGGGATGTTAGGTACTCCTCACCTCAGTAAGGACTAAGGGTCCAGGTCTCTGACTCCAAAGCCCATGTGCTCTTTCCATGAAGCACTGCTGCCCTGGAAAGCATGCAGTCCAGCTGGGCAGGTAAATCTAACAAGTAAAATGTTTATAGAAAAATATGACCATGGTCAGTATTAAGCATGGAGCAATCAATATACGGGTTGCACTGAATTCACAGGAGAAAAAAGGTCCCATGAAAGTTGTACCAGGTTTGAAAGAAGTCAGTTTTGAGCTGAGCCTTGAACAATGGGGAGGATTCAGTTAGATGATCTGTGAATCTCTGGCTTCTTCCCCCAAATGGCTCAAGAAGCAGGGCCTTCTAACAGGAATTAGCAGGCTGAGCCTCCCAGAAGAAGGCTGGGGAACAATCTCATCATCATTTTCAACTCCTTTTTTTTTTTTTTCCTATTGATAGGTCTTCACCTGCTTTAGGGCTTAGATAGATCATCTGGTCAGACCAGTCAGCCCTGGGGGTTGTTAGGCCACACCTATCCACCATCCTCAGCACCCTTGGGCAGAGTGCTGACCTTCCCCTTGACATTTCCCTTCCAGACAAAGCGAATCAGAGCCACCCCATTTTGTGCCCAGAAGCCCCTGTGTTCCAGCAGGAAGCATCACTCAGATTGCTAAGAACTGAGTGGAAATGTGGAGACTGAACTGCTAAGAACTTGTGGAGACTGCTCCTAAAACTCTGTCTTTGCATTCAGCTGTTTAGTTGCTAAGTCATATCTGACTCTTTACAACCCTGTGGACTGTACCCTGCCGGTCTCCTCTGCCCATGGGATTTCCCAAGCAAAAAGACTGGAGTGGGTTGCCATTTCCTTCTCCAGGTTTGCATCCGGGGAGGGGACACTAAAGCTCCAGTTGGCACCTGCATCTTGTGTGAAGATGCTGGAAGAGAGGCATGATTGGGGAGTGGGGTGCTAGGGTTCAGGAAGCAGCTGCCTTGGAAAGGGCTGTGTGGACATAAAAATGGGAGTGAGGACCCTGCCTGCAGATGGTCTCCGCAGAGGTGGGGTTGCACTGGGAGGCGGAAGGGATGGATATAATGTCCCAAGGCTTTCCAGGTGTATTTTTTCTCCCCTCCCTTCTTGGAACATCTCCCTCTCCATCCTTTTTCTTTTCCCACCTCTCCCGTTCTCCTCTACCCTTGTTTCCTCTTCTTCTTGGCCTCTCACTCATTCTTCCTCTGCCGGTTGGACCCCAACCCATCAATTCTTCCTGCTTCCCCTCTCCCAGCCCTCCGTGGGCCTCTCGCTCTCTGCTGTGCTTCTGTCCCTCACCCGCTTCCTTTGCTGTTGGTTTTCTTTCTGTCTCTGTGTCTTCCTCTGTCTGGGTTTTTCTCCACTTTGCTTCTTCTCTTCCCTTTTCTTTTATTTAGTATCGGTGTGCACTTGCTCTCTGACTGTGTGATCCCTGTGCAGCAGTGTGTCAGAGTGGGCGAGGAGGTGGGTTGCACGGTGGGGGTGGGGGTGCTCATTTGCTGCACGACTGCCTCTTCCTGGGAAGCTTTGTGGGGTAGGGTGGTGGGGGAGGCTTGTCCTGAGGTTTACACCTGCTTTATTTTCAAAAGAGTTTCAGGAATCCCGTGAGGTCAGCAGAAATGTAGTCTAGCGGGTCTCAGACGACCCCCTGTCCCCAGGCCCATTAGAAGGGGTGGGGTCTCTGGGAATGAATTCCTAGGATAAGGAGGCAGGAAGCCATGGATTGCAGGAGCAATTCCAAAATAAGGAGATCAGCACCACAAAGCTGTAGCTTTCTTCTTCATCCTGGAAATATCCTCAGGTCATTTCAGGGAAAGGGAAAGTTTGAATCAAAAAGCGATAAAATAATAGCCATCTTATCCCTCAACAATAACCTCAGATATGCAGATGACACCACCCTTATGGCAGAAAGTGAAGAGCAACTAAAAAGCCTCTTGATGAAAGGGAAAGAGGAGAGTGAAAAAGTTGGCTTAAAGCTCAACATTCAGAAAACGAAGATCATGGCATCTGGTCCCATCACTTCATGGGAAATAGATGGAGAAACAGTGGAAACAGTGTCAGACTTTATTTTGGGGGGCTCCAAAATCACTCAGATGGTGATTACAGCCATGAAATTAAAAGACACTTACTCCTTGGAAGGAAAGTTATGACCAACCTAGATAGCATATTAAAAAGCAGAGATATTACTTTGCCAACAAATGTCCATCTAGTTAAGGCTATGGTTTTTCCAGTAGTCATGTATGGATGTGAGAGTTGGACTGTGAAGAAAGCTGAGCGCTGAAGAATTGCTGCTTTTGAACTGTGGTGTTGGAGAAGACTCTTGAGAGTCCCTTGGACTGCAAGGAGATCCAACCAGTCCATCCTAAAGGAGACCAGTCCTGGGTGTTCATTAGAAGGACTGATGTTAAGGCTGAAATTCCAATACTTTGGCCACCTGATGCGAAGAGTTGACTCATTGGAAAAGACCCTAATACTGGGAGGGATTGGGGGCAGGAGGAGAAAGGGACGACAGAGGATGAGATGGCTGGATGGCATCACCGACTCGATGTACATGAGTTTGGGTGAACTCCGGGAGTTGGTGATGGACAGGGAGGCCTGGCATGCTGTGATTCATGGGGTTGCAAAGAGTTGGACATGACTGAGCAACTGAATTGAACTGATCCCTCAACAACTACAACAGAATGCTCTGCCATGGCTGGTGTCTGGTATTTAATACTGGAGTGCGTCTCTGAAACTCTCCTTTAACTTCCCATGTATGTACTATGGATGGCACTTCATCCCAGGTCCTAAGCTTATGTTTTTCATGAAAAGTATTGATGGAATAAATAGTGTTTAGGCTTTGGGGTAACCATTTCAGCTTCCTCTTGGGTCCTCGTTGCTTTGTCTTTGGCCATTGCAAGAACTGAGTGTTCCAAGTGGCCATTCTCATCACACAGGTGCCTGGGGCAGTTCTGGGAGACAGCAGAAAGTGTACGCTGCCCTGCTCAGTTAGAGGGGGAAGGGAGAGGGGGTGGGTGGCTGTTGGTTGTTTTCCCTGCCTGCAGCTAGCCTGTTCCAAGTGGTCATTCTCATTAACTTTGTATTTCAATTTTTCTTTCATTGTGAAGACAAGATCTTCTGGTCACTTTAAACGTGTGCACTGTGGTTCATCCTGATCCTGGAAAGTGAACATTGTCACAGCTCTGGAGTTTCTCTTCTTGTTACATCTCATCGTGAGCTCTCCAGAAGCTCCAGGAGTCCAAGACTCCTCTCGGCAGTGTGGGCTTGTCTGCTTTCCTTCCGAGCTCACTTGTACTTTTATGTAGTGATGCCAAATAGGGGAAATGGAAAATAGGAAAGAAGGGAAAATGGCTCACAAGCTTGACACTCCAGGTAGAATCATAAATATACATTCAAGGGACTGAAACACTGAAAGTAAAAGCAGTCCTTTATCCACCCCCCCACCACTGATATTTCACGTCCCTCCTTGGAGCTCATGATTGGAGCAGTTACTTAGACTTAGGTTAAAGGAAGCTATATGTACATAATTTCATTTCTTAATAGGTTAAATGACCATGTATTATCTGACATAGAAAAGATTATGTACATTACATCCAGATGTGCTCCTAAAGTAAAGAAACTTTGCCCCAGGGCTGTGGTTTGGCAAGTCTTTCTTGGGTGTGGTAACGAAGGGGCAAGGTGTTCTTTAGTTTCAGTGAGCAAGAATGTCTTGAAACCCCCACTAAGGCCTCCTTTTTGGTGGACTGCTGCTGAACACTTGTAAAGCCCTGCTTGAGATGAATAAGGAGAATATTGGAGTTTTCAAACTCTTAACACAGCAATGACTGTTGGCCATGAATGTTCTCTCTAGACCTCCTTACATTTAATGTCTTTCTTCCCCTTCTTATTTTGTAAATATAATGAGGTTGATGCTCTAAACAGAAAAAAGATATGTGAGTATATAAGTCTAAAATGTAACTATTTTTAATTGATGTGATTAGTCTGATACTTTATTGTATGATTTGTGAAATTTCTTATGAGGAAACTTTAATACTTCATTTTTCCTTTGCTGTGTTAATATCTTTATTCCTAAAAGATTTTATATTTAATCGATTTCTCTAGAAATTGACTTTGTGGTGTATGTACAGTCTGTGAAAGATATTAACTTAGAGTTTACTCAGAATTGGTTTTTATAATTAAAATATAAAATTAACTTAAAAATTAAAGTTTCTGGCAATGCAAAAATAAGTACGTATATAAAAACACCAAAGGATCCTAGTGTTTCACAATCTACGTATTACCTTTCACTGTGTAGGGAAAAAAACTGTTTCAAATCTACCACTGCTCCCTACACAGCATGAGATATTTAGTGGTAAATAACTAGGGCTTCCCTGGTGACTCAGATGGTAAAGGATCTGCCTGTAATGCAGGAGACCTGGGTTCGATCCCTGGATCAGGAAAATCCCCCTGGAAAAGGGAATGGCGACCCACCCCTGTATTCTTGCCTGGAGAATCCTATGGACAGAGGAGCCTGGCAGCGTCCATGGGGTCGCAAAGAGTCATACACGACTGAGCGACTAACACTTTATCTAACTAGGGAACCATTTTATCCACAGATGGGTTTTAGATTAAATCACAGTGGGATTTTTTTTTTGGTTTTTGGTTTTTTGGTTTTTGGTTTGAAACAGTGGCTTTGTCCCACTGCTTTTTTCCCTCTGGAAAAGTACAGCATATATTAAGAGTTCCTTTGTCACTTCCTTCCCCAGACTGTGACCATCTTCTCACAGTGGGAAAATCCCATGTTGCATTTTCTGATGTTTTATGTTTTCCCTTTAATTTTTTCTAAGCCCCCACCATCACTAAATGGTGTATCTTGTTGTCCTCCACTAAAATTTAAGAATATGTAATGAATTAAGGATGGTTCTATATTGCCTCTTATCTGACTAGCATCTGTGGGTGTCAGCTGCCAACAAGCAGCTCGGGTGTCTGGGCCGCTCCTGAACGCTCATAAGCTGACACACTCTCTTCTGATAAAAGGTACCTTCAAATATGCATGTGCCTTTCAGTATACATTTTGTATGCTTGAACACTTTCTGTAAGAGAATCACTCGACCTAATAAAGTGGCTTGGCTGGGACTTTGAAAAAGCTGGATATAAATATCGCTAGAATTTATAGAACAAGCATAAATACTTCACTCTGAGCTCTGCTGAGCATTTTCAGGATGTTTCTGAGCACATTTGTGAAATCAGAGCTTATCCCAGGAAAAGGGCCTGGGGGAGTGAGGACAGTTAGTCACATAGGGTCACCAGTCCTCCCGAGGAAGCTTCAAAGTAACGGCTACCCCTTAACACTTTCATGTTAAGGGGTAGGGTTTTATTTTCTTAGTTCTTATCTAATCATCTACCCTAATTTTGCTGATATGTGTACAGCCCTTACCTAAAATCTACATGTCTGAGTTTAGACATACCTTGTTAAGACTCATGTGCAAACAGAACACATATGTTCTCCAGAGAGACAGTATGTCTGTATGGGTGATAAGAACTGAAATCAAAGTATTGCCAGTCTTATATTTAATGGAATATTTTATTCTCCTAATTCTGTTCAAGATGCTAAAAAAAAAAAAAAGTCTATCTCTAATTTGACATTCGTAATGAGTGAAGTATTATTGCTTTAAAGCTACCATTGTAGAGGAAGATTAGTGTGTGGTGGTGGTGGTGGTGGTGGTGATGGTGAAGGTGGTGAAGGTTGAACCTGAGACATGTTCTGCACAATGCTGAAGCCCTTCTTCAAGGTCAGGAGATGACTCTCCCCTTATATGCACATTCTTTTTTATTTTGCAATGCACAAAGCTCATGAGAAAAAATATATATAATCTTCTTAATGCAGTTTTGCAGTTGCTGTTTTATTCCACAGCTTTTAATTTTATAATGAGATTTTGACGCCAAGTTTCATGTAAGCGATGAGCTGTCATTAATTGATGAGGATGCACTGTGTCAGTTTCTTTGTTCTCTCATCTTGCTTGTCTGATGGATCAGAAAGTGGGATGGTTAACAAAGGAGTCACTGAGGTACAAGAGGGGTGTGGTCCAGACTAATTGGTGTGAATGCTACCTTTACAGTGCGGATAGAGTGTTCATTTTATCATCATTTCCCAACGTGTCTCTTTGGTGGTATGATCCCTCCCTCTACCTTCCCCTGTGTCTGTGAACAGAGCTTGATAAACAGAAGAACAGATATGACTGCTTGCTTTGTCCTGATCTTAATTCCATAGTTTTAAGCAAATTCTTCACTGTGGGCTCTGCATCTCTCCCACCATATGCTGAGATCTACTTGGGGCACTAGAAATCATTCGGAATTAAAAGCTGTGCTGTGCATCTGACCTGCTAGCTCATGGACGCCCACATCCACTGCAACTGGCAACGGTGGTGGTTATTTTGGGGCTGGTATATAAGAGGCTGTGTCCGAAGGCTGGGAGTTGTCAGATAGGGACTGAGATTGTCTTGTAATGTGGCCTCAACTCTTGTCTCCTTGCCCAGACTGCACTCTCGAAGCTCAGCCCAAATATGTTAGAGGTGGGAAGCGTTATGGACGCAGATCTTTACCTGAATTTCAAGAATCCGTGGAGGAATTTGCAGAGGTGACCGTCATTGAGCCACTTGATGAAGAAGCACAGCCTTCACACATCCCAGCCAGTGAGCGCAGCGAGGTAAGAAATTGGACAGACGCCTCCATCTGGACCACAGGTGTGGAGACTTGTGGGTACCCACACCCTTGTGGTGCAGACACAGGAGGACTGAGGGGCTGATGGCTTTTCTCAGCCACTTTTTTTTTTCAACTACATGCTAATCTTCTTACTTGCCTTTTGGATATCTATGACTGCTTTTTCTATTGTTTATATGTTTCATCTCTGTTTCAGCTTTTGAAGAGCTGATGTTTCTGTGCGTGTTTTATGTATATAGTTTTTAATGCAGTTATTTTTGTATTATCTGAGGTCTGCCACTTCTAGCTCTTCTTGGGAATCTCTCTCTCCTCCACAGCAGTGTCATTTTCAGTTATGTAAAAAGCTCATCAGCTCCCTCCCCGCAAACTATAAAACAGCTGCAGTGACAGGTAAGAAGTGAAAGCCGTTCTCAGGCATTTCAGGAGCCAGCATCTTATCTTTTGTGGTGGGGTAAAGCAGCTTTGCAACTTTGTCCTTGTCACAGGGCTCAGCAGTTGCCAGGATTCTTACCAGTTGTGGCGCCCCCAGGCGCATCTGACTCCCCAGCAATCAGATATCCCTCTGCTCCCCTCATCTCCCTCTTTTCATTTTACATTTTGCTATACTCTACCAATAAGGAAGAAGCAGTAGCATTTTCTTTTTTTTTTTCTTTATGGCTCATTTACCAGTGTCCCATTTATAGAACATGATTGAAAGTGCCATGCTGAGCAAGCTCTAAATATTTCTTGCAAATCCCAGCTTAGTCTGGGGATGCAGATACTTCAGATGCTCATATAAGCTGGGAAAGAGACAAAAGAGCCTCAACTTCCTTAAAGTCGTCTGTAGATCATAGTGTAAGCAGGGAGTATGTGTTTGTTGCCATTAACTTTCATGTTCAGCTTGCTGATTTATCTATGAGAATCTTGCTCCATTAATGTCCCCTGCAAGCAGATACCTGGCATCTTCAACTTTCTAGAATACCCACAAACCCAAAGGTAACCAGAGAGAGTTGCAGTACTGAGCAGAAATGAGACCAAGCACAAGGGCTGCAATTTAGAAGACACATGACTGGTCTGCTAACCAGAAGAGGCTTGCACTGCTTTTTAGAATCAAGTGATACCTGCCCTCACAATAGAAGTGAAGGAGCAGTGGCAGAAATGCAAGTGAGAAGAGAGGAAGAAAAGCAGCTAAAAGGGGGTAAGATAGATAAAAGCCACAAAAGTGGTGTGAATAGTGTGGGTGAGAGGTGATGGATAAAAATGGAAAGACTTTGAGAAGCAACAAGGCTGCTACTAAAACACAGCAATAGGGGCCCATGGGTCTGGGGCAGAGACCTCTACCCATCTTGGTTCAGTCGGTTTCAGACCATTCCTTGGGTCACTGAGAATTTAGATAGGGCCCTTTCCATAGTAAAGCACATAGGCTCGCACTCACAAGTGCTCCATTTACTATTTCAGGTGAGCAGGTGATCTGCATACTTCAGTCACTGCAGTGTCTATACTATTTATCTTGCTGTCAGGAAGGGTATCAAAATGGCAACATTAAACCTGTTTCATAGCCCTAACTAGTGTGGAATGTATCTGAGACATGTCTCTGTGAAAAAACTAATTGGTAAAAATAGGGCCCCACACTTGATGGGGGAAGATTTTCTTATTTGGAAAACACTTTTAAGTCTAGTATCTCCTTTCTCCAACTGTTTTCAGTGCTGAGGTACTGTTATTTGGTGCTAAGAAATGAAATGGTTACTTATTTTTTTGTGAGGCAAGTTTCTAATTACCACCTGGGGATACCCAGAAAGTTCTTGGGCAGAACTGATTTTTTTGCTGGTAGGATATTTCTTATGTCTTTATTTAATTTCATCTACTGATTTCCAGTGAGATTTACTGTTTAAAAAGTGCGACTTTGGCTTTATGTGTAAATAAAGTTAAGGGTTGAGGCCAGAGTCTGGGCAAAATCTTGCTGCTTATACTTAGTACAAGGGTATATTGGGAGAATCATTTCACCCCTGATAAACTTCAGCTTCCCTAACTCCTCTAGAAACCTCTTAGGTGTGACCTTTTGACACTATATAGAAGCTTTGGTGTAATAACCCACCATCAAAGAGCAGCAAATAGAGGGCTGGAGAACGTCATTTGTCTCTGTCTGCTCTCCCCAAGAACTCTACTGACTTGACTCGAGAGTCTGTTATAGCCCAACCAGAAAACCTGTAGCAAATCAGATAACACGTTTTTACCTCCCTCTTTATTTATTGCTAAAAGTGGACTCAAAGTTCATCCAGCTGCTTTCTTATCTAAAAGTGAAGTGTTTTGTGAACTGAATGGAGCCTGTTGGTTTTCAGATCGATTCATCACAACATTTACAGCATGATGCATGAGGTTTTTGATGTTCCTGTTGGCAGTGAGACGGGCCGGCCTCCGCTTCATGCAGTAACCTTGGCTGTGGATCACACTCGCTGCCCTCATGATCTGCAGCATAGTTTCGTCACCATTAGTCTTAACTGCATCTGGTTGTGTCAAGGTGGCACTCCGGTTTCCTGGCCAGTTTCTGTAATCATTTCAGCAATCGAAAGCGACTCTGTTGGTCAACTCAGTTCATGCTCTGGGCAGCACTGGCTTGCTCTAGACACCCTTGTCTCTTCTACAGAAGCTATCTGGGGCTCCTCAGAGTACTGGGGCATCTTCCCTATTCTAGAGTGGCCCTCAGGTGGGGAAGATGGGGAGGGCAATGTTCTCAATGAACTGTGGGATTTATTTATTCTTAACTTACAAGTTCAGTATCTGTCAGGAGGTCTTTATTTTTTTTTATACAAACAGCCAGATTGCAGATTTTTGTATGAATAAATGGGGTTTATTGCATCTCAAGCTACCAAATCACTTCTTTCCAAACTAAAATTTTTATTTTGTATTGAGGTATAGCTAGTTAACAATGTAGTTAACAATGTAGTTTTAGGTGGACAGTGAAGGGACTCGGCCATACATATATATGTATCCATTCTCCCCTAAACCCTGCTCCCATCCAGGCTGGCACATACAGTTGAGCAGAGTTCCATGTTCTATACACTAGGTCCCCCATTGGTTATCCATTCTAAATATAGCAGTGTGTATATGTCCTTCCCAAAGTCCCTAACTAGCCCTTCCCCCTGGCAACCATAAGTTTGTTTTCTAAGTCTGTGAGTCTCTTTCTGTTTTGCAAGTTCATTTGTATCATCTCTTTTTAGATTCCACCTATAAGGGATGTCATAGGATAGTTCTCCTTCTCTGTCTGACTTACTTCACTCAGTATGACACTCTCCAGGTCCATCCATGTTGCTGCCAATGGCATTATTTCATTCTTTTTAATGGCTGAGTAATATTTCATAGTATGTATGTACCACATCTTCTTTATCCTTTCCTCTGCAAATGGACATTTAGGTTGCTTCTGTGTCTTAGCTTTTGTAAACAGTGCTGCAGTGAACACTGGGGTGCATGTTTCCTTTCAGATGTTTTTCTCCAAATATATGCCCAGGGCTGGAATTGCGGGGTCATACGGTAGCTCTATTTTGTTTTTTAAGGAACCTCCATACTGCTCTCCATAGTGGCTGTACCAGTTTACATTCCCACCAACAGTGTAGGGGGGCTACCTTCTCTCCACACCCTCTCCAGCATTTGTCGTTTGTAGATTTTTTGATGATGGCCATTCTGTCAGGAGTCTGCTGGTTTCTTTTTTCTTCCTCTTGGTTGCCTCTGGCCCTTTTGTCTCCTGCCCTTGGGTGTTAAGAATTTCTTCCTTGGGTGTGTTTGTTATCAGGGACTCATATTTCCATGTGGCTTTGCAGTATTAAAGGCAGGAGTGGGCTGGGTCTCCTGTGACATGACTATTTCATGAGGAGCAGTCAGATGGGAAGCTAGAGACAAGTCTGCTTGGTTTGGTTCTAGGTTTCTTTGACTCCTGGGCCCTGGCTCAGGGGTTCCTGGCTTGCCCGTAGACTGAAGTTTTTCCTGTCCTCAGACAAGCCTCATTTTTTCTTCTAAAGTGACTTGAGAGTTTTCTTTTTCTTTTTTTTTTTTTGATGAAGACCACAGGACCTGAATCTGTTATCAGAAGTTCAATAATGAGGAAGTCCGGCTGTTATTACCCAACAGGAGAATAGTTTTCAGCTCTAGGATGAATCAAGCAATAATCCTCTTTATTTAAGGAGTTTGGAGAGGTGGGCAATAGAATGGAATGGTGTCACAGTTCAGTTCAGTCGCTCAGTTGTATCTGACTCTGCGACCCCGTGGACTGCAGCATACCAGGCCTCTCTGTCCATCACCAACTCCCAGAGTTTACCCAAACTCATGTCCATTGAGTCCCACCTCATCCTCTGTTGTCCCCTTCTCCTCTAGCCCTCAATCTTTCCCAGCATCAGTGTCTTTTCAAATGAGTCAGCTCTTCACATCAGGTGGCCAAAGTATTGGAGTTTCAGCTTCAGCATCAGTCCTTCCAATGAACACTCAGGACTGATCTCCTTTAGGATGGACTGGTTGGATCTCCCTGCCATCCAAGGGACTCTCAAGAGTCTTCTCCAACACCACAGTTCAAAAGCATCAATTCTTTGGCACTCAGCTTTCTTTATAGTCCAACCCTCCCATCCATGCATGACTGCTGGAAAAACCATAGCCTTGACTAGATGGACCTTTGTTGACAAAGTAATGTCTCTGCTTTTTAATATGCTGTCTAGATTGGTCATAACTTTCCTTCCAAGGAGTAAGCCTCTTTTAATTTCATGGCTGCAGTCACCAACTGCAGTTATTTTGGAGCCCAGAAAAATAAAGTCTGACACTGTTTCCGCTGTTTCCCCATCTATTTGCCATGAAGTGATGGGACCAGATGCCATGATCTTCGTTTTCTGAATGTTGAGCTTTAAGCCAACTTTTTCACTCTCCTCTTTCACTTTCATCAAGAGGCTCTTTAGTTCCTCTTCACTTTCTGCCATAAGGGTGGTGTCATCTGCATATCTGATGTTATTGATATTTCTCCCAGCAATCTTGATTCCAGCTTGTGCTTCTTCGAGCCCAGCATTTCTCATGATGTACTCTGCATATAAGTTAAATAAGCAGGGTGACAATATACAGTCTTGTACAGACAATATACATTACTTCTTTCCCGATTTGGAACCAGTCTGTTGTTCCATGTCTAGTTCTAACTGTTGCTTCCTGACCTGCGTACAGATTTCTCAAGAGGCAGATCAGGTGGTCTGGTATTCCCATCTCTTTCAGAATTTTCCACAGTTTATTGTGATCCACACAGTCAAAGGCTTTGGCATAGTCAATAAAGCTATGGTGTCACAAGTCACCTCTAAATGCTAGCCTCAGGGTAACTTGTTTCTTTCTAGGAACTCATCCTGTAGAGATATGTTAGCAAACAATCATCTGAAGGGATAAACAATAATCCCTACCCTGTTTCCCTGGTGGCTCAGATGGTAAAGAATCTGCCTGCAAGGCAGGAGACCTGGGGTCAGTCCTTGGGTTGGGAAGATCCTCTGGAGAAGGAAATGGCAACCCACTCTAGTATTCTTGCCTGGAGAATTCCATGGACATGGGAGCCTAGTGGGGCCCCAGTCCATGATGTCGCAAAGAGTCAGATATGGCTGAGCAGCTGACACACACACACACACACACACACACACACACACACTTTCCCTCTAGGGTTGCTCCAGAGTAGGGGTGTTGCTAAGAGGGGACATTTCATTCCTAGGCTCTTGGTCTAGTTATGCACAGTGTCCTTTCTGCATCCTTATTTGGAAGGCCTTCTCCCATATGTTCAACAGATTACAGGTAATTCTCAGTAGCTGCAATTCTCTGAGGTCTACCTGTAACTTCACCATTTTCCTCCCACCCAAGAAAACAGAGATGCTGGCAAGTGAGAGTGGTGTTGTGGTGTGTGTGTTAGTTGCTCAGTCATGTCTGACTCTCTACAACCCCGTGGACTGTAGCCTGTCAGGCTCCTCTGTCCATGGAATTTTCCAGGCAAGAATACTGGAGTGGGTTGCCATTTCCTACTCCAGGGGATCTTCCCAACCCAGGGATCGAACCTGGGTCTCTTGCATTGCAGGCAGATTCTTTAAGGTCTGAGCTACCAGGGAAGCCTGATGTTATGGTAGAGATTGCTTTCAAGCACGTAAATTTTTTAATATAAGTTACATGCGAAGATCCAAATTGCCCCCATGACCATTCATGGTGCACCAACCATTGTGTGTCGTGCCTTGGGTGAGAACCCATGTTATGACTGTGGGATCACATTTTGGCCTCATCCTTTGAATAGAATACATGAGTTCTGTGAGTTATAACACCTTGTTATGAGGTGTTTAGGGTTGTGTTTGACTTTTGTTTCAGTTCACATAAGGTAAAACCCTAACATAAATTGTCAACGTTTTAATCATCTCCATCCTACCTTCCCCAGCTTTATTCAGGCAATTTGATTCTTTCCTGATGAAGCAGAAAATACCTAACCTAACTGTTAAGCATGCCTCCCCTACCAAGTTTACTTTACAAGGCCATAAAGCCATTGCACAGGGAAAGACCACTGTAATCCTGCTAAGTTTTTTAGCACTAAAATGATATTTTAGAATTTCACTTAGAAACCCTGAAGGCAAAACGTGCTAGTTCACAAGCGATGGAAGTTTCCAGCATCAGGTTGAGATGTGCAGTCACCTTTCAATTTAGTGTGTTTATCTGACAAATAGATCCCTTGGGAGTCTGACATCTCCTCTGGGGTATTAAAGGGAAAATAGTGACTTTTCTTTGTTCGTAGGATCATTTTCACTCAAGGCAGTTCAGTTGGACATTCTATTCTGAATTAATCCAGACTAACAAAGGGCACTTTCTTGATTCCCACGTAAGGTATGATTAACGAGAAGGTTTTGGTGGTGGTAGTTTTTGTTTTACTTTGTGAAGAAATAGGTGAGTTTTTAGATTCCAAGAGTACATACCCAGCCCACCCCCCTTATATGCACATATGCAGTGGCTACTGAACTAACCTTGAATTTTATATTCACTTTTCTCCTAAGAGTAGCTGGAAGTGGGGGAGAAAACTAATTCTTGGTTCTTTTCTGTATTATTCAGATGTAGTGGAAAGGTTGACAATGAATACAGTTGGAGCAGGGCCACTTTGCTTTCTGCCCTCATTCCAAACACGGGACCCCTTGTTAACTGTTTTCCTCCACAGGGTATAAATCGGGTCTAGTAAGATTCTTGTCATGAGCCAGAGGCTTTAAACAATGATTTCTTCAATTGCAGACAATAGGAGTGTAAGTCAAAACCCTGCAGTTTAAGTGAGGACCTGAGAGAAAAGTTAAAGCCAATTGCTTCATTCAGCCAAGAATGGACATTAAATCAAGCCTTTGTGTCAGGACTGTGGGAGTGGGAGATTGAGTGGTGGTGGTTGTTTAAAACCAAAAACAGAAATGAAGAACCCCAACACTGATTTTACTGCCCTCTGTAAAATCAAACTTCTTCAAGAAGTGTGAAACTGACTTAAATTCTCCTTATGTTCATTTTCATATATGCATAACTTTGTAGTTGAACTTCATGAATTATTCATTTGTGTTGTATAGAGCAGATATTTAATTTTGGAGCAAACTTCTTAGTAACTTAGAGAAGTTCTGCTAAGAGCTTTTGTAGTCAAACTTATTTTTCAGTTCCTTGCCTGTTACATTGTTTGTTCTAGTCTTAGATAAAATAAGCAGTTGCATTACTGATGCCATTTGCTTCCATCAAATGATGTGAGATTATCAGGAGAGGTTTCCTTATTCATGGAATTCCAGTGATTCCCTTCATATTTCTTGAGTATTATTAGATCTGGCTATTCTCAGAGATGAAACACTCATTCAAGATGCAAATATAGATCATAAAAGTGATATAAAGACACCCCTTCAAAGCTAATAAGTTGCTTTCATTCTAACATAGACACAGCTCTCAGATTTTCAGGTTTTGTTGTTCTGATAAGTCCTCCTGTCTTCATCACAGAGGAGGTTCCTTTGGAATCCAGCCCTCATTCTCACTTCTTTCCAGGTCAACAATTTCTAATATTTATTTTCTAACTAGAAAACAGAATCAACAACACTTCAAAAAAAATTAACAAGTTAATTTAAGTGATAATAGTAACATTTTTCCAACTATAGCATTAGAAAGTATTTTTCAAATAGGAAAGCAGTATCCACTATCTAAGAGTGACTCGGATGAGCAGGATACCACAAGAAGATGTATGAAAGAACCCTTTTCCTTTGAGGACTTTAAAATCCAGTGAACTGAAACCAGTCCCCAAACTTGGTAGAAAAGGCTTAAGGCTCAGACTCCTTTAAATTCAACATTTCTTCATATTGGCAGTACCGCAGGTTGTTTGGCATTGCAGCAGGACTTATCTAAATGTGCATGCATTTAAAAATCATACATTAACTCTTGTTATCCCCAGCACTTACTTGTAGCTTTTAATTGCTTTTAAAGCTAAAGGAACTGATTTGCATTCTAGTTGTGACAGCCCTGCAACTGGGCAGCTTGTCCCTGGGTTAAGAGATTAGAGTGTGGGGCTGTCAGGGCGCCCTCCATCGCCCCTTCACCTTCAGATTCTGGAGAGCTAGAGATGAAGCTCTCCAAAGTGTGTCCCTGTAGGGATGGTAGCAGCCTGGCTGGGCACACTTAGCTGCCAGTACCTGCCCAGACCATGGCTTTATAAATATTTAGAGTTGTTAAATAGGCCATACCATAGATGCTACACTTTTAAAAATGCTAAGGTTTCCATCATAAATATTCTAAACTGATCCTGTTTTTGTGTAGAGACTTCCTGTGCTTACTTAAGTGTGCTCTTCTTGTAAAATAGATATTATGGCTCAGTTTGTTGGGGGAGCTTTGTTACTTTAATAAATTTCCTTTCTCTTCTCTCTGGGCTTGCAAGACTTTCCCCTTTCCAAAAATAAAAAAATAAAAATCTGCTTAAGTCTGCTGAGATCAGCTCAGCTCAGCAACCTTTGCTGGGAAAGAATAGCCCCGTGTGTGCGCCATAATCGTTTTAATTAGCCATACATTCTGAGGGGCACAGAGGTCTGCACTCGAGCAGATGGCTGCTGGGGGCTGAGGTTGGGCTTTTGTGGCCAGGGGCCACGCCAGGCCCACGGGCTGCAGATGCTGGCCCAGCCTCGGGGCTAGCAGCTCCTGGATCCCAGAGGCTCAGGCCATCTGCTCCGCAGTCCAGCAAAGCAGGTGTCCTTCCAAAAGAAACATTCCTGAAAGCAGGGCTGCCTATGGCCCACATGTGTGGGACACCCTTGTCCAGCTGTAGGACAGCCTGAGAGCTGACCACAATGACCAGCGTGACTGAGCTACGCAGCCCACAGGGTGGGTGCGGGACTCCCTTTGTCTGCTTAAGTGTGTGTGGGGGGTGGGGGGAGCTGCTTTCTGCAGCAGCCGTTTTAGGGCCAGGCGGCTTCTGACCGTCTCCCCTCTGTCCACTCTCACAGAGGCTGTTGGCCAGCACACATGACATGCTGAGCCCTGCCAGCTGCGGGGACACTGTTCAGAGTGCGGAGGCCCCCCAAAGAGGCCTTGCTCCTATGCTGAATCAAAGGTTGATTGCTCCATAACAACTAACACACTCAAAGCTGTCATTTCTACAGTCTCTTCTGGGTTTGTTCTTAAAGCTGATGCTGGTCTGTCTGTTTCTTTCCTCTGCCTTTGTCCTAGTGTTGCACGTAGGAATAACTATAACATTAATTTACTTAACAGACACTTAGCACTTAATTTGTAGCATTCACTGTTTTAAGTGCTTTCCAAATACTAGCACACCCTCAGAGGTAGGTACCGTTATTCACTTACCCCTAGGGAAACTGCCGAAGAAGGCAATGGCAAGCCACTCCAGTACTCTTGCCTAGAAAATCCCATGGATGGAGGACCCTGGTGGGCTGCAGTCCATGGGGTCGCTACGAATCAGACGCGACTGAGCGACTTCACTTTCACTTTTCACTTTCACACATTGGAGAAGGCAATGGCAACCCACTCCAGTGTTCTTGCCTGGAGAATCCCAGGGACATCCTGGTGGGCTGCCGTCTATGGGGTCACACAGAGTCGGACACGACTGAAGCGACTTAGCAGCAGCAGGGAAACTGCACGCAGGGATTAAGTAACTGGCCCAGGCTTGCATAGCCCATAAGTGAAGAATCCATCTCTGGAGCCTAAACCCTTTACCACATCATTGTTCTTGCTGAACTATTAACAAGAGCTAACATTTCAAAATCACTGCAGATGGTGATTGCAGCCATGAAATTAAAAGACACTTACTCCTTGGAAGGAAAGTTATGACCAACCTGGATAGCATATTGAAAAGCAGAGATATTACTTTGCTAACAAAGGTCTGTCTAGTCAAGGCTATGGTTTTTCCAGTGGTCATGTATGGATGTGAGAGTTGGACTGTGAAGAAAGCTGAGCACTGAAGAATTGATGCTTTTGAACTGTGGTGTTGGAGAAGACTCTTGAGAGTCCCTTGGGCTGCAAGGAGATCCAACCAGTCTATCCTAAAGGAGATCAGTCTTGGGTGTTCATTGGAAGAACTGATGCTGAAGCTGAAACTCCAGTACTTTGGCCACCTCACGCAAAAAGTTGACTCATTGGAAAAGACCCTGATGCTGGGAGGGATTGGGGGCAGGAGGAGAAGGGGACGACAGAGGATGAGATGGCTGGATGGCATCACTGACTCGATGGACATGAGTCTGAGTGAACTCCGGGAGTTGGTGATGGACAGGGAGGCCTGGTGTGCTGTGATTCATGGGGTCGCAAAGAGTCGGACATGACTGAGCGACTGAACTGAACTGAACTGAACATTTCCTAAGACCCAGGCATGTGCCTCCATGTCCCTATGGGAGGGGGTGGTCAGCCCCACTCTGCAGACAGAGCAGCAGAACTTTACCCTGGCAGTCTCCCCCACTACCATTTTGCCTCCAGAGTCAGGAATAGCTGGGCTTCCACAGGACGATTTTTTTAAAAATTTATTAATATCCATTCGTTCTCCAGGAAGAGGCTATTATAAGATTTCAAGGAAAGAAGTTGAAAATCCTTTTTCATTAATTAGTATGGAGAACACATCCCAGCCATTGCCACCCCTTCCTCTCCCACTTTTCCAGAGGTGTTATGATTACCTCCCCTCTAACACTCAGGGCAGACCAGTGTCTGGAGGCTACCTGCCAGGCTTTGCTGCTGGGGAAAGCATCAGCAATTAAAGGACCTGGTTCCAGAGTGATGGCTCTTTTTATTGGTGGTATTCCTGTAGTCCAGAGATCTAATTCCCCTCTCCCCCACCTTCTAACCTGCCTTCCCCTTTCTCTCCCCCTGCTTTTTAATTGGAACTACTGGTTCCAGGCAGTGAGAATGAAAATAAATGAGCTGTGAATGAATTGGATCTGCTCCCTCCCACCCTCACCCCCTGAAATTGCAATTTAATAACAAACATTCAGCCACTATGTGATGTGCTTATCTCCCCTTAAAGGAACACACCTGTGGGGGAGACTGGGAAGAAGCATACCAAAACATCTGGGTGGTGAACTCAATCTCCAGTTGAAGTGGCCTTGGGATGAAAATATAGCCCTTAGGATAAGTTTGCTTCCCCTTCTAACAGGGCTGATCTTAGCCGGATCTGTGCTTCTTATACAGAGCTGTAGAGAAACGCTTGGAAAATCATTACCCCTGGAGATGTTAAAATAAGTTATTCCTTACCTTGTCACCACTCACCCTAAGAGTTTGCGTGAAATCACTTAAATTGCTGTACCTGATGCCATTGGTTAGGCTGAATGAGGGGTGCCTCTTTGGATGATTCTGGTCACAGTCCCCAATGCATGTCTCAGATGAGTGTCCCTGATCTTCCTACACTCTGCTAAATTTAGGAGGCATTGGCACCAGCAGCTTTTACCCTCATGGAAGCACCTGGGCTTCCCACTGAGCCTGTTCTCTTGATCACAAGTCATTGTGCAGGAGGACCTTGCTGACTAGCAGAGTGGTACATACCTAGGGGGCAGAAGTTTCCCTTTCCCCCACCCCCAGGTCACAGGGAATTCATTCAGTGAGAATTCGAGGGCAGGTGGGCAAAAGAAGTTGTGAAGTTGTACCTATTTATATGGTATAAACAACATTTATAACAATAAAGGAAATGAAATTGTTTCCCACATTCCCTCAACTAAATATATATTTATTGTCTCTGTTTCCTTCCAGTCTTTGTCTAATTGTATAAATGTTTTTTTTCCAGTGGCATAGTGTTGATGGCATTTTTGTTGTGGTCTTTCATTTAACATTTCATCAGATGTATTTCATGCTCCAACATGGTTTTATAATTATATAATGACTATATTATGATGTGTTATTATACTTTATGCCCCACTGTTTTTAAATTGTTTTCAATACTTTACTTTTGCCATCAGAAATTATGAAATTGGATCAGAAAGCATGAACATTTTCATGGCTTTTGATACATAAAGTCATTTCCTTTAGTAAAAAGTAATATCCATTTGTATTGTTTCCAATAACATTAATAGGTCTATTTTGTTTTCTTTCCCAAACAGGCCTATTTTAAATCATAACCTTGTTGGTAATAGGAGTCATATCTTAAATACTTGGCTAATTTAATGGGAACAAAATGATTGCTTGGTTTTAATTTATGCATCTCTGAATGCTACTGAAATGAACCTTTCCCCATATTTAATTGGGTTGCCTCTTATGTGAATTGTCTGTATTCTTTGCATATCTGCTGGAGGCTTGGCATTTTTCTTACAAATTTTTATAAATAACCAGTACCTCCCAAGGACAATCAAATTAATCCTTTAAGTTTAAACATGGTAATGAAAAGAAACTGCAAATGTAAATTTAACATGTGTTACATAAACACATGTCCAAGAAAAATAATATCAAATTTTATTTGCTTATTTAGTGCCAGGCACAATTCTAGGCATTTTTACCCAGCTCTGTGAAATATGTACTACTTTATTCCCATTTTATAGATGGAGAAACTGAGGCAAAAGAGATTAAGAAATTTGCTCAAGCTCAAACCCAGTAGGTAAGCCTGGGTTCAGAGCCAGGTGGCAGTCTGATTCCCACCCTCAATAGTCAGATGTAAGAATCGGGGAGCAGGGGTGGCAGGGAAGCGGGAATCAGATGAGGCACCCAGTTGCATAGATTCATGAGATTTTGGAAATAGTACATTGAAGCCTCTTGCTCCTCTGAACTAATTCATTGTTCACTATTTTTAATGAGTTGAGAAGTGAGAAAATGTAAGAAATACATTTTTCTATAGCAAGACACACACCTTGTTGTGTTGGGAATTGTTGCTGAGCATTTTTTGAAGGTGTGTGTTTGCATTTTTCCAACTATTGTCCCGGCAGCGGCTTGTCCAGTGGCACCTATTCTGCCACGTCTCATTTCATTTCTGCTGTTAAAAAATCATCCCCTGCATGTAATTCGATAGGTTTTATTTTGACCGATGGTTCTTAGATCACAGAAACCTACTTTATTTTTTTCAGGTAGACTGAATGGATTTCATTTTAGGGTGTTTCCAACTTACATGCTGAATGATGAATTTTCACCATTTTGGGTGCTGCAATAATATGAGCATTTGCTCTGTTGGTTGAGGAAATAAATGTGGAGGGGTAGAGAGGCAGGGTGCTTTTATTAGGAGGCATAAAAATGTATACTTTACAAATAAAAACAATTGAATTCTGCCTAGAAACAATAGTGTAAGAAAAATCTATGGAGGTCTACGACCTCAGGGACTGCAGCACGCCAAGTTCCTCTGTCCTCCACTATGGAATTTGCTCAAATTCATGTCCACTGAGTTGGTGATGCTATCTAACCATCTCATTCTCTGCTGCCCCCTTCTCCTTTTGTCTTCAATCTTTCCTAGCATCGGGGTCTTTTCCAATGAATCGACTCTTTGCATCACTTATCAAAGGTACCTTCATTCATAAAGCTGGATCTTTGCTGAGACAGCAGGAGGTTTTAAAAGGGGGATACACTTTTCTCACAGGGTTACCTGACTGTGGCGGTTGTAGAACCTCCTAACAAGAGTAATTAGGAAGCTTGCTGATGAGGCCAAAGATCACTGTGTACCCACTCACGGCCACTGGTTGGAAGCAGATTTGTGCCATGCTTGGCTCATGGAGCAAGGGCTGGATTTTCATTCTGATGGGTGCTCTGGGCTGGGTACTTTTGTGTAATACACAAACTACACCTGTATGCTATGACTTGGAAAAGACTAAGTAGAACATAGCATGATAAGGGGCAAAATAATCCAGTGCAGATCAGTTCCACTGTTTTTAACGTAGTAATTCACTGATAGCGTACATTTTAACTTGAGCTTTCTAGCCTAGCTGTTTGGGGCTGCACCTCTGTCTCCTTTGTGCCACGAACACATCTGTCTCATTCTTGTCTCATGGGTCAGCAAATAGTCTCTGCTCTTTTCTTTCCACTTGGCTGTCTCCAGCCTACCCCTCAGGTCTCAGTCAGATCTTGCTTCTTTCAGGAAGTCTACCCTGAACTTCCAAGGCTGAAGGATACCCTAGTTAGGTACCCATTCTTGAGCTCCTCCACAATAGCACTTAATACACTACAATATTGTTCTTTCTGTTTTCTTGTCTGCATGACTTTGTCAGCACATAATCCTCATGAGAGAAGAGCTCTGCTTGTCCTGTTCATGGTTGTTTTCCAAAGATGTAGCGTGATACCTCACACCTATTAAACATTTACTGAAGAACAAACTCATAAATGCATGTGTATAAACTCTTCTCAGTTGATGGATTCTGAATATTGGCTTTGGCCTGATTTTATTGGTTGTGCTAGGTTTTGCTATTGAATAAGTGACGTCAGCTCACAGGCCAAATCCTTGGTGAGATGCTGCAGAAGGCGGTGTGGTATTTCTTAGGCCTCTGCTCTCTATTGGCTCACCAATTGAGCAGAGCCTGCCTGGATAAATGCACTAGAAGGTCCTGAATCATGCGACTTACTCAGATGATGCCATCAAGGCCAGAGAGTGATCTGGTCTTGGAAGAGCGGGCTTAGTTCTGAAGCACACTAACCTCCTCCTCTTGCCTCTTCTAGCACTGGAAGACGCAGCGCAGCGAGGAGTATGAAGCAGAAGGTAGGAACTGAGGGTATGCCGGGCTGGCCTGGGAGGGAAGGGCTGCATTCACAGGGCATTCTCCACAACCCCTTCCCAAGGCCCTTCCCTTCTTCCTAATAGCCCTACCTGCTGGAGGCCAGCTAAGAAGCAACCTGAAGTACAACAGCAACAAAAAATTCATTCCCAGTTTATAGCTCATAGTTTTAAATCATTGCATTTAAGATCATGTAAGATATGGCAACTGAGATGTGGAATTTTACTTATAGGTTAATTACTGTCTTATATAGACTTTCACATTAATCTATAAACCATCCTAAACAATTTACTGATTAAATGCATCCCTTGACAAGTTTCATGGTGATCTCCTCACCAGCAGATGGCACTGTGGTTCAGCTGACAGATCTCCACCCACTTCACAGCCTACCCTGGATTAACTGTACTTAAGTGTAATTACAAATTCTCTAGGCCTCCAACCTGTAAAGACACAGCAGTAATGGGCTTAATGCCTTTAATAAATAGTAGGGGTAGCACTAAATACTCTTCTCAACCCTCCAAGGTTCTTGGAGGCACACAGTATCATGCCAATAATTAGCGCATGTTTAAGTAATGACTTGACAGAATCTCTAATGTGAAAGTAGAAATCTTAACTAGAAGTGAGAACTTTTCATAGAGAATAAATATTTATTTTTAAATAAGTAGGTTGATCCTTGTATCCTCAAATAGAATTTATCCTTAATATGTGCTTGGTCGCTCAATTGTGTCTAACTCTTTGCTACCCCATGGAAGCCCACCAGGCTCCTCTGTCCATGGAATTCTCCAGGTTAGAATACTGGAGTGGGCAGCCACTCTCTTCTCCAGGAGATCTTCTCGAGCCAGGGACCAAACCCAGGTCTCCTGCATTGAAGGCAGATTTGTTACCCACTGAGCCACCAGGGGATCAACTATCCTTAATATACAGATAATTAATAACTTGCAACCATTTATTTTTTAAGTTAGGTTGCTTATAGGTCAGAATATTCATGTGTAAAGATTTAGAAACAGGCTACTCTTGAGACTTTTATTATTATTTAATGGTATTTACCATGAAATTCTTTCCTTCTCAGTAAAACAGTGCTTAGACTAGAAAGAGAGTAGAGATAATAAAGTCTGGTAGCTATAGTTGAAGTAGGATGTATAAAGCTCTTTAGAATGGCTCTCAACCAGCCTTCTCTTTCAATCACACCAAAGCCTAAGCCTGTGCAGATTTTTCTTTGAAATAAAACAAACCTAGAACCTTGACATGACTGCACTGGAATATTTCTTATAGGGGTATAACTGCCAGTGAACAAGAGAGTGCCAGTTGGCCTTCATTGCGGCCTAAGAACCAATGGTTCTGCTTCATTTGAACTTCTGGATCAAATCAACACTTGGTAGTCTCTTTTTTATAGCATTTATTTTCAAAAAGAGTATTTTTCTTTGAGTATAGGTGCTCTCTCTCTGCAGTTCTTTTAGGGACAATATAATATATGCTTTTATTTTAGGCCAGTTAAGATTTTGGAACCCAGATGATTTAAAAGCCTCACAGAGTGGGTCTTTGGCTCCCCAAGACTGGATAGAAGAGAAACTGCAGGAGGTTTGTGAAGATTTGGGGATCACTCGTGATGGTCACCTAAACCGAAAGAAGCTGGTCTCCATCTGCGAGCAGTATGGTTTGCAGAGTGTCGATGGAGAGGTGAGCGTTGCGTTGTATTTTTATTCAGGGATAGTAATCGTGATACAAGCTAACCTGGCCACAGGCTGGAGACAGCCATGTTTTGGTTTCCTGCCGCAAGTTACAGAGACTCCATTCTCTTTTTTTCCTGGCAAGTCAGCCATCAAGTTTGTGTCTCTGAGGAGCTCATGTTTGTCCTGGGAAACAAGAACTGACAATAGCTGAGAATTACTGAACCCAAACTGTGTGCGCCTCACTGTGCTAAGCATGGTACCCCACATCATTGTCAGGCCCCAGCTCAGTGTAGCCATGATGTCAGTCTGTTTGTAGCTGCGGCACCCACCGAGTCAGAGGTGAGAAAGGTGTGGAGGCAGGACGAGGCAGAGAGTTCCGGAGAGTTGAGTTGGGGGAATACTTTGAAGCCCAGGCTGATGAGTTTAGTCTTTGGAGAGACAATCTCCATATCATCCCTGGGTTCTTTAGCAGATTACATAATACATTGGAAAAACGTACTTGCTAAGGGTGGTCTGAACTTCTTTTGTGGTGTATATTGGTGTAAAGAGAGCCATAGATTAGGACACCAGCCAGGAGTCATCACAATAATCTGGTCGTGAGGAAATGGAAAAGGGTAGGTTGGTGGTTTTGAAAACGTACAACAGATGAGTCTTGAAGCAGCCCCCAAGATGCTCTTGCTTGGTAAAATTCTCAACTTACATTTTCTAAAAAATTAAGAGCGGTGGCAGGACTGGGTGCATGAACAGCCATGAAACAAAAGAATGTCATTAATTCCAAGACACGTCTTTCAAAGAGTTGAAAATAAGGATTGAAGGGACTTAGAGGTTAGGGCTACGGTTGTACAAGCTTTGGGAAACTTGGATTATAATGATATTCGAAACCATGTTATCTGCTTGCTCAGAGGATAAGTGGTATTATTTTCCTAAACCAGAATGAGATTTATTATCAAAAGTTTCCAAGTAGCCTAGCTTGCAGGAAAGTTCTCCCTCCTCCTTCTCCCTTGTGTATGTGACCATTGCACACTCTCTGACTACCTTTTAATGGCTCCGCAGTCATTTATTTATCAGTGGTGACTGTTGAGTCATAAAATTAAATTCGTCCTCCTAAATTATAAGCCAGTGCAGTGTACAGAACCTTGGGTTGTTTTTGCCAAGAAATATTGCACAAACTTGGATTATTTATCTAAGAACGAATCTTGGAATAAACTGTAGCTGTTTATGAGGAGTTGCATTTTCTTCTGTGGCAGAGTTTCCAGAATCCAGGAAAAGAAGCAGCACATTTACTCTCCTCTGCTGTGAGGATGAGTGAAGGATTGCTAATTGAATGTAGCTTTTACTTAGTATTTTTCCTCCCTGCCAAAATCATGAAATACTATAGTGCTCTTGTACTATTAGCTCTAGACCACAGCGGAGCTGAAAGTTCATGATGATCTCACCAACACACAGCTTGGAATCCTAGAATTTTACAACTGAAAGCAATTTTAGATTTAGTCACTCCACATTTTATAGATAAAGAAAGAGGTCACTGCTGCATGTTGCCATCAGCATGAAGGGAAACTAGATTGACTGTCTTATAGCTGAAGATAGTGCCTGCCTTCCAGAAGCCAAGACGGCTGTAGGGCAGTGAAGGCAGACTATCCCCCTTGTTGTTTCGTCACCAAGTCATGCCTGACTCATGCAGCCCCGTGAACTGCAGCCCACCAGGCTCCTCTGTCTGTGGGATTTCCAGGCAAGAATACTGGAGTGGGTTGCCGTTTCCTTCTCCAGGGATCAAACCTGGGTCTCCTGCTTGGCAGAAGGATTCTTTACCACTGAGCCACCTGGGAAGTCTAGAGGCCTGATATGACCCAAAGGCCATGTGACCTACACAATGTTTAAACATTGAACTATTTGCTATACTTTTTAAAATCGGGAGATTTTTTTCTGAAAATCAGAAGATTTGGCTCCATTTTTCTGGTAATGAGAAACGGCTAGCCCCTTTGGACAGGGCATGCATTCAAATGTTCCATTCACTGCTTTAAAAGGCTTCCAAGTAGCCTTTTAAATGTCTCAAGACCATCCTGCCTCATTCATTTATATCACCCTCCTGGCCCCTCTGGCTATTTCCCAGCTTTCACATTGGGAAATCAGCCATCTGAAGACCTGGCTGGTGATAGGGAGGAAGAATGTCCTCAGGGTTCTAGATTCAGCTCCTGCATAGGCTGCAGGGTGTGTCCCAGTTGCCCACTGACTAGCATTCTTATCAGGCCAACCCAGTCCATCCATCCTCTTCTGAATCCATGTTCATTTACTCACCACTTGCCCACACCCCCATGTCTAATAACTGGCAGGACTCGCTTACTCCACCACTTGGAATGGATCCGGTGATGGGTGTTTAGGCAGTCAGGAAGCTGTACATTGATTTGGCCAAGGTCACAGGGCTAACCAATGTGGAGCAAAATGTTAAAATGTTAAAGGCAAATATGTTGGAATGTTCCAATGTTAAAGGCAAAATATGCTGGTTAGCTTCAGTCATCACTGCTGGATTTTACTGTGACTTCCGGCTTGACAGTCCTGAAAGCCTAGTCCTCTAAGAAAGTGTTCTGTTTGATAAAAATGAGACAGAGAATCTAAGGGAGCTTGGCAACCTCTGAATTTTGCCCAAAATATCTTTCCATCTGTTTCTTCCTATGATTCTCTATAGGAACTGTTGCTTCTTCCAAAGATTTCCACCCTTTAAAATGGTTTTGTTTTGGAATCCTCTCCAGAGGAACTGGTAGAAAAACAAGAATAGAGACAGATGTTTCCCATTGGATATGGATTGGGAAAAAAAGCATTCAAGATAAAAGAAATGCCACAAGGACTTAGCTGAGGGATAGAATCAACGATTAGGAGATGACAGGAGTCCCAGCAATAGTCCAGGCTTAGGAAATAAATATTGAAAATTTGAGGATTTGTTACAAAGAGGCTTTTGTTAGAAGGGACCCAGTTGCAGGCACTAATGGTAAGTTTGTTGCTTATTCGGTTCCTTGCTACTCAGCAAATTAGGCATTATCTTGTTAGAAATGTAGAATTCCCAGGCCCCAGCCCTAGATTTAACTACATCAGAGTCGGCACTTTAACAAGACCCTCAGGTGATTTCTGCTTTGTACATTGGGGTCATGTCCTATAGAAAAATTTCAGCCCCCCAAATAGGAAGCTGACTGTGAGAATGGAGGGCTTTGCTTTCTCTCCCTATTTTGTTGCTTTATTCGCTTTTCCATTCCTCTGTGAGTTAGGGAACAAACCATCTCCCAGGCACGCCTCTAGAAGGGACTCCATATGATGAGGACCACTTGATTACTGTCAGAGGGGGCAAAGTAGTCAGGCAGAATTTCCTTCTCTTCACATGTCTCGGAACACTTCTATTGCACACACGTGAAATTCTTCCTATCCAGTCTTCATTTTGATTGTGCAAAAGCATTAAAAGAAATTAAAACCCCCAAACACCACAGTGTGGTTCCAAGTAATGTTCTAAATTCCAAGGCATGGGTTTCAGACCCAAGCTCTTAAATCATTGCAATCTGTCCCAGACCCATTTATGCTAGTTTACAAAATTTCATATGAGCAAAATACCATGTGGCATCACCATAATATAATGGCTTAATGAATGTCTGTTTTCTGCTGTTACAACACTGGGAAGCTATATCTTTATATTTTTCAGTAATTCTTTAACTCACAAGATAACGCATAGTAACATTAAAGATAACCCGTTCTAAGAGTATGAGCAAAAGAGAAAACAGTTAATTTCTAAATTGCAGAAAATTATGGAGATGTTGAAAATGAATTTTGTTTACTTTATGTGAGGGGGAAGGACAGATTACTAGAAAGGAAAATATATTTAGTGAAGTGAGAATAAAGGGACATGTCATATTTCTGGAGTCTTGGGATCAAGAGTGGTGCCAATATCTGTTGGCTTTGTTGTTTAATCACTAAGTCATGCCCGACTCTTTGTGACTCCATGGGCTGTAGCCTGCCAGGCTCCCCTGTACATTGGATTTCCCAGGCAAGAATAACTGGAATGGGTTGCCATTTCCTTAGACCGAGGGATCAAACCAGCGTCTCCCGCATTGGCAGGTGAATTGTTTACCACTGAGCCTCTTGGGACTAGAAGTGCCCTTGGGACTTTGTGGGTTTTTTTTGAGAGAAATAGTTAAGATGTATGGTTACCCTTTTCTAGATGCTTGAAGAAGTCTTCCATAATCTTGATCCTGATGGTATGATGAGTGTAGAAGATTTTTTCTATGGCTTGTTCAAAAATGGAAAACCTCTTACACCATCAGCATCTACCCCATATAGACAATTGAAAAGGCACATCTCCATGCAGGTAAGAAGTGGATTCTTTGGGAGTAAAGTTAAAATTCGTTTGAATAATTTCTAGTGAGTTAATCTGCTGTCTGAAGAAAAATACTGAGGAGAAAGAGAAGCAAAAGAAGAGCAGAAATGAAAGACTAAACCACTGGGGAAGTTGGGTTTGAGAAATGACCATAAATTACAGTAGGAAGACCACTAATTATGCCCCTTCCTGTTAGCTGTGGGCCAGAAGGAACCTGATGTTGAGTAGAGATGCATCTCATCTGTATGCAGGATCTGTCTGCCAGGTCAGCTGTTGATCAGTTTTGCATTCTTGACTGACTTGGGAAAGGAAGATCAAAGGGGCCGCTTGGCTTTTTACCCTAGCAGTATAAATGAGAGAAGCATGCCTCTGCCCCTTGTGGTCAGGACTGACTACTTTTGGTCTCAACCAACGTCATGTTGCAATGCCTGAGCTTGCTCAAGTCTCTTTCTTCTTCTAGTCTTTTGATGAGAGTGGACGACGGACCACAGCCCCATCTGCAATGATGAGTACCATTGGTTTTCGGGTCTTCTCCTGCCTGGATGATGGGATGGGCTATGCATCAGTGGAGAGAATACTTGACACCTGGCAGGAAGAAGGCATTGAAAACAGCCAGGAGATCCTGAAGGTGTGGCAACTGAAATGGGAGGCAAATGACAAATTGGGAAGGGTTGAAAAATTCTGTTTTGTGATTTGATTTGATTTCTCCTTAATGATTCTTCTGTTCCCAAGATCTCAGACATAAGAGATAACTTTTCCTACTCCCTTTAACCAGGAGTGTTGCTGACTTCATGTTTTTAACCCCTAAATTATTCACAAGAAATTTCTTAACCGATCTCTTGTTGGTAAAGATTAGAGTTTTGCCATTGTGTTCATTTACAATGCCAGACAGCATTTTTTAAAAACACGTAAATAATCATGTTTTCCTTAGAGAGACCTTAGTTGAATATTGTTCCGAGGCAGTCGTTAAATGTAAACATCCAGTTTGTAGATTATAAATTCAGTTCCCCAGGTCTGTATAACCTTCACATTTTCTGCTTTCTGAGGATAGAACTAGTGATTATCTTAAACTTGTTCTGATTTCTAGGCCTTGGATTTTAGCCTTGATGGAAATGTCAACTTGACAGAGTTGACACTGGCTCTTGAAAACGAACTTTTGGTCACCAAGAACAGCATTCACCAGGCAGCTCTGGCCAGTTTTAAGGCTGAGATTCGGCATTTGCTGTGAGTTGAACAGAAAGCTTACCTGCTCTATTCCCTTTCCTACTTGTTGAGCAAGTGCTCAGACGCCTGTGGCACGTATTCTTCCCTTCTGAAGGCGGTGGTGGCTTAATCGCCTATCATCTCACTTCTGTGAAAGTGAGGTGGAGCTTAGATCTGCATGTGGGCTTTTGAAAAGGGCTGTGGAATGTCTTTGTGTTTTGGAAGGGTTCTGGTTGTCTTGGTTTTGTTTTTGTATAGGAGTAAGCCAGATGAGAGTTTTTTTGGGTCTACTTGTTGCCTAGTAACAGTCTCCCTTATAACTTTGTTTCTTTCTGATTTGTTTCTTTCTGATTCTAGGGAGCGAGTGGATCAGATGCTCAGAGAAAAAGAGAAGCTACGGTCTGATCTGGACAAAGCTGAGAAGCTGAAGTCTCTAATGGCCTCAGAGGTGGACGATCACCATGCAGCCATAGAGCGGAGGAACGAGTACAACCTCAGGTGTGATGGGTGGGGCCAGGGCCCTCCTTTCCCACCACCCTGGCCCAGAACAGTGGGGTTTTGCCTGCCTGCCCGCCTGCTTGGCCACACCTGGCTGGGGTGACTTAGGTGTGGCCAAGCCTACAGGAAAGCAGGGCTCACTGGCCACTTTCTCCAGAAGCTTCCATCTCTATGACTCTCCATTTTTGGTGGCTCTACAGAGGGACCTCTGGGGACTTGATGGCAGCCTGTCGGTCTTTCCTTCTCACAGGAAACTGGATGAAGAGTACAAGGAGCGAATAGCAGCCTTAAAGAATGAGTTTCGAAAGGAGAGAGAGCAGATCCTGCAGCAGGTGGGCAAGCAGCGTTTGGAACTTGAGCAAGAAATCGAAAAGGCAAAAACAGAAGAGAACTACATCCGGGACCGCCTTGCACTCTCTTTAAAGGTAATTATCCTCTTAGTTATGTGGTCTATGTGCCTTCTGGGAACACCACATGGAAAACCACAGCTCTGTAAGAGGACAGGTCTGCACAGGGCTCATAAGTCTGGGTCAACACCCGGACATGGTAGAGCCCCAGGTTTCAGGGGTGTCCAGGCTTCTGGTTTGCCAACAGCATATCTTGTTCTTACCTGCTGAAGCGGAAGTGAGTCCTCAGGGCTGTTTGATACCTGGTTGATGCTGTCCCCTTCCTCATCCTTAGCAGATGGCTTTTTTTTCCTTCCACGCCGAGGCCATCCACTTTGTTTCTCTGCTCCCAAATCTACCTCTTCCCTTGCACATCCTCCTCTTCTTTTTTGTGCCTCAGTAGAGGAAGTGATGCTTCTCTTTATGGAGCTCTGACACTGGGTAATGTGGTAGTGTCAGCTGGAGCTGAAGGTGGGTGGGACCGTCTCAGGTCTTGGGAGGGGTCTGGACTCAAGACTGCCTGGTTCCAATCTGGATACCACCACTTACAGAAGACATTCATCAGGTTACTCAAGCCTGTTTCCTAATATACAAGAGAATCACCATCATAATACCTACCTCAGAGCACTGATGTGGAGATTGAGTGAGTTGCTACATATACAGTATCTGAAAGTAATAAGAATCTATGGAATAGTTAGTTTTGTTGAGGTTATGAAAGATTCCTGAAACTCCACAAATCAGAGACTGAGCCAGTTCTCCCTCCCTAACCATCAAACTGCTTCCTCTCCTGAATTTTCACCCTAATCTCCATCACCACCCTGTGCTGTAAGTCATAGAAGTCACCGTCCTTGGTCATCCTGGATTCTCACTTTCTGAGTCCTGCTGATGCTCTGAAAGGCTTCTCAGATTTATCCCATTTCTCCATTCCCACAGCCTCTGAACAGGTTTGGAATTCATCACAATTTCTCAACTGACGTATGTGCATTCTTTCTTCCATCTATCCAAACTCCCTCCGCCTGGTCACCAGAGTTATCTTACTGCCGCTGCTGCTGCTGAGTCGCTTAAGTCGTGTCTGACTCTGCGACCCCATAGACGGCAGCCCACCAGGCTCCCCCGTCCCTGGGATTCTCCAGGCAAGAACACTGGAGTGGGTTGCCATTTCCTTCTCCAATGCATGAAAGGAAAAGTGAAAGTGAAGTCGCTCGGTCGTGTCCAACTCTTAGCGACCCCATGGCCTGCAGCCCACCGGGCTCCTCCGTCCATGGGATTTTCCAGGCAAGAGTACTGGAGTGGGGTACCATCTTACTGAAGAACACTTAAGAATCATACTATACCCTTTGTAAAAGTGCGGCATGGCAGCCTGAAGGGCCCTGAAAGGGGGTTCATGCTCCTACCTTTCTGATCTCAGGTCTTGCCAGCAACCCCCAAGTCCACACCCAGCCTCTGCTGCACCTGCTGCCAGTGATTTCAGTTTCTCAGTGGGCTTGTAGGCTCCTTCGCTGCTTTTTCCAACACTGCAGGGCAAATTGCTTATTCGTTTTCATTACACTTACTTTTTTTTCTTGCCAGAAGATAGCATATTTTCTGTCACATCTTAGGTAATTGTATCCATATCTGTCTCCCCTGCCATGGCCCCAATTGTGTGTTCCCTGTGGTCGGCAACAGAAGCTGACTTCTCAGTTTCCAAAGTGCCAACACAGGCCCAATTCATAGAGATTGCTCCTGATTGTTTTAACATCTAAATTTAGACATACTTTGAAAGATTAGAATTCTAGAGTTGTCCTTTGAGGGGAAGGTAGTTTTCTTTTTTAAACACTTCAAGCACATGCTTTTTTACTCCATGTTAACTGCATAAGGGTGTGAACAAGAATATATTTAAAACATATTGGCTCTACTTAAATGCCCAATGACAGAGGAATGGATAAAGAAGATGTGGTACATATATACAATGGACTATTACTCAGCCATTCAAAAGAATGAAATAGTGCCATTTGCAGCAACATGGATGGACCTAGACAGTATCAGACTGAGTGAAGTAAATCAGAGAAGGAAAAATATCCTATGACATCCCATATATATAGAATCTAAAAAGAAATGATATTAATACAAATGAACTTATAAAACAGAAACAGACTCACAGACTTTGAGAATGACCCTATGGGTGCTGGTAGGAAGGATCGGGGAGAAAGGATAGTTAGGGCGTTTGGGATGGACATGTGTACACTGCTGTATTTAAAATAGATAACCAACAAGGACCTACTGTATAGCACATGGAACTCTGCTCAATGTTATGTGGCAGCCTGGATAAGAGGAGAGCTTGGTGGAGAATGGATACACGTATATGTGTGACTGAGTCCCTTTGCTGTTTACCTGAAACTACCACAGCCTTGTTTGTTAATTGGCTATACCCTAATACAAAATAAGAAGTTTTCTAAAAAGAAATATATCATCTCTATATTTTAGCAAGATATGCTTTGAAAATACACAGAAAAAACCCACATTTTGTGGACTTAGGTTGACATGTTGTTATAATAATTTAAACATAAATTATGAAAAAACTGTATGTGTAGCTTTTATATCTTTAAACCAGAATCAAATTGTAAATTAAATATAAATGTGTGTATATCATCATTAAATGAGAATTGTTGGAGCTATTCTGCTTTTTGCAGTTTCTCTGAGTTCTCTTTTGCTGTCAAATAAACATGGCATTCTGCAGCCAGTCTTTCATGTGACATCCTAATGAGAACGCTTTTCATGTCATTAAATTTTCAATTGCAAAGCTGTCAAATAGAAGTACAGTGCAAGTCATATATGTAATTTCAAATTTTCAGACAGCCACATTAAAAGGTAAAAAGAAACAGGTGAATTTAATGTTAAATCATTTTAACCTGTAATCTCTAAAACATTATCATTTTGACTTGTAATTAATATAGAAAACCTGTTATTGAGCTTTTTTTTTTTCATTTTTGTTCTAAATCCTCAAAATCTGGCGAGTATTTCATACTCACAGCTCCTCTACCTGGGACTGCTAGTGCCTGCTGTTGGATAGCATGGTTCTGTAGGATCAAGAAAAAGAAGAGGCACGCTTTGGGGTTATAAGATAAACATTGTTTTTTTAAAATATTTACTTCTTCTCCTCTAACGTACTGAAACTTTCTCAATCTAGAGCATTGATTTATGCATGATATAAAATGGTACAACAGCTTCCTTTTCAATCCACATAATTTCCCCAAATTTCTTCAGGAAAACAGTCGTCTAGAAAATGAGCTTCTGGAGAATACAGAGAAGTTGGCAGAGTATGAGAGTCTGACAAACAAACTTCAGCAAAATTTGGAAAATGTTTTGGCAGAAAAGGTAAATCTGTTTAAACGTGATTTCCTGAAAGGTAACCCCGAAATGTAGTTTACTCAAAAGACCAGAAGCAGTGCCACTAAGAAAATATCTGTTATGGAATTATTTATGTGACTAAAGGAAGTTGTCAACTTTTGCAGGGATTTAATTTATACGAGGAAAACTTTGCATGGCACTGAGAAAGGATCTCTGCTTTAGTTGAACACATCACTCTAGAATGTTCTTTCCATCTTCCAGTGGATGGTGTTTCTGTTCAAAAGTCACATTCCTTTCATACTCAAGAGACTGAGTGAACACCAGAAGTTGGGGCCTTTGGTATTTTATAGGTCAAAGAAGGACACTTGGGAAAAATGACAACTTTGCACTTTCCATTTTCTAGTTTGGTGACCTTGATCCCAGCAGTGCTGAATTCTTCCTGCAAGAAGAAAGGCTGACACAGATGAGAAATGAATATGAGCAGCAGTGCCGGGTGAGTGACTGAAGAGAACTTAGTAAGTGGAGGAGTGCCTAATTCAGATCCTGCTTCACCGTTCACCAGCCAAGTGACTGGTAAACATAACCTGTGGGTATCTCAATTCCTCATCTACAAGGTGACAAAAAATAAATGAACCCACAAATAGGGTTGTTGTGGGGAGTCAGGAAGTACACGTGAAGTGCTTAGAACAGAGCCTGAGACACAGAAAACACTTAACCTAAGTGCTTGCTATTAATGTTATTATTTAGTATCCTGACATATGAGAGAGTTGTGCAAACTGCGGTTGTTTGTTTTATCTGGGTCAGAAATTGCCAGTAATTAGAGGAAAATAAAGTTTTATTCTAAGAGAAGGAAACTGTGGTCATGTTGATATGCTTATTCCAATACCAGCCTTTCCTGAGTGCAGGCCTACTCTGATATAATTTGCTTTTGTTCTGTGGGGTTTTTTCCTGAATACATTCCTTACTTTATTTACAAAATACAAATAGAGCAGAAAACACTCAAGTCTTAAAGTAGTAAGTCATTACTACTAGAGGACACAAAAACATCCTAATAAATAAGAATCTTTGACTTTTTTAGAAAAGTAACTCTTCTAAGCTCGGGAATCTGGGATTTTTTTTTTTTTTTTTCCTTAAACCAAAAACACTTGTGTATTTTAACATGGTGAGCATAACTGAGTTCAGCCTGCTTTAAATGAACATAGTACTTGGGCAAAAATGAAGAAAACAATCACCTCCTTATGAGGCTGTTCATAGTCTGCCTTCTCAGGAAATATACACACAGATTTTGAGAAAAGAAATGAAATATTTGTCACTCTTACAAATACATTTTGGCTCTTGTCTCTAATCTCCTGTGCTTTCAGTTATATAGATTTTTTTTCTCCTATGCTTTCAATTATTTCATCAGTAGAATCTGTCAGCTCCACCTCCAAAAATTCCCCAAATTCATCCACTTATTTATTTTTTAATAGCTTTTCATAACCATACAGTTCACCAACTTAAGGTACAATTCAGTCTCTTTTAGTATATTCACAGAATTGTACAACCATTACCATAATAAATTTTAGAACATTTTCATCACCCGCAAAGAAACTCCCAGTCCACCTGGCTGTAATCTCTCCCGTGACCTCCAGCCCTAGGCAGCTAATGATCTATTTGCTGTCTGCTTGGTTTTGCCTATTTTTTACATTTCCTATAAATGGATTTATACAATATATCGACCTTTGTGACTGGCTTCCTCCATTTAGCATATTGTTTCTGAGCTCCATCCATGTAGTACCGTGTATCAGTACTTTGTTTATTTCTATTGCTGCATAATATTCCATAGCATAGCCATACCACATTTTATTTATCCATTCCTTAGTTGATGGACATTGAGTTATCCAAATATTGTGAATAATGGGCTGCTGTGAGTAATTTGTGTGTGAGCTCTTACGTGGACATAGGCTTTCATTTCTCTTGGGTATGTACTGAGGAGTGGAATTGAATCACATGATCACTGTATGCTTAACCTTTGAAGAACTGCCAAATTTTTTGCAAAATATTTGCACCATTTTACATTCCCACCAGTAAGACAGTTCCCGTTTCTCTCCATCCTTGCCAACAGTTGTTACTGTATGTCCTTTTTAACCATCCTAGTGAATATGAAGTGGAATCTCATCGTGGCTTTGATTTGCATTTCTCTGATGGCTAATAATATTGAGCATCTTTTCATGTGCTTGTCAATATATCTTCTTTGGAGAAATGTCTCTTCAGATCTTTTGCTGAATATTTAAATGTGTTATTTGTCTTTTTATTATTGAGTTGTAATAGTTCTTAATATATTCTATATACAAGTCCCTTATCAGATATATATGGTACAAAAACTTTTTTTCCATGTTGTGGGTTGTCATCTACTTTCTTGTTGGTGTCCTTTGAAGCACAAAAGTTTTTAGTTTTGATGATGTACAGTGTATCTGTGTTTTCTTCCGTTGCTTGTTTTTGACATCACAGCAAAGATTTATATTGGTTTTTAAATTCCAGCTATTACAAGACCAAGTAGACGAACTCCAGTCTGAACTGCAAGAATATCGTACACAAGGCAAAGTATCCAGGCTTCCCTTGAAGAACTCACTGTCAGAAGAACTTGATATTAACAGTGGTTGCATCGAGCCTGACCAGGGTAAGCCATTCAGACACCATCTTTTCAGAGTCTGTGCCTTTGAGTTTTGATTTTAAAACCATGGTTGGGCTGGTCCGAGTGCAGTGGTGTTTACAATTAATTGATCACAGCCAGTTACAGATTTCTTTGTTCCTTCTCCACTCCCACTGCTTCACTTGACTAGAAAAGAAGAAAAAAAAAGAAGGAGAAAAAAAGAAGAAGAAGAAAAAAAAACCCATGGTTGAATGTAAAATGCAAAATGTTGGCAACTCTGCCTTCTCCGCCCCCACAACACTACCCCACCCCCACCCCACCCCAAAAAAGACTTTGGCAATGCTATTTTCTTGAGCTGTTTCACTTGTGGTATGTTTTTTTCATTTGTCCTGAAGTCTTTGTGAGACTATTTCCATCTGATTTTGATACACATCAACAAAGAAATGGAAAAATCAAACCACAAGGATATTAAAAAAAAAAACTGGCTACGAGTCTGCGAATCCAGGCCTTGGGAGTGTTAGAATTCAGTCACTGAGTTATTGCTGAATCCTCCCTTTCTAAAAGAGTGCCTGACTGGTATGACATGTTTTGCAGAGTGAGCCAGCCAGAAACCCCAGAATTTGATTTCCTTATGCTGATTGTGCTAAATGCCTGCAAAACAACAAATAAGATAAATAAATGTTGGTGCCTGTGCCTTGGGGAGGATTTTGAGTAATACAGCTGGAAGGCAGAGCTGTTTGGGAACCCTCCTATGTTCATTATCAGCTCTTTTCCTCCCTCCTCATATCCTGCCTCTTTCCTCCAGGGTGTTAAATATGAATTTCAGAAAGGATTTATGATAAATTCTTCATTATAAATAGTTTTCCCCACTGCTACTTGGAACGGGAGTACAGGTTCTCACAATGGTTGTTTATTCTTCTCCTTACCTATTTATTCTACAGTATATAAGGGAGTTAGGAGGGAACAGGAAGAGGCTTGAATCTTTTCCTCTAAGTTTGTACTCTGTAACCTTACTGTGGTAAAAGAATGGAGCCCAGCTGATAGGATATATCTCAGAAGCTTTTCTGGGCTTTTCCATAGATGACCAAGGGCTGGGAGTTCTAATCATGGGTACATGAGGCTGTGCCATCTTGGGATGGTTTATACCCCAGGTATCACTTCTCAGATGGGGAATGCCATGACAGATGTAGAGAAAGCCCAAAGATTGTCAATTCCAGCTGTTAGACTTACACTATTTCTTGCATCTGCCTGTGTCCTTCCACATGAAAACTTTTTTTGAGTCCCCTGCCTTAATATTAGTCCCCTGCCTTAGTATTGGAGAAGGAAATGGCAACCCACTCCAGTGTTCTTGCCTGGAGAATCCCAGGGACGGGGGAACCTGGTGGGCTGCCGTCTATGGGGTCACACAGAGTCGGACACGACTGAAGCAACTTAGCAGCAGTAGCAGCAGCAGTCTTAGTACTAGATGTAATCATTTCATCTGTGTACTAGCTCAGCCCTCAGCTTATGCTTCACATTTCAATGTCTGTCCCAGTCACCACTGTGGGCAGTTGCACAGGTGAACTCCTATGGAATGAGCTGATAGTTTTCTACCGAATCTGCCTATATCCAGGTTCCTAACCTATGCTCTATTCTTTTTAATAACTTTAGCTGATAATTTAAGATGAGGCCCCACCTGCACTACAGGAAATTAGCATTGTAGTGCTCAGTCTTCTGTAATGTTGAGTGGTGGGTTGGATATCTTGATCCATGAAGTTAACACCTCAAAGTGTAGCAAGTATGCTGGCCATTCACCCTCCTGCCACATTCCCTTCTGCTGATTTTTCACCCAGTATTTGTTGGATGGAAAGAAGGCTGGTTAGTTTGATCATACTGCCTCACTCTGTAGCATTTTCATTAGCAGGAGGTCACTTTTAAGAAACATTTTCCCCATCTGCTCCCACCTCCTGTCCTATTGATTTCTATTAAGGTTTGATACCCTGCCTTACATGAAAAATCTGTTGTCTTTGTTTTTTCTCATTTTCTCTTATGCTTGAAAATAAGAGACCACTCTTGGATTCTGCTGTTTCCTAGTAGATATCATCATTACAATTTAGGATTCCATAATTAATGCCAGTTGTGTTATTGAAAGAACCTGCAGCCGGGTCAACAGATCCCATGTGTTTTCAGGGCTTGGTTCTGAAGAATGCAATCCACTGAATATGAGCATCGAGGCAGAGCTGGTCATCGAACAGATGAAAGAACAACATCACAGGGAGTTGTGTCACCTAAGACTGGAGCTTGAAGATAAAGTAAGACCTTCTTCTCAATCCTGTTCTCTGATTTCTTTGAGCTCTGACAAGCTTTTGCATGTACGACACTCTCCATTCTTTTTTCTCCCAGAGCAGCACTTTCTGTACATTTCCTCATGCATCTGGGTGGCTACCAGGAACTCACTTCCTCAGGATGCTTTCACAGGCCAAGGGGCCTTTGAGGGCTCTTCTTCTTAGGAGAGAGATTCTTAAAACTGGAATATCTTCAGTCCTAGCCAGCATGGAGCTTAAAGGTCATTACATTATTTCCAACTCACTAAAAAAAAACTTTAAAAAAACCAAAAAAGTACTTTGATACAGCATTACCTCCTAAATTAGGTACAAGTTCTGAATCTTGGTTTTCAAAACCCTTTACCGTATTGCTTTAGGTTATATTTGCAGTCTTCTCTTTTATCATCCTTTGAGTTACTTCATCTTCCAGCCAGACCAGGTGGTTTGCTGCTCTTCATCAAACTGTCCTCTTTTGCTCATGCTATTCCATGCTATGTTATTATTTCTTTCTACCCCTTGAAAGTCTACTTAACCTTCAGAGCTTACATCAGATGCTACCTCTTATATTCCTGAATTCTCCCAACCAAACATGATTTTCACCTCCTTGGAGTCCCCAGGTTACACTGTAGGTATTTTTCCTATACATGTTTTTAAATGTTTTATTCTAACTGGTAGTACACTTTCTTTATATTTGTCATAACCATGTCTAGAGAAGGGGCTATGTCTTATCCAACTTGTGTCCCCATGAGGCCTGCAGAGTCGAATACTTGAATATAATTATCTATGTTAAGACTTTCAGTTTGCAGTTGGAAAGGATGCCTGTGAAGAAATACAGTGTCTATGTGAAGGTCTAGTTAGTTTTAACAGAGTTGTTTAGAAACTAATAAAATTCAACCAATTTACAAAGGAAATCAAACCATGCCTGACTTAAAAATATCTTATTTAATGTGTTTGAATTGTTACTTTAAAACAAAAATAGGAAAACTGAGAAATGTGTTGTAAGAAAAAAGTCTTTACTGCCCCATCGCCTTTCCATGGCCTTGAGTTGAATAACACTGTGGTGGTTTCACTTTCTGGCTTTAGGTGAACTATTATGAAAAGCAGCTAGATGAAACCAAAGTTGCCTTTGAAAAGGAGCAGGAGAACATGAAGCTCAAGTGTGAGAATGAAGTACACATCTTAGAAGAACAAATAAGTGACCTTAAAAATAAAATTGCAGAACTTCAGGGCCAGACAGAGGTACTCAAGGAGGCACAGCACATGGCTATCTGCAGACATGAGGAGGAGAAAAAACAGCTGCAAATGAAGTGGGATAAGGAGAAGGCTCACGTGCAGGAGGAGCTGCGGCTGGAGCATGAGATGGCACTCAGGGCTAGGCTGGAGCAGGTGGAGGAAGGCTTTAACAGAGAGAGGGAAAGACTCGTCCAAAATGGCGCCTGGACAGAGGAGAAGGTGAGGGGCTTGACTCAGAAACTAGAACAAGTTCACCAGGAGCAGCTGAAAAGCCTGGTGGAGAAACACATTCTTGAGAAAGAGGAATTGCAAAAAGAGCTCTTGGAAAAACACCAAAGGGAACTACATGAGGGAAGGTAAGAAAGTGGGGGAAGGAGAGGAGGGGACACCAGTCCTCAGGGGCACCACAAGTCCCAGTTAATAAAGGAGACTTTGAAAAACCAGAAGGTGTAAGCACCCACTTACTGACTAGAATTCTTTTTTAGTTTTTCAACTTGTTTTGTCCTTGTTTAGATATAAGCCTACCTTGGGATTGTTGAAACTTTTTTTTTTTAAGAGGAAAGTTTTTCATTTTTTTTTTATCAGACATATACTTTTTAAGGTTCTGGATGAGGATAAAATTATCACAAATGTGATTTCTTCTTCGTTTAGTCCTGTTGTTTTCTGAGAAAGGCCTTTTATAAGTTATTAGATTCGGGCAAAGTTACATTTTCTCCCAGAGTTATGAAACACTATTTTGTGCTTACTTTCCTCAAGTGAAACCTCAGATGCTTTTGAGGGCTTTGGTGCTTCATACTTTATCTCGGTGGTACTTCATTAAATAGAAAGCAAAACATATATGTATGGTTTATATAACTACATATAGACAGGCAGGGAGTCACTCAGTCTTGTCCAACTCTTTGTGACCCCACAGACTGTAGCCTGTCAGGCTCCTCTATCCATGGAATTCTCCAGGCAAGAATACTGGAGTGGGTTACCATTTCCTTCTCCCAGGGATCTTCCTCACCCAGGGATCAAACCTGGATCTCCTACATTGCAGTCAGATTCTTTACCATCTAAGGCACCAGGGTATACATAATTAAAATGAAAGAATTTTATGTATTTCCCATTTAGGGTTTAGGGTAATATGTATTTGAACATTTAATGAGAAAGCATTGTGAGTTTTTGGCTAAAACTCCATAAATATCTGGGAATATGCCAGAGAATTTGGTTTCTAAATCTTCTTTTTAAATGCAGAGAGAGGTAAGTGAGTCTTTTAAATTAATTATGGCTGCCATTGTTTGGCACTCAGCAATGAGATCCCTTCTGAGTATAGAAATAAGTGAAGACCATTTTTTAGAAAACATTTACATTGTTTGCTTGGCTGCTTCTTCTATGCATGGGAAAATGTTTTTTTGTTTGCTTCTGGAGTTGATGACAGTTTCAGTAATGCTGTATGTTGACCACATTTAGGGAAAAAATGGAAACTGAGTGTAATAGAAGAACCTCTCAGATAGAAGCCCAGTTTCAGGCTGATTGTCAGAAAGTCACTGAGAGATATGAGCACGCCCTGCGGACTCTGGAGGTGCACTACCGCCAGCAGCTGAAGGAGCTCCTGGACCAACAATGTGAGGAGAGGTCCCAGTGGGAGTTTGAGAAGGACGAGCTCACCCAGGAATGTGCGGAAGCCCAGGAGCAGCTTAAAGAGACTCTCCAGAGGGAGAAAGCAACCTCTTTGGTCCTCACCCAGGAGAGAGAGATTCTGGAGAAAACATACAAGGAGCATTTGAATAGTATGGTTGTTGAGAGAGAGCAGCTACTACAGGACCTGGAAGATCTGAGAAACGTGTCTGAAAGTCAGAAAAGTCTCCTGTCCAACCAGATACTTGAGCTGAAGAGCAGTCATGAAAGAGACCTGAAGGACCGTGAGCAGATCCTGTGCCAGGCAGGCACCTCAGAGCAGCTGGTCAGCCAGAGGCTTGAACAGCTGCAAAGGGAACATGACCAGGAGAGGCAGGAAATGATGTCCAAGCTTCTGGTCATGGAGAGTGTCCACAGAGCAACCTGTGAGAAAGCAGATCGAGAGAGGGCTGAGATGAGCACAGAAATCTCCAGGCTCCAGAATAAAATCAAGGAGATGGAGCAGGTAGTGTCTCCTCCCTCCAGGCTTCAGAATAGCTGTCAGGTGATAGGAGGGGAGGAGGCAGAAGAAAATGGTGCCATGTCCCTGCTTCAGCAAGGAGAACAGCTGTTGGAAGAGAATGGAGATGTTCTCTTAAGCCTGCAAAGAGCCCATGAACGAGCAGTGAAGGAAAATGTGAAAATGGCAACTGAAATTTCTAGGTTGCAGCAGAGGCTGCAAAAATTAGAACCAGAGTCAGTAATGTCTTCTTGTTTAGATGAACCAGCTACTGGGCTCTTTGGAAGTTCAGTGGAACAAACAGAGCCATTTTTACAGCCAAACCGAATCAAACAAGCAGAAGGTGGAACCACGCAGCGTATTCTCAGTGACCTACAAGGCGATGAGGTCCGTGACCTCGAAAGTACAGGGACAAGCTCTGGTCAGAGGCAGGTCAGAGTGGAGGAGTCTGAAGCATCAATAGAGAGTTTTTCCGAGCTTGAAAATAGTGAGGAGACCAGAACTGAAACCTGGGACCTGAAGAATCAGGTCGGCCAGCTTCGGGAACAGTTAATGATCTTACGTGCAGACTGCGATCGAGCGTCTGAAAAGAAACAGGACCTACTGTTTGATGTTTCTGTGCTAAAAAAGAAACTGAAGATGCTTGAAAGAATTCCTGAGGCTTCCCCGAAGTATAAAGTGTTATACGAAGATGCCAGTAGAGAAAATGAATGTCTTCAGGAAGAGCTGAGGATGATGGAGACACGCTATGATGAAGCACTAGAAAGTAACAAAGAGCTCACTTCAGAAATGTTCAGATTACAGGATGAGCTAAAGAAGGTTGAAGAAATGACTGACACATTCCTTAGCCTGGAAAAGAGTTACAATGAGATCAAAAGAGAAAATGAGGAACTGCATGTTCTGGTTTTGAGACTTCAAGGCAAGATTGAGAAGCTACGAGAAAGAGCAGCACTGCAGTGTGACTGCTTCTCCTTATGGGAAGCCCATTTAGATAACCTGGAAGTCGGACCTGATGAAAAGGTCTTTGAACTAAACCAAACACTGGATGAGCGCATACCAAATGTTATGAGCGTGCACCATATTATAGAAGAACATTTGTATCAAGAAAACCAGTACCGAGAACAAGAGAATACACAGCTCTTAGAGAAAGTAAAAGCACATGAAATTGCCTGGCTACATGGAACACTCCAGACACATCGAGACAAGCCTGGAGCACAGAACCGAGTTATACTGGAGGAAAACACTGCTCTCCTCGGCCTTCAAGACAAGCATTTTCAGCACCAGGCCACCATCGCAGAGTTAGAACAGGAGAAAAAAAAGCTGCAGGAGCTGACTAGAAAGTTGAGGGAAAGAGTCACTGCTTTAGTCAAGCAAAAGGATGTACCTTCTCAAGGAGAAAAGGAGGAAGAGCTGAAGGCAATGATGCATGACCTGCAAATCACATGCAGTGAGATGCAGCAGAAAGTTGAGCTTCTGAGGTAATGTATGCACCTTCTGCACTTCACGGAGTCGCACAGAGCACCTCACCAAATCTAACTTCTGCTGCTTGCTGTGCCTAGAAAAACTAACCTGTTAGTCTTCACAAAGAGAGCAGTACTTTAGACTTCCTTCTGCTTCTGTGTTGTATTAACAAGTAGAATAACCCAGCCTAGGAGGCATTCCTTCCTCTATAGGAAATCAGTGTTGTTCATTTGGGGGTGAAAGTTCATAATGGAGACTGTTTGCTGTTTAACCACATGCATCATCATTGTATGTCGTCTTTAACTCTCTTCTAGCACTTCATTTGGATGGACAGACTTTTTTCCTTTGGCTAAATGTTATTTTCCTCATTTTGATGAAGCAAGTTATATGAGAATGAATGCCTTTTGTGTATTATTAACTTACTTGGTAGATAAGAACTTTCTTCTTATACTAATATGGGGAAAAAATGTTGTTTCATGGCCTATAGTTTTTCACTTACATCACTTAAAGTGCATGCTGATATTCTATAGATATTGGAAATTCATCTTAGAACATACAATTTTTTGAGGAGCTATCAGATTTTAATGTGCTGAAAGAACAAAGACAAATATGATACTAATTTGAACCACTGGTCACTTGACTTTATAAAATATCATAGCAATAGTCGTCTAACAAATTTGGTTCAAAAAAATTGTAGAATTTACATCATGTCTGAAATATCTTAATGATATGGGGGAAAAAAAACAAAATAATTCTAGGTGTAGTCTTTCCTCCTTTTATTTTAGACCGTTCTTAGTTCCAAAAATCATAATGAGATGAAAGAAATTAGAAGGTAACTGTTAGTGTACATGTTTTGATATGTCCCTTTCATTTATGTAGTGAATTTTCTTTGTCTAGGTACCTTGGGGTTTAAAACTAAAGCTCATACAGCTTAGTGATATGGCTTTTGTCTTTGAGGAGCAGGGAGGACTTGAGACTGAAATACAAAGAGTTATGTGCTCAAAGCAGTATGAGAAAGTCAGCAAGTAGGATGGGTACTGAGTCTCTTTTCTGTCTCAATGCTTAAGTGTTTTAGTCACACTTCCCTAATGTTTTTTAGTAAAATTCTTACTCCCCAAAAGGAATGAGTCACTGTCATAGCTTGATTTCCAAGTACCAAGAGACATACTAATTTAGGCTTTTCTTTTTAACTGGTATGGAATATGGATTTAATTGGAAGTTACTAGAAAGTGTTTTCCAAAGATGCCAGATGATGGCCTTTTTATAACTATTTTTTAAAAATCTCTGTACTGCAGATATGAATCTGAGAAGCTTCAAGAGGAAAATTCTATTTTGAGAAATGAAATTACTACTTTAAATGAAGAAGACAGTATTTCTAACCTGAAATTAGGGAAATTAAGTGGATCTCAGGAAGAAATGTGGTAAGATATATACTTAAATATTCTAAAGGCATTTTTGCAAGGACTAAAACTGTGGTACTTCAGTGTTTAAAGCCTAACTCTTAAGTTATATTTTCATTGTCCCTTTAGGCAAAAAATAGAAACTGTAAAACAGGAAAAAGCTGCAGTTCAGAAGATGGTTGAAAATTTAAAGAAACAGGTAAGAGGTATTTCTCAATGTTTCCTGATTCTAAAATTTTCTTTTTTTAAATTTGAAATTTATAGCACATGCCACTGGAAACGTAGCCAGTAATGATAAGGTTGTAACTCTGAGTTTCAAAATGGAAACTTACTTCATGCTAATTCTAAATTCAGTTTCTATTTTTTGAAAATATATTTATTATTTTCAAAATGTGTATACATTATTTCTAGACTCTGGGTATTTAATACAAGCCATATAATCAGTGGAAATGGGGAGATGATAACCTCTAAACCAAACCTATGAAAAACTAGCTCTATCCCTTATGTGTTTGTTTTTTTTAATTGGTGGAAAATTGCTTTACAATTTTGTGTTAGTTTTTGCCATACAGCAACATGAACCAGTCATAATTTTATATATACATATTTATCCCTTCCTTCTTGAGCCTCCCTTCCCTCCCGCTATCCCACATCTCTAGGTCATCACCGAGTACCAGGCTGGGTCCCTGTTATTTAGCAACTTCCCACTAACTATCTGTTTTACACATAATAGTGTATATATGTCAATGCTATTTTCTGAGTTCATCACACCCTCACCTTCTCCTGCTGTGTCTACAAGTCCATTCTCTACTAGGTTCATCAGTACCATTTTTCTAGATTCCATATATAAGTGTTAATGCACGATATTTGTTTTTCTCTTTCTGACTTCACTCTGTATAAAAGGCTCTAGGTTCATCCACCTCACTACAACTGACTCAGATTTGCTTCTTTTTATGTCAGAGTTATATTCCATTGTGTAAATGTACCACAACTTCTCTATCTGTTCATCTGTCAGTGGACATCCAGGTTGCTTCCATGTCCTGGCTATTGTAAAATGCTGCAGAGAAATTGGGATACATATGTCTTTGAGAATGGTGGTTTTCTCAGGGTATATGCCCAATAGTGGGATTGCTAGGTCATATGGTAGATTTAGTCTTTTGAGGAATCTCCATACTGTGTTCCATCATGGCTGTATCAGTTTATATTCCCACCAACAGTGCATAAGGGTTCCACTCTCTCTACTTCCTCTCCAGAATTTATTGTTTGTAGATTTTTTGATGATGACCATTCTGACTGGAGTGAGGTGATAACTCATTGTAGTTTTGATTTGCATTTGTAATAATGAGTGATGTTGAGCATCTTTTCACGTGTTTATTAGCCATCTGTATGTCTTCTTTGGAGAAATGTCTGTTTAGGGCTTCTGCCCATTTTTTGATTGGGCTGTTTGTTTTTCTGATATTAAGCCATATGAGTTGCTTATATATTTTGGAGATTAACCCTTTGTCAGTTGCTTCATTTGCAATTATTTTCTCCCATTCTGAGGGTTGTCTTTTCATCTTGTTTATAGTTTCCTTTACCGTGCAAAGGCTTTTAAGTTTTATTAGGTCCCATTTATTTACTTATGTTTTTATTTCTATTAATCTAGGAGGTGGGTCAGAGAGAATTTTGCTGTGATTTATGTCAAAGAGTGTACCGTCTGTGTTTTCGTCTCAGAGTTTTATAGTTTCTGGCCTTACATTTAAGTCTTTAATCCATTTTGAGTGTATTTTTGTGTATGGTGTTAGGAAGTGTTCTAATTTCATTCTTTCACATGTAGCTGTCCAATTTTCCCAGCACCACTTCTTGAAGAGGCTGTCTTCTCTCCTTTGTACATTCTTCACTCCTTTTTCAAAGATAAGATGCCCATAGGTGCTTGGGTTTATTTCTGGGCTCTCTATCTTGCTCCATTGGTCTATATATCTGTTTTTGTGCCAGTACCATACTGTCTCAAGGACTGCAGCTCCTCTTGTGGTTTTCATTTAGGTTAGCCCCTTCCTCTTTCTTCAGCATGATTAAAAGCAGTAGGTTAAGAATAGAATTTTACAGATATAGAGTACTAGTTAGTCCATGTATATTTTCACAGAATTATGATTTATTTAGATAGTGTGTGCCATTCAATGCCCAATTTGTATAATCTCAACAATGTGCAGTTGTGTGAAGAAAGGCCATTTGAGAATCAGTCTGAAGCAGTCAAAAGACAAGGACATTCTGGGAAAAGAGTATTTTCAGCATTTGAAATAGACAAGGTGTTAACATCCAATATATATTTTGTACTCTTACAAATTGCAAAACCCAATTGAAAATGGATAACTGATATGAATGGTCAAGACAGAAAAAAGAGCACATATAAAAAGAAAGTTAGCCTCATTATTCATTAGGGAAGGGCAAATTAAATGTTTCCCGTTTTTGCATATCAGATCAGTAAAAATTAAAGATTGATCTTGTCTAGTATTAAAAGGGAGTGAGAAAATGAATCTACTTATACATTGTTGATAGAACTATAAGTTGGTAGTGCTATGAAGAACACATTTTGGGGATGTCAATCAAAACAGTGATATATAAACATACCTTCTAACCCAGCAGCCCCACTTCCAAAAATGAGATGCTAAATACAAAATGCCACCATGTATAAATGAATTTTCCAAAAGATTGTTTTTTTATCAATATGAGAATGGATGAATGCAGTATGGAATGTCTTGCTGCATGGAATACCTCACAGCCACATAAAAATATAGCATGTGCCAGTTTCTGAATGCACTGATTTGGAAAGATAAGAGTCTATAAGATATTATAAGTGGAGAAAGCAGAGTATCCAAACATCTGAAATTATGCAAATTTTCGATCTAAAGAAGAAAAACACTATGTGTATATGTGTCTGTGAAAGTGAAAGTCGCTCAGTCATGTCTGACTCTTTGCAACCCCGTGGAATTCTCCAGGCCACAATACTGAAGTGGGTAGCCTTTCCCCTCTCCAGGGGATCTTCCCAACCCAGGGATTGAACCCAGGTCTCCTGCATTACAAGCAGATTCTTTACCAACTCAGCTATCAGTGAGGCCCTCATATGGGTTTGTATATGCATCGAAAACAATCTGGAGGGAGATGCATCCCTGTGGACAGTGGCTACCCCTGTGGAGTGGGATTGGACAAGAGTGTCTAATTGACTTTGTCATAATGAGTATGTATTGTGTCTGCTATTAAATGTGTATGTGTGTGTATATATATGTATATATATATGTACATAGAGAGGGTAAAAGAATTAATCTCTAAATAAGCTTTTTTAGCAGAAGTAGGATAACAAATTTTAAACACTTATTTCAATTTTAATTAGATTTCAGAATTAAAAACCAAAAACCAGCAGTTGGATTTGGAAAATATGGAGCTTAGCCAAAAGAACTCTCAGAATCAGAAAGAGCTGCAAGAACTTAATCAACGTCTGGCAGAAATGCTAAGCCAGAAGGACAAAGAGCCAGGACACAGTGCATGTGAGGAATGGGAACAAGAAAAGTCTAATCTCAAAGAAGAACTGGAACACTGTAAATTGCAGGTATGGTCTACAGCTACTCTATAGCCTTTCTGGACGAAATCCCAATTAAAAAAATAAATGCTTATATTTAATTTCTTATACATTTAAGTCCTAATAATTAAAACAGTGTAGTGTTGGCACATGAGTAGAGAGATGAATAGAAAGTCTAGAACTAGACCCAGATACAAATGAAAACGTAGTATATAGCAAAGATGGGTTCTCAAATCACTGGGGTACACATGGACTTTTTAATAAGTGGTGCCTGGACAACTCAATAGACATTCAGAATTAAAGTCAAAAGACAGCTTATAAACTGGGGAAAAAAATATTTGCATCATATGCCACAACTGCTGCTGCTGCTGCTGTCGCTTCAGTCGTGTCCGACTCTGTGCGACCCCATAGACGGCAGCCCACCAGGCTCCCCCGTCCCTGGGATTCTCCAGGCAAGAACACTGGAGTGGGTTGCCATTTCCTTCTCCAATGCAGGAAAGTGAAAAGTGAAAGTGAAGTCGCTCAGTCGTGTCTGACTCTTTGCGACCCCATGGACTGCAGCCTACCAGGCTCCTCCGTCCATGGGATTTTCCAGGCAAGAGTACTGGAGTTGAGGTGCCATCACCTTCTCCGCATATGCCACAAAGAGTGGGGCTAATATTCCTACTATGTAAAGAACTCTTAAAAAATCAAAGGACTTAGGATCAAAATCTGATAGCAAAATGGGGGGAAATGCATGAACAAAATAGTCACACACAAAGAAAAAGAGATAAAAATGGCTGTCAAACCTATGAAAAAATATTCAAAGTTACTCAGAATTAGAGAAATGCAAATAAAGCAACACTGATATCTCATTTCTCACCTATGAGATTGGCAACAATTTAAAAATATAACAACACATTCTGTTGGCACAAGTTTGGAAAATCAGGCACTTTCATACATTGCTGGTGGGATATAAACTGGTACCATATTTCTGGAAGGAAATTTGGCAATATCTAAGGAATGATGCTAAAGCTGGAACTCCAGTACTTTGGCCACCTCACGTGAAGAGATGACTCATTGGAAAAGACTCTGATGCTGGGAGGGACTGGGGGCAGGAGGAGAAGTGGACGACAGAGGATGAGATGGCTGGATGGCATCACCGACTCAATGGTTGTGAGTTTGAGTGAACTCCGGGAGATGGTGATGGACAGGGAGGCCTGGCGTGCTGTGATTCATGGGGTCACAAAGAGTCAGACACGACTGAGTGACTGAACTGAACTGAACTGAACAAAATTATATATGTACTTACTTGTATGCTAGCAATCTTACTTCTAGGAATTTACCCTAAAGATATTCCTCCAAAAATATGAAATTCACATGCACAGGGTTGGTTATTCATTGCAGCATTGTTTGTAACTGCAAAGTATTGGAAACAACCTAGATGCCCACACATAGGAGAGTTGTTGGATAAATGCAATGGAGTCGCACCATGGAGGAGTATTATACAGGTTTAAAAAAAGAAAAAGAATGAATGAGAAAGATCTCTTGGTATGAAATTATTTCCAGGACACACTAGAAATGGGTGAAAAAGGAAAAGCTGAAAAGCGTATCTAAGAGTCTCTCTAGTATGTCTCCAACCATGTAAGAAAGAAGGGGATATTAGACAACACACATGTATTTGTGTAAAAGAAATATAGAATTTTTGGAAAAGAAATACAGGAATGATAAACCAGGTAACTAAAGAGATGCTTCTGTATAGGGGCAAATGGGAAAGGAATGCAAGAGAGGTATGGGGATGTGATAGCAGGGATGAGGAAGGGAGTGCCACTTCTGAGAACCTTTTCATATAGTCCGATGCTTAGAACCATAGTCATGTTTCACACTCTCTTCACATACCCCCTCAAATAAACAAGCAAAACCAATCCAGAAAATAAAGATCAGGGGAGGGGGGAACTAAATGGAACACAAACACTAACAAGTGAACCTAACAGTGTTATGAGTGGATAACATAACCATGATGTGGAAGAAAATAAGCAGTTTAGAAATTAGTATCTTGACTGTACATGGTAAGGTTAAGACAAAAGGAAGTGTACATAAATGCCACAATAGTCACTAAATGTATTTCTCAGGAGGGTGTATGTTAGTGATTCTGGAACTACTCCGTGTATACCAGAATTGAACAAATAAGTAAATACATTGTAGATAGTAAGAACTGAGTTTCTCATTTTGGGACAAGGAGGTTGGAAGTGGGGAAACTAGGAAGGCTAAAATGAACCTTCTGATGTTGGATTGGAATTTGAGTTAATAGAATAAACTCATTATTTGTTTAGTGTATAGGCAGATACAGAAATGTAGATGTGTGTATATGAATGGAGCACCCAAATATTGGTTTCTGAACACTGTTCTCCTATATGAGAAACCCGGGCTTCTTGGAGAGATGATTGATCCCAAGGCTGGTGAAGGGTCAATTCAAAATGAGCCTGGAACATCTCATGGTGCCAGAAAGAAAAAGGTACTCCCGAAAAAAATGGGTCATGTCAAAAGGACAGGACACAACCTGAAGAAGCTCCTAATGGCCAAAGCTGAAATAATTTGATCAACAAAATAAAGCATAGCACAAAATAAGCATAATTATAAAATACAGAATGAAATGAGTATCTGTAGGTCTGTACTGTTAGAATAGGTAAATAAAGGGGAGAGAAATAACAGATCTTCCTTACAATAGAATTCCAATTAATAAATATAGAAGGAAGGAAGGAAATAGCAAGTCTTCATTAAGCAAATACCAAAGTAGTAATTGTTGATAAAATCCACTGATAGACACTAAAATTAATAAGCAAATGCTTAAGAAAAAACACAGTTTGCATGGTCTCAAAGCATCTGCCCCCCAGAGAAAGATAGTAACTTTACAGTGGAGAATCTTCAAAAATAAACTTAAGAAATCACGTTTATGCCATTTTAGTGGAAAGTTTGTTAAAAGATAGTTTTGGTTAGTTCCATTGAGTACAAATGATCTTAAAACTGTGTGTCATTGAGTATGTACTATTTTTTCCTTAATGCTGCCTTTTGTGACCTTATTAAGTTTCCCTAGGCTAAATGAGTGTGTTATTTGACTTTTTAATTTTTTTTCCTTAGTCTTCCACTTTAGTGTCTTCTTTGGAGGCAGAACTTTCTGAAGTTAAAATACAGACTCACATCGTGGAACAGGAAAACCTCCTTCTCAAAGATGAATTGGAGAAAGTAAAACAAGTAAGACTGTGTGCAGCTTAGGTGGGGGCAAGGAGATACGTGTGGGAGTCATAGAATAACATGCACCAGATTGTCTTTTTTATTTTAGCCATTGAGAGTCCCTTTTACTGAATCCTGTTAACTAGCTTATTGCTTAGTGAAGTTCAGGGCTTGCAATACAAATCTAATTTATAAGAGCTCCTATCACTAATTCTCCAAATGTTGTTCTAGTTATATAACTTATGTGTGTTGTAGGCTGACATTCTATTAATTTACTATAAATGAATCCCAGCCACTTCAGTTTAAGAAATGTGTTGCTCTACCTTCGCCCAGCCAGGTGTTAAGGTAATATAAATTTGCTTAAAAAACTGGTGACTTTCTTGCTAATAACTTTAATAACTATTCACTCAGATTTGTGAGACCCAGGTTCTCCCTTTTTCTCATAGTGAGTTTGAGGCATCTATCTTGGGCAGAAGAATAGATTCTAGAGCATTATGAGGGATGTGGTCTCACCTATGAATTTGGCTTTAAAAAGCATATTTCAAAGTTTCAAGCAAAGACCTAATTTTAAGTCCACCTTAAAATTTATATGCTGAACATTGTCCAATTTTATTCTTTATTCTGAATTTTTCAGTGAGTACATGAATTTCTCAGTTTATGCAATCTTGATGTATAATAGAATTTAGTTTTTCCATTTTATTTGTTTCACCAAAGGAGTACTTTAATACCGTGATATCTTTAGATTATAAAATTCTCTTGTATCTATCCAACCTATGAGCATAAAGGTGTCCTTCTCTGAATGCTGAAATAGAGTCTGTACCACTGGGTATGTTATGTTTGCATTGATCCCTAATTGACATCCATAAGTCTTGATTTCCTAATAAGATTTTAGACTCAGGGAATTTGTATCTCTTCCAGTGCCTAATAGAGTACGGGTATCTATTAGGTGCTTTATAAGAACCTTTTCCAGTCAGATGCTGCTGTGCAAGGTATAGCTGTCCTGCCATAGCAGAAGCTGTCGGCCCATATAAACATTCCAGAAGTTAAAAGGGCCTTCTGTGTTATATAAGTATTCCAGGACTGTTATTACCAAATTTATCCTAATTAACTTGGGCATGCTTTTCTCCTTTTTCTTTTTCTGTTGTTCAACCTTTCGGACAATAATGATGGGTCCCGTGTCCAAGCATGGGAAATGTATGTGCTGTGATTTTGCCAAGTTATGGATCAAAAGAAAAGGAGCAGAGTTGAGAGTAAAGCAACATGATCAGGACATCATTTTGGCACATTTTTCTTGCATGTGAGCCCTTTTGCTCTTGGTAGGAAGTTGTTCATGGTCCCTGGACTCTTGGATCACAGGAGTATGATGGTGTCAGCCTGTTGTTGCTGCCATACAGCTTGGACCTAGAAAGCACATGCTGCTCTGTATGACATAATCATTTCTTGTTCACAAAATAGTTTTGTTTGTATTATCTGTTGCACTGAAAAACACGAATAGCACCGGCAGTAGTCACATGACAGTCTGTAGACACCCAAAATGGTACCAGGCTTTGTGAGGGTCTGGGGATAGGGAGGCAAGGTAGTGAGTAAAGGACAAAAGTCCTTTATTAACCTGTGCCCAGGTACATAGATTTTCCTTCATCTTTCTGACTTGTTTAGATTTGTAAATTATGCTGAATTTGTTGCCAGTTGAAGACAAGATTCAATCCTTAACGTCTGTTTTGTTATACTGTTCCAAAAGACCTTCAGATAAAATGTTAAAGGTGGCCATAAAATCATGACAGTAAATAATTGAAAATTGAAAGCCAGGTGAAACAGAGGGAGATGGAAAACATATGAACTCTAAAAGTGTAAGAAACAGACTCTTTAAGGCAGTGTTTGTGGGGGGTGGAGACTGCTCCCACACACCAAGATGTTTGGCAGTATCTGGGGTCACATTTGGTTTCCACACTGGGTATACGAGGCAGGGAGTGTGTGCTACTGGAATCTAATAGATAATGCCTGGGATGTTGTCAGCCATCCTACAGTGCATAGGACAGTGCCCCATGACAAGAAATTACCTGGCCCTGAGGGTCAGTAGTGCTGAAGTTGATGATGAAAAGGAACAAAAAGTTTTTGGTTTATCGTGATTCCATAAAATGCAGAAGAAGCAAGTATGTCCATACCAGCAACATTTTCCTAAGCCAGTCAATTTAAGCATCTCCCAAAGTGAAGGGTATGTAAAATGAGCTGAAAAAGACTGATTGATTTATCTTTAAACTTGCCTTTGTGTTGCTTGATACATTATATGTGGTTGATGCCAATTCTGTATTCTTGATTGAAAAAAGATTTTTTTTCTAGTTAAAAAAGAATGAGGAAAATGTTTTGTCACATGTACCCAAGTTAAATTGATGACAGAATGGCAATATGTTATTTATTTTATACGGAAGGTAAAACAGAAGGCTGAGACCATTACTTAACAATGTCTGGTAGATTTTGCCTGAGCAGACATTTCAGCAGTCAATTGGAGAATTGAGAGAAGCAGGGAACATTTTTGTCAAAGTTAATTATAGTCCCCTGGAGTGTATATGTCCTTGGAAATAGATAGGGAAATGGCAACAGCCATGAAAATGTTCTGTCTATAAATAACATTCATGAGATGTGATGGGTGGGCTCATTTGTTTATCCCTTGCAGCTCTGCAGATGTCCTGATCTCTCTGACTTCCAGCAAAAAATTTCTAGTATTTTAAGCCACAATGAAAAACTGCTGAAAGAAAAGGAAGCTCTAAGTGAAGAATTAAATATCTGTGTTGATAAGGTAATAAAAATAAGACTTTACCATCATCATATGGTATGTACCATAATGAACATTTCTGTAATGCCAGTGGCATATGGGCCCACTCTGTTAGCCTAAAAGTCTTCTAGAACAGCATTTTGCTGGCATTTTGTGACCTTAGAGCTCCTGAAGCCATTAGTTTTGTTTCTTTTATTGAAGTATAGTTGATTTACAATAATGTGTTAGTTTCAGGTATACAACAAAGTGATTTGGCTATGTGTGTGTGTGTGTGTCTGTGTGTGTGTGTGTACTTCTTTTATTGGATTCTTTCCCATTATAGATTATTACAAGATATTGAATATAATTCCCTGTGCTATATAGTAAATCCTTATTTATTTTATATATAGCGGTGTATATCTGTTAGTCCCATACTCCTAATTTATCCCTCCCACTCTTCCCCTTTGGTAACCATAAGTGTGTTTTCCATGTGTGTGTCTCTTTCTGTTTTGTATTAATAAGTTCATTTGTATTATTTTTTTAGATTTCACATATAAGTGATATCATGTAATATTTGTCTTTGTCTGTCTGACTTGCTTCACTTGGTATTATAATCTCTTGGCCCATCCCTGTTGCTACAAATGGCATTATTTTACTTTCTGATGGCTGAGTAATATACCGTGGTGTATTTGTATACCACATGTGTATTTATAATCCATAAAAATTTTAGGATTATTTGTTCTAGTTCTGTGTAAAAAAGTCATCAGTAATTTGATAGGGGTCACATTAAATCTGTAGCTTGCTGAAGCCATGATTTTAACAGGAGTCTAGATTAGTTGTTTAATAAATGTTAAATACAGTAATATAAAGATTGTCTCATTTTAATAATTATTGCTACTTAATATATATTACTTAAATATATCACTAGTTTGCTTACATATAACATGAATATTATGTATTTAACAATCTGAAGCCCATTACATAGTTACTTTTTTTTCTACAATATTTTCCCTGCCAAATCCAGAAACACTGCTTTTGTTACATCTGCCTTAATAGACGCTCTCTGTTTTCTTATTGTGGCACACTCTTGGGATTTCTAATTGCCTTCCAGCCCTTCATGTCTCACCCACAAAACATGAGGCAATGAGAAAGAAAAATGGAAATCCCCAAAGAAAAGAGGCTCTTCAAAATTAAAGTAGAAAAGAGAGTCAAGGAAACGTTTGTCTTTTACCTTGCCCCAATCCACTATGTAAAGAGATGGTACTTGATGGAGGCATATGAATTGAGGCTAGACATATTTGCAAAAATGCTGTTTCCTCTTTTCTTTTCCTGAAACAGTTGGCAAAATCAAGTCTTTTAGAGCACAGAATTGCTACTATGAAGCAAGAACAGAAGTCTTGGGAACACCAGAGTGAAAGCTTCAAGTCACAACTAGTGGCTTCACAGGAAAAGGTATGTGGACAATTCTTGTTTCATCCACATAGTTAATTTTTTCCTATATCTTCCAGCAGAACTCCAAGTCGAAACAATATTCTAAGTGGATGTGGTCTAAAAGAGTTCAGAATGATTCAATTTAACTAATATTTGACACATGTTACAGTATAATAAAATAAGTTGAACAGTGTTTCCTCCAAAGTTCATTATTATGAAATAATCATGAGATTATCTCATCACTGTGAGATTATTTACTTATGAAAGGTTAAGAATAGTGTGCAAAAATGACGTCTTATTTCTAATTTAGAATTAGCATTTCTAAGGCAGGTTCATGCCCTATTATAGTTAAAGATATCTGTTGACATTCCATTTACCAATTTAAATTTTTAAAAATTGGAATATAAATGAGATATTAGCATGGAGTAGGGTTCTACAAAGATATGGTTTTATTTTAAACTGAGAGGTCCTTTGCAAAACAACACCACAGTCTAAAATGTAATTTCTACAAAATTCAGTAAAATTATCTATTGTGATGCCAGCTGGTACTCCTTAGTTCTGTAAGATGTCACTTGATAATACACCAGATGACTGGACCAGCAATACCTTGCTCAAGGTATATTTCATTATTCTCTTAAATATAACGTAACATCCTGTAAAGATACATAATATCCTGGTTTGCCCTGAGCAACTGAAAAGAGCTGGATGTAGTAAGTAGAAACAGAAGGGACTTTGAAGTTCTTTGTCTTAGTTCATTCATACATGCACATGCTATAGCTGAGACCATGAGGATTTGTCATTTGTTCTGATGTAGGTTCAGAATTTAGAAGACACTCTCCAGAATGTAAACCTACAAATGTCCCGAATTAAATGTGATCTACGAGTGACTCAGCAGGAAAAGGAAGCTTTAAAGCAAGAAGTGATGTCTCTACACAAGCAACTTCAGAATGCCAGTGACAAGGTAATTTCTTTTCTTTATTGAGGTATAACTTTATACAGTAAAATGCACACAGTTTTAGTTTATAACTTATTTTTACACATATATATGTATCTATATATAAATGTTCATTTTACCTAGAAATGTGTGTATGTATGTTTGTGTCACCACCTCCTAGCTCAAAATAAAGAACATTTCCAGCACCTAGTAGGCTCTCTTGTGCCCTCTTCAGTTGACAACCCCAAGGGAATGACTTTTCTACCTTCTGCCACCATAGGTTAGGGGTGCTTGTTTCTGAACTTCACATAAATGGAACCATAGTGACAAGCTAATTTTTTATATTGTGCAAGTCAAAAGACCATGGGTGAAAACATTTTGATATTATAGAAAGTGTCTCATTTTAATATATCACAATGCTGCTTAATCTGTTTGCAAATAAATTAAGAATAATATATGTAGACAGCATATTAAAAAGCAGAGACATTACTTTGCCAACAAAGGTCCGTCTAGTCAAGGCTATGGTTTTTCCAGTAGTCATGTATGGATGTGAGAGTTGGACTATGAAGAAAGCTGAGCACTGAAGAATTGATGCTTTTGAACTGTGGTGTTGGAGAAGACTCTTGAGAGTCCCTTGGACTTAGAGGAGATCCAACCAGTCCATCCTAAAGGAGATCAGTCCTGAATATTCATTGGAAGGACTGATGCTGAAGCTGAAACTCCAATACTTTGGCCACCTGATGTGAAGAAGTATCTCATTTGAAAAGACCCTGATGCTGGGAAAGATTGAAGGTGGGAGGACAAGGGGATGACAGAGGATGAGATGGCTGGATGGCATCACTGACTCAAAGGACATGAGTTTGAGTAAACTCCAGGAGTTGGTGATGGACAGGGAGGCCTGATGTGCTGTGGTTCATGGTGTCACAAAGAATAGGACACGACTAAGCGACTGAACTGAATTGATGTATGTCAGCCTTGGGTAGATGTTAAGATTTTGTCCTACCATAAAAATTGGCGCTAAATTCAGCTACTTTATATCTTGCTGATACTTTTTTTTAACTGTGGTTTTTTAAAAAAACAAAATAGTTTCCGTTTTAAAAAATGACTTTGGGGCTGAAATGTTTTTCAAAATAAGACTGTACCGTTTTCGTTTTCATGTTTTGGCTTGAAAAGCAAAAGGCTTATCAGTTGTGATACCTTAAAAAAAATTTTTTTTAAAGCATCTTTCAGTATCAAAAAAATCACTGTGGTAGCTTAAAGCATATTCCTGAGTTCAAGCCTCAATTATATGGATGATACGTGCTTTGGATTCTAAAAAAGAATATGATTGCATACGTGAAAATGAAAGTAGAGTTTGGCATGTGAACCCTTTCAAGTTAGCTGTGCATTTCAGAGTTCTCTTTGTGTCCTATGTTTACCAAAATAATGTTTATATGGATTCAAAGCATAACTTCATAAGAATGAGGTAATCTTTAAGGACACTAGTCTCCATGCACTTGGGTCCTATGTGGAACTGGGCATTGCCCTACAATCAGCTTTGCTATTAGATTTGATAGAGCTGTTTTGCCAAAGACCATTTAAAACAGAATTTCCAAACCTTTTTTTAAAATAAAAAACTCAAGAATATTGTTTTACTTTTATCTATATACACCTGTGCTCACTCACATTAGAAGACACTCAAAAAAGAAATCACCTTGTTTTTTAAGGCTTAACTCTGTTAATTCTCTCTTAAGAACCGGGCCCCAGAAATAGGCATCCATCCATCAGGATTCCATAACCAACAGCAAAGGCTGTCCTGGGACAAGCTGGATCACCTGATAAATGAGGAACAACAGCTACTTTGGCAAGAGAATGACAGAGTCCAAACCATGGTACAGAACACCAAACCGGAACTCATACACTCCCGGGAGAAGGTAACTTGAAAAGTTGCACGTGGTAGCTTAGGTTTGTAAGTCAATGTTTGATATGATTGCAGTGATTCTAGGGTATGGATTTGAGTATTCTGGTGTGGCAAACTTATTTTAAGAATGTATAATTTATCATTTACTTGCAATATAATTTTATCATGATATGTTTATATACTATTTTTTGTATAAGCAGTTCTATATTAAATCTGTGACTTTATAAATGGAAATTATGTTAACCATACATTCCTCCCTCATTCAAATAGGCTAGCCACCAAGACTGGTAGTACAAAAATGGCAAAACTAAACTCAAATCTTGTTGGTCTAACTCCTTGTAAGAGGAAAAGTTGCCCCTCTTTAAAGACTCAGCATTTCAAGGTTAGAATGGTATTTAAAGATCATTTTTTCGGCTGATGTTTAAATGCTTTACCTCTGCTGAGTAGTCAAGCAATTATTTTTTAATTTATTTTTAATTGAAGGATAATTCCTTTACAATGTTGTGTTGGTTTCTGCCATACATCAATATGAACGAGCAACTATTTTTAACCTATGCTTAAATAAATCTTTTGAGAAAGAACTCTTAGGAGTCACAGATATTCACTAGAACTCCTACCCTGTGCCAGAAACTGCTATCACTAAAGTTGCAGTGTTGAACAAGACTAAACATGGTCGCTGTCTTCATGGAACTTAGCTGATGTAAATGCACTGTTCAGGTGTGAACAGTCCAATACAGACTCAGAGGAACTGTCACCCCCTTCACTCCTAAAAGTTATGCTCACGTCAGGCACACAGGGGCCTACAGATTACGTCTGTTTGCTTGGCGGCCACATTGCTCTGTTGACTCCCAGTGCTTTGGCTGAGCCAGAAGTCCCCTCTTTCCTGTCTGATGCTTAGTGTTGGATCAGGCTAAAAATAGATTAACCTAGAAAGGATCTTTTGAAATCCAAAAAAGTAAGCTTCAAAAATTGGCAGACTTGACTGGAAAAAGCTTTTTTAATACAACAAAACCCAAGCACTGAATAAAAACTTGCATTATGCTAGCTTTTTGTTTTTCCTGGCTGAGTGATTATATTAGCATTTCTTCCCCTTATACTGGTTCTTGTTAGGTTCGTCAGCTGGAATCCAACCTTCCTTCTCCTAAGCACCAAAAACATCTAAATTCATCAGGTACTGTGAAGCCCACAGAGCAGGAGAAGTTGAGCTTAAAGAGAGAATGTGAACAGTTTCAAAAGGAGCGATCTCCTACTAATAGGAAGGTGAGTTTTTGAGTTAATACCACGTGGCTATATGCTGACTCTGATGCATCCCTAAATGTATGTTTCTTCCCCTGAGTGCTTCCAAAGAAATGACTAATGGCATATTTTGGTTCTTCCTTTTATCTGCACTTTTGTCATCTTGTCAAAGCAGTATCATAGTTCTTTTTGATTGAATGATTGCTAAAAAGGAGCAATTTAAGTTTTCATAAAGAAGATGGTTAATCATCTTCAGTAGTATATAAACCTTTCTAAGTTAGTAAAACATATATACCTGAATATTAGGAACATTTTAATTTGGTTAACTACTGCTGTATAATAAAAAGACAAAACATTCATGTCTCAGTTTCTGTAGGTCAGGAATTTGGAAGCAGCTTAATGGAATGATTTTGACTCAGGGTCTTTCCTGAGGTTGCTGTCTAGATTATTAGCTGAGGCTGCAATATCCAAAGGCTTCACTGGTGCTAGAGATCATCCACTTCCAGATTTATTCAGATAACGTGTTAGGAAGAGGCTTCTGTTTTTTGCTGGCTGATTGCCAGAGGCTCAGGTCTTCCCTACCTGGGCCTTTTCTCAGGATGTCGCAATGAGTGATACAAGAGAGAGATTCCAGAAGACCACGATGGAAACTGTAATATGTTTTATAAACCAATCTCAGAAGTCACACAACATCACTGCTGTATTCTATAGGTCACACAGACTAACTCAGGCATAGTGGGGGGAGGGGACCAGGCAAGGGTGTGAGATAGGGATCACTGGGGACCTGCTTAGAGGCTGGCTACCACATGGTTAAACCTCTGTAACATGATTCCCTTTGCTTTGTATTCTTTGTTACATTAAGTTTGAGTTCTAGACCAGTGTTACTGTGGGAGTTCTTGGTATTTGTTTTCCTTTCTTTCTTTTTCTAAACTAAATCTCAAGAGTTTTCACTACAGGCACACCTTGGAGATATTCCGGGTTCAGTTCCAGACAACCACAATAAAGTGAGTCACACAAATTTTTTAGTTTCCCGGTGCAAATAAAATTATGGTTCCATAATTATGTCATTTAAAGTCTAGGTTATATTCAAGTAAACTTTTCAAAAAGATGTTGGGTTTCATCCAGCTGCTCACCAAGGGGAAAGTCAAATGATAGGTTTTAAAATAACAATGAATTTAAGTGTGTCTGGAAAGCATACATCCGAATTCCATTTAACAGTTCTTGCTACTCTTCTCAGCTGTTTTGATGGAGGCAAAGATCAGCATTCTAGAATTGTGTCATATGTTTTCTACTTAGCAATATTCTGAATCCTTGAGTGTCCTCTAACTCATTAGATTCTCATAAGATTCTGTACCAAAGAGAATTCCAAAAGTGGATCCTCATAAAATTTTCAAATTTCTTCTTTAAAATTGAGAAAAGAGTTAAATAAATCAGGTTTTGTGTACTCTGTTTTCAGACGTTTTTCCCTACTACAGATCCATAGTAGATGATCATGAATTCAGTTTAATGAAATACCAGCATTTCAAAAAATTTTTATTATAGTTTCTTTACAATGTTGTGACAGCATCTTTAATAAAATATACTATAAAATATCAAAGTGCATGGCTTGTAGTAGGGATAAGTATTATTTCATGGAAGTTTTCTTTTAGTGATGTATACTTACAACTGATTATGCATGCATATGTACTTGGGGTGGGGGGGGGTGTGGGTGTACTGGGTTGCAAGATAAAATGTATTTCCTACAGTGAGTGGCACTGAAGTTTGAAAGCTACCTGCCTTAGGACTCTGTTCTATGTGAGGAGTGGTGATTTAAGCTAGACTAAAATATAATCAATGCACTGAATTATTTGTTGTTTTCCCTTGATGAATGAACTCAGCTTTCTTCCAAGAGTTGAGATTTCTGATTAGAGTAAATTTGTCAAAAAAAAGTAGAGAGATTCAGGTTGTTTTCTTTTTTTTAAGGGAGTTTTATGTTTTTCAACAGGTTAGTCAGATGAAATCCCTTGAACGAGAATTAGAAACAATTCATTTGGAAAATGAAGGCCTGAAAAAGAAACAAGTAAAACTGGATGAACAGCTAATGGAGGTAAGTTTTTAAGGGAAATGACCTTACTGATCTGATCTGATGAAGAATATTTTAATCCATGAATGACCCATTTGTTGAGAGAGGCTAACATAGCATTAAATTCCTTATACGAAAACAGTGAAAATCTAAGTACATTGCCAGGCTGGACTCTTTGGTTTGTCTTACCAAGTTTGATAGATATTTTTGCTAATTACACAGCCAGAGAGATATATACTGCTTCACAGAAGAAGGAATAATAATAATAATGTTGACTATCCTGAAATGCAAGGATTTGTGCCTCAACAAATTCAAGTGGCAGGGACTCTGTCCAGTACTGACCAAGAGGCTCAGAGCTCTCTTGCCAATGCTGTGGTTTTAATAGTTTCCTGATACCTCCCCCAGTGTAGTGTATTATAGATGTGATGTGCTCTGTTACAGCCTATTCGGTTAGGAAGTACATTCCAGGAGTTTAAGAGCATTAGCATTTAGACAGTTTTTCAGTGTTGCCATTGTTCATTTCTACATTTTTAACTCAGCACTGCCTTGGAAGAGGTACATCTGTTAAATATAAAATTGGATTTGTAAAACTTATCAGCTTGGACATTGAGTTTCTAGTCTAATAGATTGCTTTCTGAACACCGAGTGCAATTATAAAGTTCTGTGTACATTTGAAAAGACCCTGATACTGGAAAAGATGGAAGGCGGGCAGAGGAGGGGACAACAGAGGATGAGATGGTTGGATGGCATCACTGACTCAATTGAACATGAGTTTGAGTAAACTCCGGGAGTTGGTGATGGACAGGGAAGCCTGGCGTGCTGCAGTCCTTGGGGTCGCAAAGAGTCGGACACGACTGAGCAACTGAACTGAACTTTCATTTTTTAAAGCCCAACTCAGCTGTATTTTTGGAAACAAACAAGTGAGAAAGAAAAGAAGAAAAGAAATTTAAATCAGCAAGGGTGTAATTATTATCCAAATAGATTGTAAATGTTGATATGTCAGATAAGGCATCTGAATAGTGTCTGGCTCATGAAGACACTTAATAAAGAAATCAATGAATGAAAAAAAAAGTTCTGTGTATACAAATATTTTAAAGCCAGAATCATAGGAAGAGAGATATATAAATATTTTCTTTCATGAAGCTGGACACATGCAAAGGTAATTACATTTCAATAGATGCTTGGTTTTTAAATATGAAATATGGGCAAACATATCGCATTTACATTTAAATGACCACTAAAGTTTCTGTCAATTTTATGTTCTCTGATTTATCTACTAATAGGGAGATTAGTGAAACTATAAAGAATGAAATCCAAACCATATTTGCTTTTCCTTCTGCATATAATAAATGAATTTATTAAAACTCTGAGCTGCAGGCTGTGTTTATATGTAGAAATGCTTTTCTGATGAAATAATTATATACTCTAATGAATGAGATATCTGAAGCCACACATGACATGTCTAGTACCCAGTTGAAAAGTAACAGGGTATACTTAATCACTGTTAGATCCTCTGCAAATGTCCTTCCAACAGGCTGAGTCTTCTCCCACCTGCTCTCTTTGGCCTCATATGCTCCCTTCTCTCCCAATCATACTTTACATGATTAGTCATCATAAGCAATTTCCCCTCATTACTTTTCTCCCTGATCTAGTAGTAAATATTTGGTAATGGATGAAGGAAATTAAGTGTTCTTGGCACCGGAGCTGAAAAAAGAAAAAGCATGAATTTTTAATTGAAACACTGTAAAGAACACCTCATACACTATTCTAATGAAACTTCCATTGAAATAAGACTGAGCTGTGAACTCTGCAGACATATAATTCTTTAGCAGCTTTATTAAATGTAATTCACACACTGCACAATTCATTCATTAAAGTGTCTAATTCAGCGGTTTGGGTATATGACATTGTGTTTTAAATTATACTATGTGTGTGTGTGTGTATATATATATATATAGAAATATATATATACATGAACGATTAAAATGGCAAATTTTGTTAAGTGGCATTCAGTGGCATTAATTACATTCACAATGTCACCGCTACTTCTAAAACCTTTTCATCACCCCAAATAGAAACTCTAAACATTAAGCAATAACTCTTCATGTCCCCTTCCCACTGGACCTATAAATTGGATTTTTATTTATGCTGTGATATCTAAAGATTAGGCCAAATTTGAGGATGTACAGTGGTTTTTCACACCATTTTTTTTTGCCCAGCTTACCTGGGGATAGGTACATTCCTCTCACTCCAGCATGGATTCTTATCAGGTTTGGGGGAGGGGCAGTAGGCAGTCAGGGAGATAGTCCTACATCAGAATCTTTGGTATCAAGGAATTTAGGGAAAGCTTTCTAAGTGATTCTATCTGATGTATGCACTCCTTTGGGGGAAGGAATTTCTTCTCACCCCTATAGGATAATTTAAAATCACTGATTAATATAACACATACCCTTGCTGCTGCTGCTGCTGCTAAGTCACTTCAGTCGTGTCCGACTCTGTGCGACCCCATAGACGGCAGCCCACCAGGCTCCCCCGTCCTTGGGATTCCCCAGGCAAGAACACTGGAGTGGGTTGCCATTTCCTTCTCCAATGCATGAAAGTGAAAAGTGAAAGGGAAGTCTCTCAGTCGTGTCTGACTCTTAGCGACCTCATGGACTGCAGCCTGCCAGGCTCCTCCATTCATGGGATTTTCCAGACAAGAGTACTGGAGTGGGTTGCCATTGCCTTCTCCGACACATACCCTTACCCCAGGGCAATTAAAGATCCCAAATTATTAGACAAGGAAATGGAAGAATTTGTCACCCACTCCATGGTTTTTTCAACTATATGAGGCAATGTTCCATAAACAATTTGTTTTGAATACTTAAAAAGTTAAAGACTGTTAGCAGTTCTTATAGTTTGGTGTGTACCTCTGATAGTCAATAGTTCAGATACTTTAACAATAAAAATGTTTTATGGTTTATATCCTGCATCTCCACAAGGCAAGGTATTTAACATCAGGTCTATTCCATACTGCTTGAAATCTTCTGAATTATTGTATTGGAATGAATTGAGGTAAAGAAGCAAGCTCATAAACCAACCAAATTACAATAGATGAGGAAGTGGCTACAAAATTAAGAGCTGTTTGACATTTTAATATCTGTAAAATTTATATACAGAGAAATGTAAATGTTGGTCTTTTTAAGTTCCTACTGACTGGAGCATATGTGTTAAGGTATATAATATACCCTGTTTTGTACTGTTCTTTCTCTTTATAACTCATATTTTCTTTCTCTAACTCCTGTAATTCTCTTTTGTTTTTGTTTTATCTGTGGCTAACCTGTACCTAGAACTCTGTGGTTGGAACTAGCAGAGAAGGGTGCAGTTCTCTGCCTGAGATAGTGTGTGAAGGTAGAACATTCTCTTTCAATGAATTTCATAGCATGGAGACATCTCATTAAACCGCTTTTTCATGTAATCATTTCTACTACTATGACAGTTAATAAATACTTAAGAGCCAATATTCAATTTCATTTAACTCTGGAATACATCTGTTTACATTTCCATCAGGATTTTCCTCAGTATTTAAAGACATAGTGAAGAAAATCATCCCACTGATACAAAATCAGGGGATCATAAAGTGGTGGGTTTTCTAAATCTATAACTAGAAATATTTCAAAATGGGTAACAACCCACCTCAGAAATTTAAATTTAAGGAAATGGATAGTGGCTCTGAAGTTTCATGATAACATTTAATTCTAGTTGTGTCTTGGAGGGCCTTTTTCCCTTCTCACATGCCTGGGGGTGCTTCCTCATGAGTTTAGTAATTGGTCATATTTGTTGCATGTCTTCCATTGAGCTCTGTGTCTGCTGAATGTGTCCACAGATATGAAGTGGCATGCCTCACTGACCAAATGCAGTGCCTTCTTTCCCTTGCCCCACTTTTGATTGGCATGTGATACACATACCATTTCCTCATTGTCTTGAATAAATCCTTTCATTCCATGTACTTCGATTCCCAAATATTCTGGAATATCACCTTATGTCCCAGAATTGCCTGTCTGATAAACTAAGATAGATTAAAATAATTTGAGATGCAAGGTGAGATTTTTAAAACAAATTGCTAACTTAGAAAAAAAGTAGTCATTGAACTGCTTTTAAGAATCTTTATGAATGGTAAGTGGCAAAACTCTAGAGCATAACCTCTTTCTGCCCTTTGCATATTCCACCATTTTTTTTAAAGAGGGTTAATTTAATGTTCTAGTGTGGGAAGAAAAAAGGAAAATCCAGACATGTGCACCATGTACCTCATGTTCAATTGTTGCTTAAGATTGAGGAAGTACAGTTTAAGTCTAAAACTTTTAAGGCCTGCTTGTTCATTAAATGTATTACCTCCTAAGCAAAATGATTTTTTTTTTTTTTTTGGCAAAATGATTTTTTATTCTTACTTGGGATCATGTGCTGCCTGTTTTCAAGTTATCAGTAAGTCTGAGAGGCCATTAATATGAATCCATAGACTTCCTTTCTCTCTGCCGGCTACTTTCAAGGCAGCTCTGTGACTGAAGGCATGGTAGCTGACTAGGGCTTTGCTCTTATTCTCCAGATGCAGCACCTGAGGTCCACTGTGATGCTTAGCCCATCCCCTCATGCTTGGGAACTGCAACTGCTCCAGCAGCAAGCCTGTCCAGTGGTTCCCAGGGAGCAGTTTCTGCAGCTTCAACGTCAGCTGCTGCAGGCAGAAAGGATAAACCAGTGCCTGCAGGAGGAACTTGAAAATAGGACTTCTGAAACCAGCACACCACAGGTATGACGACCTTTTTCTAATAGTAAACGCAGATCACCTAATTCAATTTTACCTATTTGGAAGTTACACCAGTTCAAAGGTGGGGATGAAGAACCTCAATCTTTTGTCAGTTACACCTTACCTGTATTACAAATCCACAGAACTTCAGTGCTGTTTTGGCTTTGATCTTGGTTTTTGTAGTGCTACTTTTGAGCTCTCAGCTTCTAAGCTGGGTAATTAAGAGTTCTGGGTCTCATGCAAGTTGCTAAGCGATGATGAAGTGTCAGGCTCACTTGAGCATACTGTGCAATTGACCTAACATTCTTGTCTGATGCCAAAAATATTACAGAATTCAAGTGCAACTCTAGGATATGTATTACTAACAAAGCATCCTGGGTTTTCTTGTACTAGAGGGTGTGGCCTGCTGAGTTCCTTGGAATTCACAAATGGGGACTTTTCACAACTATTAAAGTAGAAAGTGTCATCAGTGACTTTTTTAAGTTGACCAAAGTTCATTTAACTTATTTTTTAAATGATCTAGTTTGAAAAACTATTTTTAAGAAAATAAAGATCTTCTTCTTCTTCCCTTTGAATTAGCATTATCCCAGCTCACTACCAGACACTATCTTATATTACCTAAGTTTTCAAATAGTTAAATTTTCTTTTTAGTGCTTCATTCATGATTCTCTTCTTTCAGAAGTCTCTTAATTCTTCCTCAGAATTAGGAATAAAATTAAAAACACTCCTTAATTTGCAGAATTCTAGATTAGTTCATTCTAGTTTGAATAACTCTTCTGTTTTCAAAATGTACCTTGCCTATCAGGTGACATTTGACAAGGAATTTCCCAACTCTTTTCCTGTAATCTGGTCACACTGGCTTTGCAAAGTCATATTAGCACCATTAATTGTACATTGGAGCAATTTTGTTTTCTTTGCCTACTAATATATATCTATGCTTTTGCATGATGTAGTCATCATCTATTCTTTCTAACAAAGACTTAAAATCCATGTTTTTGGAAGCTTCCTACATTCAATTTCCAAGTACTAAAAGTTAATTCCAGAAGTAAAATTGTGATGGTAGGTATTGGACAGATGCTTCATTATAGAAGTGAATCGTAAAACTTGACCTCAGTTTTTATTATTATTTTTATTTATTTATTTATTTTTTTTGACCTCAGTTTTTAATAGACATTTTAAATCAAATGATCAAAGATCCTATTCATTATTCTCATATATACTACTTTAAAAACATGCTCCTCCCAACCCACCTACCAGTGTTTAAAAAGTATCCCTTTACTTCAATTACTTGAGGATTAGATAGACAAAAACTGTTAAGACTTTTGTACTTAAAAAGAGAGAGAATTTCTCCAGCCAGATGGCAGAGTGGACTGCTTATTGCTCTCACGAGAAGGTGACGGCAGGCTCTCTTTGTTTCTGGTAACTGAGCTGACACCGATTTTAAGAATACAGAATGTTGTTAGAATCTGCATGTTGTCTCTGTGTGTGGAGTGATATGATTTCTTCTGCCTTGTGTTGCTTCGCTTGCATGTGTAGTATTGCTGTGTGCTTTTAAAAATTGTTTGCATTATAAACGTGTGAATTTAGATTCCCCCCAAAAGCATAATCTTGACATCAGGGTGAAGTGTACCACTTGCCTTCTTTCTCTAGGCCTTGCTACCGGAGCAGCGAGCAGTGCATGCAGATTCCTACAGAAGGATTGGGCACCTGTGAAAACTGGGCTGTTATTGATGGCATTTCTTACCATGGCAGATACTCAAATGCACACACCCACACACACCACACAAATATAGACATAAGCTGAGAAATGTTTTGGAATCAAGTGCTCTTTTAAGTTTTATTATTAAGCCTTTGCAGTATTATGTTTCTTATTTATGTGAATCAAATTCACAAATTTCAGCTTGTTACACTTAATTATACCATTTAAAGAGTATGAATTTGAGATTCTTGAAAGGATGTGAATTTTGTGAATCAAATTCACAAATCTCAGCTTGTTACACTTAATTATTTATACTATCTAAAGAGTGTAGATTTGAGATTCTTGATGTATTCTATATATTTTCTCATTCCATACATTGTAAATACTTTTAACAAAAGGTACTGCTTTTATATATGGAATTTGAAGAAAATCAGGATTATTTATACTGTTTTATATAAGATGTATAATACTTTTTTGACAGGAAAAAGGAAATTTTTGATGGAATAAAATAAATTTTAAATATATGACTGCTTTTTTTTTTCCTCTTTCCCCACTCTTTTGCCATGCCCCATGTTCTTTGAATTAATTATCCAGGTTTTTTGCTTTTTCTTTTTTTTAAGGCAAGTGGAAATCTGGCATTTTCCATTTATGTTTGAATTTTAAAAAGCCATTGTACCTTTTAAAATATAGGATTTTTAGATGCTCTTAGGACCTGGTTTCTTAAAAATTCTGCATTATTCTTTTCCCTACTACAGTTTTTATCTTTAAATTAGTTGCATGGCTTAGTTGTTTCTTTTATGTTTGAATAAATGCTATTATTTAATACACAAACTGTTGGCTTTCACCTCACATTTGGTCATTCTTTGTGCTTTTTAAAGGACACTTTGGGGTATATTTTTAAGGACAGGTTATGCCATCAGCTACTAACACCTGAGTCTTGCGTAAACATTTGAAGAATCTTTTAATTTAAACCTTTTAAAGAATCTGAAATTCTTTATGTGAACATTTTGGTAGACCGGGAGAAGGGGTAGTCAGTTGCACTCTAAATCTTGTTCTAGGTCCCTCTGCACTCCAAAACCCACACACACCTTAATCCATCACTGTGGTATAAGGAGAGGAGGAGAAGCCAGCGTCCTTTTTCTGCCCTATTGTTTCATCTAGGAGCTCTTTATGGGAAGAAAATTTTTAGTTTTAAATATGTTCTAATGATAAGTCCCTCTTCCAATTCAGGTATTTGCTGCACATTGACAAGTCAAATTAGGAAACCAATAATTAGAAGAACTAGTGGGAAGAGGCTACTAGAAACACTAACACCCTCACAGTAACCAGCCATTTCAAAGATAAAAACAGACACACATACTGCAAGCTGATTGGAAATGTTAGCTGATCCTGAATAAACTCAGTTTTTATTCATTTTGTTGTTGAAAGTCCCACAGTATTGCAAAGACCCAAATCACAGATGAAAGGTTGATAACCATATTTTAATTTACTTTGGATACCTATTTTACTATAATAAGTACACATAGATCTTAAAGTATTGGTTTTAAGAATTTTGCTTTATCTCGGGGGAAGATGGTAGCACAGGTAAGAGTCTTTTTTTTATCTTTGATTTCTTTCTCTGATAGGGTTACCTTTCTAACCTGTGCAACACATGCACTGTTCAGAAATCCACCCTTGCTATTCAAAAGCAAACATTTGCTGTCCTTTCTCTAGGCATCTTATGGGGAAAATTAACTACTAGTGCTTTCTCATGGCATGATTTTCAAATAACAATACAATTTTTTTTCTTTTCCTTCAGGGAAACCAGGAATACCTGGTAACTGTCATGGAGGAACGAATGTTGGAAGTTGAACAGAAATTGAAACTGGTGAAAAGGCTTCTTCAGGAGAAAGTGAATCAGCTCAAAGAACAAGTGAGCTTCCCAGGTCATATCTGCCCACCCATCTCACCTTCTGCTTTAACTCCAGTTTTAAATTCCTTTATTGCTACTAACTTGCTAACTTTTATTGTCTAATAAAGGCAAACTCTATTATAAACTCCTAAATTAGAAGAATTTCTAAAGCATTTCTAATGAGGTTCAATCCAAATTGAACTTTTATAGATTTTTTCCCCCAAATAAACAGAAATTTTATATTTGTAAAAAATGGGGGATAATAAATGTAACTTTAGCTTTTTTGTTTGCAGCAACTATGACAACCTCAAAATCTAACTTGTGGCTATAGCCAGACCCCAAAAGGCTCTGTTTTGAATAAAAATCTGGACTCTCAAATTCAGGACCACCAAGTAGGCTGATCCTTGTTTCCTGCTGGCAGCAGATGTGGCCTGAGTGCTTATAAATTATTTGTGCATCCACTGAAGAGACATAACAGAAAAGACTACTTTCTAGGGAATGTTATAACCTCTCTGAAATCTGAGATTGAGACAAACTGTGGCAGGGGGTAGGAGGGTAGAAACTGCCCAACCTGGATTTTTAGACATGTAGAATCTGAGAAGAATGGTGGACAGGAACTTTCCTGTGTCCGAAATCTTAGTATACAGAATGGAGAGAAAGAGAAAGTCCTGTTCTTACATTTATTGATTCAGTCCCTTAATCATTTATTCAACACATAGTCACTACATGCCAGGTTCTGTTCCAAGTACTAGAAATACTAGCAAAATCCCTGCCCATAATATGGAGTGTAGTTCACGTACATGGTACTGACCATTTGGCAGTACTTCCAGTAGCAGTTCAAAAACAAAGAAAATGGGTAACATGGGGTGTGGACATCTACAAACACTTTGGCATTAACAGTTCATCCTATTCTGGGAGAAGCAAAAGAAACTAGAGAGGGAAGAGTAGACAGTAGAGGGTCTTAGTGCTAAACCACAAGAGTTTGGATTTTGTTGTGTAGTGGATAAGAGTCACTGAAGTGTTTTTTAATAGAAGGGAAAGAGGAAAGGTTATACACTAAAACAGTTTAATAGAAAATAATGTTAGTTTTATGTTAAACTTGCCAGTCACCTAGGTCCTGGGCTTCCGTGTGATAGTCTTTAGCATTGCTGTTTGAAATGATATTATGTAAATTAGCCATGCCTTAAGTTTTCTTTATTACCTTAAACCTTCATACTTGTAGATGCATTGCCTGAAACTGGGTGTAAAATGAGGAGTTAAAGGTATAATAAGGGAAAGGGGATTGGAAGATATTAACTAAGGAGATCAAAAATCAAATTATCCTATTCTGCTGAAGAGTGTTCCCACCCTAACCAAGACTATATATTTTAACCATAAAGATTAGAATATCTCTTCTAGACAAGGTTTTATTTTAAAAGGAAGTAACTGCTGAATCTTTGTGTTATAATACATGAGCTACATTTTAAAATAATCAGTAGGTTGTATGTAGTTATGAATGGGAGACAAGCATCTATTGTTAATAACAGGTAAACAGTTCACAGCCTCAGAAATTTAAATTATAAAAGTATTGTGATATTTTTAGAGAATGAATAAAGAAATAATACCTAGACTGAAAAATACCTTCATGTTTGAGCCCTCAAATATCAATTTGTTCTTTTATTAGTGATTTCTACAAACAAATTATGCAAAGAAACAGCCTGGAATAAGTGGATTTGTTTTACCTGTATACCTGGTACCAGGTCTGATATTAAAGCTGTATTGTAAAATAAAAGAATATAACTGATAGAAGCCATTTGCCTTTATAAACAACTGTCCTTATGTCGGATCTTTTAAAAGAATAACAGAAATAGAGTCAAGATGTTTCTGGTTCTGTTTCCAGCTCTGCAAGAATACTAAAGCAGATGCAATAGTGAAGGATTTGTATGTGGAAAATGCCCAGTTGTTGAAAGCTCTGGAAATGACTGAACAGCGACAAAAAACAGCAGAGAAGAAAAATTACCTCCTAGAAGAGAAGATTGCCAGCCTCAGTAATATAGTCAGGAATCTGACACCAGCACCACTGACTTCTACACCTCCTTTGAGGTCATAGCCAAGCCAAAGGATGAACAATTGTGCACTTTACTGAAATGGACGGGACATTTCAGATGTTCTCTCAACTGTTGTTGTTGTTGTTGTTTTCTTAGGAACCTTTAGTGGCTTAAAGTTAAGCCTAACCTAAAACTTCCAGGAATAGAATTCAAGTCTCTATTCACTGTAATTAGTTTTTATAAATAGACTGTAATGGAAGTTGCAAACAAATATTTATTTCACTGAACTATTCCCAAGCTTTGAATTTTTAAAAAATATTTTAATAACCATCAAGAAAGTGATATGAAAACACCTTCAAGAATTTTAAAACCCCAGTTTTGAATGAGTTTTTGAAAATTACTATTATGTATAAGTTATTATATAAATTGAATATTTTTTAAAATTGAGATATTATTAATTGGTTGTTTTGATCTTTATTTTAATACCAAATGTATGTCTTCTCATACACTTAAATATGGAAGAGTCATTCTGTTTCTAGTAGTTTGGGTTTTTTTAATTGTTAGACTTTCTGTTTGGTAACAGAAACTAGAGTCAATAACCACTGAGGTCAGAAAAGGCAGAATTCATAGAACTCTACCTTCTAATACATATGACAGTATTACCACTCTTGATGTATTACAGATATAAAACTCATTTACTCAACTGCACTGTAAACTAATGTTAAAACTTTACTTTCTTTAAACAATCTTTTTTTTTTTTCCTTCTGAGAAGTTTCTTTGGGAGTTTGTCTTCTAAGAAATGGATAAAGCCACATTCTTAAAGCATTTGAACTATAGGGTAAGCACTGAACGAACTGCTTTGGAGTAAACAGCTAATCCTAAAAGAGAGGAAGCAAACCATGTGGATTTTTCTCTCTTTAAGGTCTTGGAGTTGGTGAACTTATATTTGGAGTTGCATCAAAAACTCAGGGAACAACACTTTAAGTCATCTTCCTGAAATACTGTAGGGCTCTTTAAAAATTTGAAATGTATAAAATACGTGACTATTTATTTGTTGTATATTTAGAGCCATAATGGGATTTTTATTTCTACATTTTTAATGAATTTAATTTTCTGGGGAAAGGGCCTTGCTTTTAGAGTTAAAAACCTCTTTTAACTTATGCAAGAGTTATTATTTGCTTGTTTGTTTAATGTGGGTCAAAATTTCCATGCTTCCTATTCCTCTGTACCTTGAATCTGATCATAAGAATTTCATACTGTGATAAGAACTGGCATGCCATCTGAGGTAAAGGAGCGCCAAATAGAGTTTTCCAATCAGTCTCAAGACTAGAACATTATAGCACAGTAAACGTTCTGAGTAACTTTTTTTCCCCAGGTAAAATCCCTGCTTCTAGCCAGGAATTGGTTGGTAAAGAACTTACTGTGTGTGGGACGCAAACAGAGCTTATCACAGCCACCTATTTGTTTTTATGGAAGAGTAATTAGATCACAAAAATTCACTCTGCTGCATTAGAGGAAAGTCAAGTCCATCAATTTTTTATAAGAGGTATCACAGCAAAAATCAAACACTACCTTATGGGCAGGAACAAAACATGAAGCAAACTGCTAAAGAAAGCTCTATTATCAGAAATCCCTGATTTCCCCCGGAAAAGAATTAATTTTAATCCCTCCCTATAGTTATATTTAAAAACATTTGATATCTGCTGTCATACCTTCCATAATCATTTTTCTCCAGTGCAGACATTTCTAGTAAACTCAACTACTTGTATGGCATTGACTAACACTTAAAAACTGTGGATAGGCCTAGGTCAAGATCGTAAATAAACTAAGCACCTGTGGTGTTTTTATGTGATATGCTTTAAGTTATTCAAGGCTTTTGCCATCAGAACTGAAAACCAAGCATATTTCTCAAATAGATGGCTTACCATATGATCACATATGTTGTATTTTTATCTTTATTTTTTACATTATGAAAAGTGTAGGTTAATTTGTTTATTTCTTATAAGTCTGTATTTATATGTATATAAAGTGCTGTACAATGCATGTAAATATGACTTCTGGAAAGTTTTAGACTACATTTAGAATCCCTTTATCTAAAATCAAAATGCTGCTCAAATGAAAGTTAATTTAATATCTAGGTGCTTACTTTTTGTTTTACTGAACTTATAAGACTGGAAAAAAGATCAACACAAGAAATAGCGTTACCTTAAATTTATATATTTGTGCAGCAGATTATTTTTGTAGACTAGAGTGGGAATTTAACTGGCAATTTATAATATAGCTTACAGCTTTTAAAAGAATTTAAAGAAATTAAATTTAAACTATTAAATATTTAGATTTTGCTTTCAGACTTTATAATAGAACTCCTTAAAATCATGTAATATATTTTATAGTCATTTAATTCCTAGTTTATTAAAAGTACTGGTTGTTAAATTCATTTGATTTCTTAAGAACAGTTATTTAAATTAGTTTTAGGAGATAGGATCTTCATTTCAAGGAAAGAGAATCAAGTTTGCCATTATGATAATATGTTACCCTTAGAAAGGGGAAATGTGAATTATAAAATCTACATTGTTCTATTTTGCTTTCTTCTGCTTTTTAGAAGCCTGAACTCTGAAGCTCAAATTTGTAAGGGGAGAAAAGTAGATGGGGAGGGTAGAACCAACCACAGTATTTATTTTTCTAAAACTTAATAAACCCAGATTTTTAAAAACTATTGTAAATGTGAATTCTTCCCAGATGCTTCAAATGCATTGTTTATATATTTAACCTTAAACATATGTAGATCACAAAGTCATAGGCTTTCAAGGTATAGGAGGAGTTCTTACAGGTCTAGCATTTTGATAACGTACCAATACCCAGAGTAGGTATTATGATGAGGAACTTTTGGTTTTTTAAGAATGAGTAAAACTTCAACATGTGAAAATGAATTTTTTATTTTTGTGATTTCTTTTTTTCTGAGTGAAGGAAAAGAGAAATGTGTTGCTATTGTCAGATCTTAAAGATATTCACACTCAAGGTAAGGCTAAGTGCTTTGTGATAGTATTAAGCAAGTCTTGTTTTGAACGGATTACCAAGTGACTAACTGAAATGGTATAAATTATGCAAGTAATGCCAAAACTAAGTCAAAACCTAATAGCCAAAGCATTCCTTACTTAAAAGTTATTAATTATATCATGTTTGGACCTATTTGAACATCTCAGCCCTGTAAAACATTTTTGGTTTTATGACATATGGATAGCAGTTTAATAATAAATCTATCCAAGTCAGCTTTTTGTTTCTCAGATTTTTTTTGAATGATATACATTAAATCTGTTCTTATTGGAAGACATTATCACAGCATGATTGTAAGGAGCATTAGTTTTGTAAAGGAAAACCTGAGTTCATCCATAGCCATCGCTAGAATTCTTTGCATGTAAAGATAAATGTGTGTATGTTTATATTGACTTGGTATATTTCATCTTAGCCATTCTATCCTAGAATTATTTTACCATGAGCTTAAAATGTAAATAAATAATTTTGCAAATATGGCCCTTGTTTTCTATACACCTTGAACTTTTGTAAACAGTTTCAGTATGTTTATCATCGGTTTTTAGAGTGAAAGCATCCAAACATTGCACTAAACACATTTTACAAATGCAGCATCTCTGGAGCTCCCACTCCATACCTACTGACTCAGAGCCTGCATTTAAACCCCTCTGCCGCCCCAAATCCCAGAATGATTTGTATGTGATCTAGAGCACTGCTTCTCCATTTCTGTCACAGAATCAGCGACCATCACACCAGCCAGTTTGAGACCCCTGTGGTGGTTCATAATTTACTTCTAAAATCCTGACAACCTCGGGTGAAGCCCTACTTGAGATTTTGGTTGCTTCAGGCATGCCTTTATTTCACTTGGCCATGTTTATGGGTGATTCATAATTTTCAGTTATTTGCCACTACTGGAAAAAAAAATTGACCTAAAATCACATTAAGTTAATAATACTGAGTACTGAAATATAGAATGGAAATATTGGCCAAATGAGACCTCACAAGCCATGTTTTATTTATGAAGCTTTTATACCAATCTCACACTGCCTTTATGTTACAGGAACTATTATTAACCCCATTTTACAGGTGAAAAAACTGAAAATTAGCAAAGTTATGACTTACTCAAGGCCACACAGCCAGCTCAGTAAGGAACTCAGGACTCACTAGGCAGGTTTGTCTGTTCTAGTATTTTGCAGTGTAACAGGTATCCATTTCTCCTTCTGGCAAACAACATTTAATTGGCTCAATTAATTGGTATAATTAACAATTAAACCTACCATGCGCACTACTCTCTAAAGAAAAATATAAAAATTATTGATTTTCTGTTTATAAACTAGGGTAGTGTAGTGAAATTTATACACACACAAAATAAATAGAAAAAATTAGATCAGTATGAGAAAACAATCCAGTTTTCTTGATGGACTCAGTGCTACAGGCACTAAGATAAGCAAGATTAGTGTCCTCAGGTATTTTAACACAGAAAATGGGGAAAGTTCTTAACCTAGCATTACATATAACTGTACTTCATTGTTTTGTAGTCTCTCTTATTCATGTTGCATTGAAAAAAGTCTTAGTTTTCTAATATATACCTGATACACATTTTCCCATAATAATGATTGAATTTTGTCCCAAAGACCAATAGTTACTACAAGTCAAAAAAGTGTTTGTTCTTTGTTTCATTTTGCCTCATTTGCAATCAGGAAAAATGACTAATTTTGAAAAATGGACATATTAAAAAATTAAAACTTCAAGAAAGGAACTATAAACTGAATCAGTGAAATAAAGAGTAGGTAACAGTGTAAAAATAGAACAGGATACCCTTATGTTAAAATAATATTTAATTTTGAGAAATGATGACATGAGATGTACTTTACTAGCTAAGGCAAAGTAAACACTCTGAATAGTCCTTACAGCCCAGATGAACATTTACCAATCATTTTTCTTTCTTGTTTGAGTATCTGTCTTTAAGATCTCAAGCAATAAATATATTAGAATATAGATAGAAGATTATAAAATAGTATTGTATCAGTGTTGATTTACTGAAGTTTTTAAGTACTGTGTTTATGTAACAGTATATTCTAAGGAAGTACACACTGAAGTATTTAGGAATATATAACCATAATGTATGCAAATTATTCTCAAATAATTCATAATAAAATTACATAGAAACAAATCAAGGAAGCAAAATGTTTTTTGAAAATAGGTAATGGGTATGAAAGCATTATTTGCTTTATTCTTGCAATCTTAAGTTTGAAATTATTTCCAAATAAAATTTGGAAATGTTATCTATAACATTTAAAGTGTTGTTATAGATAGAAATGTTATCTATAACATTTAAAATGCTATAGAAATTTATGAAGTGTGGTACTAGGCACTTTACCTTCCTTACTCATAGCAGCTCTGAAGAGTAGATGATATTTTAATGGTACAGAAGAGGAAACTCACTAGAAACCATCCATAGCAGCCTATCCACATGTCTGGGGTCCTGAATGTTCATTGCAAGGACTGATGTTGAAGCTGAAACTCCAATACTTTGTCCACCTGATGTGAAGAGCTGACTCATTTGAAAAGACCCTGATGCTGGGAAACACTGAAGGCAGGAGGAGAAAGGGATGGCAGGAGGAGAAAGGGATGACAGAGGATGATGAGATGGTTGGATGGCATCACCAACTCAATGGACATGAGTTTGAGTAAACTCCAGGAGTTGGTGATGGACAGGGAGGCCTGGCATGCTGCAGTCCATGGGGTCGCAAAGAGTCAGACACGACTGAGCGACTGAACTGAAATGAACTGATGAAAAGTTCGGCATAATCAGATACTTTTCTACTTCCCTGGGCACATAGAAAATGGGGAAACAGGCAGTTGGGCAGACTTAAAAGCCAAAAGGAAGCATTAAGAGGGCCTATAAGGTACAGGAGGGGCTGTTGAGCAAATGAATCTCCCCCACACACCCACACAAATGACCATCATGAAACAACACATAAAGTTCCAGTGGAGGCTCAGGATCTCTAGTATACAGTGCCCCCTCCTCTATCTCTACACCTAATAGAGCTACACAAGTATTTTTCTTGAGGTGAAAGACACTTTATGTCTTTTACTCTCTCTCTCTCTCTTGCTACCTTGCTGCTGCTGCTAAGTCACTTCAGTCGTGTCCAACTCTATGCGACCCCATAGACGGCAGCCCACCAGGCTTCCCCGTCCCTGGGATTCTCCAGGCAAGAACACTGGAGTGGGTTGCCATTTCCTTCTCCAATGCATGAGAGTGAAAAGTGAAAGGGAAGTCGCTCTGTTGCGTCCGACTCGTAGCGACCCCATGGACTGCAGCCTACCAGGCTCCACCATCCATGGGATTTTCCAGGCAAGAGTATTGGAGTGGGGTACCATTGTCTTCTCTGCTTACTACCTTCAGAGATCAGATCAGTCGCTCAGTCGTGTCCGACTCTTTGCAACCCCATGAATCGCAGCACGCCAGGCCTCCCTGTCCATCACCAACTCCCGGAGTCACTCAGACTCACGTCCATCAAGTCAGTGATGCCATCCAGCCATCTCATCCTCTGTCGTCCCCTTCTCCTCCTGCCCCCAATCCCTCCCAGCATCAGAGTATTTTCCAATGAGTCAACTCTTCACATGAGGTGGCCAAAGTACTGGAGTTTCAGCTTTAGCATCATTCCTTCCAAAGAAATCCCAGGGCTGATCTCCTTCAGAATGAACTGGTTGGATCTCCTTGCAGTCCAAGGAACTCTCAAGAGTCTTCTCCAACACCACAGTTCAAAAGCATCAATTCTTTGGCGCTCAGCCTTCTTCACAGTCCAACTCTCACATCCATACGTGACCACAGGAAAAACCATAGCCTTGACTAGACGAACCTTTGTTGGCAAAGTAATGTCTCTGCTTTTGAATATGCTATCTAGGTTGGTCATAACTTTCCTTCCAAGGAGTAAGCGTCTTTTAATTTCATGGCTGCAGTCACCATCTGTAGTGATTTTGGAGCCCCCAAAAATAAAGTTTGACACTGTTTCCACTTTTTCCCCATCTATTTCCCATGAAGTGGTGCTTGCTACCTTAGGAAGAATTTAACTCAAAGAAACAGAAACCTGCTCTGGCTAGTCTTAAGTGAAAGGGGATTTACTGTAAGGAATAATACTCAGTTCATGGAACCAAAGGGCAGGAAATAAAGACTTCATCAGGCATTAAAACAAAGACTTTAATGCTCTTCCTTACCTTCCTCCTCCTCTATCCCTATGTCTCATCACTTGGCCTTTTGTTTTTGCTTCTCTGTACCTGTTTGTTAAGGCTAGTGGGGTGGGGTTGTTGTTTGTTTCTCCTGCTTTATCTGACTTTCCTGTTTAAGTGCCAGAGTCCAACAATTACTTCCAAGTCACAATTCCAAAATTTTAAGGAATCTGACCAGGCAGTCTTTCCATAATCCAATCAACTATGGCCATTAAGGGTTAGAGTCTTGGGGGTACAAGCTTCAGAGGCCACCACATCACAGGGAATACTCTCACAGATAAGGGGTTAGAGCAGTTATGGAAATCTAAACTTAAGATGTGTAGACAGTGGGTATAAAAACCTCAAAGATAGATTTCCCTGTTTACTCACATTTTTTATGGAAGTATAATGGCTACTCAAAGAGAAGCAACATCTTAAAATGCCTCCTGGTGACAAATGTCATAATTGCTCATGTTATCCAATCTTTTGTTCTTATCCCCTTCCCCTAATCCTTTGACCTGATTACTACATATTCTGTAGATATCACATATGGAGCTTCATCAAGATGTTCATCCAAGTCACAGAGGGTATAATAAATGTCACCTATCATATACTACTTACGTCACACAATTCTGCAATATCTTATTTCAAATATTGCTAGAGAAAGCAGAAGTTAGACGTCTTTTAAAAAATATAATTAGAGGAAATTTGAATTTTGTATTAAGACCATGCATAAAAGAAATTATATTGAATTTTTTCAAGATACCTTCCCTTACTCTTGAAGAATGGGATAGGGGCCCTTCCTATGTGCTCACATGAGCACCCTGCGCATTCCCAGGTAAAGCAGATACCACTCCATGTAACGGCCTGCTGACTTGTCTGATCTCCATTAGACTTAGATCTTTTAAGACAATAACTGCTGTCTTAGTCACAGTGCTGTTCCCAGTTCTCAGCTCAATGCTGGAAACAAACTGGTGGTCAGTATTCATTATACAGATGGAAGAGTGTGAACATTTTGAGAATGTCATCCTGTATGGTTTTTCCAGCAGTCATGTATGGATGTGACAGTGCAACTATAAAGAAAGCTGAGCGCCAAAGAATTGATGCTTTTGAACTGTGGTGTTGGAGAAGACCTTGAGAGTCCCTTGGACTGCAAGGAGATCCAACCAGTCCATCCTAAAGGAAATCAGTCCTGAATATTCTTTGTAAGGACTGATGCTGAAGCTGAAACGCCAATGCTTTGGCCACCTGATGCAAAGAACCGATTCATTGGAAAAGACCCTGATGCTGGGGAAGATTGAAGGTGGGAGGAGAAGGGGACGACAGAGGATGAGATGGTTGGATGGCGTCACCGACACAATAGACATGAGTTTGAGCAAGCTCTGGGAGTTGGTGATGGACAGGGAAGCCTGGCATGCTGCAGTCCATGGGGTTGCAAAGAGTCAGACATGACTAAGCAACTGAATTGAACTGACTGACTGGCACTCATAGGAGAGTATAGATGCTAATTGTTTTATGTATATGATTTAATAATAGTATTTATTATTTTTAAAGGATCAAAATTTTTTTAATGTATTAGTGAGAAGTTTAAGAAATTTTTCCAATTAATTTAAAGGAAAAATCATCTTTCAGTGTGATAGAAATTAAGTTGAAAGAGTACGTTTCCCTTTTGGGCTCATAGATCACAGTTTAATAACTCTGACAATAAGTAGTACAAACCCATGACATTTACTCAGATTAGTGGCTTGTAACAACTGTAACAAGTTAAATATCAGCTTTTTTAAAGAAAAAGGACAAAATTTCAATGGCTTTTTTTTTTTTTTTTTTGGTATAGGTGCTTGGCTTATGTTATCTCACATACCTTGCAATGTTTAGTTTTTGCTACTCAATAAATTCCAACATTATCATTTTTCTGCTAGATGCAAAAACTGAAAAGTTGGTTCATTTTCTGACTTCATGAAGTAGGGTTAGCTTCCAGGTTTGTGTCTGGATAGTTAAATATCTTCCTACAACAAAATATCACCACCTGCTTAGATCTAATAATCCCATGATACAAGAAGACTAAGCCACTTCCAATCTGCTCTTTATTTCTAGTCTCCTCATGATACATGTTGGAGAAGGAAATGGCAACTCACTCCAGTGTTCTTGCCTGGAGAATCCCAGGGACGGGGGAGCCTGGTGGGCTGCCGTCTATGGGGTCGCACAGAGTCGGACACAACTGAAGCAACTTAGCAGCAGCATGATACATATAGATAGAAGAAGACAGGGCAAGGACCAGAGCCACTTCAGAACAATCTATTAAAATTTTCTTCCAAAATAATAAGTAACTTTGCATCTTTCTAAATTCAAAGATGATATGCATGTGGGCTAAGTTGCTTTAGTCGTGTCTGACTCTGTGAGACCCTAATGGACTGTGGTCCACCAGGCCCCTCTGTCCATGGGATTCTCCAGGCAAGAATACTTGAGTGGGTTGCCATGCCCTCCTCCAGGGGATCTTCCTGACCCAGGGATCAAACCTGCATCTCATATGTCTCCTGCAATGGCAGATGGGTTCTTTACCACTAGGATCACCTGGGAAGCACTCGAGGATGATACATGCTTTAGAAGAATATTCAAGCATTTGAAAAGAGCACTATAAAAAAGGGAAAGATTACCCCCAAATTCTACCACTCAATGGTAGCCACTATTAACATTTTGGTGAACTCTCTTGCAGACAATTTTATGTTTACAGTGTTTACAGATATAATACATGCACACATTTATACTTATACAATTTTATATAAATGATACCACACATATATGTGTATACACACTTATAGACACAAATATACATATGATGTCTTCCACAATGGTTTTCCCCACCTATGTAAAAAATGTCACATTATTTGCCTTAAGTAGTGTAAAACTGGCTTCAAGTTCCTCACTCTGATGTCAGTGATAGGGCATAATTGAATGGCCCTACTCCTCTTTAAGAATGCATAAGACTACCATCTCCTGACTTTTAAACTACCATCCGTCTCTACCCTTGTTTATTGAATAGTTTAGCACCTGTGTCACTGTCTTCAACAAATATTCCTATCATTTTACTTATTTATTATTGCCTGTGCTTGGTCTTCGTTGCTGTGCAAGGGTTTTCCTTATTTGTGAAGTGTGGGGGCTACTCTTTGGTTGCAGTGCACAAGCTTCTCACTGCAGTGACTCTCTTGTTGTGGAGCACAGACTATAGGGCGTGTGGGCCTCAGTAGTTGTGGTTCCCAGACTCTGGAGCACAGGCTCAATATCTGTGGCACATAGGCTTAGTTGTTCCACACATGTGGGATCTTCCCAGACCAGGGATTGAACCCACATTTCCTGCATTTGTAGGCAGATTCTTTACCACTGAGCAATGAGGAGAGCCCCTCCTATCCTTCTTGGTGACTTCAATTTCCACGTAAATGAGAAGAACAGAGGAATTAAAGAGCTTAGGCCATAAATAAGTTGGGCTGTGAAATGGAGAAAGGAGAATAGGTGGTAGAGGGAGATACGGCCTAGGGAAAAAGACTTGTTTTTCAGATAGGAAATGCTTGAGTTTAAATGCTGTGAGAAGATGCCAGTGGAAAAGAAGGGAATAACAGAAACAATGGTCATGATAAAGAGAAAGAGATAAGAAAATTGGGTATGTGTCTAAGGTAGAGGTTTAACAAGGAACATGGAATCTAAGCTAGGTAAAGAGGTCAGTGAGGACAGAAGTTAGATGTAAGTTGATATAGAGAGGCCCAACTGTAAAGGTGGTGATCATCTACAGGTTTTGGTATCTGAGTTGGAAGTGTTGTGTCCTAGAACTAATATCCCATGGAAACTGAGCGATGGCTGTATATTGAGACATGACAGAGCCAGTGTTTGGGAGTACAGACTTGAAATAGGAAGTTTGAGGCTCTGAAAGTCCAAGATTTGGAACTGTTTTCTTGTCAGATGCCTGTCCCCATCATTTCATCAAATCTGCCTGCCAATGCCATCGTGAATCTTTTAAAGTTGCCCTATTCCACACAGCCTCCAAAAGTTGTCCTAAAAGAATAAAACTGTACCTCACATATATGCTTAAAATCTTTCAGTGGCTCCCCATGCCCTCAAGCTTAATCTTTGATCTTTAACATGACTTAGGACACTTTATCCAGACAGAAAATCAATAATACAGGGCTTCCCTTGTGGTTCAGTGGTGGAGAATCCACTACCAATGCAGGAGACATAAGTTCAATCCTTGGTATAGGAGGATCCCATATGCAGAGCAGCTGGGCCTATGTGCCACAACTATTGAACCTGTGCTCTAGAGCCCAGGAACCTCAACTACTGGGCCATTGTGCCACAACTACTGAAGCCTGCATGCCCTGGAGTCTATGCTCCACAACACAGTGAGAAACCTGCTCCCTGCAATAAGAGAGTAGTCCCCACTTGCCACAACTAGAGAAAAGCCTGCACAGCAATGAAGACCCAGTGCAGCCAACAAATAAATAAGGAAGTACAGGCCTTAAATGACACATTATACAAAATGGACTTAATTGATATTTATAGAGCATTCTATCCAAAAGGAGTAGAATATATATTCCAGTGCACATGAAACACTCTCCAAGATTGATCATATGCTGGGCCACAAAGTGAGCCTTAGTAAACTTAAGAAACTTGAAATAATATCAACCATTTTTTCTGACCACAAACCAAAGTAGTCAGAAATCAACTACAAAGAAAAAAAAATGTAAAAAAAAAAAACAAAAAAAACAAGCATGTGTTGGATAAATAATATGCTACTAAACAACCAATGGATCACTGAAGAAATGGAAATCAAAAATACCTAGACACATGGAAATGAAAGCATGATGATCCGAAGCCTATGGGACACAACAAAAGCATTTCCAAGAGGGAAGTTCATAACAATACAAGCTTACCTCAGGAAATAAGTAAAACCTCAAGCAACCGTACCTTACAAATAAATCAACTAGAGAAAGAACAAACAAAACCCAAAGTTGTAGAAGGAAAGAAATCATAAAGATCACAGCAGAAATAAAAGAGATGAAGAAAATAATAGAAAAGGTCAATGAAACTAAAATCTGGTTCTCTGAAAACATAAAATTGATAAACCTTTAGCCAGACTCTTCAAGAAAAAAAGGGAGAAGGCTCAAATCAATACAATTAGAAATGAAAAAGGAGAAGTTACAATGGACGCCACAGAAATACAAAAAATGATAAGAGACTACTATAAGCAACTACGTGCCAATAAAATGGACAACCTAGAAGAATGATACATTTCTTAGAAAGGTACAGTCTCCCAAGATTGAATCAGGAAGAAATAGAAAATATAAACAGACCAATTATAAGTACTAAAAATGAAGCTGTGATTTTAAAAATTCCCAACAAACAAAAATCCAGGACCAGATGGCCTCACAGGCAAATTCTATCAAACATTTAGAAAAGAGTTAACACCTAACCTTATGAAACTATTTCCAAAAAATTTCAGAAGGCGGAGCATTCCAAAACTCATTCAATGAGGCCACCATCACCTTGATACCAAAACCAGACAAAGATACCACTGAAAAGAAAATCATAGGCCAATATCACTGATTACATTGATAGGCCAATATATCTGATGAACACAGATGCAAAAATCCTCAACCAAATTTTAGCAAACCAAATCCAATAACACATTAAAAGGAGCATAAACCATAATCAAATGGGATTTATCCCAGAGATGCAAGGATTTTTCAACATCCCAAATCAACCAGTGTGATACATCACATTAACAAAATGAACAATAAAAACTACATGATCATCTCAATAGATGCATAAAAAGCTTTGACAAAATTCAACAACCATTTATAATAAAAACTCCCCAGAAAGCAGGCATAGAGGGAACATATCTCAACATATTAAAGGCATATATGACAGACCTACAGATAGCATCACACTTGATGGTGAAAAGTTGAAAGCATTTTCCTCCAAGATCAAGAACAAGACAAGGATGCCCATTCTTCTTTTATTCAACATACTTTTGGAAGGCTTAGACACAGCAATCAGAGAAGAAAAACAAATAGATGGAATTCAAATTGGAAAAGAAGTAAAACAGTCACTGTTTGCAGATGACATACTACTATATATAGAAAAGCCTAAAGATGCTACCCGAAAATGACTAGAGCTCATCAATGAATTTGGTAAAGTTGCAGGATACAAAATTAATACACAGAAATCTGTTGCATTTCTGTATACTAACAATGAAAGATCAGAGAGAAAAAAATATCCCATTTACCATCACATCAAAAAGAATAAAATACCTAGGAATAAACCTATCTAATGAGGCAAAAGATCTGTATTCCAAAAATTACAAGACCTGATGAAAGAAATCAAAGACGACACAAACACATGGAAAGATATACCATGTTCTTGGATTGACTATACTCCCAAACGCAATCTATAGATTCAGTGCAATCCCTATCAAATTACCAATGTCATTTTTCACAGAACTAGAGCTAAAGGTCTTAAAATTTGTATGGAGACACAAAAGACCCTGAATAGACAAAGCAACCTTAAGAAAAATGGAACTGGAGGAATCAGGCTCCCTGACTTCAGACTACATTACAAAGCTATAGTAATCAAAACACAATGAAACTGGCACAAAAATTGAAATATAGATCAATGGAATAGGATAGAAAACCCAGAAACAAGCTCACACAGCTAGTATCAATTAATCCTCAACAAAGGCCAGAATATACAATGGGAAAAAAGACAGTCTCTTCAGCAAGTGGTACTGGGAAAGTTGGACAGCCACATGTAAATGAACTAAGAACATATTTAATGCTATACACAAAAATAAACTCAAACTATTAAAGACCTAAATTTAAGACCAGACTATAAAACTCTTAGAGGAAAACATAGGCAGAATACTCTTGACATAAATTGCAACAATATCTTTTTTGATTCATCTCCTAGAGTAATGGAAATAAAGCCAAAAATAAACAAATGGGATCTAATTAAACTTAAAAGCTTTTGCACAGTAAAAGAAACCATAAACAAAATGAAAAGACAACCCACAGGATAAGAGAAAACATTTGAAAACAATGCAACCGACAAGGGATTAATCTCCATATTTTACAAACACCTTATGTAGCTCAATATAAAAGAAAAAAAAAAATGAGCAGATGACCTCAGTTTGGTTCACTCACTCAGTCACGTCCAACTCATGACTGCATGGACTGCAGCATGACAGGCTTCCCTGCTGCTGCTGCTGTTAAGTCGCTTCAGTCGTGTCTGACTCTGTGTGACCCCATAGACGGCAGCCCGCCAGGTGCCCCTGTCCCTGGAATTCTCAAGGCAAGAACCCTGGAGTGGGTTGCCATTTCCTTCTCCAATGCATAAAAGTGAAAAGTGAAAGTGAAGTCGCTCAGTCGTGTCCAACTCCTAGCGACCCCATGGACTGCAGCACACCAGGCTTCCCTATCCATCAACAACTCCTGGAGCTTATTCAAACTCATGTCTATTGAGTTGGTGATCCCATCCAACCATCCCATCTTCTGTCGTCCTCTTCTCCTCCTGCCCTCAATCTTTCCCACCATCAGGGTCTTTGCAAATGAGTCAGTTCTTCACATCAGGTGGCCAAAGTATTGGAGCTTCAGCATCAGTTCTTCCAATGAATATTCAGGACTGATTTCCTTTAGGATTGACTGGATGGATCTCCTTGAAGTCCAAAGGACTCTGAAGAGTCTTCTCCAACACCACAGTTTAAAAGCATCAATTCTTCAGTGCTCAGCTTTCTTTACAGTCCAACTCTCACATCCATAGACGACTACTGGAAAAACCATGGCTTTGACTAAGCGGACCTTTGTTGGCAAAGTAATGTCTCTGCTTTTTAATATGATGTCTAGGTTGGTTGTAATTTTTCTTCCAAGGAGAAAGTGTCTTTTAATTTCATGGCTGCAGTCACCATCTGCAGTGATTGTGGAGCCCAAAAAGATAAAATCTCTCACTGTTTCCATTGTTTCCCCATCTATTTGCCATGAGGTGATGGGACCAGATGCCGTCACATCTTAGTTTTCTGAATGTTGTTTTAAGTCAACTTTTTCACTCTCCTCTTTCACTTTCATCAAGAGGCTCTTTAGTTCTTCACTTTCTGCCATAAGGGTGGTGTCATCTGCATATCTGAGGTTATTGATATTTCTCCCAGCAATCTTGATTCCAGCTTGTGCTTCTTCCAGCCTGGAATTTGCATGATGTACTCTGCATATAAGTTAAATAAGCAGGGTGACAATATACAGCCTTGACGTACTGCTGTCCCGATTTGGATCCAGTCTATTGTTTCATGCCCAGTTCTAGCTGCTGCTTATAGAAACCTGCATACATATCTCTCAGGAGGTAGGTGAGGTGGTCTGGTATTCCCATCTCTTTAAGAATTTCCCGCAGTTTGTTGTGATCCACACAGTCAGAGCCTTTGGTGTAATCAATAAAGCAGAAGTAGACATTTTTGTGGAATTCTCTTGCTTTTTCAATGAGCCAATGTATGTTGGCAATTTGATCTCTGGTTCCTCTGACTTTTCTAAATCCAGCTTGAACACCTGGAAGTTCACAGTTCACATACTGTTGAAGTCTGGGTTGGGGAATTTTGAGCATTACTTTGCTAGCATGTGAGATGAGTGCAATTGTGTTGTAGCTTGAACATTCTTTGGCATTGCCTTTCTTTGGGATTGGAATGAAAACTGACCTTTTCCAATCCTGTGGCCACTGCTGAGTTTTCCAAATTTGCTGACATATTGAGTGTAGCACCTTAACAGCATCATCTTCTAGGATTTGAAATAGCTCAACTGGAATTCCATCACCTCCACTAACTTCGTTTGTAATGATGCTTCCTAAGGTCCACTTGATTTCGCATTCCAGGATGTCTCGTTCAAAGTGAGTGATCACTCCACTGTGGTTATCAAAGTCATTAAGATCTTTTTTGTATAGTTCTTCTGTGTATTCTTGCCACCTCCTCTTAATATCTCCTCTTCTTAATATCTTCTGCTTCTGTTAGGCCCATACCATTTCTGTCCTTTTTTGTGCCCATCTTTGCATGGAAATTTACCTTGGTATCTCTAATTTTCTTGAACAGATCTCTAGTCCTCCCCATTCTATTTAAAAGGCAAAAAGATATGACACTGAACGATGAACTCCCCACGTCGCTAGGTGCCCAATATGCTACTGGAGAAGAGTGGAGAAATAACTCCAGAAAGAATGAAGAGATGGAGCCAAAGCAAAAACAGTGCCCAGTGTGGATATGACTGGTGATGGAAGTGAAGTCTGATGCTATAAAGAACAATTTTTGCATAGGAACCTGGAATGTTAAGCATGTGAATCAAGGTAAATTGGAAGTGGTCAAACAGGAGATGGCAAGAGTAAACATCGACATTTTAGGAATCAGTGAACTCAAATGGACTAGTATGAGGGAATTTAACTCAAGATGACCATTATATCTACTACTGTGGGCAAGAATCCCTTAGAAGAAATGGAGTAGTCCTCATAGTCAACAAAAGAGTCCAAAATGCAGTTCTTGGGGGCAATCTCAAAAACGACAGAATGATCTCTGTTCATTTCCAAGGCAAACCATTCAATATCACAGTAATCCAAGCCTATGCCCCAACCAGTAACGCTGAAGAAGGTGAAGTTGAATGGTTCTATGAAGACCTGCAAGACCTTCTAGAACTAACACCCCAAAAAAGATGTCCTTTTCATTACAGGGGACTGGAATGCAAAAGTAGGAAGTCAAGAGATACCTGGAGTAATGCGGGGAGCTGCCCGTGAGAACGGGGTCCTTTGTCCGAAGGACACAGCTCTGGGAGCTGCCTCAGTCCTTGAGGGTTTGTTTGTAAACATAGCTCTCTGTCTCGCCACCCCAGAGATTAGGCGCTTATTTACTGCAGGCACCTGGAGTTCTGTGCAAACTTCTCACGCACAGAGAAATGTTATCTGGTGTAAGAAATAATAACAGGGTGCCATTCCCATGCTCTCAAGATTTCTTGTGACTGTTTGTAAGATGTATAGGTCAACAAAGAAAATGTTAACTGTCTTGTCTTTCTCACGCTCTTCTGTATAAATATGAGATGCTGAATAAAGTTGGGGTCAGACAGCGTCCCTTCGTGGAGACGCGTCTGAACCTCTCGACCCCATCTTTGTTGTAGATTTCTCTTGCTATAGTTTCCTTTCTCAGCCCCGCCATGCATGTTCTCGGGACCTGATCGACTTTGCTGGCTGGCACTGGCAGGTGGCGCCCGAACAGGGACTCGGGAATCAGAGCTCGACGACGGCCGCTGCCTGCCAAGATTGAGGTAAGTGACAAGGAATTCCTAATTAATTAAATGAAGTAAAGGGCAGGGAGTCTTATTGTCGAGAGTAATAAATCATGGGACAAGGCAATAGCTGCCAGTTATTTGTACATATGTTGAAAACTATGTTAAAAGGTAGGGGAATACATGTAAATAAGTTACAGCTAGAGAAGTTTTTACTTTTTATAAAAGAGGTTTGTCCCTGGTTTCCAGAGGAAGGAACAGTCTGGAAACTTGAAAAAAAGTAAGAAAATAATTACAGACATATTATTCCTTACATGGTCCCAATCGTGTCCCTGTAGATGCTTTTTCTTTGTGGACTCTCATAAGAGACTGTCTGGATCCTGAACATGAGGGACATAAAATTCAAACGGCTCTCAGGGATTCCACAGAACCTGAAGTTACAGAGCCTTCCGCCCCTCCACCTGTGCCGCTTTATGCTGTGCCTGAGGGAACAGTTTGTAAGGCTGGAGGGAGTGATGATGTGTTAAGCTCTGATGAACAGAAAGAGTTAAATGAACAAGCGGCTCAGTACCATAGAGAGGATATGCCTTGGGAAATGATGGTTAACATGCAATCCCCCTCGAGAAAAGGGGAATTAAAACATTCAGGGCTTTCTGAAGAACAGCTGGAGAATTTAATTCAGAAAATTGTTATAGCAGTAAAAAAGGATGCACAGGGAGACTCCCACTCCAGCCAGCCTGTGCCTCCAACATATCCTCCCTCAGTTCTTGCTGGACTCGATCCACCTCCGCCTTTCGTAGAACTGCGAGAGCTTATATCTATCCCTGCTTCTTTGCCCGGTGAAAACATAAAAATTAGAAGTGAGATATTATTATCTCCTCTTCAACAAGCGATTAAGCGAGCTAATGAAGAAGGAGAACATATTCCCGGGTTTTCAGAAATCTATCCGGTATTTGAAAATGCTCAACAGCAGAGGTATTATGAACCACTGCCCTTTAAGCAACTAAAAGAGTTAAAAATGGCTTGTGCACAATAAGGCCCGACTGCGCCGTTTACTCAAGCTATTATAGAGGCTTTAGGAAATCAAAATCTGCCACCTAATGATTGGAAACAGGTTGCTCGGGCTTGTTTATCTGGAGGAGATTATTTACTATGGAAATCTGAGTTTGCTGAGCAGTGTGGGATCACAGCTGATATCAATCGGCGACAGTGACTGAACACCACTTATGAAATGATGGTGGGGGAGGGAGATTATCGAGACACTAATAGTCAATTATTTGCCTGGAGCCTACCCTCAGATTAGTGCTTCGGCTTTACGAGCATGAAAAAAGCTTCCAAATTCTGATAAAAAGACTAAAGATTTATCTAAAATTCGCCAGGGGCCAGATGAACCATATCAGGATTTTGTTGCCCGCCTGCTTGAGGCAATTGGTAAAATGATAGGGGATGAGCAGGCAGAGATGGTGTTGGCTAAACAGCTTGCTTATGAAAATGCCAATTCGGCTTGTCAAGCTGCCTTGAGACCTTACAGAAAAAAGGGAGGCTTATCCGATTATGTACAGATTTGTGCCGATATCAGCCCTTCGTATGTCCAAGACATAACTTTGGCCACGACATTACAAAAAAAGACAATCAAAAAAGTACTGTATCAACAACAAAAACGAGATAAGGGATAAAATTTTGCAATTTGCTCACTATCACCAATTTCTCTTCCCCAAAATCATTGTTTCTCAGCCCCTTGCTGACGCCCTAACTGTATTTACTGATGGCTCTTCTAATGGAATAGCTAGTTTGATTATACAAGACAATACCGTCACCTGGCGTACTAATTATAAGTCAGCTCAAGAAGTAGAACTATTTGCCATTTTTCAGGCTCTATTACAAATTTCTGCTCCATTTAATTTATATTCTGACAGTCAATATATCATAAGAGCCTTAAACACTATTGAGACTGTTCCATTTATTGGTACCCTGAATTCTACTACCCAAACTCTTTTTCATGATATACAACATTTAATTTACTCCAGAGTTAATAAGTGCTATTTTGGTCATATTCGTGCTCACTCTGGACTTCCTGGACCTTTAGCACGAGGCAATGCTTTGGCTGACGAAGCTACACGTATGATATTTCCTTCATTGGAACAAATGGCAAAAACTTCTCACAGCTTACACCATCAAAACAGTAATAGCTTAAGACTTCAATTTGGCATTACTCAAGAAGCTGCCAGACAGATTGTTAAGCAATGTCAAACATGTCCTCAATTTTTTAGCATCCCCCATCATAGAGTTAATCCCCGAAGATTGTTGCCAAACGACATATGACAAATGGATGTTACCCATATTCCTGAATTTGGTAAACAAAAATTTGTTCATGTTACTACTGACACCTTCTCCGGCTTTTTACATGCCTCTCTACAATCCGGAGAAGCTAGCAAACATTGTATAGCTCATTGCATTAAATGTTTTGCTGTTATGGAAACCCCTAAGACCATAAAAACAGACAATGGTCCAGGATACACTGGAAAAAATTTTCAACTATTTTGTGCGCAATTGTCTATCTCACATAAAACGGGTATCCCTTATAATCCTCAAGGTCAAGGAATCATTGAACGGGCACATCAAACTCGCAAACATCAATTGCAAAAACTCAAGAAGGGGGAATTGTATCCCAATACCACCTCCAACTCTCTAAACCATGCTTTATTTGTTCCAAATTTTTTACAATTGGATATAAGTGGCCGTTCAGCAGCACAGCGATTTTGGAATTTTGATGCACAAACAATAAGACCTAAAGTCTTTTGGAAAGACCCACTTGTGGGAAAATGGTATGGACCAGATCCTGTACTAATCTGGGGACGAGGGCATGTTTGTGTTTTCCCACAGGATGCCGAAGCTCAGAGCTGGCTGCCTGAAAGGTTGGTACGCACAGCAAAGACGATCTCTAGTAAACCAGATGAGGAGATTGACAATTCAAGAACATGATGAATTACCATCTTGCAACAACTTCAGGCATTGATGCGAGAGGCACAGAATCGTGTTGCTGTACAGGGCGATCCGATATCGCCTTTAAGCTTCCTGATAACCTTATTAATTATCTTAAATCAGATTAATACTGCACATTCTAAAGAATATTCAAATGCTTACTGGGCTTATTTTCCCGATCCTCCCCTTCTCCAACCAGTGGGCTGGGAGGGTCGGTCCATTCCCATATATACTAATGATACTGTGGCTTTGGGTGGTTTTTCAGATAAACATATTATTCCTAATCAAGTTAATTTCTCTTATCATGGAGTGTTTGATCGCTTACCTATTTGTCTGTCTAGATATTTAAATTCAACAGGATGTCTTTTTGTTGGGGAGTGAGGATATGCTGATTATGACAATGGTTGGAGCCTATATATTCCTGGAGTAACGAAAGAATCTGGAACTCCTCAATGTTGTAATGGAACTGGTCCTTTAGATATCCCTTTCTGCGACTTTGGAACAAGGGGAAGAGTCACTGCTGCACCATGGAAACTGTGTCGAGATGGAACTGCTATGGTTTATAACATATTTGGGACAAATGAGTCACTGTGGGACTGGTCTCCAGACTCGGCCCGAAACCCTGGAGCTCAGGACAATAGAAACTTTGCATCCCGTATTTGGAATTTAGGCGGCTCTAAAGTGTTCCAAACAGAAATCTGGAAATTAGCTGCTGCCCTTGGATGTGAGGGTTCCTACCTTCAGGTGGGATTGAAAGTGAGACACGGTTATTTATGGAATCTCACCATGAGGTACCCTTGTACATGTGTGCCTCACCCTTATGCTTTACTAGTAGGATCTGTAAATATACAACCTGGGTTACGAAATTATAATGTAACTTGTAACAGTTGTACTTTGACTAACTACGTTAGGGAAATTACTAATCAAACTAGGGTTTTAGTCTTAAGACAGCCTGCTTTTGTTATGGTTCCTGTAAAGATTAATGGGTCTTGGTATGATGAAAGAGGACTTGAACTTTGGAGAGAAGTAGAGGGTGCTTTAATGTGTTATCATAGGGGAATAGGGTTAATAATTCTGGGATTTGTAGCTTTGGTAACCCTTATTGCTTCCTCGATTACTGCAGCCCTGACCCTGGTACAATCAGTGCAAACTGCAACTTTTGTTAATAATCTGGCACAAAATGTATCCGTTACCCTGGGGACTTGAGAAGATATTGACAAAAAGCTAGAGGATCGATAGAATGCCCTTTATGATGTTGTAAAATTTTTAGGTGAAGAGGTTCAAAGTATAAAGTTGAGATTACGGGTACAATGTCATGCCGATTTTCGATGGATCTGTGTTACCCCCAAAAAATATAATGGTAGTAAAACTGCTTGGGATAAGGTGAAAGCTCATTTAGAAGGTATTTGGCATAATGAAAATATTTCCTTAGATTTGCTGCATCTACATCAGGAAATAATGAACATTGAACATGCACCCAGACCTGATTTGGATGTTGCAAAAAGAGCTGAGTCTTTTGTTAAAGAACTTTTTCGACATGTACCTACCGTCAATAGTATTTGGTACTTGGAAACAGCCATAAGAGGACTATTCTTAATAATTTTAACTGTTTTATTTCTTGCACCTTGTTTAATTAAAAAACTGATTGATGATCTATGGATGATAAAGGCTTCCATCTATGGAAATGGTCTGCGGTTAAAGGAACATAAGCGTGTGCCTATATAAAAAGAAAGGGGGAGATGCGGGGAGCTGCCCATGAGAACGGGGTCCTTTGTCCGAAGGACACAGCTCTGGGAGCTGCCTCAGTCCTTGAGGGTTTTCTTGCAAACATAGCTCTCTGTCTCGCCACCCCAGAGATTAGGCGCTTATTTACTGCAGGCACCTGGAGTTCTGTGCAAACTTCTCACGCACAGAGAAATGTTATCTGGTGTAAGAAATAATAACAGGGTGCCATTCCCATGCTCTCAAGATTTCTTGTGACTGTTTGTAAGATGTATAGGTCAACAAAGAAAAGGTTAACTGTCTTGTCTTTCTCACGCTCTTCTGTATAAATATGAGATGCTGAATAAAATTGGTGTCAGACAGCGTCCCTTCGTGGAGACGTGTCTGAACCTCTTGACTCCATCTTTGTTGTAGATTTCTCTTGCTATAGTTTCCTTTCTCAGCCCTGCCGTGCACGTTCTCGGGACCTGATCGACTTTGCCGGCTGGCACCGGCAGAGTAACAGGCAAATTTGGCCTTGGAATACGGAATGAAGCAGGGCAAAGGCTAACCAACTTCTGTCAAGAGAACGCACTGGTCAAAGCAAATACTCTCTTTCAACAACACAAGAGAAGACTCTACACATGGACATCACCAGATGGTCATTCTGAAATCAGAATGATTATATTCTTTGCAGCCAAAGATGGAGAAGCTCTATACAGTCAGCAAAAGTAAGACCAGGAGCTGATGTGGCTCATTTAATGAACTCCTTATTGCCAAATTCAGACTTATATTGAAGACAGTAGGGAAAACCAGTAGACCATTCAGGTATGACTTAAATCCCTTATGATTATACAGTGGAAGTGACAAATAGATTCCAGGAATTAGATCTGATAGAGTGTCTGAAGAACTATGGACAGGGGTTTGTAACATTGTACAGGAGGTGGTGATCAAAACCATTCCCAAGAAAAAGAAATGCAAAAGGCAAAATCATTGTTTGAGGAGGCCTTACAAATAGCTGAGAAAAGAAAAGAAGCTAAAGGCAAAGGAGAAAAAGAAAGATATACACATTTGAATGCACAAGACCTAAATAGACATGTTTCCAAAGAAGACCTACAAATGGCGAAGAGGCACACGAAAAGATGCTCAACATCACTAATTATTAGAGAACTGCAAATCAAAACTATAATGAGATATCACCTCACACTAGTCAGAATGGCCATTGTCAAAAAGTCTATAAACAATAAATGCAGGACAGGCTGTGGGAAAAAAGGAAACCTCGTACATTGTTGGTGGGAATGTAAATTGATGCAGCCACTATGGAGCACAGTATGAAGGTTTCTTTAAAAACTAAAAATAGAACTACCATATCAGCCAGCAATCCCACTCCTGGTTATATATTCAAAGAAAACCATTGTTCAAAAGATAGATACATGGATAAATGGTTCATGAATACATGAACCTCAATGCTCACTGCAACACTGTGTACAATATCTAAGACATGGAAGCAACCTAAATGTCCATTGACAGAAGAATGGATAAAGAAGATGTGGTACATATATACAAAGAAATGTTACTCAGCTATTAAAAAGAATGAAATAATTCCATTTGCAGCAATATTGATGGATGCAGACAAGTAAAGTAAGTCAGACAAAGAAGGATAAGTATCTTGACATTGTTTACATACAGAATATTAAAAATGAGACAAATGAGCTTATTTACAAAACAGAATCAGACACAGATTTAGAAAACAAATTTATGGGGAAAGGTGGTGTGGAGGAATAATTTGAGAGCTTGGGATTGACATATACAGTGCTATATTTAAAATACATAACCAACAAGGGCCTACTGTACAGCACAAGGAACTGTGCTCAATATTCTATAATAGCCTAAATGGAGTAAGAATGTGAAAAGAATAGATATATGCGTATGTTTAACTGAATTACTTTGCTGTACACCTGGAAACTAAAACAACATTGTAAATCAATATAAAAACTATATTCCAATATAATATTTTTTAAAAGATAAAAGGGAAAAAACAGAGTGGGAGATTAGATTAAAAAACAAGAGTATACAATATCCTGCCTACAAGAGACCCACTTTAGGGCACATGACACATACAGACTGAAAATAAGGGGATGGAAAAAGATACTTCATGCAGATGGAAATAACAGGAGTGGGGAATCACAATACTCGTGTCAAACAAAGTAGATTTTAAAGCAAAGGCTATAAAAATAAAGGACACTATATAATGGTAAAATGATCAATATAAAAAGAGAACTTTATACTTGTCAACATATATGCATCTAATATAGGAGCATCCAAATACATAACATATTAACAGATGTAAAGGGATAAATTGACAGGAATATAATAATAGCAGGAGACTTTAGTGTTAAAGTGTTAATGTGACACCCCAGTCACATCAATGGACAGATCTTCTAGAGAGAAAAACAGTAAGTCAACAGACATCCTAAATGATAAAATAAAACATTTAGATTTAATCGATATTTTCTGGATGTTACATCCAGGAAAAACAGAATACACATTCTTTTCAAGTTCACATGGAACATTCTCTAGGACTCACCATATACTAGGCATAGAACAAGCCTCAACTAATTTAAGAGTACAAAATTATCTCAAGCACATTTTCTAAACACAAAGGCATGAAACTAGAAACCAATCACAGCAAAAGAAATGAGAAAAATATTATTACATCGAGACTGAACAACATGATACTAAGAAACCAATGGATTGACTATGAAATTGAAAACGAAATTTAAAACTACCTTGAGACAAAGACAGTAAAAATACAACTGCATAAAATCGATAAGATGCACACATGACCCCTGCACTCAACACCCCAAAGGGGTAAGCAAACCAGCCCAACCCCTGGAAACACCCCTGCTCTCATCCCACATAAGGAACAATATTACTCCCCCTTGGGGGATGAGCAAGGGAACTTGCTACTTGTTTCTCTCCTTTCTGCAGCCTGTATGAAAGTGAAGTTGTTCAGTCATGTCCGACTCTTAGCAACCCCATGGACTGCAGCCTACCAGGCTCCTCCATCCATGGGATTTTCCAGGCAAGAGTACTGGAGTGGGGTGCCATTGCCTTCTCCGATAGGAGTCCCAATAAAGCCCTGTCTGAAAAAAAAAATCTGTGGGATGAAGCAAAAGGATTTCTTAGAAGTTACTAGCAGTGATACAGGCCTTCCAAAAGAAAACAAGAAAAATCTCAAAAGTCAACCTAACTTACCACTTAAAAGAATTAGATAAAGAACAACAAAGTCAGCAGAAGGATGGAAATAATGAAGATCAGAGAGGAAATAAATAAAATAGAGATTAAAAAATGAAAACAAACAAATGAACAATAAAACCAAGAGCTGGTTCTTTGAAAGGGTAAACAAAATTGACAAACATCTTGCCAGACTCACCAAGAAGAAAAGAGAGAGGATGAAAATAAATGAAAAAGGAGATATAACAACCAAGACTGCAGAAATACAAAAAAAAGTGGGGGGGGGGAAATACTATGAACAATCATATGACAATAAATTTGGCAACCTAGAAGAAATGGAGAAGTTTCTAGAAATAAACAGCCCACCAAGATTTCATCAAGAAGAAGTAAATAATTTTGAACATAAGCATCACTAGAAATGAAATAGTATCTGTAATTAAAATAAACTCCCTATAAACAAAAGTTTAGGACCAGATGGCTTCACAGGTGAATTCTACAAAATATATAAAAAAAGAACTTATACCAATGCTTCTCAAACTCTTCCAAAATATTGAAGAGGAGAGAGCACTCCCAAAGATGTTCTATGAAGCCACCTTCACCCTGATATCAAAACCAGGTAAAGATACCACCAAAAAAGAAAGTAATAGGCTAATATCTTTGATGAATATAGATGCAAAACTTCTCAACAAAATATTAGCAAACTAATCCAATAACACATAAAAAAGATCATAAAATAATACTTAAATAAAGATAAATTCCAAAGATAAACCAATAGAACATATGAAAGAAAATAAAACTATTAGCCTAGAATTCTTTACCAGTGTTTTGTTTTCAAAAAAAGTGAAACAGATTTTTTCAGACATAAACAAGCTGAAATATTACATCATCAATAGACCTGAACTACAAAAAGTGCCAAAGTTTTACATTAATAGAAAACAATACCAACTAGAAATCTGGATCTAACCAAAAAAAAAAAATGAAGAGCACTGGAAATGCCAGCTACATGAGCAAATACATTATTCTTCCCTTGCCGCTGGAGCAAATTAGCACAAATTTAGTGGGTTATACAATACAAATTTATCTTATAGTTCTGTAAATCAGAAGTCCAACACAGGTCTCATTGAACTAAAAGTCAAGATGAAGACAGGGCTGTATTCCTTTCTGGAGCTGCTAGGAGAGAACCCATTTCTTGCTCTTTTCCAGTTTCTAGAGGTCACCTGCATTTTTGGTCATGAATCTTTTCTTCCATCTTTAAAGCAAGCAATGTTGAATTTCTCTTATTCTTTTTCCATAGTCATGTCTCCCTCTGATTGTAACAGGGTAGAACATATGACTCCATATTAGATCTGTTTCTTTGACATTAACCTTTGTATTCTATTGCTTTTGCTACAAGTGAATCTCTAAAGGGATGTTGCCTATATCTTAAAATATACATAATGACCCACCTCCAGGAACTTGGCCTCCCATGCCAGAGCTTAAGCTGAAATACCTTTGTTTACTCACAGGAAACATCCTGACCAGGCCCACCTATGAGTGGCTGTAGGAAAGAAGAAATTAACACAGGTTCTCTAGAGGTGCTCTAGAGTAGATTCCCTAGGTTCCCAGGGAACCAAGAAATATTTGCAACTATTTATCACCTTTTTCATATTACCTCCTCACCTCCCACTCTTTGCTCCATAAAAGAGTAAAAAACTAGCATCCAAACCCAGGTAAGATGATTCTGAGACACTACTTTACCATCTTCTCAGTCTGTTGGCTTTCTGAATAAAGTCACGATCCTTCATCCCAACAACTGTCTTCTTGATGTATTAGCCTGTTGTGCAGGGAGCAGTATGAGCTTGGACTTAACATGATTACAGGAGGAGAAGTCCTCTGCTGTTAAAGACTTGTGATTAAATTGGACCCACCTGAACAATCTAGGATAGTCTATCTCAATACCTTTATAAGATCATGTCTGCATAGTCCTTTTGGCATGTAAAGTAACATATTCACAAATTTGGAGGCTTAGAATATGGGCATCTTTGGGGATTATAAGGGGATTATACCACAGATATAGAAGATTTGAACACTTTCAACAAATTTGAATTAACATTTACGGAACATTCAGCCCAACAACAGCAGAATACACATTTTTTTCAAGTGCATATTGAATATTTACCAAATGGACCATGTTCTGAACCATAAAACAAATCTCAATACATTTAAGGGGATTCAAGTCATATAAAATAAATTCTCTTTTAAAAAACTTTTACCAAGTATGATGAACTCTCAAAATTCAATAATAAATAAACCCAATAAAAATGGCAAAGATTTGATCAGGCACCAAATAAGATATAAGAACAGCAAAGAAGCACATGAAAAAAATCTCAACATAATTAGTTATTAGAGAAAGGCTAATTAAAGCTGCAATATGATATCACTACATACAGTAAACGTAAAAAATTGTACAACATGAAGGTTGCGAGTTATGTTTTATTGGGGGCAAAACGAGGACTGCAACCCAGGAGACAGCACCTCAGATAGCTCTGAGAAACTGCTCCAAAGAGGCGAGGGTGGGGGTGTGTGGGGGGAGGTCAACTAGTCACAAGAAGCAGTCATCATCATGAAGCACTTTAGAGCTTTTCTAGATATAAGGTGATACAAGAATTAGGCTCATAAAATTGTTCCTAAAATTATCTATCTGAAGACCTGTTCTGTCAGTCCCTCACCACTGCCCCTGCCACAGCACAGAATGCCTCATTTCTGCTCTCCATCCTGAACTCCTTTCAGGGGGTGTTGAAAAGCAGTAACTGTAGCAGCACGTGATTTAATTGTTGTTGAGGTAGGTGGCAAGTCCCAACGGCAAGTGCCAATTTGTAGTTGACAATATCTACTAGAATGGCTAATGAAAAATGGCTGAACAAAACAGGTGTGGATAAGGATGTAGAGTAACAGGAATTCTCACACACACGCACACACAGATGGTAAGACGGTAAAATGGTACTTTGGAAAACAGTTTGGCAGTTCCTTAAAAAGTTAAGTATATGTCTACCTTGTCATCACTTTCCTGATATTTAACCATGAGAAATGAAAGCACATGTTCACACAAAGACACATACATGAGTATTCATAGCAGCTTTATTTATGATGGCCAAAACTGAAGACAGCTGAAATGTCCATCAACAGATGAATGGATAAACTGTGGTATGTCCATAGAATGAATATTCTAATAAATATCAATGAGTTATTGTACAAACAACATGAATGAATCTCAAAATAATTATTTTGAGTAAAGGAAATCAGAGAAAGGAATATATATGTATAATTTCATTCATATAAACTTCAATCACCTGCAAACTAAGTTTTTATTCATATAAACTTCAATCACCTGTAGTGACATAAAGCTGACAAGTTGGAAGGTTGTGGGAAGGAGTGGAAAGGTAGGATACAAAAGAAGACAAGGAAACTTATAGGGATGATGGCTATGTTCATCGTCTTCATCATGGTGATGGTCTCTCAGTTTTATACATATGTAAAAACTTATAAAATTTATACAATTTTAAGCATGTGAATTTTATGTAAATCATATTTCAATAAAGCCACTGAGAAAAAATGAAGGGTAAACCTGATAGAAATTTGTGTTAGAACGCAGATGCAAAAAGAATTTGGAAGAATGTGCTAATCACAATCTATGCTCAGGTGTATACAGATCTGCGTAGTATATTTATTTTTAGTATATTTATTTATTTTCTATACTGTTTTTCCAATTGCTTGTCTCATTTTGGTAACAAAATAGCATACTGGGTCTGTTAAGCTTGCCCTTTTACCATGAAATAAGTGAACTGACTCATTGGAAAAGACCCGGATGTTGGGAAAGATTGAAGGCAGGAGGAGAAGTGGACCACAGAGGATGAGATGGTTGGATGGCATCACTGACTCGATGGACGTGAGTCTGAGTGAACTCTGGGAGTTGGTGATGGACAGGGAGGCCTGGTGTGCTGCAGTCCATGGAGTCACAAAGAGTCGGACACGACTGAGCGACTGAACTGAACTGTTATATTTATACCTACCACTTGATGCTTTTCTCTTTTAACTCTAAAACACATGATATGATACTCAACCTAACTCAGAAGACTCAAAGTGGAACATTTTTCTTCAAAAAATTCAGGTCAAATATTTCTTTCATGCCTTCTTACTCTACTGAAATTCATTAACATTTAACATTGTTAGTATAGAGTTTTGTGGATCTATCAGGTTCAGGATATTTTGTGAGATGAAAAGAGAGATAGAGGACATAGCCTACACCCTAGAAAAGTTTACAGACTACTTTAGGAGAAGGGACATGAAGCGAAAAGAATAGAGGTCAGAGAGAGACACTCTCATACACTGCTGATGGGAAATTTGACAATTAAAGCGTTGAAACTATTTGCAAACCCTATGCATTAGTTTCTTATTCTGCTGTAACAAATTACTACAAACTTAGGGGCATGAAACAGTACAAATTTATTACTTACAGTTTTGGAGATTAGAAGTTCAAAACCAGTCTCACTGGGCTAAAGTCCAGGTGTTGGCAGGGGTGGTTCCTTCCGGAGGCTCCGAAGGAAGATTTCATTTCCTTGGCTTTTTCAACTTCTGGAGGCTAACTGCACACCCTAGCTCATGGCCCCTTCCTCCAATCACTCGCACCCTCTTACTTTCATCATCATATCACCTACTTCTTGTAAGTGTTGCCAGAGCTGCTCCAAACCTTTGCTCAAAATCTGCCAACCCCTACCTTTAGAAAGAGTGTCCTTGCTCAGAACCTTCCAATATCAACCTTAGTAGGGGTTAACATAAGTCTTCAAGTTAAATAATTCAGACATACGAAAGGAAACTACAAACAAAAATGGAATCAGCTGAGACCACGATGGTGACGAATCTCACCTTCAACAGATCCTGAATCTCTATTGATTTTACTATATTAGCATATTAAATGACACACCTTCTGGTAGCCATGACCAGATATTAAGCACCAGAAAAAGGATTAAAGTGGGTGGCACCCTACACAACAGGAAAAACACTGTCCCTGCCCCAACAAACTTGTGTACATACCTCCCCATCATTAGCTTCACAATCCTCATCCTTCCATCTTTACTCTTTAAATATCTCTTGCCAGGTGGGTGAGAAGTTGATCTGTGAACTTAGTTCCCACTTCTTCATTCTTTGCCCATGAAATAAATCTTGTGCTATGTCAAATCTCAGCTTTGGTTTTGTTTGCGGTTGCTCGAACCTAAACAGAAAAAGAACTCTCCTACCAAGTCAAAGAGCCCCGAGTAGGATAAGTCCTGAGCAGAGTCCACATGACTTAATTCGGTACCTTAGGAACACTTGTAATTAAATTGGACCCACCTGGAAAATGTAAGCTGCTCTTCTCATCTAGAGACTCAACTTATTCACACCTGTGAAGTCCTTTTTATTATGTTAATATGTTCTCAGGTTCCAGGAATCAGGGTGTGGACATCTTTGGGGTGCCATTATCTAGCCTAATATACTCTTTGACTCAGCTATTCTGCCTCTAAGAGTTTGATCCAAAGAAATGCTTACAGGAATTCAACTATAAGGAGTATTCACATGAGGGACCAAATCTTGATTTGATCCTAGAAGAAGGAATTTCTCCATATCCGTAACAGAAGTTACAGTGCTTGTACTTTATTTGAACTATTCAAACCATGGATCCTCAACTATACTCAGTAGTGCCAGCAGTTCAAATATTAGTTATTAACATTGTTACCGAAAGTAGGGTCTGGTTGCTCATAGTTCAAAAGCCAATAAAGAGCAAGGTTGGTGGAAAGGAAAATTTGTAGGTTTGCTTTATTTTGGATACCAGCAATGGGGAAGGAGGAGGTGAGGATGTCTGTCCAAAGGTCAGCTCCCCACCCCCAACCCGACAATCTGAGGCAAGTACTATTATAGACAGAGAGGGGTGCTACATGCAGAAACAGTACAGTCAGCTCTGACAGTCGTCTTGAAATTGGACATTGGCAGTCTGACCAGCATCATCTTGATTAAGTTCAGTTAGTCTTCAGTTCCAGGGTTGGTTTGTTTACATTTTTTGAGGCCAGTTTTCAGAATTATGGCAGCTTATGTCATGGCTTACCATCTCATCATAATCATGTAGTTAACTTCTCCACTGTCCACAGTAGTAGATATAATGGTCATCTGAGTCAAATTCACCCATTCCAGTCCATTTTAGTTTGCTGATTCCTAGAATGTCGATGCTCACTCTTGCCATCTCCTGTTTGACCAGTTCCAATTTGCCTTGATTCATGGACCTGACATTCCAGGTTCCTATGCAATATTGCTCTTTACAGCGTCGGACCTTGCTTCTATCACCAGTCACATCTACAACTGGGTATTGTTTTTGCTTTGGCTCCATCCCTTCATTCTTTCTGGAGTTATTTCTCCACTGATCTCCAGTAGCATATTTGGGCACCTACAGACCTGGGGAATTCCTCTTTCGGTATCCTATCATTTTGCCTTTTCATACTGTTCATGGGGTTCTCAAGGCAAGAATACTGAAGTGGTTTGCCACTCCCTTTTCCAGTGGACCACATTCTGTTAGGATGTGGGCAGGAATCCCTTAGAAGAAATGGAGTAGTCATCATGGTCAACAAAAGAGTCCAAAATGCAGTACTTGGATGCAATCTCAAAAACGACAGAATAATCTCTGTTTGTTTCCAAGGCAAACCATTCAATATCACAGTAATCCAAGCCTATGCCCCAACCAGTAATGCTGAAGAAGGTGAAGTTGAACAGTTCTATGAAGACCTACAAGACCTTTTAGAACTAACACCCAAAAAAGATGTCCTTTTCATTATAGGGGACTGGAATGCAAAAGTAGCAAGTCAAGAAACACCTGGAGTAACAGGCAAATTTGGCCTTGGAATACAGAATGAAGCAGGGCAAAGACTAATAGAGTTTTGCCAAGAGAATGCACTGGTCATAGCAAACACCCTCTTCCAACAACACAAGAGAAGACTCTACACATGGACATCACCAGATGGTCAACACCGAAATCAGATTGATTATATTCTTTGCAGCCAAAGATGGAGAATCTCTATACAGTCAGCAAAAACAAGACCGGGAGCTGACTGTGGCTCAGATCATGAACTCCTTATTGCCAAATTCAGACATAAATTTATAAGAAAGTAGGGAAAACCACTAGACCATTCAGGTATGACCTAATTCAAATCCCTTATGATTATACAGTGGAAGTGAGAAATAGATTTAAGGGACTGGATCTGATAGACAGAGTGCCTGATGAACTATGGACAGAAGTTCATGACATTGTACAGGAGACAGGGATCAAGACCATCCCCATGGAAAAGAAATGCAAAAAAGCAAAATGGCTGTCTGGGGAGGGCTTACAAATAGCTGTGAAAAGAAGAGAAGTGAAAAGCAAAGGAGAAAAGGAAAGATATAAGCATCTGAATGCAGAGTTCCAAAGAATAGCAAGGAGAGAGAAGAAAGCCTTCCTCAGTGATCAATGCAAAGAAATAGAGGAAAACAACAGAATGGGAAAGACTAGAGATCTTTCAAGACAATTAGAGATACCAAGGGAACATTTCATGCAAAGATGAGCTCGATAAAGGACAGAAATGGTATGGACCTAACAGAAGCAGAAGATATTAAGAAGAGGTGGCAAGAATACACAGAAGAACTGTACAAAAAATATCTTCATGACCAAGATAATCACGATGGTGTGATCACTGACCTAGAGCCAGACATCCTGGAATGTGAAGTCAAGTGGGCCTTAGAAAGCATCACTACGAACAAAGCTAGTGGAGGTGATGGAATTCCAGTTGGGCTATTTCAAATCCTGAAAGATGATGCTGTGAAAGTGCTACACTCAATATGCCAGCAAATTTGGAAAACTCAGCAGTAGCCACAGGACTGGAAAAGGTCAGTTTTCATTCCAATCCCAAAGAAAGGCAATGCCAAAGAATGTTCAAACTACCGCACAATTGCACTCATCTCACACGCTAGTAAAGTCATGCTCAAAATTCTCCAAGCCAGGCTTCAGCAATACGTGAACCGTGAACTTCCAGATGTTCAAACTGGATTTAGAAAAGGCAGAGGAATCAGAGATCAAATTGCCAACATCCGCTGGATATGGAAAAAGCAAGAGAGTTCCAGAAAAGCATCTATTTCTGCTTTATTGACTATGCCAAAGCCTTTGACTATGTGGATCACAATAAACTGCGGAAAATTCTGAAAGAGATGGGAGTACCAGACCACCTGATCTGCCTCTTGAGAAACCTATATGCAGGTCAGGAAGCAACAGTTAGAACTGGACATGGAACAACAGCCTGGTTCCAAATAGGAAAAGGAGTACGTCAAAGCTGTATATTGTCACCCTGCTTATTTAACTTCTATGCAGAGTACATCATGTGAAACGCTGGGCTGGAAGAAGCACAAGCTGGAATCAATATTGCCAGGAGAAATATCAATAACCTCAGATATGCACATGACACCACCTTTATGGCAGAAAATGAAGAGGAACTAAAAAGCCTCTTGATGAAAGTGAAAGAAGTGAGTGAAAAAGTTGGCTTAAAGCTCAACATTCAGAAAACTAAGATCATGGCATCTGGTCCCATCACTTCATTGGAAATAGATGAGAAACAGTAGAAACAGTGTCAGACTTTATTTTGGGGGGCTCCAAAATCACTGCAGATGGTGATTGCAGCCATGAAATTAAAAGATGTTTACTCCTTGGAAGGAAAGTTATGACCAACCTAGATAGCATATTCAAAAGCAGAGACATTACTTTGCCAACAAAGGTCCGTCTAGTCAAGGCTATGGTTTTTCCAGTGGTCATGTATGGATGTGAGAGTTGGACTGTGAAGAAAGCTGAGCACCGAAGAATTAATACTTTTGGTTGGAGAAGACTCTTGAAAGTCCCCTGGACTGCAAGGAGATCCAACCAGTCCATCCTAAAGGAGATCAGTCCTGGGCGTTCATTGGAAGGACTGATGCTAAAGCTGAAACTCCAATACTTTGGCCACCTCATGCAAAGAACTGACTCACTGGAAAAGTCTCTGATGCTGGGAGGGATTGGGGGCAGGAGGAGAAGGGCACGACAGAGGATGAGATGGCTGGATGGCATCACCGACTCGATGGACATTAGTTTGAGTGAACTCCAGGAGTTGGTGATGGACAGGGAGGCCTGGTGTGCTGCGATTCATGTTGTTGGAAAGAGTTGGAATCTACTGAGCAACTGAACTGAACTGACTGAACTTCTCCACTGGGGTATGGGTGAAAGATATGGCTCAGAATATTGTCTATACCCCTTGTGGAGGAACAAAGGTCCTTCTCTTTGTTTAGTGACTACATTATTATTATTTGGTCTCCTTTGACAGTTTTCCTTTGTTTCTGCATGTTCTCACTTCTGATTAAACTTATTCTTTGGCTAAAGTTTTTCCACAGACAAAAGGCAGACTGAGCACACAGGGGGCAAAGACCATTATTAGTTATTAATTTTGATATTACAATAAAGTTCAGGATTTAGATGGGAGCAGTTTTGTGAAAAATGATGTGTGTGTTAATGGGATGAAAGAAATGGAGACAGTAAAGAAAGGTTGAAATTTTTTCCCCTACATTCTCAGTTATTGTAATCTCAAATCAAAAATACCATCAAAGTCATTGGAAAGGTTGATGATACTATTATTAAGAAAATTATCTTGCAAGTGTTTGATTTCCAAAAAAATACAAATAGTTCATACAACTCAATAACAAAAAAAGTGAACAATCCAATCAAAAAACAGGCAGCTATTTCTCCAAAGAAGACATATATATGGCCAACAGGCACATGAATAGATGTTCAATACTCCTAATTATTAGAGAAATACAAATCAAAACTACAATGAAGTACCACCTCCTACTGATCCAAGGGCCAACATTAAAAAGTCTATGATTACAGGGGTAGGAGGAGGGATAAATTGGGACTTTGGGACTGACATATACATACTATGATATGTAAAATAGATAACTAATATGGACCTACTGTATACCACAGGAACTCTTCTCAATATTCTATAATGGCCTATATGGGAAAAGAATCTAAAAAAGAGTAGTCACAGTTCTGAACACCTGAAACTAACACAACATTGTAAATCAACTATACTCCAATAAATGTTTTTTTTTAAGTCAAAATAACAAATGCTGGAGAGAGTGAGGAGAAAGGGGAACCCTCCTGCACTGTTGGTGGGAATGTAAATTGGTACAGGCACTATGGAGCATAGTACGGAGATTCTTTTAAAAACTAAAAATAGAACCAGCCAGCAATCCCACGCTTGGGCATATATCTGGAGACAAACATAATTTTAAAAGATACATGCAACCCAATATTCATTGCAGCACTATTTGCAATAACCAAGATACAGAAACAACCTAAATGTCCATCAACAGAACACTGGATAAAGAAGATATGGCACATATATACAATGGAATACTACTTAGACATAAAAAGGAATAAAATAATGTCATTTGTAATATAAATAGTACAAATGAACTTATTTATAAAACAGGAACAGATTCACAGACATAGAGAACAGACTTATGGTTGTCAAGGGGGAGAAGTGGGGGAGGGATGGATTGGGAGTTTGGGATTAGTATTGATAGATGCAAACCATTATATATAAGGGCTTCCCTGGTGGCTCAGATGGTAAAGAATCTGCCTGCAAAGCAGGAGACCTGGGTTCAATCCCTGGGTCAGGAAATAGAATGGATAAACAACAAAGTCCTACTGTATAGCACAGGAAACTATATTCCATATCCTGTGATAAATCATAATGGACAAGTATATGAAATATATGTATATGAAAATAGGATATGAAACATCAAAAGGGTATGAAATATATGTATAAAATATATGTATACATATGTATGACCATTTTGCTGTGCAGTAGAAATTAACACGAAATTGTAAATCAACTATAATAAAATAAATTAAAAAGATAAAAGCCCAAAAAGAAAAAATTGTCTTGGCTGCTAGATATGATCATTCAGTTCTATTAATTAATCATGTATGAGATAATTAGGCCCTTGGAAGTAAGTCCATATAGGCTCTAAATTTGGACTACACTATTATGGAAACCCTGAACATTAATTTGTTTAGAGGCCAAGCAGTACTGTGATTTTATTAATAAAGCAAATCAATGAAATACAGTATTTTAATGGTACTATTATAAGGTTTTTCCAGTAGTCACGGATATGAGAGGTGGACCATAATAAAGAAGGCTGAGTGCCAAAGAATTGATGCTTTCTAATTGTGGTGCTGGAGACTTTTACGAGTCCCTGGGATTGCAAGGATATCAAACCAGTCAATCCTAAAGGAAATCAACCCTGAATATTCACTAGAAGGACTGATACTGAAGCTAAGCTCCAATACTTTGGCCACCTGATGCTAAGAACTGACTCATTGTAAAAGACCCTGATGCTGGGAAAAATTGAGGGAGGAGGAGAAGGGGGTGAGATGGATGAGATGGTTGCATCACTGACTCAATCGACATGAGTTTGAGCAAACTGCAGGAGATAGTGAAGGACAGAGAAGCCTGGTGTTCTGCAGTTACGGGATCGCAAAGAGTCTGATACGACTTAGTGACTGAAGAACAACAACATTAAGTGATTTGTAATAAAAGTTCCAAAAAAACTTTATAGAAGTTGTAGGACTTTAGAGGTATCTGTGTAATACATGAATCATAAGGAAGCAATCTGTTATTTTTAAGCCTTTTATTTACATTATCCTTTAGGTTTCCTTTTCTACTGATTTCTAGGACATTCCCTGCATCCTTTTTCAATGGCTCACTGTTTTTCTGCCTTTTTTTTTTTTTTTTTACAATATTCCAAGTCTTTGACATTCTAAGCCGTCACATTCCTCAACTTTCTCTTTCCATCACTTCCACCTCTACTACAAGTACTGGCTAGTGATCATACTTGCAAACTCTCATTAAAAACTCTTGAAATTCCCCTCTGACCATAACCTCCTTGTTCATGCCCTCCAATTTCCTGGCTCCACTGAATCTACCCTTTGTCTAAAATGTTATTACTAGTTCCTCAATCCTGATCAGCATGAGGTAAACAGCATCACTTGCCAAAGGCAGAGGATCTTGATATTTAAAGTCCTGTTCAGACTTGTCTTGACTAAATGGATGATTTGGGTTAAGTTTTTAAAATACTAAGCTCTTTAAGGAATCTTAAAGATGTATCGACATGGGAAAACCCAAAGCAAAGTCTGCTTTCTTTAAAAATTTTGATTTTTAAAGAAAATTGCTTAGGCTTTTCTATATTAAAGAGTTTTTAATATTTACTGACAGTTCATTTTCAACTACTGTTCTAATCCCAAATTTTAAATTGATTAGTCTTGGTTTGTTGGATTTCATCCTCACGTTTTTTCAAAAGGGTCACAATGCTGTAGTCCCTCAAGTTTTCACGTTCCATTGCCTTATTTGCTTGAATTGTCAGCACTTATCATCTTAATTTGTTACAAATTATATAGATTTCTTAAATTCCATCCTTTCCCAGGTACTTCCTCCTAGGATCTTCTTAAATTCCAATCTGGATTAATTGAGTTCCAGCTGTGCAGCTGTGATACTGAGACAAATTTATTTCTCTCCTAAGTTACAGTCACTATTTCTTTCATCTCTGTCCTCCTGTTTTTGTTTTGTTTGTTCTTTGTGGGTATGAGACTTATTTTTTTTAGAACTTAGCTTCTGGTAACTTACTATGATAGGATATATGGAAAGTTTACTTTCAGAATTCTTTTATGCCCCCAAATGTCTATTCTCCCCTAATTTTTGACTGACATTATGGGTGGATATGGAGTTGTTAACTAAAACTGATTTCCCCACATTTGTTAGAAGTCATTGTTCCATTGTCTTACCTAGCTGTCCCAGATGATTAAAAACCTGATGCTAATCTGATTCTCATTCCTTTATTCTCATGACCTTTACTTTCACTGGAAGCTTTTAGGATCATTTTATTCTTGATCTGAAATTTTACAATGTCACATTAAGACAAGGATCTTTTCTCATCAATTTTGTAGAGCACTTGGGAAATCCACTCAATTGGGAACTTCCTTTCCCTCATCTTTGAAAAAATATCTTGTGTTCCATTTTGATGATGCTCTATTTTCTCTTCTGGAACCAACATTTTCAGGATATTGGGCCTCTTATATAGAGCCTATTTCTCTTATCTTTTTCCTCATATTTCACACACCTCTGTCTTTTTATTCTGTTGTTTGGGAGCTTTTCTTAACCTATTTTCCTAACTTTCTTCTGAATATTTCACTTGGCAACCCCTATCTTTAATTTCTAAGAGCTCTGTATTGCTTTCTGATTGTTTATTTTTCATAGCATCCTGTTGTTGACTTATGAATGCAATATCTTTTATCAAATATCTGTTGATGGTAATAGATGAGTATGGTATGGTGAGTACTTTAAATGCTTATTAAGCATTTAAAGTACTCACCATACCATACTCATCTATCCTCTGAATTATATGTATTTTCTTTGGGGCCTATTTTTCTGTTTATCTTTTTATCATTCATGTTGAAAATTTTTCTACAATTTTAGTAATCCTCTGTTGTATATTTATGTTTAAGAACGACACATTAAAAAAACACTTGGGAGTCTTAGGGATTGGGGCCTATGGATTGGCAGACTTCCCTTTGAGATGAGTTGTTTGTTATTTTGCAGGAGCTACACTTTAGATTGCCAAGACCTTTGTTCTACGGCCATTTGATTTCTCCAAAAGAGAAAGATCTTTTTTAAGATTCCCTTTCTGGTGAATAAATGCCTAATGGCCTGAAAGTCTATGGTGGATGGAGAGAGAAAGTTTGACTTTCAATTAGTGCCTTTTTCCAGCTCCACATTTCTTTCCTATCTTTAACCGAACCAGTTACTTGCCAGTCCTAAGTTTCTCTTAGATGTCTGGCTTTATATGCTTTCATAAGTATCAATATTTTAGGCTGTGGCTTCCTCTGTCCTACTTCCTCTACTCCCTTCAACCTCTTTTCTACCTTGTCTCAATCCCATCACTCTCTAATTGAAATTAATTGATGTCATGTCTACTGAAGGCCCATCTTGTGTTCTCTTAATAATTATAAGTTTAACCTCCTTTTATTTTTTCATTGTCATTTAAGTGGAGTTCCAGGAGGGAGAGAAGATATATTTATGTAGTTAGACTCTATATGGAACAAGAGACTTTCATTTTTTTCTCTTAAAGCTTTGCATTCTGGCTCTAACTATAAGAATCCTACTTAAACTGCTTTCTTGCAAATATTTCAAACAAATGTACTTTTCATTCCCTCCTTTCCCATAAATATGTTTACCTTGCACCCTCAGGCTAAAGCTTATTGCCCCAGAGGAAAAAAAAATCAGTGGGTTCTTCAAGAAAGCAGGCCACAAGATGGAGAAAAGGTGATACAAAAGAAGTTCCCCTGGAACTTCTTAAATGGAAGTAAAGAGATTTTAGCATGAAAAAGAAAGTTTCCAGGCTTGAGTAAGAGACTATAGTTTTAAGAGGTTAGTGAAATCCGCACAGCTCTTCAAGACAGATGAATGCTTTCTCTTGATTTCCATTTGGGGATTTTGCAAATCATCTTTGCACAAGGTCCTGCATCAGCATGGACTGACAACAGCAAAAAAGAAATAATGGTGTGGCTTGTTACATGGTATTTCTGATTATCCCTTGGCTCCCATGTAGTGTAAAAGGGATGCAGGTGTTTTCACAGTAGATCTACCTCAGGAGACCCTTCATAACAAGAATCTTGGGTAAACTTTTACTGAGTTCTCAAACAAAAAAACTTACTAAAAGCCAAGTAAATATTCATTATTGCAAAGAATAATTAAAGTTGAAAGTGATTGAAGATATAGCCAACGTTGGAAGAAAAAGTTTCCAGAGAGGCAAACAGGCAGAAAGGCCTATAAAGACAGAAAACTGAAGTCAAAAGTTAGCATTGTCAAAAATAAGAGATTCATTTTGGCTAGCCATCACAGTTTTAGAGGACCTCTAAATCCAGGCAATCATAGTATAAAATATACGAACAAGATCAAAGCTTAGTAGCATCAAATCTCCCAGCTTGATTCCTTTTGATCAGACTTGTGATACTAATTTTCCACATTATCTGGGGGTGAGGGATAATTCATCAGACACTAGAGTAGTCTGGGAAGCCAACTTAGTTTTTATACCAAGTATTTATATTTTCAGAATCTCTCCTTTATGGGAAATACTTAAAGCTTCTGCTTAAAGGGTACTCAGGAATTGACTCTCCCAGATTTTAAGAGCCAAAACTCTGGAGTGTTAAACAGGATTATTATTACTTCTTCCAGAGACAGATGAAACTTATCTTGTCATATGACCAGGAAGAGTGGGCTGGAGAGTAAAAGAGCCTTTTATTTATTTATTTTTTTAAGCCCTCCATATTTAGGGCTTATTAGCACTTGGAGAAGGCAATGGCACTCCACAGTACTCTTGCCTGGAAAATCCCATGGACGGAGGAGCCTGGTAGGCTGCAGTCCATGGGGTCGCTAAGAGTCGGACACGACTGAGTGACTTCACTTTCACTTTTCACTTTCATGCATTGGAGAAGGAAATGGCAACCCATTCCAGTATTCTTGCCTGGAGAATCCCAGGGACGGGGGAGCCTGGTGGGCTGCCGTCTATGGGGTCGCACAGAGTCTGACACGACTGAAGCGACTTAGCAGCAGCAGCACTTGGTTCTTTCTTGGACAATCCTTCATTAGAAAGTTCACTCTTTTAAATTTTACATGCTTTTAGCAAGAGAAAGTAAAAATAACATAACAACTTTGGCTATCTTTGAAAAGTAGTAGCTTGGCACAAAATTTCATTTTTATGCTAATGATGACTTTATATGATGCTGATATTTTAACACTTGCTTTTTAATTAATAATAATTAAATATTAAATTAATAATTAAAATATTTTCTTTATTGCTATGTTTTTAATTAAAAACTGTTCTTTAAAAGATTAAACCTAAATAATGTTTTTTAGATAAAAACATAGCAATAAAGATAAATACTTTAAAAGAAGAGAAATCACCTATATGCCTACTAAGGTAATTGTTTTTATTTTTGTATATTTTATTCTGCCTATGTGGCACAACCCTGCAGGGCTGAAAGACACTTTGGAAATCAACTAGTCCAAACTCTAATTTTCATGTGAGAAAACTAAGATTTTCTCCACAGAGAATGCAACTGCAAGGGGGAAAAATATCACTATTATGTAATATAGTATTAACCCTCTTAAAAGCTATCTTTGGAGAATTACAACTGCAAAATCTAGATTCCTTAATAAAAACTACCAGAAATCCAGAAATTTCTACAAAACAGATGTGAATTCAAAGTGTCTGGACTTATAGATTTGAATTCAAAGCTCACATAATGGTATGCATTGCTACTACTAATGCTGTCTGCAGATTGTTGATCCTGGAAAGCACTCTCCTTGATAAAAAGGCAAACTGCAGATGTTAAAAAGTGCACTTTTGAGGTTTTCTCTCTGATATAACTCAAAGAACTAAATAGCAGTGAAAAGGGGGGGTGTTCTTTGTTGGGAACATGGACGACTTTCAAAATAACTGTTAGAATCTGAACTTGCTGTTACTGGGACAAGACCCAAAGTTGGAACAGAATACCTCCAGTTCTGAGACATGTCTGCTACTAATCAGGAATAAAATCTTAAGCAAAACATTTAATTTTTCTAGTATTCCACATTAGCCTAGCTTATCTCAGAATTTGTTTTGAATTTTAAAATTCTATGACTTTTCCTTCCATGAATGTGAAAGGTATCCTGTATTTCCATCTCTGGGAAAACCTCAAGTGTAAAGACTTGGCTCTATTAACAAGGTCTTAACATGCTTTTGTCCTCTTATGCTCCTTAGTATGTCCTGGGCAGAAACCTGGCAGTTTTTTGGCGCCCCCTTCCTTCCCTTCATCTCCTGCCTTCATATCCTATCTGTAACAAAACTTCAATGTCTCTCCATTTATGTTTCATCACTCTTCTCCATCCACATGCTCAACACTTTAGTACTAGGCTTTATATCCAAACAATAGGAACAAGTAACTGCTTTTCTGATGTCCTCTGAGAGTACAATCTGCTATTCTAATAAGCTTCTATTTTATTGTTCTTTTTTTTAAATTCAGATATAGCTGAGGTACAATATTATATGTTATAGGTATGCAACACAGTGACAATTTTAAAATCTATACTCCATTTTATAATTATTATCAAATATTGGCTCTATTTCTTGTGTTGTATAATATATCCTTATAGCTTATTTTATACAAATAATATTATGTATAAAATATACACTCCATATTCAATCTGTCAGCAAATCCTGTTGACTCTGTCTTAAAAACATGTCCAAAATCTGACCATTTATCATCATCTCCCCTACTGTTACCCTGGTCCAAGCCAGCAATAGTTTTTGAGCATCCAAAGTGATCTGTTCAAAACATTAACTCAGATTATGTCATTTCTTTGCTCAAAGTGAAATTCTTTACAATGATACAATGTTATCTAACTTCAACTCCCACTACTCTCCTCCTGTGCTCCAGCTACATAGACCTTTTTGCTGCTGCTGCTGCTAAGTCGCTTCAGTCGTGTCTGACTCTGGGCAACCCCATAGATGGCAGCTCACCAGGCTCCCCCATCCCTAGGATTCTCCAGGCAAGAACACTGGAGTGGGTTGCCATTTCCTTACATTTCTTCAAATTGCTGGGAATATGGTGACTTGCAGGGACTTTGCACTTGCTGTTCATTTTGCCTAGAGTATTTTTCCTTCAGATAGTTGCACTACCAATTTCTTTTGTCACTACAAAGTCTCCTCATGAGCTAGTCATTCTATACTAAGATCACAAACCCTTTTTTTCCTCTTATTTTCACTTCAGCATGATCACCATGTAGTAGAATACATTTTATTTATTTTTCTTCTTTATTGTCTCTCTTCCCCATGAGAGTAGGGATTCTTTGCCTATGTGTGTTAGTCACTCAAGTCGCTCAGTTGTGTCCAGCGCTTTGTGACCCCATCGACTGTAGCCCACCAGGCTCCTCCGTCCATGGAATTCTTCAGGCAAGAATACTGGAGTGGGTAGCCACTCCCTCCTCCAAGGGATCTTTCAGACCCAGGGATTGAATCCAGGCGTTGCAGGCAGATTCTTTACCATCTGAGCCATCAGGGAAGCCCCTACCTATATCTTTGCCTGCAGCTATATCCCAAGCACCTAGAACAGTCTGGAGCATAGCCGATGCTCAATAAACACTTTTTAGTTATTGAATAAATAGTGAGAGATCAGTGTCATGGGATCATAAAGTATATAAAGATGGAGACAGGCACTAGACAAAATGTCTTACTTGTTCATGGCAAAACAAAGTTTTACCATCTTCCTAATCTTGTGTAGTTGGAGGAGGAAATGGCAACCCGCTCCAGTACTCTTGCCTGGAAAATTCCATGGATAGAGGAGCCTGGTAGGCTACAGTCCATGGAGTCACAAAGAGTCTGCGAGGCTGAGCAACTTCATTTTCATTATATAGTTCCTTTTGGAGTAGCAAGTGGCAACCCACTCCAGTGTTCTTACCTGGAGAATCCCATGGACAGAGGGGCCTGGTGGGCTACAGTCTATGGGGTTGCAAAGAGTCAGACACGACTAAGCCACTAACACACACACACACAATCTTGTGTAAGTAGAAAATTCCTTGCCTTTTGTTAGTTGTTTACATCTCTTGTAAGACGGCTCCTATCTTAGGGAAAGAAAGCACTTTCCATTGTCAAAGCCTCAATTTGGTCACTAGGGGTGGATCCCATGTTATTTTTCAAACGTTATCTTGAACATTTCACACCTTTGCTAAGTTAAATAGAAGAAATCAGGGTCTATTTTAGATAAAAATCCCAGTTCTTGACCTTTAGTGCTCAAAATTCTCAAAAACAAAAAGAAAGAAATCTAAGACAGGAGTATTTAACTCTATGAAAGAAATTTTCACATACTGAGGTCTGAAGAAGTCACTCTGGATTGCACACAAGTTTTTACCTTGGCTAAAATGCCGTTTGTGGATTATCCAACACATATTGTACATCTGCTTTATTAACGGGCTCATTAACTTAGAAGTAATCTGGTGACTGAGCAACCAACACTTAACAAGGCTTCCATGATCAAGACAAAAATTCAATGTCTTCCTTCCTGGGATGCCAATGCTGTTACTCCTTCAGTGATGACTCCCTTTCCACGTACCAAGGCAATAATAACTTCCTGTGTTCCAAACTGATCTTTTTTTCTTTTGAAACCTTGAAGGAATATATCCCTGACTTATTGAATGTTTTATTCTGATAAAACTATGCTGAAACCCATGCTTCCCCTCAGGACTTCCTCCGAGTTACCTGAGAAGCTGTCTTCTGGGCTTGTATTTCCCAGTTTGGCTCAAATAAAACTCTTTGTATTCCCATGAGAGATTATTTTTTTCCACTGACAACTCCATATTTCCAAGAGGAAATATATGGTAAATAATGATAGTGATAATTAAATAAATCACGCTAATATCAAATTTATCTTACGTCACAGATAGTAGAAACACCACTTTGGCTTCTTCCTCCGTTTTTTCCTTTATCAGAAAGACGCACACTCCCTGGCACTAACGGAGTGTTTTCAACAAAAAGAGAGATCTAGATTTCTTTGGGTGCAGCATTGGCGTAAGGGTGGCGTTTCTTCAACTCTACAGGCGTTCTGTGCTAGTACGGGCTTGAATTTACCAGCCCCCAAAACTCCAAGAGGGACGTCCTCTTTCGTGGCCGAGGACGCGAATGCATCTTGGGGGGCGTTACCAGCTCCCTCAAGGTCTTGAGAGAAAAATCTGCGGGTAGAGGAGGTTCCTCTGCAGGAGCGCGCCACGGCCTCCTGCGCTCAGTCTGGCACGTTTTGTCCAAAGTGCCCACCAGACCTGCTCCTCGCCGAGCGGGAGTGAAAGCTGCCGCTGCTCCTCCCGAAGACGCCGAGGCGACCCGTTAGCTGAGAGGGCGGCCCCGCGTCCCCTGGCCCGAGCCACGCCCGGGAGCGGGTGGGGGAGGGGTGGCGGCGCTCGCGCAGCGTCGAGTTTCCCAGAATTCCCAGCGGCCGCAGGGAAAGTTTACGGGACGTAGGCGGTGACAGTGGCTGCAGCAGTAGCGGTTATTAGGTGGCCAGCAGCGGACCATGGCCCTGGCGGGGCGTTCCTGGCTCTTCTCTCGGAGTCCTCGGGCAACGACGCGGAGCCGGCTGACTTCCGGGAAGGAACTGACAAGCGATTGAGCGGTGACCGGCGCGTTTAGCGCCCCGAACATGCGGCAGTCCTTGTGGGCAACCCCGGGCTGCGGAGAGGCGGCAGCGGCGGCGGCGGCTCGGGAGGGAAGGAGGCGGTGGCGCCGGCGGAGGTGGCGGCGGGGACGCCCGGCGCCCGGCGCGGAGCCTTAGGGCGGCTGCTTGGCGTGGCCTGGGGCCTCGTGGTCAAGGATGCTGTCCCGGAAGAAAACCAAAAACGAAGTGTCCAAGCCGGCCGAGGTGCAGGGGAAGTACGTGAAGAAGGAGACGTCGCCTCTGCTGCGGAGTGAGTGTCGGGCGGGGTGCGCCCACACCTGGCCTGGGCGGCCGCGGGCTGCGGGGGACCCGGGCTGGGTGTCCGACGCCGCTCCCCGCGGCTTGTCTTTCCTTTTGGCCTCTGTGATTTTTTTTTTTTTAATGCCTGGAGTGATGTTCGTTTTTTGAAAGCTGATAAAGAGTAAAAAACTTAAGTTAGTCCACCTCCGTTTCCCACCCCCCGCCCCGGCCCCGTCCGGCCTCTCAAAATCTACAGACTTCCCTTCTGGAAGCTATGTTGTTGGTTTTAATTACTGGAAGAAATTCTTTAGGAAACAAATTGTGCTCATCCCCTGGTTCTGTAGGAATTAAAGGGATTACACTGGGGCACACGTTTTCCTCTTGTTACGTCGAGATTTGCATTGTGTTTGCAAGCACTGCGTTTGTCACTAGCCCTGCTCGAAGTTGTGCGAACGCTTGAGTAGAATTCTTAGTCCAGCTGTTGGATGATGACGTCCGGAGGTGAAAGCTGACCGTCGCTATTGTAGCTGCTGCCCCAAAAGTCTCGTCAGTTGTAGATCTCAGGGTTGAAGAGCCAAAAATTATATGAGTTTGGCTGTGTTCATGAGAATTTCTTCAAATAAAACCTCCTAGAAATCCGCCAGAGACTCAAAATAATTTCCATCATACTTTCGGGAAAATTACGAAAAAAGTTGTGTGTGTGTTTATAAACATTTTTTAATACAGTGCATTTCGCTGACACTTTACTTATTTTCAATTTAAGTATTTGACTCTAATTTTCCTACTGAATCTTTTGCCTTTTTAATTCTTGCTTGTGTGTTCAGAACATTTGTGAGGTAAGGAGCAAGTTTTTTGGTGTTCATACTGAATGCTGGGCCCTTTGTGTAAGTTTCCTTCTTGGAAGCTGATGACTTTGTGACTTAAGCATTACCTCATATTGTAATTGGGAAAGCTTTTCATAGAGGTTCCTAGTAATATTTGCCCAAGATCGCACAAAAAGGGGTGGAGAGCATGTTTTTCCATTATAACCACATCATCAACCTTCCAGATTTATCCTTGTATTTGCAGTGCTTTCTTACAGAACAGATCGGATGGGTACATCAATAACCTGAAACTTGATTTTTAAAAACTTTTAAAAATAGTTTATTTTTCATTTACGTATTCTCTGAGGATTTTGGCCAAGTTTAGGTTAGCTTGCAGTTAGCTTCAGATAAACAATGTTATTCAACATTCCTTAAAATCATGAAATATGTTTGCCACACCTTTTAACAAATAACTTTTGATATATAGTATTTTGTTTTAGTTTCATCAAATGTTGAACCTTGTTTATTCGGATACTAATTTTTGTCTGCTTGGCTTCTGTTACATATTAATATGCGTGCGTTCTGATACTGTCTACTTAGTGAACTAATAAAATGGGCTCCAGTTCCAGTTTTCTTCTTGTTTTAAAGGTGTTTGCTTTCTAACCAGGAATGCTTAAGGTATTTATTTAAGTTTTATATTCAGAAGTACTGTATCCTTAAAGCCATTGCCCTGTTTTCTTCTGTTTTGAATTATAATTGTTCTTAAAGGAGCCATGGTTTTAGACTTGGCGTTTTTTTGTTTGTTTGTTTTGGAACTGATTCAACATTTGTGTGTCTCTTTGAAATGAGATTAAAAAAATTTTTTTTTAATTTTCATAGCTTAATTTTTAGTTTTTCCATCTTTTGAGTATTGTACTATTGCTACATAATTCCAAGAGTAGGAATGCCAGATTAATAATTTTTAAATTTTTTTTTAAAGGAATTCACCTTTACATGTTTGAAAACAGCATTATGTTCTGTTTCATTTTTTAAATTGTGTTTTACGTAAAGAAGAGTTTGGGGAATTTTGGAAATGAAGTACAGTCTGCAAAACAAACTAATGTTAAGTTACGCTGGTAAATGTATCCATTTGTTAGATTGTTTACTATTTTTATACATTTAATCATGAGTATTTCATTAATACGTATTTTGTAGTTTAACTTACTGATGTTTCATCATATTATGTTTGGTAGTATGCAGAATATGTTTGATTCTGCTAGAGCATACTTATAACACATTCATACAAATTATAAATTCATTTGAGTGGGAGTATGGCAATCAGCCTCAATTTAAAATACCCAGATACTTTGCTAAAGTTTTTAATTGTGTTTTCTTAAGTCCATTGAAATTTTTCATTTTGGGGTAGGATGTAAATAAACAACTTTGGAAAAGCATATTATTTACTAGTCATTTTATTCTTTTGTTTTATTATAGATCTTATGCCTTCTTTTATCCGGCACGGTCCAACAATTCCAAGACGAACTGATATCTGTCTTCCAGATTCAGGCGCTAATGCCTTTTCAGCTTCTGGAGATGGAATAGTTTCAAGAAACCATAGTTTCCTTAGAACTCCAATTCAAAGAACACCTCATGAAATGATGAGAAGAGAAAGCAACAGATTATCTGCACCTTCTTACCTTGCCAGGAGTCTAGCAGATGTCCCTAGGGAATATGGCTCTTCTCAGTCATTTTTAACAGAAGTTAACTTTGCTTCCGAAAATGGAGACTCTGGTTCCCGATATTATTATTCAGATAATTATTTTGATGGTCAGAGGAGGCGCCCACTTGGAGATCGTGCACATGAAGACTATAGGTATTATGAATACAACCATGATCTCTTCCAAAGAATGCCACAGAATCAGGGGAGGCATGCTTCAGGTAACTTAAAATATAAATACGACATTAGTTTGTATATTTAGATTTATTAACACTTCATTCAGATGATGTTGTTTTCTGGATTTTCTTGGAAAGCCAACAGATACTCCTAGAGAACTACTATTCTGTTTTGCTAGTCTTGCTAAGCCAGCTTGCAAATAATTACTCACCTGCACTGAGGGAAAGAATTTTATGTCCATTAACTCATCTATTTAACTTATTTTATAAAAGCTTGGTACATATCTGAAGTCTATCTAGGCAGTATGAACTTTGAAAACTTAGAAATTTTAGTGTCTATAGTTGGATTGACTTTAGGTTTAGATTTGGTAGGATGGGATGGTTAGGATTTCAGAGAAACTGGACTTAAACCTGGGAAAGCAAAGGCAAATAGGAAGAATTGGGCATGGTAGGTGATACCATGGACAACTGCATCATAGCTTAGCTAGAACTTGCTCTGTTTTGTTTTTAAGAGACCTGTTTTTGTAGTTAAATAATTATTTCCCGGGTTTAAAAAGGCTGATTGTCAAATGGTTGGTTGTGTGTTGTGTCCTTTTGTTCTTTTTGCAATGGGGAAAAATATTTTCCATATAATTTTTTAAACTCTGCTTTGTGTATTTGCTGACTTTGGGACATAGTACAAGGAGCAGAAGAGAGAGGTAAAATGCACAGTTCTACTTTATTCCTGAAGTACTAAGTTACACTAGGTAAACTGAAGCAAGCTGAAAAATCAAACTTTTTCATCTGATTTTTTTCCTAGTAAGTTGTAGGCTTTACAGTTTGGCAGGATAAAAATAAAAAATATCTGATACATTTATACTTCATTCATTTGGTATTAATGTTTACATGTCTAGTATTTTCCCTTTGGTATCTGTGTCCTGATACCTTAATTGGGAAAACAAAACCTATATATGCCAAATGATCACAGACGAATTAGTTGTTGTACTTTGTGTAAGGGGAGTCAGAAGAGAGATCAGCATAGGCTAGAATGCATAGAGAATCGTTCGTGGAAGAGGTGGGATCTGAACTGTTTTCTTTGAGCTTGGACTTCAGATTGATAGGAGACATAGAAAGGACATTGTAGGTGAAAAATCAGTGAAAACAGCAGATGTGTAAATCCAGGGAGCTGTGTAGTTCTGTCTAGTTTGAAGTAATAAGTTTGAATAAGGTGGAAAAGAGATTAGTGATGCAACAGCAGGCTATACAATTTAAACTCAGGTCAAGCAGAAGCCGTTGCAGATTTCAAAAGGACAAGATTTTAATTTTATGAAAGCAGTGTTTAAACATTAGTTTAGTAGTTGTACTCGGAATAAATTGCTAGAGGAAAGAGGACCTCAGGTACCAGTGGTGTTAGAGACAAAGTACAAACTTATGATGCATTTGAAGGAAAAATGAGATTTAATTATAAGTTTAGGAGAAAATAGATCACATAAGTTTTGAAAATTGAAGAATAGTCTGGAAAAGGTGGCAAAAGCAGCTTATTTTGTGAAAGCGCACATTCAAGTCTCATTGGGATACTGAAGAGGAGAGGTTTTCTAGACATAGAAATAGTGCAATGAAAATAGGTAAGTACCTTTTTTGTTTTTAAAGTGCTTCTAGGTTAAAGGATTGACAGTTGCATACTTTAGTGTTTATTTTGGCTATTTCTAATATCCACATTCAGAAAACTAAGTCATGGCATCCAATCCCATCACTTCATGGCAAATAGATGGGGAAACAATGGAAACAGTGAGTTGAATGACTTTATTTTTTGGGGCTCCAAAATCATTGCAGATGATGACTGTAGCCATGAAATTAAAAGACGCTTGCTCCTTGGAAGGAAAGCTATGACCAATCTAGACAGCATATTAAAAAGCAGAGACATTACTTTGCCAACAAAGGTCTGTCTAGTCAAAGCTATGGTTTTTCCAGTAGTCATGTTTGGATATGAGAGTTGGACTGTAAAGAAAGCTGAGTGCCGAAGAATTGATGCTTTTGAACTGTGGTGTTGGAGAAGACTCTTGAGAGTCCCTTGGACTGCAAGGAGATCCAACCAGTCCATCCTAAAGGAAATCAGTCCTGGGTGTTCATTGGAAGGACTGATGTTGAAGCTTAAACTACAATATTTTGGCCACCTGATACGAAGAACTGACTCATTTGAAAAGACCCTGATGTTGGGAAAGATTGAGGGCAGGAGGAGAAAGGGACGACAGAGGATGAGATGGGTGGCATCACTGACTCGATGGACATGAGTTTGAGTAAGCTCCGAGAGTTGTTGATGGATGGGGAGGCCTGGCATGCTGCAGTCCATGGGATTGCAAAAAGTTAGACACGACTGAGCAACTGAACTGAATATCGTGTAGTTTTTAACCTTAGAAATAGTTTGTTATCCAGTAGTGAGTTTTTTTATGGAGAAGGAAATGGCAACCCACTCCAGTGTTCTTGCCTGGAGTATCCCAGGGACGGCAGAGCCTGGTGGGCTACCGTCTATGAGGTCGCACAAAGTCGGACATGACTGAAGCGACATAGCAGCAGTAGCAGTAGCAGCAGTGAGTTTTAAAAATAAAGTTCATTTTTATAAATTTTTTTGGAGTAATACCTGCTTGTTACAGGAAATTTGCAAAGTGCAGAAAAGTAAAGGCAAAGCACTCATGATACCAGAGGTTCTTTGTATTTAGTTATTTTGTTCTTGTTCATTTTTTTGCATGACATTCTTTTTGTTTTTTAAACAGTGTTGTAATTATACCCAACTGTATACCTGTATATCCAGGTATACAGTTTCATATACCTGCTTTTTTACTTGAATGAGTTTCTTAATGTTAAGCACTATTTATGTGGTGTTTCAGTGCCCTGTAATTTTCCATTTGGTGCATGTCTTATGGTTAATATTTTAATTATTTGCACTGGATGTCAGTTGCACCATGAGAACTCTTAAGTTGTGGCATGTGAGATCTAGGTCCCTGATCAAGGATTGAACTCTGGTCCTCTGCCTTGGGACTATTAGCCACTAGACCATCAGGGAAGTCCCATTATTTTAAATGTTAGTGAGGACCTGACCTAGTCTGGGATCATTTGGAAAGGGGAGAAGTGGGACACATCTGTATTGAATGGCCTTGGCCACTGATGGTTATGGAGGGATGAAGGGAAGAAGAAAAGAGTCAGATAGGATTAGCAAACCACCTGTCTGTATAGGAGGTGCTGTAAAAAATAAATGGTTGATATAAGTGAATGGATCTACAGATTTCAAGTCTGTCCTAAAAATAATAGCTTTATAGCAATCAGTTTATCATTAATAAAGATTGTTGTTCTTCACATTTACCTTCCCCATGTATATTTACCTTTCCCATATATATTTATGTTGCAGACATCACTGATAGCTCATGACACTTTTATGCCTAAAGTGTGAAGAAATTAGTGATACCCAGTTAAAATCTGATAACAATTTAAAATATTTTAAAATTCTGACTTGAAAAGTATTGCGTAAATACTGTAAAAACTAAATTTCTACTGATCCCATCTTAGGATCCTACTTATGCAATCTGATACAGTTCTTGTAATTTTAATGACAGACTTTAAAACAACTTTTCCCAATTATATCTTAGAAATAAATAAAAGTTAATTGGATATTTTTTCAAATTAAAGAATGTTATTTTAAAAAAGATTTGTATTCATTGCAGCAGTGGTACATGCTTAAGAAATTTCACTTAACATTAATTTGTACCAGGACAATAAGATTAGTATTATACCTTTCAGAGATAAAAATGGTACTACTTTGCAGGAGTCACTTAAGTGGCAGGGGAGGATTAATAACCTATTATTAACCAAATAGAAAAGCCTAATGGCTGTCTTTTCCAGAGGGAAAAAGTCTGAATATGAGACAGTAGCTGGAAATTTCTTGAATTCATCTTGAAAAGACTTGAAACTTACTGTATTTTCATATGCTGGAGAGAGTTCAAGAAATTTGAATAAATGGAAAGGAGAAAGTAAGTTTGTGGGAGAGTAAGGATGTGTTCTAGACAGATTTATTTTCACAGGTTTTAAATTTTGATTGCTGTTACTAATGTAATAAGCATAAAAAAGGTATGGAAGAAAAGTTTTGTGACTTGACCATCTGAGCCACAATGGAAGCCCTGAGAGTAGTAATTCCTGCTAATTAGTTATTAAACTTTTAGGAAACACCTTGTCTCAAGGGTTAATTTCATCTTATTGTAGTTAGCAGAAGTACAAAAAAAAACAAGTTGTATAATATCTTAAAGGGTTTTGGGGCCAGGACGTTCTACATTTAGCTGTGAAATTTGACCTTTAACATTTTGGCCTACATACCAATCAGGCAGTTACTGTATGTGCCAAAGAAAGGAATTCTGCTGTTAACAGGAAGTCTTTAGTTGGAATACTAAAGGCAAATTGAATTCCTTTGTTTTGCGCCTGAATAATTTAGTTCTATGCAATTTTAAGTATCAAACTTTTAAATATTATTTTTAAAGACAGCTAAAGAAATCAAGTTATAAACATCCAATTAAAAAGGTTCAGGCTTTACCAAACAAAATACTGGAGTTGTGTTTACTCCAGGAAATGCATAATTATTAGTTAACCCTAATCTTCTTTTGAGGATGTGGTAATAATCCTTAGGGGCACAGTTTTACTTGTACTTATTTGGAGAGGAGGAAAAAGGCAGTGGGCTTTGTTTAATCCGTATAATTTCTTACCAACATCTTGATTGTAACATGGGATGTAATGTTTAGTATTATCTTGGAGCTCGTAACCTTCATTAGGATTCCAGATTCCATTTCATGCCTGCCAGTGCATGAGATGCAGCAGACATGGGTTCAGTCCCTGGGTCAGATCCCCTGGAGTAGAAAATGGCAACCCACTCCAGTATTCTTGTCTGAAAAATCCCATGGACAGAGGAGCCTGGCAGGCTACAGTCCATGGGGTCACATAGACTTGGATGCAGCTGAGCACAGGCACAGAGCTACAGATATTACTGATAATGTTTTATGTTGTAGATAGGTGATGTCCAGTCCTTTTGTACTGTACATTCATCTCCCAATAGGTTTTATAGAATTATGCAAATAATAGTTTGAAAAAATTTTAGTGCATATGGCAGCTTCAGAAAGTAGGAGTGGGGGTTTGTCATGAAACTAAAACTGTTTATAGCTAGCTCCTAAAAGGTTAGGAATCATGGTTTCACATGGTATTGGTAAAGGTGATGAGCCTACTTGGGATTTGCTGGACTTCATGGCTCCCCTATCAACCTGTCAAGGTTTAGTTCCTGGACACAAGAAGTTTTATAGGGAGGTCTTTGTGTTTCTTCTAAATATAAATTTCAAGTTTATCATAGTTTAAAAAATCTGGTTTTTGGTACCTACTATTGTTTACATGTAACAGTGCATATGTTTCTAAATTTAGGCAAGTTCAGTATATAGAAATTAGGATTGACTAAATGGATAAAACTGTCAAGACTTTAATACTCTCCAAGCCTGTATGGTTTTTAATTACTATAATAGCTTTTTGTTTTTAATGCATCATTTAGAAATCTATTTATATAGTTCTCTCTCTATATATATATAATATATATTATATATACATACTTTATAGTTCCAGAGGGACCTCTTTTGGGTCATAATGTTATGGTTCTTATCAATAACTCAATTTGAATACATTGAATTAACTGTGTTGTTGTTAAGTTGCTAAGTTGTGTCCCACTCTTTATGACCCCATGAACTGCAGCACTCCAGGCTTCCCTGTCCTTCATTATCTCTTGGAGTTTGCTCAGACTCATGTGCATTGTGTTGATGATGCCATACAACCATCTCATCCTCTATTGCCCCTTTTTCCTCCTGCCCTCAGTCTTTCCCAGCATCAGGGTCTTTTCCAATGAATCTATAATTCTTTCTAAAAATTGCCATCCTTGGTTGTGACTAGTACTACAACATCTTTCGTGATGGAAGTTTGCAAAAGTGTAAAGCTGTTGCGTGCTTAAACAGTATGATTGTAGATATTTCCTATGTGCATGTCTTTAATACGTTGGCTTATTTCTTTTCTGTTTAAATATTTTCTCTTTAAGTACTGAAGTTGCTTAAGCTACACTTACTAAATGTCCAGTTGCAAATGGCAGAAGCCAAAGTCAGCTTTACCAGAAGGCGTGTTAGCTTTGTTTTGTCTTATAGTCACCATATGTTTTAGAAATATATGATTTTCTTCCCAAAGGGTACTCAGCAAGAGTGATTTTGTTTTCTTTCTTGCATTTTCCTTTCTGCCAGAGTACTTCATAGGAGATGTTATGTATTCTGTTGCATCAGATCCAGAGACACATAATGACTGATTTCTCTTTTTGTGATGTTAAGATTGATCATGGGATCCGATGCCATCCCAATTCATCCATCATGATATTCTCTGTCAGCTTTTCACCTAGTGATTTGGAAGTCAGTATTGATTATTGGCTAGATCCATATTTCATTAGCTGTTGCAAGTAGTGATATTCTAAGGTTGTCATTTCTTTATTGGTTGGAATTCTGTAAAGAAGAGTTCTATAGTGAAGAACTTTGCTTAATTAATTATTCCTTTGTTAGTATTTTGGGTATTCATATAAGACAGGAAACATGCTGGACTTTTCCCTTTACTTATGTTTTTCAGAATAATTGCCTAACTGCCTCTGGAGGTAACCAATAAGTTTTTCTTTTTAGTATCTTCATGAACTCAAGAATTTTTAAGAAATAAAACATCATGTTTTATTTGAATTTCACCAGTTTTTTCATTAATGTCATTTTCTTTTACAGGATCCAGTGCAGAGTACCTCATTACATTTAGTTGTCATATCTCCTTAGTGTTCTTTGGTCTAGAACAACTTCTTAGTCTTTTCTTGCTCTTAATGACCTTGACAAGTTTTGAGAAATACTTGTCAGATGTTTTGTAGACTGTCCCTCGATTTGCATTTTGTCTGATGTTTTTCTCATGATTAGACTGGGCATATTGGTTTATGAAAAGAATACCAGAGGTGAAGTGTCTTCATCATGTCATATAAAGGAGATACATGATCTCGTTATGACATTATTGGTGATGTTAATCTTAAGCACTTGGTTAAGAGTTGCCAGGTTTCTTACTGTAACGAACACTACATGTTTATTCTTCCAGTTTTTGTCTTCATCATTCTTTCCCTAAGCACACCTATTATCTCTGATTTTTTTAACATCTGTTTTTTGAGGCTCTTGTTTTTCTTCTTTTTGATCTTCCTCCAGGGAGTTGATTGCTTCATTCATTTTTCAATTTATGGCAGTGGCAGAATATTTAATTTCATTTTTTTCTCTGCTTTGGCTCAACATTTTTTTGAATGTTCTTTTTCATAAGTTTTGCACCTTTTTGCCGCTTCAATTTTTCTTACAGAAATTGATGTTCAGATCAGATCAGATCAGATCAGTCGCTCAGTCGTGTCCAACTCTTTGCGACCCCATGAACCGCAGCATGCCAGGCCTCCCTGTCCATCACCAACTCCCGGAGTTCACTCAGACTCACTTCCATCGAGTCAGTGATGCCATCCAGCCATCTCATCCTCTGTCGTCCCCTTCTCCTCCTGCCCCCAATCCCTTCCAGCATCAGAGTCTTTTCCAATGAATCAACTCTTCGCATGAGGTGGCCAAAGTACTGGAGTTTCAGCTTTAGCATCATTCCTTCCAAAGAAATCCCGGGGCTGATCTCCTTCAGAATGGACTGGTTGGATCTCCTTGCAGTCCAAGGAACTCTCAAGAGTCTTCTCCAACACCACAGTTCAAAAGCATCAATTCTTTGTTGCTCAGCCTTCTTCACAGTCCAACTCTCACATCCATACATGACCACAGGAAAAACCATAGCCTTGACTAGATGGACCTTTGTTGGCAAAGTAATGTCTTTGCTTTTGAATATGCTATCTAGGTTGGTCATAACTTTCCTTCCAAGGAGTAAGCGTCTTTTAATTTCATGGCTGCAGTCACCATCTGTGGTGATTTTAGAGCCCAGAAAAATAAAGTCTGACACTGTTTCCACTGTTTCCCCATCTATTTCCCATGAAGTGGTGGGACTGGATGCCATGATCTTCGTTTTCTGAATGTTGAGCTTTAAGCCAACTTTTTCACTCTCCACTTTCACCTTCATCAAGAGGCTTTTGAGTTCCTCTTCACTTTCTGCCATAAGGGTGGTGTCATCTGCATATCTGAGGTTATTGATATTTCTCCCGGCAATCTTGATTCCAGCTTGTGTTTCTTCCAGTCCAGCGTTTCTCATGATGTATTCTGCATATAAGTTAAATAAACAAGGTGACAATATACAGCCTTGACGTACTCCTTTTCCTATTTGGAACCAGTCTGTTGTTCCATGTCCAGTTCTAACTGTTGCTTCCTGACCTGCATACAGATTTCTCAAGAGGCAGATCAGGTGGTCTGATACTCCCATCTCTTTCAGAATTTTCCACAATTTATTGTGATCCACACAGTCAGAGGCTTTGGCATTGTCAATAAAGCAGAAATAGATGTTTTTCTGGACCTCTCTTGCTTTTTCCATGATCCAGCGGATGTTGGCAATTTGATCTCTGGTACCTCTGCCTTTTCTAAAACCAGCTTGAACATCAGGAAGTTCACGGTTCACATATTGCTGAAGCCTGGCTTGGAGAATTTTGAGCATTGCTTTACTAGCGTGTGAGATGAGTGCAATTGTGCGGTAGTTTGAACATTCTTTGGCATTGCCTTTCTTTGGGATTGGGATGAAAACTGACCTTTTCCAGTCCTGTGGCCACTGCTGAGTTTTCCAAATTTGCTGGCATATTGAGTGCAGCACTTTTACAGCATCATCTTTCAGGATTTGAAATAGCTCAACTGGAATTCCATCACCTCCACTAGCTTTGTTCGTAGTGATGCTTTCTAAGGCCCACTTGACTTCACATTCCAGGATGTCTGGCTCTAGGTCAGTGATCACACCATTGTGATTATCTGGGTCGTTAAGATCTTTTTTGTACAGTTCTGATGTTATGCTGTCCTTATTATATGTTATTGAATAATTTGGGTTTTTCTCTGCCAATTATTTGAAATTGGCTGCTGTAGTTGCTAGAGAGGTAGGGGATTGAGTAGGGAAAAGGGTTGGATAGTGTGTTGGGCTAAGTAGTTTTTCACAGTACTCTGTTCTTATTTCCACTTCTTTCTTTACTGTTCTTCTACCCCATCTGCTTTTGGCAGTCTTGGTGTATATATATATTAGATCTAGGGATTTTACCTCTCTCTCTCTTTTTTTTTTAATGGAAATACAGTTGATTTACAATATTGTGTTTATTTCAGGAGTATAGCATAGTAATTTGTTGTTTGCAGTTGTGTTCCATTATAGGTTATTACAAGATCCTGGGTAGGACTTCCTGTTGTTGTTGTTGTTGTTGTTTAGCCACTAAGTCATGTCTGACTCTTTTGCGACCCTTAGACTGTAGCCCTTCAGGCTTCTCTGTCCGTGGGATTTCCCAGGCAAGAATTCTGGAGTGAATTGCTATTTCCTTCTCCAGGGGATCTTCCCAACCCAGGAACTGAACCCATGTCTCCTACATTGGCAGGCGGATTCTTTACCACTGAGCCATAATTTGCTGTGCTATATAGTAAATCCTTCTTACTCATCTAATTTATGTATAATAATTTGTGTCTGTTAATCCCATACTCCTAATTTTTCCTCCTCTCCCATTTTGGTAAACATAAGTTTGTTTTCTATGTTTGTGGGTCTGTTTTGGTTTTTGTGTGTAGATTCATTTGTATTATTTTTTAGATTCCACAAATAAATGACATCATATAGTATTTGTCTTTCTCTTTCTGACTGACTTCACTAATAGTATTCTCTAGGTCCATCCATGTGTTGCTGTAAATGGAAATATTTCATTCTTTTTTAGGGTTAAATAACATTCCATTGTGTGTGTTTTATACATGTATACATGCCTTATGCATGTACACATATATATATATACACACACACCATATCTTTTCAAGCCAGTTGTCTATTGATGGACACTTGGGTTGCTTCCATGTTGAGTATTATAAATAGTGCTGCTATGAACATTGTGGTGCTTATATCTTTTCCAGTTAGAGTTTTCCTCTTTTCCAGGTATATGCCCAGGAATGGGATTACTGGATCATATGGCAACTGTATTTTTATTTTTTTAAGGAACCTCCATGCTGTTTTCCTTAGTGGCTGCATCAGTTTACAGTCCCAGCAGTGTAAGAGAGTTCCCTTTTCTCCACATACTTTCCAGCACTTACTGTTCATGGACTTCAAAATGATGATTCTGGCCAGTGTGAATTGATGTCTCATTGTACTTTTGATTTGCATTTCTCTAACAATTAGCGATATTGAGCATCTTTTCATGTGCCCGTTGGCCATCTGAATGTCTTTTTTGGAGAAATATCTATTTAGATCTTCTGTCCATTTTTTGGTTGGGTGGGTTGTTTGTTTTAATACTGAGTTGTATCCGTTGTTCATATGTTTTGGATATTAACCCCTTGTTGACTGCAGCATTTGCAAATATTTTCTGTTCTATGGGGTTATTTTCATTGTGTTCATGATTTCCTTTGCTGTGCAAAAAGCTTTCAAGTTTGATCAGGTCCCATTTATTTTTGCTTTTATTTTTTTTTTTTTTTTGGCTTTAGGAGACTGATCTAAGAAAATACTGCTACAACTTGTGTTGAAGAATGTATTGCCTATTTTATCTCCTGCGAGTTTTATAGTGTTACATCTGAAACTGATGGTGGGTGAGGCTGGTCCTGAGGCTAGTGCCAGCCCACTGGTGGCTGGAGCCAGGTTCCGATGCCGCTGCTGGGGATTCCAGGACCAGTGCTTGTATACTGGTGTGTGGGCCTGGGTCCTAGGCCCTCTGGTGGACAGAGACGTGTCGTTGCGAGACTCAGGGCATAAGAGACCTGCTGGTAAGTGGGCTGTGTCCCAGCTGGGTTACTTGCTTGACTTGGCCTGAGGTGTCCCAGTATTGGCGCCCATAGACTGGTGGGCACGGCCAGGTCCTTTTGCTAATAAGTTAAAAGGAAGATTCCAAAATGACACTTACCAGCACCAGTGGCCTTGAAATAGAACAAACTCCTGAAACATCGGCCACAAGTGTGTGTCCCCAGTTTCCGCCTGCCTCTCTGGGAGGCTCTCCAAAATTAGCTGGTGGGTCTGACCCATGCCCCTTTCAAATTATTGCTTCTGTCCTGGGTCCCAGAGTGTGTGAGATTTTGTGTGCACCATTTAAGAGTGGAGTCTTTATTTCTTACAGCCCACTGGTTCACCTGAAAGAGAGCACTGCTGGCCTACAAAGCTGGAAGTTCTGGGGGCTTGTCTTCCTGATGAGGAAGCCCAATGTGGGATTCAGATCCCTTGCCCCTTGGGGAGAATCTCTACAGTTAAAATTATTCTCCTGTTTGTGGGTTGCCCACCTGGGGGTAAGGGTCTTGACTATATTGCATTTCCACCTTTCCTTCCCATCTTGTGGTTCCTTCTTTATATTTTTAGTTGTAGAAGATCTTTTCTGCTGGATTCTGGTTGTTCTTATCAGTAGTTGCTCTGTGAATATTAGTAGTTGTATTTTTGGTGTGCCCATGGGAGATGCGTTCAGGGTCTTCCTACTCCACCATCTTGACCACATCCATTTCATTTCTTTCATGAGTGTTTTGTAGTTGTCAGCATACTGAGCCTGCAGTTTTTTGTTTGATATGTAAATATTTAAATTTTTGGAGCTATTATAAGTGGTATAATTTGTTTTCAGTTACTAATATAAAAATATTTAATTGATTTTGTATGTTTACCTTATACTTGATAAAATTCCTTAATAGTTTTATGGTACAGCCAGATTATTTGTTTTTTAGCCATACTATTTTTAAGAAATCACAAACTAGGAATAGTTTTACAAGTTCATTTTTGCTGTTTTAGATGAAATGTCAAATCTTAACTCTTGAATGAGATGAATTTTTCTTTTCCTCACTTTCCTTAGCAGTATACATGCCTAATTAGCTTTATTAGTAATTAAATATTTGTATGGTCTGGTGATGGAAGCATCAACCTAAAGAGCCTAATTTCATAGATTCTAGTTTTTTTCTTTCTCCTTTTATAATTAAATAACAGTAACATTGACTCGGAGAAGGCAATGGCACCCCACTCCAGTACCCTTGCCTGGAAAATCCCATGGATGGAGGAGCCTGGTAGGCTGCAGTCCATGGGGTCGCTAGGAGTCGGACACGACTGAGTGACTTCACTTTCACTTTTCACTTTCACTTTAGCATTGGAGAAGGAAATGGCAACCCACTCCAGTGTTCTTGCCTGGAGAATCCCAGGGACAGGGGAACCTGGTGGGCTGCCATCTCTGGGGTCGCACAGAGTCGGACATGATTGAAGCAACTTAGCAGCAGCAGCAGCAACATTGACTAGTTTTAAGAAAAATTTTATTTCTAACAGTAAAAATCATGATTTTTAATGGGAGAGTATATAATTTGGATAGTTTTGAGTTTTTCATATGGTATATCTTTTAGCTATAATAACTGTTCTGTTTCTTCTCTTTTTCCTCTCAGGTATTGGGAGAGTTGCTGCTACATCATTAGGAAATTTAGCTAACCATGGTTCTGAAGATTTACCCCTTCCTCCTGGCTGGTCTGTGGACTGGACAATGAGAGGGAGGAAATATTACATAGATCACAACACAAATACAACTCATTGGAGCCATCCTCTTGAGCGAGAAGGACTTCCTCCAGGATGGGAACGAGTTGAGTCATCAGAATTTGGAACCTATTATGTAGATCACACAAATAAAAAGGCTCAATATAGGCATCCTTGTGCTCCAAGGTAGAGTACTGACTATTTTAACCCTTTTGTTTGGAGATTGTCTAATGTTAGATTTTGAACTTACATGTTCATCAAAGAGAAAGGTGTCCTGATGTTTGATTTGAAAACTTTATCTTTCACAGCTTCTGGACTTATGTTTAGTAATGAATGACTTTAATAAAACAGGATCAATATTCTTATGATCAGGTTCTGTTTTAATATGCCAGAATGTTTTTATTAAAGATATCCAGAGATTGAAATAAATAAAATACTTATCTTTTTACATTTAAATTTCTTTTAAAATACAGACCTACCTTTGAATGTGTAGACTCTACTTTTGAATTATAATGATGTCTTGTTGTTTATTCAGTTTACAGATATTTTATGTTCTGTTTCTTAACTGTTGCCAGGTAAGAAAGCAAAAATTGAAACTGTACAGAACATCTCAGATCTGTTTGATAAATATAGCCAGTGATCTTTTGGGTTATTCTGACTGATGCTGGCCTATCAGTAGATTTCACTGATAGCTAGACTTCTAGCCTTTGAATTCTGTAGCCAGTTGTCAGATATGGCTGTTGAGCACTTGAAAATGATTAATCCAAGTGGAGATGGGTTATAGATGTAAAATACACACTGGATTTCAAAGTACATAAACTATTAAGTAATGAAATTGTAAATGTTTGCAGTTAACAACATTGAGCTCTCAAGAACTGAGCCGTAAAATTAAAAATGGGTAGAATATCATCAGCATGTTGATAGCTGTTGCTTAGTATCATCTAGCAGAGCACAGATGTTTGGTTAGAGCATACTTTTGCATTTTTTAGAACCATTATAATTATTTTGAAAATGCATTTTAATATTATCACCCAGAAAACTAAGCTTTATCATTATTGTGTTGTTTTAATCATTTTATATGTTTGGATTTATTAATTCAACTTCAAAAAGCAGGTTTTTTCCAGTGATTCCATTTAGTGGCGCTCATTCAGTGTTCATTGAACAAGTGACTTGTTATCACTTCAGAAGAGCCAGATTCAGCACTCTGCATTCGCCAGGCTCTGGCCCCACTGCCTGCTGTCCCCACCATCTCAGGCAGGCTGCTGCCACTCTCCTAGGCTTCTGTTTTCAGGCCTGTGACATGGGGATGATTTGTCAGTTGTCCCTCCCACCTGATCACAATTCTTAGCCAAGGGCAGGGATGAGTCCCACTTATTTACTGCTGTGTCTCCAGCACCAAACACAGAAATTCACACAGGTAGATGTTTGTTGAATGAATAAATGATAGAAAATGATAGAAATGTGCCCCCTTCCCTGCCAAAAAAAAAAGACAGCAAAATGTGGTTACAGTTTGATGTCACCAAATGCAGACTTTCTGGTCCATAGAAAAATTTGAGTGTATAGTGAGCTTAGTTTTCTGTTTGTCATCATTAATCTTATATTGTAGAATTTAATAGTTTACAAAGCAGTTTTACAGTTTGCCTTTCTCAGCAGCTCTGTAGACTTTAAAAAGGAGAGAGTAAACACCTTTAATCTCAGATAGGTAGTATTAGTAGCTATTTGATTGTCTGTATTATGCAATCCTTATACATAACTCTTTATTATACTAGGCCATTTAATCCTTAGAACAGTCATCTCTGGTATGAATTTATTCCAGTTATACAAATCAGGAGGCTAAAGTTTAGAGAAGAGAAGCAGTATTCCGTCTACATTCACACAACTTGTAAGTGGCCAGTTTGACTTCAAAGCCTCAGTTCTTTCCCAATTCTATTCTTTCCCATCCAACTGTGCTATCAAGGAATATTTCACTTTGCACCTATTTATGAAAGAGTTGAAGATAAAATTCAGTACCATTTGCACACTGATCTTTAAATTGTTGACTACAGTGTAATCCAACACTTACACTTTAGTCCTAGTTTAGTACTGGAATGACCTTTTCTGATATACACATAAACATTTATGTTTGGAGGTAGGCTCTTCCAGTTTTGTCTCCAAGTCTGGAATAGGCCAGTTTGCTCTCTCAGAATTCAGTCTTTCACCTTCAAGTGGTTCCTTGAACCTTCAAGCTTTCCTTAGCATTTTCCCATGAACAGCTCTCATCCCACCTTGCTGTTCTCCCTCCTTCCCCCAACACGTATAGGCTGTTAGAAATAATTGAAAATGTGGCCTTTTTTATTTTAAAGTCTCTGATTTAAAACAGACTTTAATCAGCTCTAACTCCCTTATGCTCTTGTAAGGTTGTAAAAGTGGAAAGGAAGTGGTATAGTTAGGTGGATAGTTCAAGCACAGTACTCATTACTACTTTAACATCTATTCCATACCCCCTTTGCAACCTAAAGGAGAAAGAAAATATCCATTCTTAACTTTGAGAAAAATTATCACCTTTTCCAATATAAATTTATAGCTAATTACTTAGTTATTACTAAAATTTATGATTCTAGTTTTAAGCCTCCTTATAAAGGTTATAACTTAGCTCTGAATTCTTTTATAGCCTCCTTTGACATTGCCCTTGAAAAGAATAAATATCAGCCAGAAAAAACCTCTTAAAAATATGTAAAGATTAGCTTCAGTTCACTTCAGTCGCTCAGTCGTGTCCAACTGTTTGAGACCCCATGAACTGCAGCACGCCAGGCCTCCCTGTCATCACCAACTGCCAGAGTTCACCCAAACTCCTGTCCATCGAGTCAGTGATGCCATCCAGCCATCTCATCCTCTGTTGTCCCCTTCTCCTGCCCTCAATCCTTCCCAGCATCAGAGTCTTTTCCAGTGAGTCAACTCTTCACATGAGGTAGCCAAAGTACTGGGTTTCAGCTTTAGCATCAGTCCTTCCAAAGATCACCCAGGACTGATCTCCTTTAGGATGGACTGGTTGGATCTCCTCTAAGTCCAAGGGACTCTCAAGAGTCTTCTCCAACACCACAGTTCAAAAGCATCAATTCTTCGGCTCTCAGCTTTCTTCACAGTCCAACTTTCACATCCATATATGACCACTGGAAAAACCATAGCCTTGACCAGCCGGACCTTTGTTGGCAAAGTAATGTCTCTGCTTTTGAATATGCTATCTAGGTTGGTCATAACTTCCTTCCAAGGAGTAAGCGTCTTTTAATTTCTCTATATATCACTAATGACCTATAAGTTTCCAAGAGAAGGTGAATTTTACTTTCCCTATAGTATAGTTTTAAAAAAAAAAAAGGTGGTAGAAGTTTGGGCAAGAGGCACTTTGAAAAACAAATAGTATTCTTATACTTCTTGTTTTATTTAGGGCCATTATCCTAATGCACATTGATTCTGTTTCCTTAGTGTACCTCGGTATGATCAACCTCCTCCTGTTACATACCAGCCACAGCAAACCGAAAGAAATCAGTCCCTTCTGGTACCTGCAAATCCTTATCATACTGCAGAAATTCCTGACTGGCTTCAGGTTTATGCTCGAGCCCCTGTGAAGTAAGTGAATTTACAGCACAGATTTTTGTTGTGGGGTGAGTGGAAGTCTGAAGGGAGTCTCTGGGCTGCTTAAACCACACAGCACTGTGTTTTTTCTCAATGATATTGGGGTTTTATTTTAAAAAGGGATATCACAGCTTATAAAGTTTAAAAGTCATTGACTAGAAATAGAAGTTTTACAAACATTTATTGCATCTTCACTTTCTGTTAATGTGTAGACCTAGGCTATTACATAGAGATGCAGTGAAAAGCTTACATTCTCATACGGGTAGGATAACTTGCAAATAAGTGATACAATGCCTTGTGATAAAAGGAAGGACCTGGTTAAGTCCTAGGTACATAGGTGAAACCAAGCAGGACCCAAGGGTGGTGAGGAAATACGTGTGGTGACTTAGGTTCTGGGATGAGATGATATGTGTTCACTGATACCTTAGCTTTGTTACTCTGGGCAGGGTGCTTAACTTAGTTTTGTCCTCTGTTAATTGGAGATAGTAATAGTATCTACTCTTAAGTTTATTAAGTATTCAGTAAAATAATGCATCTAAAATATGTGTTACAGTGTCTTGCACATTAAAAGAACCCTCAGTAAATGATGACTGTTATTTTTGCACTAAAGGTATAGGATAGTGGTTAAGATCAGTCAGGAAGGAAACTGTCTGGAAGGAAAGTGTGATTTCTGTCTCCATTACCTACTAACTGAGTGACCTTGGGCAAGTTACTGAACTTAGTTCTAAGTGTTTTTACTCTACTGAAACATAGAGGATAGTAATTTTATCTACCTTACTTAATGTAGTGAAGCTTAAGTGATTATGCAGAATGGTACAGCAGCTGACTTGAGTAAGCCTTAGTAGTAGTTTATCATTATTATGAGTGAGCAAGGAAAGCTGCCCCCAAAAGGGAAATATATGGGGCTAGTTTTTAAAGATGGCTATGAGTTTGCTAGGCTCATTGAGGATATTTGTAGGATAGTAGGCAATGTTCGGAGAAGGCAATGGCACCCCACTCCAGTACTTTTGCCTGGAAAATCCCATGGATGGAGGAGCCTGGAAGGCTGCAGTCCATGGGGTCGCTAGGAGTCAGATACGACTGAGCAACTTCACTTTATTTTTTCACTTTCATGCATTGGAGAAGGAAATGGCAATCCACTCCAGTGTTCTTGCCTGGAGAATCCCAGGGACGGTGGAGCCTGGTGGGCTGCCGTCTCTGGGGTCGCACAGAGTCAGACACGACTGAAGTGACTTAGCAGCAGCAGCAGCAGGCAATGTTCAGGGCTTCCCAGGTGGTGCAGTGGTAAAGAATCTGCCTCCTGATGCAGGAGATGCAAGATATGTGGGTTCAGCCCCTGGGTCAGAAAGATCCCCTGGAAGAGGGCATGGCAACCCATTCCAGTATTCTTGGTGGGAAAATTCCATGGACAGAGAAGCCTAATGGTTTTGGTCCATGGAGTCCCAAAGACTCAGACGTGACTGAAGTGACTGAGCACACGAGGCACTGTTCAATATAATCATGAATAAATGAAATATTTGCCTCAGAGAGCTCTCTTGGAAGACAGAAGCACTCAGATTTAATCCAGTGTGATAAAGATCAGTGACTGATATATACAAAGTGCTGTGATTTCAGAAAAGGGGATGTTTGAAAGTATTATAAATAGTTAATGATAATGCATTGTTTCCTGAACCATCCTGTGCTAAACTTTCAGATATGTTCTCTCATATAATCTTCCCCAAACCTATTTTATAGCTGAAAATAACTTAGTCTATGCTAAGATCATACATATATTAAGTGGTAGATTTCAAACTTTTATCTCTAATTCCAAAGTTCATACTCTTAACTTTTGTTGTTGTTTTCTTATTTAATAATTATTATAATTTATTAAGTATTAAATTTCTGGTACTTTGCTAGGTATTTTACATATAATAATTGCATGTGTAGAGCTGTTGAAAATTATATAAGGTAACATTTTGTAGCCTTACTCTTTTGCATTTCAAAAACCAAACTCTCAGCATAAAATAGGCCAAAGAAGAGTTTTAGAAAGTTTAGGATAATTAGAATGATTACACAATGAATTTGGAATTCAGTTCAATTCAGTTGCTCAGTCATGTCCGACTCTCTGTGACCCCATGAAACACAGCATGCCAGGCCTCCCTGTCTATCACCAACTCCTGGAGTCCACCCAAACCCATGTCCATCGAGTCAGTGATGCCATCCAACCATCTCATCCTCTGTGGTTCCCTTCTCCTCCTGCCCTCAATCTTTCCCAGCATCGGGGTCTTTTCCAGTGAGTCAGCTCTTTGCATCAGGTGGCCAAAGTATTGGAGTTTCAGCTTCAACATCAGTCCTTCCAATGAACACCCAGACTGATCTCCTTTAGGAAGGACTGGTTGGATCTCCTTGCAGTCCAAGGGACTCTCAAGAGTCTTCTCCAACACCACAGTTCAAAAGCATCAATTCTTCAGCACTCAGCTTTCTGTATAGTCCAGCTCTCACATCCATACATGACCATTGGAAAAACCATAGCCTTGACTAGACGAACCTTTGTTGGCAAAGTAATCTCTGCTTTTGAATATGCTATCTAGGTTGATCATAACTTTCCTTCCAAGGAGTAAGCGTCTTTTAATCTCATGGCTGCAGTCACCAACTGCAGTGATTTTGGAGCCCAGAAAAATAAAGTCAGCCACTGTTTCCACTGTTTCCCCATCTGTTTGCCATGAAGTGATGGGACTGGATGCCATGATCTTCGTTTTCTGAATGTTGAGCTTTAAGCCAACTTTTCCACTCTCCTCTTTCACTTTCATCAATAGGCTCTTTAGTTCTTATTCGCTTTCTGCCATAAGGGTAGTGTCATCTGCATATCTGAGGTTATTGATATTTCTCCCGGCAATCTTGATTCCAGCTTGTGCTTCTTCCAGCCCAGCATTTCTCATGATGTACTCTGCATATTAAATAAGTAGGGTGACAATATACCTCCTTGACGAACTCCTTTTCCTATTTGGAACCAGTCTGTTGTTCCATGTCCAGTTCTAATTGTTGCTTCCTGACCTGCATACAGATTTCTCAGGAGGCAGATCAGGTGGTCTGGTATTCCCATCTCTTTCAGAATTTTCCACAGTTTATTATGATGCACACCATCAAAGGCTTTGACATAGTCAATAAAGCAGAAATAGATGCTTTTCTGGAACTCTCTTGCTTTTTTGATGATCCAGCAGATGTTAGCAATTTGATCTCTGGTTCCTCTGCCTTTTCTAAAACCAGCTTGAACATCAGGAAGTTCACGGTTCACATATTGCTGAAGCCTGGCTTGGAGAATTTTAAGCATTACTTTACTAGCGTGTGAGATGAGTGCAATTGTGCGGTAGTTTGAACATTCTTTGGCATTGCCTTTCTTTGGGATTGGGATGAAAACTGACCTTTTCCAGTCCTGTGGCCACTGCTGAGTTTTCCAAATTTGCTGGCAATTTGAGTGCGGCACTTTCATAGCATCATCTTTCAGGATTTGAAATAGCTCCACTGGAATTCCATCACCTCCACTAGCTTTGTTCGTAGTGATGCTTTCTAAGGCCCACTTGACTTCACATTCCAGGATGTCTGGGTCTAGGTGAGTGATCACACCATCATGATTATCTGGGTTGTGAAGATCTTTTTTGTACAGTTCTTTTGTGATTTTATCTATAAAAGATCTCAACTGACATCCTTTTGAAACTTACTACTATTCTTCTGTGTTTTTGATGGGCTTCTCTGGTAGCTCAGACGGTAAAGCGTCTGCCTACAATGTGGGAGACTCGGGTTTGATCCCTGGGTCAGGAAGATCCCCTGGCGAAGGAAAGGGCAACCCACTCCAGTATTCATGCCTGGAAAATCCCATGGACCGAGGAGCCTGGTGGGCTACAATCCATGGGGTCGCAAAGAGTCGGACACGACTGAGCGACTTCTGTGTGTGTGTGTGTGTTTTGTGTATTTTGCCACCTCTTAATATCTTCTGCTTCTGTTGCTGGTGCTACTGCTGCTAAGTCGCTTCAGTCGTGTCCAACTCTGTGAGACCCCATAGACGGCAGCCCACTAGGCTCCTCTTTCCCTGGGATTCTCCAGGCAAGAATACTGGAGTGGGTTGCCATTTCCTTTAGGTCCCTACTATTTCTGTCCTTTATTGAGCCCATCTTTGCATGAAATGTTCCCTTGGTATCTCTAATTTTCTTGAAGAGATCTCTAGTCTTCCCCATTCTGTTGTTTTCCTCTATTTCTTTGCATTGATCGCTGAGGAAGGCTTTCTTCTCTGTCCTTCCAATTCTTTGGAACTCGGCATTCAAATGGGTATATCTTTCCTTTTCCCCTTTGCTTTTCACTTCCCTTTTCACAGCTATTTGTAAGGCCTCCTCAGACAACCATTTTGCTTTTTTTGCATTTCTTTTTCTTGGGGATGGTCTTAATTCCTGTCTCCTATACAATGTCATGAACCTCCGTCTATAGTTCATCAGGCACTCTATCAGATCTAGTCCCTTAAGTCTAGTTCTCACTTCCACTGTAGAGTCATAAGGGATTTGATTTAGGTCATACTTGAATGGTCTAGTGGTTTTCTCCACTTTCTTCAATTTCAGTCTGAATTTGGCAATAAGGAGTTCATGATCTAAGCCACAGTCAGCTCCTGGTCTTGTTTTTGCCAACTGTATAGAAAAGAATTCTCCATCTTTGGCTGCAAAGAAATAATCAATCTGATTTCGCTGTTGACCATCTGGTGATGTCCATGTGTAGAGTCTTCTCTTGTGTTGTTGGGAGAGGGTGTTTGCTATGACCAGTGCATTCTCTTGGCAGAACTCTATTAGCCTTTGCCCTGCTTCATTTTGTACTCCAAGGCCAAATTCGCCTGTTACTCCAGGAGTTTCTTGACTTCCTACTTTTGCATTCCAGTCCCCTATAATGAAAAGGACATCTTTTTTGGGCGTTACTTCTAGAAGGTCTTGTAGATCTTCATAGAACTGTTCAACTTCAGCTTCTTCAAGTCTTAACTGGTTGGGGTGGTCATTTACTATGATTTATTTATTTTTGGCCAACATAAACATTCCCTTACGTCCATTTCAGTCTTCTCAGTTTGTAAATTCATGGCTGTTGATATGTGGCCTGATGAGGAGGTAAGATGATATTTCAAGGTTTTGGTCTAAAAGGATCAGTTTTTTCCTCTGTAAGTCAAATCTAAGCCTTGTTAAGTGTAATGTTTAAATAGGTTCTAATTATAGATATTATTCTACAAAGTATAAACAGTGTTTGTCACAAGTCTGGTTTTTATTTGATTTGAAATTCTGTAGACATTTATCCATAGAAGTTAAGGTTTGGTGTCTGAGCTCACCTCCAGAAGCCTCTATCTTACAATCCATATAGTGTAGAAATGGGATGAGGAGAGATGGTAGACTCGTCTTCCCCTTTTCCCTCTCTTCTTTCAGTCTTGATAGCACTGACTACTGCTGCATATAGCCTTTGTTCATATGCTGATCCTGTCATATATAACGTGTACATATATTTCTGTTTCCCTAAGTTTGGAAGAATATGTGCCTGTTGACATTTGTTGTTTCTGGGAGTTGATAAGATTGAGCAGGGTTATTCTTTCTATATTGTTATTTCTGCTCTATAGCAATTGTTAGAAATAGCTAAAAAGCTTTCCTATTGAGGGGAAAAAGATAGTACTTAAATGGAATGCTTTGGTTCTTATGGAAAAAAAAAACACAAACTTCCAAAGGTTACAGTCTCTTTCAACTCTGGTTCTTTGAACTAGCTATAAAACTATAGGAAATTAACCACTTAAACTTTTTTCAAATAGATCAGAACTTTCCCAGAATGGGCCAGTGAGAAGAGTTTATTTATAAGTCCTGTTTAAGCAGTAAAGGAGCAAGTATTCCTTTACTGCTTAAAACAAGAGGTCTAGAAACCTTTTCTGAAGAGGATTAGAAGTGGTTAATATTGTCTGTCAACAAAAGATGAGTTGTTATCTATGAATTAGATAATGGAGAATCAATTACTTATCTCATCCCAGAGGTTTTAGCCAAAAAATTAGCTTGTTTCTTCTTCTTCTTTAACAAACAATGGACATCAACTAGCTTTCTAAAGTGCTTTAATTCTATCTCTAGCAGTAACTTACCAAAGTAATGTTTGTATATACTTCTAGAACTGGCTTAGAACAGATAATATTCTAATCATTTATTAGTTTTAGTAAAGTTAGGTTTCTAAGTTTGATCATAGAAGTCTGTAATGTATCACGTAATTGTCAGCAAGCTGAACTATAGGAGAATATTAAAAGATTTAATCTTTAACAGGAAAAATAACATCAGGAACATGTTTACTTTGTTATTCCTCACATGCCCCCACCCCAGTCCCCAATAGTTTGTGGCACAGACTATTTTATTCCTGTGTCTATGATCCTGCAGTGTCACTGTTGACTCACTTCTGGGTATAGGAGGAAAGGGAGTGGGCATACTGTTACATAAGGCAAGCACAGGGAACTGGGGCTATATACCATACCTGGGGCCTGGAATAGCAGTACTTTCTGGGCTCCTGAAGGCAGCATCCACTGGTGTGTGAACAAGGTATTTTGGTAGCATTACAGCAATTGCTATTTGTGTATATAGGCTATTTATAGTACCGTTTGAATAGAATACTGATGTAGGTAAAATATAGCAAAAGAAAAGGATACTGGAGTAGTTTACATCCTATTTTCTGAATGATTTACCTGTACAGAGTATAGTGGCCAAAAGTTAAACTGAAGCAGGTTATTTGGCTCATTAAGAATAGGAATTACATTTTTTTTTTTCTTTAAAAAATTAAATAGCAGGCATAGGCAGAGGGAAGTCACTATACAGAAATAGCAGGGGCAAGGATTTGGAATGGAAATTGACAGATTGCATACTTTTATCATTTATGGTTTTCTTTAGAGTGCTTTTTCCTCTTCCCAGAGTATTTTCACTAAGTACTCTTGATTTTCTTGCTTCTACACAAAATCCTATTCTTGATGCCAAATGCTGAGATTGGGAAGTCAGAAAGTTATCTGAAGCTTTTTTCTTTATAAAAACTTGAGTGTGTATACAGAATGATGTTGTTTAGTTGCAAATTGGGTCTGACTCTTTTACGACTCCATAGACTATAGCCTGCCAGGCTCTTCTGTCCATTGGATTTCCTAGACAAGAGTATTTAAGTGGGTTGCTGTTTCCTTCTCCATGGGATCTTCCCAACCCAGGGATCAAACCCACATTGCCTCCATTGGCAGGTGGGTCCTTTACCACTGAGCCACGAGGGAAGCCCAAACATGTCTTAAAAACAAGTTTGATATTTTCTAATATTACCATATTTATTCTTCTCCTTCCTTTTTCTTTCTGTAAAGTATCCAGATGATGAATGAGCTTTAACATGCTTATAGTTCACCTGGCATAAATTTAAGCATCTTGAATCAGTAGACATTGCTGAAATGCCCCTTAGCTATGGAATTCAGACTTAAGGAGATCAAGGGTTTTTGTTGTTGTTAGGAATTATGAATTTGTTTCAAACAAATAAGTGAAATCTTAAGCTACATGAATGGCAGAGGTTCTAGGAAACACCACCTTACAACTGTTTCTTCATGGAGACTTTGTATTTTTTGTAGTATTTCTCCAATTTGGCAAATAGTTGGCAAATAGTTTCTTAATGAAGACTCAGTATTTTTTGTAGTATGTCTCCCAGTTTGGCCAACAGTTGGAGTTTCCCTCTAAAGAGAATATAACTTATTTTTTATAACTTATTTTTTATAAACTTAGCTTTCTGCTAAGTTTATCTGTTAGTAAATTTGCAGTGCTCATTAATTAAATTAATAAATTTGGGGTCCAAACTATATTTACCTTGTGATTTTGTGCTTCTGGTATTCTGGTACACATACCCAAGTTGTATAGAAATGTATGTCAACATGCCAAGCACAGTACGTGGCTCATAGTGGCTGCTCTATGTTTGTTTGCTGTTTCCCTTTTAAAAAAAAAATTATATGGTCCCCTTGGAATAAGATGATAAATTAGTTACCAAAGAATCATTGGGTAGGAAATGTTATAAATTATTAAGAATAAATTTATTAGAATTTACAGTTAAAGTTCTTTCCTGTCTGTTCTGCAGTATGATTTGAGAAATATATAGGTATATGCCTTGCTGTAGTTCTTTTTCTAGTCTCAGTAGGTATTAATCATTCAGAACTATTATTCTCGTACATCTTGGTCCCTATAGTTTTCTACCTTTCTGATCTTTTAGTCACTGAACAACTATATATATATATACATACACACACACACATATATACACATATACACACACACACACACATACACACGTATATACATACACACCTCTATAGGTTTCATCCATAAAATAAGATAATTGGATTAGAATGCTGTCTTCAGGTCCCTTTCAATGCAAAGTGTAAATTACCATTTAATAGATTGTTGTATACTTCGTCTCAGTATGTGATGTACTTACCTTTGAAAAGGGACCAAAAGCCTTCTGAAATGTATATAAATGTAAACTTACATGAGTCCATCCCCATATCATGCAGTCTTCTACAGTCTTTATTCTCATTCTGAAAAGAGCTGTTCTTTCCTTTCGGCTTGAGTTTTTCTGTTTTTTGTTGTTGTTTGTAATAGCGTATACTCAGCCTCAGGATTATGCAGCCCACTAATGATGGTTCCTTTTCATTTGTTTACCTGCTTAGTTCCTTGTTTGCTATAGTGGACAGTATACCTCAAAAAGCTTTATCAACACTAATGACACAAATGATCTTGCGTATTTTTTTGTACTGTTCTTTGAGGGACAGTGTGGTCTAAAGTATTCTTACCTTCCTGACAGTTAACTTTGGATGAACTTAAAAACAGCATGAAATGTGTTCTTCAAAATTACAGAACCACAGTGATTTGAAATCAGTGTTCACTATTACCTAGTGTTAATATTAGAATAACTGATACATAAGATGAACAAAATAGGTATTTTTAAATTGAAATGAAGTAATATTAGCAGATTTTTCCTCTTCCTAAAAAAGTGTATTTAACTAGCAGATAATAACTTGGTTATTTTTAATTGAAGTTTGTGGTTTATTAATTATAGTAAAATTGATACTTATAAAATAGACCAATTTACTAATATAAATATATATTTATGTATATGGTGTGAACATATGTCTGATTGTGTTTTAAAACAGATATGACCATATTCTGAAGTGGGAACTCTTTCAGCTGGCTGACCTGGACACATACCAGGGAATGCTAAAGTTGCTTTTCATGAAAGAACTGGAACAGATTGTTAAAATGTATGAAGCCTACAGACAGGCTCTTCTCACAGAGTTGGAAAATCGTAAGCAGAGACAGCAGTGGTATGCCCAGCAACATGGCAAGAATTTTTAAGTTAATTTTTTAAAAACAAAATTTAAGTTTTATAAGGGCTTTAAAATATTTTCACAGATTAAAAAACTGCAAATACTTTGGTTAATAAAGGCAGCTTACTTTTTGGAAATTATAAAGTTCTAATTTTACATGTATTTTGTTATTAAAAATATTATTTTATTGAGAAAAAATGAGTTTATCATTTTAAGGGCCAACAATGACACTCTAAATGCTGTATATCTGAAAACTGCTTTGCATATTCTTGATGGAGACAGATGTCATTTAACCAGATATTAAACAGGAAATGATCAGTTGGTAAACTGTCACAATAGTAGTACCTTTCTTTAAAAAACAGAGAAAGAGATAATGTATGCAGTATTTAAAAAGCGTTTACTGCTGTAGTATGGAATATTGTCTGGAATTGGATGGTTTAAGTATTACCATTGTGTAGTTCAAAACAAAACAGGACTTGGAACCTTTATTGTGATACATTTTTATATATAATATATAGGGTTACTCTTCCCTGCCCCCAGCTGTAAAGAACTGTTTTAAAACATGTTGGGAAAATATTTTTTTGGTATGAAAGGGTGAAGGACCTGTAATATTTCAGAGATAAATTTAGGTAAAAGGCTCCAGCCTGTGTGGGAAAGTTGTGTACAGTACTCAAGAGTTGCTAATGTTACTTCCTTCCTTTGGGCCAGGGCTCTTAGGGCATTTAGTAACATGGTTCTGATAAGACTGAGGTCGCTTCCCAACAGCATAGCATGCTGCCATCCTAAATGACTGGGTTGAGCTGCCAAAAATGACAATCAGGGATTCATTAAGAAATCTTAGTCATTAAATTGACTGTATGTATTTTGTAATCTTCTAAGAGTTTGTCACAGAAGTTTAAAAGCTGGCATTTTCCTCCGAACTTATTTGCCTTTTGGTTTAGTAGTTATTAAGACACTGTTGATAACTAGCACAGTACATTTGACTGCAGGCAAATTTATGGCACAGCTAGCCTATAAATCTCTACAATTCTGTGAATTTCAACACTTGTTGAAATAGCTGTTCAGTTATATTTACATGTGTTGTAAATATGTAAATAAATTTTTAGTTTAGGTAATCTTTCAAAATATAAAGTACTGCTAGTTAGATATCGATGAATATGAATTATTGATAAAATGTTGAAAATGTTAAATGTTTGATTTTATATAACAAGCTTATTAAATATATTTTTGTGGAAACTAAATGTGTTGCATTTGAGTCCGTGTTTTATGCATAATGCTTACAAAGGTTCTACTTTTCCATTCAGCAGGCCCATAGGCAAAGGAAGCAGAATGAAAGGGGTATCCAAAAATGAAAATAGGCCAGTGGAACTTTATCAGTGGGAAAAGTTATTTCTCAGACCATGTGATCAAACTTGGCTAAGATGTGAGCTTATATATCTTAGGAACTCTCACATACTTTTCCATCTTTATTCTTTACTTAATATTACCATTTCATTTAACTAAAGCTTAGCTATTTCTAAGAAAGTTATAAATTACTTTGTTTTAGAGCTCCTGGATAAGAGGCATTACTTTTTTTTTTCTTTCATTACTGCACATTTTTACCCTCTAACAAGTATGAAATTCCACTACAGATTTTAGTAATTAGAAATTACTAAATTAGAAATATAGAATCACTGGTTTAAAAGAACTGGAAGGTACCTAAAAGGGATCAGCATACATATGTTAAAATGAAAAGCTAAATCTGTAATGGTGTCAACATTAAAGAAAATGCATTTTGAATTTAAAAAAGAGATAGAAACTTTTCCTCTTCTGTATCAGCACCTCCCAAACATTTCCAAATTCAGTTGTTTTTAATCTTAGGAACCAGAGTAAACTTTAATAATAGTTCACATGTTAAAAGAATAAACCTATGATGAATACATATCTTTGTGTACCAAATGAAAAAATATACAATGCAGTGAAACTCAAATACATATACAAAGTGATTTTTTTGTGCATTTTTGATCGAGGTTTATATTCTATATTAAACAATAATATAAAAGAAGCAATATATAGTTTCTGATAAAGCAACTGAAAAGCTCTCTTAGATGTCTTTTATAATAAAAGCTAATGGTATATGTAAGATGGTATAGGTTGAATCAAGCCTATTGAACTATGTTTTAACAAATGCATATGTGAAATAATTTAAAAATTCTTCTGTAGAAATTAAATGAGCATATCCAAATGTGGAGTAATATTACTACATGGTTTAACTATAACCCAGTAGTAGTATTTAGTAAATTCAAGCAGAACACATGTACCATTATCATAAATAGACAAATTCTTTAAATTATAATAGCATATTTGAAGACAAAATCAAGAAACTATACATGTTAACAAATGATATAACCATGCATACATATATCTGCTTATTAAACACTGAAGTAAAAGAACTAAGCTGTAGTGCAGTCTTCAGAGGTGCTTGTCATTCTACTCTGTTCTGATGGAAGCACTTTGTATGTTTGCATGGAAACGTAAAACAATATTTAATTGACAATTTGGTCATGCACCTGTATTTTTTAAATTTGGGGTTACATTTTCTTCTTTTCTGATTGTTCAGTAGATTCTGACTTTGGTGCAGGAAAAGCTTGATGATACAGATGTCTGTGGGTTGCTGCTGCACTGTAAAGCTTGTATAAAGCCTAGAAATAAAATAATCAAGATTATTTTAAAAAATGATAAAACATTTTATTAAATACACAGATATAAATTTTTTCCTTTTAGTGTAATTTATGGTACTATATAAAATTTAGCATGCTAAATTTGGAATCCTTAGTAAATCTGTCTAACATATATACTAATAACTAGTATCTCAGCAGTCAAAAGTATTTTCAACTCTCCAATGTGTTGATATTACTACTTATGCAGGTTGATCTCTATGGTAAATGTTCTATCCTTGGACTGCATTTTCTTTTATCATTCCCACCTTTTGGAGCAGAGCTTCCTAACCACTATGTCCCAGGGATGTGGAAAACTCATATTGTGAATATTATTAGTTTTAGAGTAATTATGGGAGCTCATAACTTGTGATTGCCAATAGCTAATTTATTATACACAGGTAGAACACCTGCTATTGGACCTTCCTGATAGGTTTTTCAGAAAGGGACCACTTTTTATTCTCCATAATTTCCTGATATGATGGGCTTTCTCAAATATGCTCTTTTCCCTTGCTTCCACTAATCAGTTTATAGCTTACAAAACCTTTATTCAGAAACATTACCTTAGAAAGTCTTTCTTCATTAAAACTACCTCTGTCGTTGTTGTTTGTCTGTGTAACAGTGTTTGCATCATAGAAATGTTTACATACTGCTTTCTGAAGTGTCCATAAATATTTTTGTTTTTTTTAACCCCTCACCTAGTTTCTAAAATTCTTTACCTCCTCTGACTTTCACATAATGAACACTCAGTTAAGACCAATTTATCTGATGTAATTCTAGAGTCTTTAAAAAGTCTGAGTATTTTTAAAGGTTGATAAAAGCTTGATATCCTTGAATAGAATTTCCAGGAAATTCCATTCATTTTTATCTTTTTGAGTCTATATAGCTATTTTCTTAAGTCTGAATTATACCATCATCAATTTACAAATGCATACTGGCACAACCTTAGTTCTATTCTAATTCTAATACCTTCAGTTTAATGATTAATGTTTTCTTAAAAGTTCATATTTTTTCTTAAGATTTGATTTACAAAGTTGAAATTTATTTTTACTGTTTTAGTAAATTCATTTTACTGAATTTACATAAAATAATTCCTTTTTGACTTATAAATATTAAATATATCCTTGGTATCTGATTGGCAGACATAATCTAGTTATATATAAAACAGCAGAAACCAAGGAAAGAATTACGTACTGTCACTGAAGATCAGTTTTGCTTTCTGAAAGTAATGACCTAAATGATTCCACAGAAATAACTTTTCTTATGTGAAAATGATTCCTTCATAGAAACTTAGATTCTTCCTCAGATACAGACTTTCTGCACATGTGCAGTGGGAGAAATGAATATTAATTTACAGGTCAGGTCCAAGGTATGCCAAGAAAGTTAGTTATGCTACGTACTGGCCTGAAACCTGCTTAAAGTGGTACAGATATCTCTTTCAGAAGCCAAAGTTGAAAACCACTTCTAAAGGTTGTAGCTCTGTTTACTCTGCATTACTTAAGTTTCCTCAAGATTTTCATAACTACTTGTTTCACTCTGCAGTAGAGCAAAATGCCCAATGCTAGAGCATAAGATTTTTGAAAATTTCTAAACATTCAGAAGTAAAATATTCCTGATAATCAATTCTTGTGTTTCATATGCAGATAAAATTATATATCATGTTCAGAGTATATTAAATATTTTAAAACCTATCTACATTGAGACATCCTTTAATGACTAGTTGGTTTGTAAAATAAGACAATCATAATGTTTATAAATATACAAATAGTTCTTAATTTAAGAAAAATTTAACTTACCTCATTTGTACTTCCCTGTGGTAAAGGCAGATTAAAGGGGAGAAAAGAGAAGTATATATCCTGCTTCATTAATAGCACTATGATAATCAACCTTATTTACATTAGTAATTTGAGAGCATTTAGGAACAAATACACCTTGAGAGAGGGGACATATGTATACCTACGGCTGATTCATGTTGATGTATGGCAGAAACCAACACAACTTAGTAAAGCAGTTCCTTCCAGTTAAAAATATTTAGACCATATACCCCTGCAGATTTTTTCAATTTAGATTACGTATTTAATCTGAATCTTCTGAAGGGCCCAATTCTATATTCATCACAGATTTCAGCATCATATTCTAGGAGGGCTTTGGGATTTACCTTAAATAGCCCCTCTTCATCTTTTGAGGTTGAGGGGCTTTTTGAGGCAGTGGCTCAGAGGATCCAATTTTAATTAATTCTTTTCCAGTAGTGCTACCATTTATGAGTATATATCTCAACTAGATTCTTCAAAGACACACAGTATATCCATCAGTTACAATTTGGTTTTAAAGAGTATAAACATACTCAATGCTGAGATAATTGTAGCTATCACTTGCTACCTGCAGACCATAAATATTCACAAGTCTTAACTCCAAAATTTTATGAAGAATCTCAACTTTAGTTTCACTAAATTTATTGAAATTTTCATGTGGTAATTGAAGATACTTCAAGAATGAAAGGTGAGATGATTTTTATTCTGGTGTGTTTATAATTGTTTCCCCTGTCCGTAATCAATTATTTGAACAGCAGACCATGGTGACCCTGGGTTGGTTAATTGGACCATAGAGGACAACTGACCCAGAAGCAGCTGATCCAGAAGTTGACCTAGACTCATTTTAGGGCCTGGTACAAATGAATAAAGAGACAATCTGAAGTAATCAGATACTGTGTTGAGGGGTTTTACTAAAAGAGACAGTGATATGACTTCAGATGGTCATTTATATATGCTCCTAACAAGGGTTCTATGAAGGCCTACAAGACCTTCTAGAACTAACACCCAAAAAAGATACCCTCTTCATAATAAGGAACTGGAATGCAAAAGTAGGAAGTCAAGAGCTTCCTAGAGTTACAGGCAAATTTGGCCTTGGAGTACAAAACGAAGCAGGTCATAGACTAACAGAGTTTTGCCAAGAGAATGAACTGGTCATAACAAACACCCTCTTCCAACACCACAAGAGAAGACTCTACACATGGACATCACCAGATGGTCAATACCAAAATCAGAATGATTATATTCTTTGCAGCCGAAGAGGGAGAAGCTCTATACAGTCAGCAAAAACAAGACCAAGAGCTGACTGTGACTCAGATCATGAACTCCTTATTGCCAAATTCAGACGTAAATTGAAGAAAGTAGGGAAAACCACTAGACCAGTCAGGTATGACCTAAATCAAATCCCTTATGATTATACAGTGGAAGTGACAAATAGATTCAAGGGATTAGATCTGGTAGAGTACCTGAAGAACTATGGACAGGTTCGTGACATTGTACAGGAGGCAGTAATCAAGACCATCCTCAAGAAAAAATGCAAAAAGGCAAAATGGTTGTCTGACGAGGCCTTACAAATAGTTGAGAAAAGAAGAGAAGTGAAAGGCAAAGGAGAAAAGGAAAGATACCCATCTGAATGCAGAGTTCCAAAGAATAGCAAGGAGAGAGAAGAAAGCCTTCCTCAGTGATCAATGCAAAAAAAGGACAATAATAGAATGGGAAAGATCTCTTCAGGAAAATTAGAGATACCAAGGGAACATTTCATGCAAAGATGAGCACAATAAAGGACAGAAATGGTATGGACCTAACAGAAGCAGAAGATATTAAGAGGAGGTGGCAAGAATTCACAGAAGAACTATACAAAAAAGATTTTCATGACCCAGATAACCACAATGGTGTGATCACTCACCTAGAGCCAGACATCCTGGAATGCGACATCAAGTGGGCCTTAGGGAGCATCACTGTGAACAAAGCTAGTGGAGGTGATGGAATTCCAGTTGAGCTATTTCAACCTAAAAGATGATGCTGTGAAAGTGCTGCACTCAATGTGCCAGCAAATTTGGAAAACTCAGCAGTGGCCACAGGACTGGAAAAGGTCAGTTTTCATTCCAATCCCAAAGAAAGGCAATGCCAAAGAATGCTCAAACTACTGCACAATTGTACTCATCTCACACGCTAGCAAGTAATGCTCAAAATTCTCCAAGCCAGGCTACAACAGTACATGAACTGTGAACTTCTTGATGCTCAAGCTGGATTTAGAAAAGGCAGAGGAACCAGAGATCAAATTGCTATCATCCGCTGGATCATCGAAAAAGCAAGAGAGTTCCAGAAAAACACCTACCTTTGCTTTATTGACTACACCAAAGCCTTAGACTGTGTGTATCACAACAAACTGTCAGAAATTCTAAGAGATGGGACTACCAGACCACCTGACCTGCCTCCTGAGAAATCTGTATGCAGGTCAGGAAGCAACAGTTAGAACTGGACATGGAACAACAGGCTGGTTCCAAATCAGGACAGGAGTACATCAGGGTTATACTGTCACTCTGCTTATTTAACTTCTATGCAGAGTACATCATGCGAAAAGGCAGGATGAATGAAGCACAAGCTGGAATCAAGATTGCTGGGAGAAATATCAATAACCTCAGATACACAGATGACCACCCTACGGCAGAAAGCACCTCTTGATGAAAGTGAAAGAGGACAGTGAAACTTGGCTTAAAACTCAACATTCAGAAAACTAAGATCATGGCATCTGGTCCCATCACTTAATGGCAAATAAATGGGGAAGCAATGGAAATAGTGACAGACTTTATTTTTCGGGGCTCCAAAATCACTGCAGATGGTGATTGCAGCCATGAAATTAAAAGACACTTGCTCCTTGGAAGAAAAGTTATGTCCAACCTAGACAGCATATTAAAAAGCAGAGACATTACCAACAAAGGTCCGTCTAGTCAAACCTATGGTTTTTCCGGTAGTCATGTATGGATGTGAGAGTTGGACTATAAAGAAAGCTGAGCACCGAAGAATTGATGCTTTTGAACTGTGGTGTTGCAGAAGACACTTCAGAGTCCCTTGGACTGCAAGGAGATCCAACCAGTCCATCCTAAAAGAAATCAGACTATTCATTGGAAGGACTGATGCTGAAGCTGAAACTCCAATACTTTGGCCACCTGATGCGAAGAATCAACTCACTAGAAAAGACCTTGATTCTGGGAAAGATTGAAGGCAGGAGGAGAAGGTGACGACAGTGGATAAGATGGTTGGATGGCATCACCAACATGATGGACATGAGTTTGAGTAGGCTCTGGGAGTTGGTGATGGACAGGGAAGCCTGGCGTGCTTAAGTCCATGGGGTCGCAAAGAGTTGGACATGACTGAGTGACTGGACTGAACTGAACAAAACCAAGGGCTTTCCTGGTAGCTCAGCTGGTAAAGAATCCACCTGCAATGCAGGAGAGCCCGGTTTGATTCCCGGGTCAGAAAGATCCCCTGGAGAAGGGATAGGCTACCCACTCCAGTATCCTTGGGCTTTCCTGGTGGCTCAGATGGTAAAGAATCTGCCTACAGTGAAAGAGACATGGCTTCAATCCCTGGGTTGGGAAGATCCCCTGGAGGAGGGCATGGCAAACCACTCCAGTATTCTTGCCTGGAGAATCCCCATGGACAGAGGAGCCTGGTGGAGTACAGTCCATGGGGTTGCAAGGAGTTGGACACGACTGAGCGACTAAGCACAGCATAACAAAACCAATGCTAGTCAAATGATAGGTTTTAAGTATGAAGTAATCAACAAATAATTGAGTCACAATCAGCTAAATAAAAACTCAACTGTTTTCTCTCAACTTTAGGGATAAGAAAAACACTACCTAATCCATGTATTTTTTGAAAAATAGTGAGACATTGACTGGAAAACTATTTTTATAGTTTGTATCTGGCCATCTTGACAAACTCTATATAAAATTCTTAAAGTCATGTTTACCTGTATATTTTACTATATCTAACATAGTGTCTGGAACACAGATGGCATTCAAATAGGTGCTGCATTTAGTTGAAGAGAATTCAGTGTTCATACCTGGTCCCACAAGGCTGCAGCCACTTGGTCTATTACAGCTCCCAGCTCTCGGTATTCTCCAGAGTACCGGATGTATGCCCAGGTGCACAGGGTGATAAGGGTCAGTCCCATTATCATATTGCATAGGCTAGCTATGATGTCCAAACCAATGAATCCAGTCACACCAGCAATCACATATGTGATAAAGATGACAACAAACAGTGTGGCTGGGGTACGAGCTGCATGGAAGATATTTTTGCTATCATTGTGCTTGATATACTGGATGTAGAGTTCATCTATTTCAGTCTCCAACTGTTGCAAGTAACGCCGGCTAAATTCCTCCCCACCCATCTTCTTCACCCCTCGAAATAGCTTCACAGATTCTTCCTTAAGCTCCAGATGTTTGGTCTGCAGGTCATTAGGGGCCAGAAACGGTTTGTCACCGCCACAGATCTGTGTCGAATAGGAAGTATTATTTATGCAGTGCACAGTAAAACTAGCAACTGTATCACAATTTTGCACTTAGCTAGCTGAATCTGTTAGAACACATTAATAATCAGAAGGAGCCTACATTTTATTTTGTCAACCCACATCTTTCCACACTCCATTTCTATCAGGGGAGACTGTAAGTGGGACTGGTAACTTTATAGGTGACATATTAAAGCCTTAATTTTTATTCTCTTTTCAACACAGATTGGAATAGCCATTACTTAGTCCAATTTCCTCAAGGTGAAAAGGTTTCACTGATTTTTGTTTGGAGTCCATTCAGTATTTTCTTCAAGAGACTAAATGGAAACATGTTAAATGTTCATGGACCACTTTTTCAACTTTTTTTCAAAAGTTACAAGGGAAATCTCAATTACCCATACCGTTAACTATGGGTGACATTTAAATATACATAGGAGACTCTCACTCCATTTCCCCTTTAATTATGTCATAAACACCAGACCATATACTATATTTCCCTTGATTCCAAGGCTCTACCAATTTGGGGTGCAGTTTTGATTTTATAACATTTTCAGTGGAAAGAAAACTCATCACATTAATAGATATATACAATAATCAGTAGATGCATCCTAATTTAGAATGTTACTAGTAAAAAGAGGAAATATAGTACTTAGAAATGTTGGCCCTTGTGGTTTATTTGTTTCTAACAAGTTTTTATACTTAAGATAGAAATTGGACTTGTGGAATATGGGGAGGTATAGTGGAGAGCGTAGCATGTTATTTTAACTACTTTAGATCTTATAAATAGTGGAAAAAATCTGTATTCCTCCACCCTTTTAAAAAGAAATATGTTAGAGAGAGAATTCATTTAAAATACATTTAAATTTTGCATATGTCATGTTCTCTTGATTTGTTTTTAAAATACTTGAGGAATACAATAAAAAGAAATGTGATACACATAGGCTGAGAAAGCATAAGTCAAAGCCACTTCTGCATGTGTATACAGTGTAACGTGGAAGAAGAATGAGTTCATGGAAGAAATACTGATTTTACTTAAAACGAGATTTAAAATATTCTTACCTCTTCCATTTTTTTATTGTATGTATCCTTGGCAGTTGCCACGGCTGCTAAATTATTAGCTTCTGCTGTGGCCTTTGGACAAAGTACAAAGTACAAAGTATGATGTAAAATGTTATTAGACTTCCACATATATACACACAACGTGCAAGAAATATGCAAAAACTCAAGGTCATCAGATAATTTAAAAAGTGCTGAAATACTTCTGTATCTTCTAAATTAGTAAAATTAAAAATTCAAAATGTATAAAATATAGCTTACTCAATAAACCATAGTTCAAAAATGAATTTTCATTTGGAAGATTATTCATCTAAAAAATATTTTTAAGCCTTTCACCAAATGTGTGTGTATGTGGGAGAATCTATAAATCCAGACACATGGGGAATAATATATACATTTTATATATACTAATGGGCTTCCCAGGCAGCACTAGTGGTAAAGAACCTGCCTGCCAGTGCAGGTAGACATAAGAAACACAGGTTTGATCCCTGGGTCAGGAGATCCCCTTGAGGAGGGCATAGCAACCCACTCTGGTATTCTTGCCTGGAGAATCTCATGAACAGAGGAGCCTGGCAGGCTGCAGTCCACAGGGTCAGACAGAGTTGGACACGACTGAAGCGACTGCACACATGTACTCATACATAAAACTATGTCAACTTTAAAGATTACTACTGATAGAACAGTGTATCACTGATAACATAAAGGAGGCATTAAGATTCAGAAATTTAAAAAAAAAAAGTATGGAAAAAGCAAGTTTTTCCTTTCTTGAATGTTTATTTGTAGAGGCCACTTGTTTAAAACATGGACCTGGCTTTTCTTGTCACACGTATGAATCTAAACCACAGTGAGTCTTTTCTAAACAAATTTAGTACAAAGAGAATGAAGACTCTCTTGTATCTCAGCACAAGTGAGGGTGCTATATGTGTATCTGAAAGTGATTAGATGAATCACTTGCACAAGTGAGTCGTTATTAGAAAAATAATCTGATATATCACTCCATCCATTATTTTTATATGGTGATTTCTGACAGCCAGATTGGAACATATCTTTAACTTAGCTTTAGTGACAGAATGTTTTACAATGTCAAGACTCCTGATGAATAAATACCTGTAACATGGATTTGGGATGTGGTAATTCTTCACCTTGATAGATCTTTATATAAGCCTAAAAAATAGGAAAGAAAAAGACTCATGTTCAAGTAATTCCATTCAATATCTATGTTAAATTGTATTTTGAGGTCTAAGGCCTTGACAGTTCAAAAAAATTAGATCTTGACAGTTTCAGGAACTATTATCTTTCTCATACTTTTAATTCCCTCTTATTATTATTAGTTCTTGTTCCTTTTTCCTGAAAAGCCCTTTGCACACATTTGCCAATCTCAGTCTTCGCAAAGGCTTACCTACCTCACATCCTTTAAAACGTTCTCACATCCCTCTGCTAGGAGTAATGTTTTCAGTTACCCACAGGAATCTGTACCTGCTGCTGCCTCAAGCTTTATGGAACACATCTGTTCAAGGGCCCTGAGTCTCCTACTAAAATTCTATGCTCCTTCATGGTGTTTTATGCACAGCAAGAATTCAAATTTTAGACAACCTGTCACTTTTTGCTGAGAGTGGTGAAGATAAACAATCACGAAGAAGGTATACAACCACATTTGAAATGACAAAACATCAATTTAAAAATTTGTTATTTTAGTCCTTGGAGCATCAATCCAAAAACCAGATTGATAACTGAAATCCATTATATATGTGCATTGGTTTAAAAAATGTGTTTGGGGCTATCTGAGGTAAACAGGTAAATGCAAATTTAAAATATTTCCATTTCAAATTGGCTCTTGGTGCAGAAAGCAGGAAATGTAGAAGAATTTTCTCCAGTAGGAAGGCAAAGTATAACCCATTAGGGAAAATCTTGAGAATGAAGGTAAAATTCAGTATAGGTCATAAGTGAAGACTATGTGACCCTGGGAAACACCTCCTCCCCGTAAAGAGAAGCAAGACTTTTCCAACTCCTAGATACATTTCTGTTTCGAAATAATTTCCCTCAAGATAAAAGGTGACAGTAAAGTTACCTCAAGGAATTTTCTCAAAAAATAATTTCAGAAAGCAAGCTCCGCTTGGGAGTCTAATAATTTTTTAAATCATTTGTATATATTCCTCATACCTTTGCCCGCCATATTTCTATAATTTTCTGTTGTTTTAGGTAGGAACTGCATTCCCAAACATGTCAAATGTAAATACTCACAAGTGCTCTAGAAATAAGAATGATACCTTGAAGTACTCTACCAGACCTCGGCAGGTGATTTTGTTCCCATTGATCTCTTTAATGTCAAGGTTCTCGGGACTAAGCAGCCAAGGAATGAGGATTTTCAAGTTTTTGATGAATTCATCATCTATTTCTAAAGTAGAAGAAAATTCATCATTATTTTAAAATTGTTAAAGGCTTTCATGGGATACCATAAAACATTCAGTAATTACCTCTATTTTTTCCCCAGTGATAAAGCTATCACTCACCTTCTGATCATCTAAATTATTCCTTAAACCCACTTTTCTCAGGGTGAACTATACTCCTTGCCCAACTCCTATTGCTAGTCTTTCTCATCTCCACTCCAATTACATATTTATTTTGTCTTTCACCTATAAAATAGCTTTCTTGATATTAAACGATGCATAAATGTTTCACACCCCATTCACATAACCATGTCATGCATTCTGATGCCTTTAAGTCTTGTTCACAGTTTTATACAGAGAGAGTTATAAATGGAAGAAGGGCAGATATTTACTGTCTTATAAGATGTATTCCCTCCAGAAAGTATATCCAAAAGTTTTCTGTGTTTACTGTGCCAATCTTATGAAAAGTGTATAGAACTGTGTAAGGTGTGTTAGCTAGTACTCAAGTTCAAAAAGAAGTGAAATTAGGGCTTCCTCTAGTAGTGAAACTCAACAACACAAAATAAAACTGTAAGAAAAGCAATGGAGGCCTTTTAGCTAGCTGGTCAGAAGTATTCTGAGTTATTTAATACAACTAATGGTGATTGCAGCCATGAAATTAAAAGATGCTTATTCCTTGGAAGGAAAGTTATGACCAACCTAGACAGCATATTAAAAAGCAGAGACATTACTTTGCCAACAAAGGTCCATCTAGTCAAGGCTATGGTTTTTCCAGTAGTCATGTATGGATGTGAGAGTTGGACTATAAAGAAAGCTGAGAATTGATGCTTTTGAACTGTGGTGTTGGAGAGGACTCTTGAGAGTCCCTTGGATTGCAAGGAGATCCAACCAGTCCATCCTAAAGGAGATCAGTCCTGGGTGTTCATTGGAAGGACTGATGCTGAAGCTGAAACTCCAATACTTTGGCCACCTGATGCGAAGAACTGACTCATTGAAAAGACCCTGATGCTGGGAAAGATTGAGGGCAGGAGAACGGGACAACAGAGGATGAGACGGTTGGATGGCATCACTGACTCAATGGAGATGGGTTTGGGTAGACTCTGGCAGTTGGTGATGGACAGGGAGGCCTGGCGTGCTGCAGTTCATGAGGTCGCAAAGAGTCAGACACGACTGAGCGACTTAACTGAACTGATAACACATAACACATTTTGTAGTATTAGGTTCAAGCTTAGCATTACAAATTTAGCAAAGTAACACAGAAAACAGATATTCAGAGGACTCTTGAACACAGCAATAATTTTTTAAATCATACGTAAAAAGCAGAGACTTGGTATATCCAGAGACTTGGTATCTAAGCAAAGATACCATGATTTTTAAAAACCTGAATTTCAGCAGAGTCACTGAGTTTTCAGGCTTTGGGATTGGTGATTTCTAAGGTCTTAAGGATAAAGATTCAAACCTTATGATTGTATTTTGCATGTTCCCTGCTTGTTACTGAAATATCAGTTTACATAAGAATTTATGGTTCTTTTCTTTTGCTTACTGTTTTATGACATGTATAAGCATGATGTTGGAAATTCTTCCAACATATTTTCCTTCATGTTTTGTACAGCTTTGAAATTTGTGTCCATATTTTATGAGGACCTGGACAGGAGTTTATTCAAATTTATTTTTTTGTTTGCATTGTACCAGTTTTTACTGATAACTGTGCTCTGTATTTGGAGAAGGAAATGGCAACCCACTCCAGTATTCTTGCCTAAAGAATCCTGTGGACAGAGAAGCCTGGTGGGCTTGTCCATAGGGTTGCACAGAGTCAGACATGACTGAAGCAACTTAGCATGCATGCATGCATTGGAGAAGGAAATGGCGACCCACTCCAGTGGGAGCTCTTGCTAACAATATTAGTGGAAGAAAAGTAAATACATGACCCAGAACATCTGCAGACCAGTTCAGATCAATTTGCGGAGGTGTGCTCATCAGCCTTGGCTCACTGCAAGTGTTCAATAATATGTGTGGGTGGATGATTATTCATAATGATTTCTGTTTTCATCATTTCTTCAAGAATTTTTGTCACAAGAGTAAAACCTTGCTAGGAATTCAGGATCTAGGTCAAAGAAGTTATCTGTAATAATTGAGGACATGATACATGCTTTATAAGAATTCCACATGGCAGATGCACCTATGGTGTAGGGCTGCTGTGGAAACTAACCAAGGAAGATATTTTTTCAGGATCATTTGACTCTGACAAGTCATGAGAAATACATCTTTAAACATAATAACCTTGCACTGGGGTTTGGCTATGCTTTCTGAAGTCTAACTGGAGCTGTTAAGGAAGCAGCTCCCCAATTTATGATGTGGTTACCTGGTCATTCTACAGGTGGTATTATAACACAGAACCACCTCAGAAAAAGGTTAACTCCTTGTTAATTACAAGATTGGATCTGCTATATGAGGGGACATATTCAGTAGGCACTTGGTAAGAACTGGTTGAATGCATAATGAATGAATGTGATTCAGTGCTTTTGGTCCTTTTGATTTCCTAAATGGGAAGTGATTCAACTAATAGCAATTAAATATAATCATAGTAGCATAAGTTTTAAATAACACTGGAAATAGTAAGATAGGATAACAATTTTGATAATGTGAGGGACCATGAACAAAAGATAATTATAACAATTACTACTATTGATAAATGAGTTAGAAAATTATTTCTGTAAGTGTATCTAAAGAGTATGTGAGAAACTATCATCAAATAATTTCTGCACAATTGTTTATTCAAGATGTTTTTTCCCCTGGAGGCAACCACTCAGATGACAGCCCTCTGGAGAACAGCTTGGCCAGAAGACAAGACATTCTGGATAGAAATAACACCATATTATAAGATTCAGGATGGGATGAAAAACTGATGGAGACAGCAGACTCAAAACTGCCCAAGGAAACACTGAGGCACACTAGAACATTTTGGTGCACAGAGGGATTTAGCAGTAGTCTTGTAAAGCCTCATTAAAATGGAACTTTTGACAGGCAACTGAAGCTGCCTTTCATTTCTCTTTCCCTCAGGCTAGCCACTTTGGTAAACTTGCAACTCATGGGTAACTGTAAACCAATTGTGAGTCAATATATGTTTAGATTATGAGTAAAATTTGATGAGGAACAAATCTATTTAAAACTGTGATTTATATCTGCATGATTTATCTTAAACTCTTTCCCTGAATTCTTTCATGGCAAAATATATCTGTTAATTTAAGAACTGTAGCTGTGTACTACAGGAAAGGAACAAGGCAGGGTACTTTTTTGTCCCAATAAAGGACTGTTGTTGAAGGCCTGCTCCTGCTCTGCCTGCTTATGGCTCTCCAACCCCAGAGAAGAAAGAAAGGCCTTGTGGGAGCCCTCTCTTTATGTAATTTATTCAAAACACATTGAAGCCATTAGGTCACTGCACAGTATTAAGAGATCTGTGTGCTCACTGGTGGGTTGGAATTCATAAGTGACAGTGAAATTATACAATCTTGGAATCCATGCATTAATATGTGCCTGCCTACAGTTGTCTGTTGTATAACGAAAAGATAATTTTAAACATGTATAAAAACAATTGCTGATGATTGATAAATTTGTATTAACTACAATGGTAAAATAAAAGGTATCTGAGAGAAAACACTATGGATATATGGGGAAAAAAAAACTGGTTTGCTTTTTGAACTTGCCAGTTCCACAAAACTGAACACAAGTTGTTCAGCTGTCATTTTTAAAAGTAATTTTAAAGTCCTTTGAGAACAACTGTGCTGCAAGGCTTGTTATGCCACTGTCTCATTCCCCCTGGCACAATGCAGAAAGGCCAAAGTAAATTAAGCACATGTTTGAATTTAGTGGTGTACTCAATGCTAGGCTTACAAATAAAAAAGTCAGAAATGTCTTTGTACTGAGGTAGGAGGTAGATTGGAGAAGGCAATGGCACCCCACTCCAGTGTTCTTGCCTGGAGAATCCCAGGGACCAGGGAGCCTGGTGGGCTGCCGTCTATGGGGTCGCACAGAGTCGGACACGACTGAAGAGACTTAGCAGCAGCAGCAGCAGCAGGAGGTAAATAGGCCTCCCCCAGGATAAAGCAAATGGAGATTCATTCCCTACTGATGGAAACTCCAAGTCAGGAATAGCAGGACAATTAAGGGAGGAGGTTGGGCCTTTCCCAGACCAGGTATTTCTTGTTTGCGAAGTCAGGAGACCTCCCTGAACATACATGTGCAGAAAAGGCTAATTGCAGGCGAAAGGAGGAGCAACGTCAAGGGATGCTTTACCTAGATGCCTCTGCAGAAGGATCCATCTTGGCTAAGAGATGCGTGTGCACATATGGAAGGATCCTGAGGTACACCAAAGATGGACTGCTGCTGCTGCTGCTGCTGCTAAGTCGCTTTAGTCGTGTCCGACTCTGTGCGACCCCATAGATGGCAGCCCACCAGGCTCCCCGGTCCCTGGGATTCTCCAGGCAAGAACACTGGAGTGGGTTGCCGTTTCCTTCTCCAATGCATGAAAGTGAAAAGTGAAAGTGAAGTCGCTCAGTCGTGTCTGACTCTTTGCGACCCCATGGACTGCAGCCTACCAGGCTCCTCTGTCCGTGGGATTTTCCAGGCAAGAGTACTGGAGTGGGGTGCCATTGCCTTCTCCGAAAGATGGACTGTGAACTAGGCAAATCAAAATGACTGGCCAAAGGAAACTTGGAAGAAACGCCCCATAAAAGTAATTCAAATTGCCATGAGGGTGCAACTCAGGGACTCTCCCTCTGAGTCTGCTTGTGTGTCCATCCACACATACTGTACTTTTTTTCCCTTCTTGATAAATACTTTCCTCGTTTCACTACTTTCCGTCTTTGTGGGAATTCTTTTCTGCAAAGCCAAAGGGCCAGGGCCCTTGTCACTGACCACTGGTCTAGTGGCTAGGATTTGGTGCTTTCACCACCGCAATCCAGCCCAACCTCTGGCTGGGAACCCAAGCCCCACTCTAAACTGTTGCAGGCTGAGGCCATGTGAGATCAGTACTACCTTGGATTAACTGCAAAGCAAATATCTAAAGACCTAATGATTATTAGGAAGGATTAGCTTCTGCTTCTGCAGACTCCTGCCTCCACCTCCTGCTGCCCCCCTTCCCTCTTTTTTTAGACAATTTGAATTGCTTTGGAATCTTAAAACATTAGTCATATCTCTCTGTTTAAGAGATGATTACATACTATTACTTTGAAAAACACTCTGGGGCTTTTGGTTTTTTAAGAAACTAGTCCTCATCCAGAAGATGCTTTCATTATTAGTGAAGTTTTTAATGATTTATAATTAAATTTTTCAGCAGCAGTTTGAAAGAGCTTCACTTCAGTATTATGCAATATTTTTTTCTATCTCTAATTATATAACAATAGAAATATTCCAATAATATAGACTTCTATTTTCCCTTTTAATATAAATGAGGAAAATGTAAAAGGAAGATAATAAGGAGAATTTCTCAATGCAGAGGTAAGCAGGAACCTCTGAGAAAGGGTGAGGGTTACTGCCCCCAAGTGAGTGCAGGATTTAGTCTATTTTCTCTGTGTACATATTTGGCACCCATAGAACTCCACAGATCAAGGAGGTGCTCTAGCATGAGCTGGGGATTCTCAATCCCCCTGACAATTTCTAGTTAGCACACCCAGATCAGTGAACAAACTAAACTAGCAGCTATAAGCCCAGTGGATAAAATCAGACTTAGTGACATAAACACATTCACTAAAAGACAGACAAACCTTTCAGTTTTCCATCAAAGTTTGGATTGGTAGCTACTTTTAGGCCAGGATGAGGTAGCAGAAAACAGGAAATTTTGGTGAAACAGGAATGGATGTGTTTTCGAACATTCTGTAGTTCTTCATGCTGGTTCCCTGAGACCTGTAGTAAATAATTCTGAAGTTTAAATGACTTTCAACACAAACTGAACTCCAAAAGAGTTCTGTGGCATTTATATTTGCTATGTCTGGTCACAATGATAAAAAATGACATGACAGGGCTGATACTAAAAGTTTTGGGTCAATTTGCCACATAGCCACATTTAAGTATAGTATACATATGGCATTATTACTATAATTAACAAATGTCTACTCTTACTCAGAAGAGCCTTCCAATTTTTTAGTACAAATTAGTGGGATTTTACTCCAGCTAGTTCCTACAAATTCAAATTTTAATTCAAAGTACTCACAAAGACATGAATAGATCATAAGATATTCCTACCTTCTTTTCAGGAGGTACTCAAAGACAGCCTCTTGTCATTTGGTAGGTATACATTTAAATTCTAGAAAGACACCTGGATAGTTGGGTATTTACATATAAGCTAAACTGCCTCCTTTTTTCCTATGTATTAGACAGTTAATAGTACAAATTATCCTAAAAATAACCATAGCCTAAAAAAGTAAGCTTAGAGATCCTGATTATCAAGAGTTCTTTTTTTAATCTCCATTTTTTTTCTGATTACTCATTAGGTATTTTTTTGGATATCTGTTCAACTATTGAATTGTCATGACACAGACAGTTAACAGCCTCTTCCTAATATCACATTCTGTGAACTACTAGCAAAATGTCCTAAGATTGACTTTGGGGATCTTAAAACTTAAATATTTTCTTAAATTGACTTTAAGCCTCTACTAAAACATGAATCCAGATATTTGTACTGTCAATCTCCAACTGATTTAACTCTTCAAATTTTTATCTTTATGAGTAAATCATTGTTTTATAGATAGCTACAAAAGAACTCTTTTTCTGAATCATAATTATCGATAATATTTAAAATTGTAATTGACATTTTATTAAGTATCACTCTTAGTTTGTTCACAGAGATACTATGAAGGTCAAATGAGTTTGTGGCTATTGAGTATCTATTCAAGAAGTCACTCAACAAAAATAATTTTAGATCACTGTTGGGGAAATGTCATGCATCTAGACAGCTAACAAACCTTGAGGCGTTTCTCCAAGAATTTGGAGCCACCGTCAGATCCATATGAAAATTCGTATGGGAAGCTCCAGTCTCGAACGAGAAATATCAGACTCTAAGAGACAATAAGAACAAAGGATTGATAAAGGAACTCTAAATCGCCTCCATCTGTTTTTTACTGAAATATATTAAATGATATTGCCATCTGAATAGTGTTCTTCTCCATATAAAGGAATTAAAAAGCAAACATAAAACCTAGGAAAGTTGTTTCTGAGCATTCACTCCTCTCTAGATCATCCTACCTGTTTCCACTGAATGTGAACAGAAAGCTGCCCCCCAAATGACTAAAGTTACATAGTGCCATTCAGCCAGTTTGAGGCATCTCTGTCAGTTTTCAGGAAGCTTTTTATGAAGATTCAAGTTTTATTTGAAGAAAGTTTTCTCCTTCCATCCGTCTAAATATTTTTCCTCTATTACATCTGTCCCCTTCTCTGGGGGTTCTCATCACGCATACCTGGTAGGCAGAGGGGCGGGAACCCAGGTTTTATGGGGCCTGAAAGTTATACAATCTGTGCAGGGGAGAGGGCTCAATAGGAAAAAGGTACAAAAATGGGCTAAAAAGTTGATATTTATTTACAATGAGAAAAATAACAAATTACAATTTTTAAAACACTGACAAATACCACAAACACATTTGTAAAAATCCAGAAAAATAACTAATATACCTTTGTAATACTTTTTTCTCCCACTTTTTGACTGCAAATGCTTTGATCACTTTTTTTTTTTATCACTTCTTCACATGACAATTTTGAAATATTTTCTGTTAGAAAGCTAATTCAGTCTTCCCTCTAACAAGGCCAAAATTTTTATTGTAAAAATGTTTTTTATTGCTAATAGTTTAGAAATATTTCAGCTGCACAACTTGTTATTTATAATATCATATTTCTTCATCTGTTAAATTGAGATAATAAGGGAGCCAGCCTCACAGGACTACTAAATGAAACAGTACACAGAAGACATTTCGAACAGTACCTGGAACAAAATGCTATGTTAGCTACTTGATTTGATTTTAATGGCCACATAGTATTTTAGCACATGGACAGAACTAACTTATTTTGCATTCTCCTAGATGTTTTCCAGTTTTTGTAAGTACTATTCTAAGAAATGCATTGATAAACATCCCTGAAGCTGAGTATTTGTTTATATCCAGAAGGATTTTTATCAGGGACTGTGTTCCCCAAATTAGAACAATCATTAGAATCATTTGAGAGGCTTTTAAAAGTACAGAATTCTTGGGCCCCCCTCCACACCTATTGCAACCAAGGTAAGAGCAGCTTTCCTTTATCAAGTGCCTATTGTAAGTCAAGCACAACACCAGTATCATACACATGATGTATTTCATGCACTGCTGCCCCAGGAGAGGTTACAATTTATTATTAGTCTTAAAAGAGATATATAAAAATCACCTTCACCCCCCCAACCTGATGTTAATCAAGTAATTTTCCCAAAGCCACAAGGCCAGAGTGGAAGAGCTGGCATTTAAACTTTAGAAAATTCCTGCTGCACTGCCTCAAAATTAAGTATAGAAAACATAGTTTACAATCTGACACATTAAAGCATTCTTTTATAAGTTAGATTAAGTTATACTTCAATTTTAGTATCTGGAAAAATGCAGGAACTTGAGGGAAAAATTAGAATATTTTAATGAAATTAGCTATCTTTAAAAGTCTAAGCGTTAACATCTCTGGGCTTCTAATTGAGCCTTTTAGTCCTGCCCATTAAAATTGATATTGCTTTTAACTCTCTTTTAAGCTTTTCCATCCTTTCTTTCCCTTTACAGTTTATCTGTTGAAGAACCTACAAATCTGACCTGGAGAGATTTCCATAACCTGAACCTTGCTGACTGCATAGTCACAGGGCAGTTCAACATGTTCTTTTGTCCTCTGAATTTCCTACAAATTGGCAACTGGATACAGAGTCTTGATCTGACTCTGGTTTTACTTTTTGGCAAGATTCTATGAAGCAGAGTGTTCTTTTATTAGGAGGCACATAGTATATGATTATTTCTCCTTTGGTGAACTTACGTTCAGATCAGATCAGATCAGATCAGTCGCTCAGTTGTGTCCGACTCTTTGCGACCCCATGAATCGCAGCACGCCAGGCCTCCCTGTCCATCACCAACTCCCGGAGTTCACCCAGACTCACGTCTATCGAGTCAGTGATGCCATCCAGCCATCTCATCCTCTGTCGTCCCCTTCTCCTCCTGCCCCCAATCCCTCCCAGCATCAGAGTCTTTTCCAATGAGTCAACTCTTCGCATGAGGTGGCCAAAGTACTGGAGTTTCAGCTTTAGCATCATCCCTTCCAAAGAAATCCCAGGGCCGATCTCCTTCAGAATGGACTGGGTGGATCTCCTTGCAGTCCAAGGGACTCTCAAGAGTCTTCTCCAACACCACAGTTCAAAAGCATCAATTCTTCAGTGTTCAGCCTTCTTCACAGTCCAACTCTCACATCCATACATGACCACAGGAAAAACCATAGCCTTGACTAGACGGACCTTTGTTGGCAAAGTAATGTCTCTGCTTTTGAATATGCTATCTAGGTTGGTCATAACTTTCCTTCCAAGGAGTAAGCATCTTTTAATTTCATGGCTGCAGTCACCATCTGTAGTGATTTTAGAGCCCAGAAAAATAAAGTCTGACACTGTTTCCACTGTTTCCCCATCTATTTCCCATGAAGTGGTGGGACCGGATGCCATGATCTTCGTTTTCTGAATGTTGAGCTTTAAGCCAACTTTTTCACTCTCCGCTTTCACTTTCATCAAGAGGCTTTTTAGTTCCTCTTCACTTTCTGCCATAAGGGTGGTGTCATCTGCATATCTGAGGTGATTGATATTTCTCCCGGCAATCTTGATTCCAGCTTGTGTTTCTTCCAGTCCAGCGTTTCTCATGATGTACTCTGCATATAAGTTAAATAAACAGGGTGACAATATACAGCCTTAACGTACTCCTTTTCTTATTTGGAACCAGTCTGTTATTCCATGTCCAGTTCGAACTGTTGCTTCCTGACCTTCATACAAATTTCTCAAGAGGCAGATCAGGTGGTCTGGTATTCCCATCTCTTTAAGAATTTTCCACAGTTTATTGTGATCCACACAGTCAAAGGCTTTGGCGTTACATTACCTTTGCTTAACTGAAGCTCATTCTTCAGGAGATTTCTCATTAAGGGCTCATAGGAACAACATTCTTTGTATTCCTACATGCTAATAACATTTTGTGCCCTTGATAAGTGAAAGTCAATTTTGCTGGATATAAAATCCTTAGCTCACATCTTCTTTCCTTCAACAGGGACACTGCTTAGTTAGAATTATGGATATTTCTTGTTTCATTACAGTGTAAGTCCCCCTCACCCCCATGTGTATGTGTGTGTCCTGTGGATTCTTGTGGGGAAAGGAGAGATTCCTGTGGAGGAGAGCATTTAAAAATATCCATATACACTATCTTTAAATAGTCCACTATCTTTAGATAGATGTTCATTCTTGTCAACATTTTTGTCAAAATATGATAATTTGTATTTAGAACATTTCTACCTAAAACATGCACTTTGAAAATAGAGGTTAGATAAGAAGCAACTTTTGCAAAATAGAGGTTCATGAATCAGTGTAAATGAAACCAACTATGTGGATTTGGCTATATTTTGCATTTTTCTTGGAAGAGTTTAGTCTCTTTTCTTGGTCTTTTTCACTGGGCATCTTCCCAAATCAACCAAATGAGGACCATGTGTAGAACAGGATCAAAGATGAAGTCTTATTTTCCTAAATAAGTACCCTATATCCTACCTACCTCTAGTGTCAAATTCTAAGTTGCTTCCCTAATGCTCCCATCCAGTGCTGAGCTGGTATAAACTGGCTCTCCAACAACATCAACATGCCTTGATTTGTGGCATTTGACAATTTCTGCTGTGCAAATGTGCCTGCCATAGCTGATTTCAAGCTACTAACAGTTTAATAACTGGCTTATGTAACTCCTGAATATTTACTACTTAGCTCTCAAAGTGGTATAAGCCAGCTACAGTACACCCACTGTCCCCATCCCCTCCCTAAATAATGCATATGCTTTATGTTTATCCTGTATGGAATGCTATGAATTTCAGTCCTTATTTCAAAATCCATCCATTGTTCCACACTGCTGAATTTTGATTTGTTCATACATATAGGTCGAGATTTAAAAAGTCAAGAATACAGATTACTCTAACTTTCTCAGATAAAAATTTCTGAAGTCATACTTTTAAAAAATAAATTAAATCCAGTCAGGCAACTGGGGAAAATGATGGACCTACACTTTGCATATCCTTCAAGTGATCATAGGATGAAAATTATGAAAAACATTGAAACTTTTGTTTATTTTCCTTTGAAGACCATTCAAAAGGAGTGCTATAGCACCACTATTAGTGAAAAATGGAAAAAAGTTCAAATGCTCAACAACTGAGAATGGTTATATACATTATGGCATATTAATATATTACATAGCTATTAATATTACAAATGTGTGGAGTGTATCCATACATGTATTAAGTCAGTATAAAAAGGCTTACATGAAAAAATGTTATCTGAATTATAATGCTAAATTTATGTGCACATCCATTATAAGTACATGAAAACACTCCCAAACTCCTAGGAAAAAACTGTTCTAGAGTCATGTAGCCAGTGAATACCTGAACTGGTTTAACCTATTTAATCAATCAATTTCAGTTTTAATTTCAGCTTCAGGTAGTAAGTAAACACTGGAACTCATTTTAAACCTTTCTAAGTAAGTAATACCTCACTTCAACCAACAGTCCACTGGAAGCCAACCAGTGACAGCTTCATGCTTTAAAACTCAGTCAAGAATTAGAAGAATCACCTCAGAAAACTAACAGGCTATGTAAACCCATTGCTAACCTCTATAACCAGACACAAAACATGCTTCTGTATTAAACAACAAAAAAATAATTAAAAAACTGATGTCAACCCATTCTTGTCTCTGTAAACCATGAAAATCCAAGACAAAGCCCCCAACTCTACATAATAATCATTTGTTTTGCTCAATGAAACTCCCAAGTATAACTCTTTTACTAAATTAACCAATAAACTCAGCTCTGGTTTTCGTATCAGGTTTGAGTGAAGGTCTCATCCTCCAATAATTCTGAAGTCCTACTAAGATAGCTCTGAACGCCCTCACTGGGCAGTATTCCCTATGAACCTCAGGTTAACATGTGTACTTTCCATGTTCCCTGTTCCCAAATTCCATCTGTTGAAATTTACTTAGAGGTGAATCTGCCTCAACAATGATAAATCTGAGTTCTAATTTGTTTCACTGAGCTCTTGCTGCTGATTAATTTGTTATCCTAGAATTTTTGTTATAAAGACTCAGTGGGTCTTTATATGGGTCATTAGTTCTATGTCTCTGTAAAGGGTAATTCAACCTTTTTTTTGGTAAGTGTACTCATTGAATAAAAAATTATACCTAACTTTTGTATAATGTTATTAGAACTTTTGGTTTAGAGGTATATTATTCAGTAAATATTTTTGCCATTAATCTTTTTTTTTGGCTGCTTTTCCTTCTTTTGTTTGAAAATTCATACAAAGTATTGTCTTGTATTTTATCTTGAATTGTCTTGTGTCACTGAATGTATAAGGAAGTGCTTTATAAAGAACACAGGCAAAGACCTGTCTTAAGTAGTAACCAGATTAATCAGGATGCTCCAAAGACTAAGGGTTGGAGGTCTGTTAAACCAGCAACAAATTTATGCAGAAGTAGTCAGTCAAATTTTGCCTTGGGTTCTCTACAACACTTAGAGGCCATTCTCATTCTTGTCAATTTGCAAATTACTTTGTTTAGTCCATAATGTAGGATCATTGACTATCAGATTATTGACTGTACGTAGCACTGTTCTAACACTTGCTTGAGGACCCAGGTGCTTTTCATAAGCACACAATTTGAGCAACTTGTTTGTTACAGGCTTGTGTATATCAAAGCTGCAATCTTCTCCTGGAAGAATTTCTGCTTCCTATTTGTATTGCATTACAATCCTAATATTTGCATTTACAGTAATAAATTACCCTTAAAAATTTAGGATAACATTGTGTTAAGCTTCGGACATGTCAAAACAAATAATAAAAATAAGATGTTCTACAAAAATGAAGATAAAATAAAAAACACTCATTAGTCAGCTTCTTTAATGAGTAAACTGAGGCCTCAAAACAAACTGCTGACTCCAGAAGACTCAATTTCACTCTCTAACCTTCTGAAATTTACCCTACTGACAGTGTATCTCTCTCTGCTCAGTTTTATCTTCACCAATCACTTCACTCCTTCAATACATTTTTTCTTCCTCTGACCTCCTAAATCATTTCCTTAGTGATTTTTACAGGAAAGAAGTAGTCATATTGCCCCAACTGCTTAAAGCTACTATATCTGAAGACTATTGTATAGAAGTTGAACTTAAACACTGGCCTCAGTTATAAGGAATTTCTTTTAGCACAGGAAGACAGAAATTCGCTGCAGAATTCAGGATCCTGTTGCTTAGTATCCTGAATTATCAGTTATTTTCCAACTAAGTTCACTTAGTTATTAGTCCCTCTTGTTAGGTTGGAAAAAAATTGTTAGGTTAGAAAAAATTGGTTAAAAGTGGTAAAAAGACCAGGAGAGCATTTAAATATCCCAGCTCATCATAAAAAAATAAGAATAAAAATTTTAATAGCCTTTCAGGGGCAAGAAATATAGAAAAACACAATGCAAGGCCATTTCAGAAGACTTTCTCTGAGATGAATTGGACATCGACTAAAAATTGTGAACAAAACAAGGATGAATCAATAGGAAACTTTAAAAATAGACTTCAGGAAAATTTCAAACAATACTCTCAGTACTTAAATAGCCAAAATAAAGGGAACATTATCTTCCCTTTTTAAAATGGGCTCAGAGGAGAGCGGGATGACAGCGGATGAGATGGTTGGATGGCATCACCAACTCAATGGACATGGGTTTGGGTGAACTCCCGGAGCTGGTGATGGACAGGGAGGCCTGGCGTGCTGCGGTTCATGGGGTTGCAAAGAGTTGGACACGACTGAGCGACTGAACTGAACAGACATAAAATACAGGAATCAGAAAAAAAAACTTGAAAGAGAAATCATCTACTTAGAAATTTACACTTGATGGCTGGCTTTTCAGACAGGCTTTTGTATAGGGACACCTATAGATACTTTAAGCAGAAAATCTGCTGAAAGAACCAAAGTTTCATATTAGCTAAAGATACCTACACTGTACATGATTAAAAAAGAAACTGAAGAATCTCTTTGAGTAAAAGTTTCCAAGGATACAGACAGAAAAATGAGAGAATAATCTATAACAGTCCAGATTGTTGGTGGTGGTGTTTAGTTGCTGAGTCCTGTCAGACTCTTTTGTGACCCCAAGGACTGTAGCCTCGTCACACTCCTTTGTCCATGGGATTTCCCAAGTAAGAATACTGGAGTGGGTTGCCATTTTCTTCTCCAGAGGATCTTCCCAGCCCAGGGATTGAACCCACATTTCCTGCATTGGCAGGTGGGTTCTTTATCACTGAACCACCAGGGAAGCCTGAGTACAGATTAACCTCTTCCAAATTATCATAAATCTTGCTTTTTTATACATATAAAAAGGTTAGGTCATGGCAGTTATTAAATCAACAACATGGTCAACATCCAAGACTCAATGTCTTTTATGGCCTATTTCTTGATCCAATAGTCATGGCTTATCCTCCCTACCTCAGAGCAGGTACAGTCTTGTCTAAACTACTTGAAGCATCTATAGATTATGCACTAAGACCACCTTTAAATCCAATGATACCACATACAAACTGTTGCTAACTGAGAACATCTCACTTTTTTTCTGTTAGTCTTTACTAATTAAATGTGAAAACTTTTAAATTATAAACCATCAATGTAATACTTTCAATTCAGAAATCCTACTACCTTTTTCCATTGAAAAAGAATTTTATGATTGTGTTTCTGCAGTTCAAGAAGGGGCCACGCCCAGGATAAGCATTTTGGACACACATATCAATTTTTGACTTAAACTGTTTGTTCATGGGTCTTATCTTAAAAATGTAAAGAGGTAATACTAGGCAGGATATGTAATAGCTACACCAAATCTTGAATCCAGGTTTTCCAATTTTGGGTCCAATAAGTTTATTTGTATGCAAACTATATATAATCCTAAATATGCATATAATGCCATAATTCAGTTCAGTTCAGTTCAGTAGCTCAGTCGTGTCCGACTCTTTGTGACCCCGTGAGTCGCAGCACGCCAGGCCTCCCTGTCCATCACCAACTCCCAGTGTTCACTCAAATTCATGTCCATCGAGTCAGTGATGCCATCCAGCCATCTCATCCTCTGTCGTCCCCTTCTCCTCCTGCCCCCAATCCCTCCCAGCATCAGAGTCTTTTCCAATGAGTCAACTCTTCACATGAGGTGGCCAAAGTACTGGAGTTTCAGCTTTAGCATCATTCCTTCCAAAGAAATCCCAGGGCCGATCTCCTTCAGGATGGACTGGTTGGATCTCCTTGCAGTCCAAGGGACTCTCAAGAGTCTTCTCCAACACCACAGTTCAAAAGCATCAATTCTTCAGTGCTCAGCCTTCTTCACAGTCCAACTCTCATATCCATACATGACCACAGGAAAAACCATAGCCTTGACTAGACGGACCTTTGTTGGCAAAGTAATGCCTCTGCTTTTGAATATGCTATCTAGGTTGGTCATAACTTTCCTTCCAATGCCATAATTAGCAAGCATTAATTAAATGTCTGCTGTATATAAAGTAGGTGGTGTGTGTATACTCAGTCACGTCTGACACTTTGGTACCCCATGGACTGTAGCCTGCTAGGCTCCTCTGTACCTGGAATTTTCCAGGCAAGAATATTAGAGTGGGTTGCCATTTCCTATCCCAGGGTATTTTCCCAACCTAAGGATAGAACCTGTCTCTTCTGAATCTCTTGCATTAGGAGTCAGATTCTTTACCACTGAGCCACCTGGGAAGCCTATAAAGTAGGTGGTCTAGACTAAACAAAGTTAACTGCAAAGGTTATGTTCTTAACATATTTATAATTTAACTAGTGGGATGGGATTTTCACATTCAACTATAAGACCACAAGCTATAGTTCAGTAAGCACCTAGCATCAGAAAGAGGACGAGAGGCATTAAGGGGTGGTGGTGAAATGCAAGGGCTTTGAGCCTGTGGCCTAGGTTGAAGGCCAGCTCTGCAACTTAAAGATACATGTGGCCTAGGACAAGTTTCTTAACTACTCTAAGCCTCGGTGTTTCTCCATCAGTTAAAAAAAAATAGAAAGGGATAAAGAAGGAGTAACAACATTACTTATTTTATATAACTATAATGAACATTCATGTGAATCATGTAAGAAATATACTGACCATGGGGACTGGCACAAAAATAAGAGTTCAATAAAATATTATTATTATTATGTAGGTCTTCCAGATATTTTATGAATCTACATAAGGACACTGGGGGAATCCTGATCTATACCACTGACCTAATTCTGAGTAGCCAGATGAATATTTTATTCTAATTTCATACAATTCTCAGATTACCTAAATCACTCTCTGGACAGAATGTGATAAGGCACCTTTCTCAAACTGCTGTCCTTTTCCTCAGCCCCACCAATAGAATGTCTTTTCCTTTCATTTACAGCCCAAGCAGCCAAATAACAGCTTCTCATTTTCTCAGTGAAATCATGCATTTCTCTGGTATCACTTGGCAGTTTGAGTCATCATAGATATTTGACAAAGGATGTTTTGTTTTGAAATTCTGAAGTAGCTGAAATCACTATCAAATTTTATTCCTGAGAGGAACACTCAAATCACAGGAATAAAGGGTCCTTAAATATAATTAAGTAAACCACTGTAACATAATTTCTGATTTGCCATGCTGCTAAGTCACTTTAGTCGTGTCCGACTCTGTGCGACCCCATAGACGGCAGCCCACCAGGCTTCCCCGTCCCTGGGATTCTCCAGGCAAGAACACTGGAGTGGGTTGCCATTTCCTTCTCCAATGCATGGAAGTGAAAAGTGAAAGTGAAGTCGCTCAGTCGTGTCCGACTGTTCGCGACCCCAAGGACTGCAGCCTACCAGGCTCCTCTGTCCATGGGATTTTCCAGGCAAAAGTACTGGAGTGGGTTGCCATTGCCTCCTCCATATGTAGGACCAATTTGGACAGGAAAACTGTGAGAAACAGAAGGTTTATCCTAATATAATAGTACATTATCATAAGCTTCCTCTACTATTATTTTCTAGCAATCTTCAGTTTAAAACTGGAATGGAGATATCTGCTCACCAATAATTACAACTCCACTGAAAGGAACATGAAGAATTGAGTTCCACTCTTATTTCACAAAGAGAATTCAAATTGTTTTTTTCCCAGCTTTTGTGAGATATAATTGACATATAACACACTGTGTACATTTAAGGTCTGCAATATGATTATTCAATACAAATATATATTGTGAAATGATTACTACAACTGAGGTAGCAAACACCTCTGTCACCTTAGTTATGACCTGTGTATACAGGTACGTGGTGAGTTAAATCTATTCCAAAGGTTTAGGGTATTGATGGGCCTCTAAAAATACCAAAATGATTAATAAAAATGCTATGGGAGAAAATTGGGATGAATTAATCCGTTTCTTCTGTGTTAGCCACACAACCAAAATACTGATAGCACTCTTACCAATCTATCTCAGGGCATCATGCCCTAGAGAGGTTCAGAAATAACTGGATATATTCAGGGCTTTGGCTTAAAGGGACTAGGGTTCAGGAATATTGTGGCTTGTATCAATATTTAACCTTACTGAAGAGTAAACTAATTAAAGTCAGCTCCTGTAGACTGACTTACAAAGATACCCACCATAGAAATGCCACTGGGAAATTACTGATATCTAAAAAACTGGCTCAAGAGAACCTTGAGATTACACATTAGTAAACTGGGAGATGTTTCCATTTCTTTGTAGCCTATATAATTAGAGGACATGAAATGGTTACACAGTAAACTCCTAAGCTGTTGTAGCCAACAGGCACATTTAATAATATAATATTCAGTTCAGTTCAGTTCAGTCGCTCAGTCGTGTCCGACTCTTTGCGAGCCTATGAATCACAGCACACCAGGCCTCCCTGTCCATCACCAATTCCCGATGTTCACTCAAATTCACGTCCATCGAGTCAGTGATGCCATACAGCCATCTCATCCTCTGTTGTCCCCTTCTCCTCCTGCCCCCAATCCCTCCCAGCATCAGAGTCTTTTCCAATGAGTCAACTCTTCGCATGAGGTGGCCAAAGTACTGGAGTTTCAGCTTTAGCATCATTCCTTCCAAAGAACACCCAGGACCGATCTCCTTTAGAATGGACTGGTTGGATCTCCTTGCAGTCCTCAGGAGTCTTCTCCAACACCAAGTTCAAAAATATCAATTCTTCGGCGCTCAGCTTTCTTCACAGTCCAACTCTCACATCCATACATGACCACTGGAAAAACCATAGCCTTGACTAGACAGACCTTTGTTGGCAAACTAACGTCTCTGCTTTTTAATATGCTGTCTAGGTTGGTCATAGCTTTTCTTCCAAGGAGAAAGTGTCTTTTAATTTCATGGCTGCAATCACCATCTGCAGTGATTTTGGAGCCCAGAAAAATAGCCTGTCACTATTTCCATTGCTTCCCCATTTATTTGCCATGAAGTGAAGGGACTGGATCCCATGATCTTGGTTTTCTGAATGTTGAGTTTTTCACTTTTTCACTCTCCTCTTTCATTTTCATCAAGAGGCTATTTAGTTCTTCTTTGCTCTCTGCCATAATGGTGGTGTCATCTGCATACCTGAAGTTATTGATATTTCTCCTGGCGATCTTGATTCCAGCTTGTGCTTCATCCAGCCCAGCGTTTCGCATGATGTACTCTGTATATAAGTTAAATAAGCAGGGTGACAATATACAGCCCTGATGTACTTCTTTCCCGATTTGGAACCAGCCTGTTGTTCCATGTCCAGTTCTAACTGTTGCTTCCTGACCTGCATACAGATTTCTCAAGAGACAGGTCAGGTCTTCTGGTATTCCCATCTCTAAGAATTTTCCAGTTTTTTGTGATCCACACAGTCAAAGGATTTTGCATAGTCAATAAAGGAAAAGTAGATGTTTTTCTGGAACTCTCTTGCTTTTACGATGATCCAACAGATGTTGGCAATTTGATCTCTGATTCCTCTGCCTTTTTCTAAATCCAGCTTGAACATCTGCAAGTTCATGGTTCATGTACTGTTTGTTGAAGCATGGCTTGGAGAATTTTGAGGTGGACTTCTTAGAGTCCACCTTCCATTCTATTTTCAGCTTAGGCCTAACATCAAACTTCCTGTTATTATGACATTATAGAACAAGTGAAAACCCTCTCCACCATGTCAGTCCAGCAGAGTTGAGAGGGCACGAGTGACAAGCACACAGAGAAAGCTGGAGAGCCACACAAATGGAAAACCTGCCTTTCCTTTGGTAACAAATAACTAATGGCTGACCACTGAGCACAGAACATTAGAGGAAGACAGTCTTGCCTGGTATTGAAAAACAGTCTATAAACAGCTCATTTAATGTGCACTTCAAATAATGTCTAACAATCAGAAAAATTCCTAATAGAGATTTTGACCCAAGGATGTAATCATCTCGTTGTAGAGCTATATGGGACCTGGTGTGCCCTATAACCAAGGAAGAAAAATTCATAGGCCCAAGTACAGACAAATTTCCTACCATACCTCATGAGGTATTTTTTATCAGGTCCTTACAGAAAACTGGAAATTATTTTCTAATGTCCCTGTCAAATATTTATGGGTATTACATGTTTAAATTAATGGAACTGTATTCATTCTCAACCAAACCTCTTGAAGTCCTATGGCAGAAGAGCTAAAGAACAAAGTTATTTTAATTATTTTTAAAGAACAATTACATTAATGAGGTAGCTCTTGCTGGACTGTTATACTTAAGATTCAAGTGCTCACAGTGAGCAAGACAAGTGGGAAAGTAAGTCATGTCAGAGAATGCTATGTCTTAATAAGAATTTACTTCTTGTACTAAATAGTCTACAGCTGGCTTTTATAGGCTCCCTTGGAAGATTTATTAAAATTTGAGGAATTTTACAAGTCAGGAGACAGCATGTCAGTAGCCTGAAATTGGCCACAGTAAAAGTATTTACACCACAGAAATCAGCAAATGCTACAATCAGACCCACCTCCCACTTCTCTCTAGCCAGTTACAAACATTAACCAGCACACCACTGGCTAAGCTTAATATTTCAAAGTTGCTTTTAAACTGAATCCACTTTTAGTTCTCTAAAAGCTTTTAGTTCTCTTTCTAAAAACATAGTTTTAAAATACAATTATAGATATTTTGTTTGTTTGGTAGAAATTGACTTTTGGTTTAAAAATCAAGTTAATCTGTTAATTCAGCTATTCATTTCATTGGCTAATTGCCCTCTCTATTGCTGTCTAAGACAGATCTTATTTATTATTTACAGCTTCATTCTGTTTCAGAGTTAAGAATTCTATTTTAAATTTGTCAAATTTAATTAATATAAATTATTATTTTAAAAATATCACTGCCCATCACTTTATTTTATCTGCTGCTGCTGCTGCTAAGTCGCTGCAGTCATGTCCGACTCCGTGCGACCCCACAGACGGCAGCCCACCAGGCTTTCCCATCCCTGGGATTCTCCAGGCAAGAACACTGGAGTGGGTTGCCATTTCCTTCTCCAATGCATGAAAGTAAAAAGTGAAAGTGAAGTCACTCAGTCGTGTTCGACTGTAGCGACCCCATGGACTGCAGCCTACCAGGCTCCTCCGTCCATGGGATTTTCCAGGCAAAAGTACTGGAGTGGGGTGCCATTGCCTTCTCCGTTATTTTATCAGGCAGTATTTAAAATTTCTCCACAGTTTTATCCAAACAAATAAAACTGCTATTTTCTTAGAGGAAGAGGATAGGAACAGTGACTAGCTAAAAAAACTGCTGAATTAAACTTTTATTTAAAAGTTATTTTATTTCAGAATTTTTTCTATGTTTTTTCTAATTTAAATGTGAATCATTTTGCTGATATCTTAAATGTTGTTCTGTGATTCGAGTATATTTACATTTTGTATTTTAATTTCATAAGATATAATATTTTTGTTTTGAATTTGGTTGCTTTAATCTTAAATTATTAAATAGCTTTGGAAGCCACTTTTACTACTTAATGAGTTTCTCATTTCAATTTCAGATACTTAGATTTATAAGTCAAAACCTGTTCAGAAGTCAATGTTAACTCAATCATAATTTTTTCTTTTGTAATGCCAACAGTTTACAAACAAGTAGTAATCTCAAAGTTTTTTCTATTGTTTGTTTTCAATTCATTGTTTTTTGTTAGTTTTGTTTTACCAAAGGCCTTTTGCCTATCGATCTATCCATCCATCTGTCCATCAACAGAGCACTGGTTGGTTTCTTTTGGGTTCAGTTTATCTAGCCAAGCATAAGAAGCAGTGACACCTGCTGGTAAGACTGAAAACTCCTTTCCAGAATTACTATGGAGTTACCCAATATATGACACCACCCTTATGGCAGAAAGTGAAGAGGAACTCAAAGGCCTCTTGATGAAAGTAAAAGAGGAGAGTGAAAAAGTTGGCTTAAAGCTAAACATTCAGAAAACGAAGATCATGGCATATGGTCCCATCACTTCATGGCAAATAGATGAGGAAACAGTGTCAGACTTTATTTTTCTGGGCTCCAAAATCACTGCAGATGGTGACTGCAGCCATGAAATTAAAAGATGCTTACTCCTTGGAAAGAAAGTTATGACCAACCTAGATAGCATATTCAAAAGCAGAGACATTACTTTGCCAACAAAGGTCCGTCTAGTCAAGGCTATGGTTTTTCCAGTGGTCATGTATGGATGTGAGAGTTGGACTGTGAAGAAGGCTGAGCACTGAAGAATTGATGCTTTTGAACTGTGGTGCTGGAGAAGACTCTTGAGAGTCCCATGGACTGCAAGGAGATCCAACCAGTCCATTCTAAAGGAGATCAGTCCTGGGATTTCTTTGGAAGGAATGATGCTAAAGCTGAAACTCCAGTACTTTGGCCACCTCATGCAAAGAGTTGACTCATTGGAAAAGACGCTGATGCTGGGAGGGATTGGGGGCAGGAGGAAAAAGGGATGACAGAGGACGAGATGGCTGGATGGCATCACTGACTCGATGGACGTGAGTCTGAGTGAACTCCGGGAGTTGGTGATGGACAGGGAGGCCTGGCATGCTGCGATTCATGAGGTCGCAAAGAGTCAGACATGACTGAGCGACTGAACTGAACTGAACTGAACTACCCAATATATGCCAATGAGTTCTGAGGTAGCAAGTTCAGAGAAGAGAAAAATGAAAGCAAATAGCCCAATTATTATACAATACTTCAACTATTAACATGAAAAATTATTTTTAAAAAGACAACAGAGTCTAATAGGTATTATAAACCACACAGGAGACTGTAAGCAGAGATTCATTTCATTCTATCTCAACTCCTCTCCCCGCTTGCTTCTCCAGATCTCAGAGAGACTCACCCTCCTTCACTCACAGCATACCAACATCTTTCCATACAAAGGTCCCTTTTTTTGTTTTACTTTATCATATTTTCCCCAGATTCCCACTCCCATCAACTGTCTGCTCTCAACCACACTCACTCTAACATAAATTATTTTGCATATGAAGAAGTTTTAAATAATCACAAATAGTATCATGTTATAGAACTCGAACTTTCCCCCATTAATTTAATATAAATTTAATACTTTAGTCATGTTACTTACACTAGGTTCATTGCCTTTGGATGTTGCAAAATGTTTCAGAGTATGTCTTTCAACCTATTTTATGTATCCGTTCTTCAAGTGATGGACACCTGTGCTGGCTACAACTTCCTGCTACTAAGGATCTATGAACGCTACAATGAGTATCCGTATATATATTTGCCCTGCTCCACAGAATGGCTGCTACAAGCTGCACTTATTAACCAATAGGGTCTGAGTGTTCCTGTTTATCGAAATTCTAGCTATCATTTGGTATTTATCCCCATATTCCACATTTTTCCTATCTAATGAGTGTAAAAGTGGTATCTCATTTTAATTTTTAACTGATTATCAATAAGACTTAACACTCCTTAGAAAATGTGTTAGTCATTCAGGTTTCCTTTAACAGCCTAACTTTTAAATTAAGTTCAGTTTATCATTTTTTAATGGTTTGGGATTTTTTAAGACTTTTTTTAGAATAGTAAAACTGAGAGGAAAGTACAAAGATTTGCCATAAATATACCACCTGTCCTGACACATGCATAGCCTCTCCTACAATAAACATCATTCACCAGAATAGTATCTTTTTTTTTTAACCAAGAATAAAACTACACTGATATCATAATCATTCAAAGTCCATAGCTTATTTGAAAGTGAAAGTTGCTCAGTCGTGTCTGACTGTTTGCAAACCCATAGGAATAGTCCATCTCTGGAGAAGGCAATGGCAACCCACTCCAGTACTCTTGCCTCGACAATCCCATGGACGGAGGAGCCTGGTGGGCTACAGTCCATGGGGTCGTGAAGAGTCGGACACTACTGAACGAATTCACTTTCATTTTTCACTTTCATGCATTGGAGAAGGAAATGGCAACCTACTCCAGTGTTCTTGCCTGGAGAATCCCAGGGACGGGGGAGCCTGGTGAGCCGCCGTCTATGGGGTCGCACAGAGTCGGACACGACTGAAGCGACTTAGCAGCAGGAATAGTCCATAGAATTCTCTAGGCCAGGATACTAGAGTGGGTAGCCTTTCCCTTCTCCAGCAGATCTTCCCAACCCAGGGATCAAATCCAGGTCTCCCACATTGCAGGCAGATTCTTTACCAGCTGAGCCACCAGGGAAGCCCAAGAATACTGGAGTGGGTAGCCTATTCCTTCTCCAAGGGATCTTCCCAACCCAGGAATCAAACTGGGATTTCCTACATTGCAAGCGGATTCTTTACCAACTGAGCTATGAGGGAAGCCCATAGCTTATCTTAGGGTTTGCTCAAAATGTTGTTCATTCTATGAGTTTGGACAAATGTCATTATATATAATGACATATATCCATCATTATATCTTAAGAGTATTTTCACTTCCCCCCAATTCCTCTGTGTTCTGTCTGTTCATTTCACTGTCCCTTATGCTGCACCCATGGTGCACCCTAAACCACCCCGAAACAATCTCTTCATTGTCTCCATAGTTTTGCCTCTTCCAGAGTATCATATAGTTGGAATCATACAGTGTACAGTCTTTTCAGATTGGTTTCTTTTATTTAGTAATATGCATCTAAGATTTATCTACGTCTTCCCTGGTAGTTCAGATGGTAAAGAACCTGCCTGCAATGTGGGAGACCTGGGTTCAATCCCTGGTTTGGGAAGATCCCCTAGAGAAGGGAATGGCAACCCACTCCAGTATTCTTGCCTGGAGAATTCCATGGGCAGAGGAGCCTGGAGGGCTACAGTCCATGGGATTGCAAAGAGTTGGACACAACTGAGTGAACACTTTATGTCTTTTTGTGGCTGATAGCTCATTTTTTTTCTTGTTGAATAACATTCTGTCGTCTGGATGTACCACAGTTTGTATATCTATTCAACTACTGAAGGACATCATGGTTGCTGTCAAGTTTTGGCAATTATGTATAAAGCTGCTACAAACATCTGTGTGGAGATTTTGTCTGGATGTAAGTTTTCAACTCCTTTGGGTATATATGATCATTGGATTGTATAGTAAGAGTATCTTTCATTTTTTAATAAATCACCAAACTATCTTTGAAAGTGGCTGTACCATTTTGCATTCCTACCATATATGTATGAGACTTCCTGTTGCTCTACAGCCTCATTTGCGGAATATGTGATGTTGTCAGTGCTATGGAATTTGGCCATCCTCACAGGTGTGTATCGGAGAAGGCGATGGCACCCCACTCCAGTGTTCTTGCCTGGAGAATCCCAGGGACGGGGGAGCCTGGTGGGCTGCCGTCCATGGGGTCGCACAGAGTCGGACACGACTGAAGTGACTTAGCAGCAGCATAGGTGTGTACTGGTTCCTTTGCCAGTTTTTGATGGTCATCCAATTCTTAACTGCAGTACTTCCTTGCACATTCTATACATTAATCCCTTGTTGACTTTTGACACTGTTAGTACCTTCTACCAATCGAGTCACTTTGTTTAGAGTCTTCTGATAAACAGAAATACCCTATTCTGATATAGTAATATCCATCAATTTTTCACCACATTTTTTGCTGGGGGAGTCTTAGTGAATAAATGTTTCTTCACACTAGTTCAGAAGGATATTCTCCAATATTTATTTATTCTCCAATAAAATATTCTCCAATATTTTATTCTATTAACTTTATACTTTTAAATTCCTTATTTAGTTTTTTAATACAATTTGGGAATCGCTTCCATATATGGTGTTCAGTATAAATTCAATTTTTTTCTTCAAAAAAGTGAGTTAGTTTTCCAAACCCTCCTTTCCCACTGATTTATGATGTGACCACTAATGAATGCAAAGTTTCCATACAGAGAGAGATATTTCTGAATGCTGTTTAGTTTCATCATGTTTTTTCCCTCATATCTGTGCAGAATTGCACCATTTTCATTGCTATGGTTCTCTAGTATGTATTCAATCCCGCAATTTGGATTTTCTTTTTAAAAACTGACTTAAAAGAGAACTTAATTTTTCCAGATAAGTTATAGAAAAATGTGTTGCATTTCTCAAAAAATTCTGTTATAGTTTTAATTGGAATTGCACTGAGTTTATTGGTTAATTTGGGGAAAATCAGATTCTCCACAACATTAAATCATCCCATCTGGAATCATACTATATCTCTCTGGCTTATAAAATTTTTTCTTTATGATCATTATTGAAATTTTGAAAATATTTTCTCCATAAAGGTTTTTATATTTTGTATTTTTCTACTTAACTATCAAAGTTTTTTCTTTCTTTTTTTTTTTGCTATTGTGAATGGAGAAAGAAACATGACTCTCTCAATTAATATACCTGGTTATAGTCTTCAGGAAACTCTTATAAGAATTTATCATCATTTAATACCCACTCACCTGAAATGGCTTCAGAAATGTTTCTTCCATTGCCAGCCTGCCATATTCAGTGAAAAGCTACAAGGAAAATCACACATCCGCACATACACACACATGCACCCACACACACAAAGAGAGAAAACTTCAGTATCTTCTTGGCTTTCTTTCACTAATTTTTTTCTTTAGCTGTAACATAATACTATATTATTAAGACTGCAATAATCATTGTAAGTAATTAAGTATTAGATTAAGTAGAGCTACAGTAATCATATATTTTAAAATTAAGGACATAGAGTACATTTTAAAATGAAGTTTCCATTTTAAAGATAACACCTTTTATATCTAGAATGTAGGACAATTTTTTTGTGGGGAAGATAAGAGACAAAGAAACATGTGAAATGACCTTTCAAAGCAAAACTTGCATAGATTAGACCAGAGAGCTATTAACTAAGTAGGATAATTTACAAAAATTGTTGCCTGAGGAAATTTAATGGCACAATGGCCGTGATTGTTACAAAGGCATACGTGTTTGAGCAAGCTCTGGGAGATCGTGAACGACCAGGAAACCTGGCGCGCAAAGCATGGCGTGGAAGTTCAGGGGGTTGCAAAGCGTCGGACACGACTTAGCAACTGAACGACAATAACAACAGACATTTGGTTTAAAAGTGAAGAATCAAATAAATCACCCTTTATTTTTTATTGCTCCCAATTGAGAGGTACTGTATCATTTTGTTTTGCCAGAAATGTAAGGTTTTAGAGAACACAGACTTGAGGTGGTCCCTGTGATTGGGCCTCTGGAGAGAGTTCTGTTCAGACTGGCCAAGTGGGTTTCCCGATATGTACAAAGGAAATGCCACTTCATCACACAAGAGTAGCAAGCTTCAGAGGCATCTCAGAGTTGGGGAAGGGTGCTGACACAGGGGACTTCCCTCCTTTGGCCTTTTAGAATTGCCCCCAAAGAACTACATTGCCTCTCCTGTGAAAACTGTGGGAATCTAGAAAGCAAATGATAGTACCTAGGTATCTGATTATAGTAATTAAATGAAAGTCTGGAATATTATATTTAAAAGCTGGTCTGGGGATCAGAATCATTACTCATTTTCATCAGAATCATATACTAACATAATTTGAACTCACAGTCTTTTCTGAGAAAGGATGAGGTGATGCCATTTACAGGAAAAATTTTTAAATGATCTCGAAAAGAGATTGATTACTTACTCAATATCACAGTCCAAAATCAGTCCTTTTTTAGAAATCTTAAACAGGTACTGGACAGTGCCATGTCATTAACTGGCTAGGTTATGACACACACCTAAAGAAGCAGTTGTACTCACTCAAAGAAACATCTAACAATTATTCAGCATATCGTCTATTTTTCATAATTGATCAGTGTGATGTACCAAAAACATATTTGGGAGTAACGCTAGATGTGAACTCCAAATAATAGTTCCAGCCTTACAGATCACCCTGTGCTATTATCCTTTGTTATCTGTTACACTGCATAGGGCCCTTATTGCCAAGATAATATATTAAAAGCAAAATTTTCTGTAAAATAAGCAGAGGGAAACTATCAGAGAAACAATAGATTTTTCTATTAATATGTAGCTATTAATAACATGACTTGAAAGAGAGAAGAGAGTGTGACAGAGATGAGAACTACCTTTAGGAAATATCTAATCTTCTACTAATTTGAGATTTAAATGCGGCCTGGAGAGTGAAAGAAACACTGAGTCCAATCAGATGATGAGATTTCTATTCCCACTCTGTCACTAACTGGCAACTCATTCTTTTTCAGAAACAATTTCTCATTCATAAAATATTAAGGATAAGTTAGGTGTTCCTGAGGTTTCTTTCAGATCTAAAATAGAATTCTATGAGTTACCATCAGGTGTTCACCCATAGCTATAAAGTGGTCCACAGGAAAAAAATCTGGCATATAACTGATATTATACTAACAATTATTAAATCCTTAACCATAAGACTTCAACTTCACATTTTGGGCCATTTTTAAACCAAAAGTTCTTTTTCCACTCTAACGTGCCATATATTTTCCCATATACAGGGTCGACAAGCAAGTAGCTTTACTGAAACAAAGGACTTTGAAAACTGAACTAGAAAGAACATAAGCATACAGGGTTAGAACAAGAAACCTGGAAATGTGACAACTTCCATTTGGTTATGTTTTTAAATCTTTCTGACTGTTACCTTTTCCAAGTACAAGAAGGCCTGACAAAATCTTAAAGTTCTGCTATCCATGCCCAAAAGATTACCAGATATATAAAACAGACTATAAATATTGTTACCTGAAGGTGCTGAAGATCATCCTCTTGGACATTTTGAGATAAATTATAAACCTTGATTAAGAAATAAAATCAAAATGAGAAAATAATAAGCAACAAACTAAGCACTTATTTTGCTATTCTCTATTTTTGAAATATCAGTTATCATAAAATCAAACTCTCTCATGTATATTCTTCTATAATGATATTTGTAAGACCTTGAGAGAGAAGTAAAGAAAGCCTGAGAGACAGTACACAATGCATTAATACAATGATCATAAAACTGTTCCAGAAATATAGTAGCCACCTGTTCTGGAGGCAGAATGTTAAAATTATTTTATGAACCTAATTCATCAATTAGTATTAAAATAATCATTCTTATAAGCTTACCAAAATAATAGCAATCTGGATCTTAATAACCCATATATAAAATTTTGTCTTGAAAAATTATATTGGCTTCTTTACAATCAATTGTTTAAGTCTATAGAAAATTTCATCACAAGGAAGTTCTGAATATGTTGCTTACATCCTCAGACACATGCTTTATTGCTTCATGAATAGATTAAAGTAAAACTCTTTTTTTTCCTGAGAAAGAGGATAAATATCAGTAACTTCAAAGAAAAGTTAATGATGTTTGTTTATGTACTGATACAAACAGTATACTTTGTGTACTTTTTTCGATAACAGATTACTTCTCAGAAAATAATAGTCATTACTAAGGACTTAACAGATTTTTCAGTGAAAATATTTAATGTCTACAGGAAAAATATAAATAAAAATTATTTAAAAGGCAAAAATAATCCATTTTTAACTGACTTGTTAGAAGTTAGATATTAAGTCAGTATTTTAAAGGCTAATTAAATTAAGAAGTATATTTTTAAAAGTTAGTCAATCTTACGGCTACCTCAATGAATAGATCATTCAGACAGCGTATCAACAAGGAAACATCAGACTTAACAACACACTAGATCACACTGACTGAACAGATACATAAAGATCATTCCGTCAAAAAGCAGCAGAATATACACACTTCACAAGTGAACAGGAACCATTCTCAAGGACACGTCAGGTCACAAAACAAATCTTAATAAATTCAAAGAAGAATGAAATCATATCAAAGCAGCTTCTCCAACCACAATGGTATGAGACTAGAAATCATTCACAAGAAAAAAAATGGAGAAAAAAAGCAGGAAAATGTGGAGATTAAATAATGTGCTACTGAATAACCAATGGATCATGAAAGAAATAAAAAGAGAAATTTAAAAATACCTAAAGATAAATGTGAGCAGAAATACCACACATCAAAATCCATGAGATGTAGCAAAAATGCTTCTGAGAAGGAAGTTCATAGCAATATGGGCCTACCTCAAAAAACAAGAAAATTCCCAAATAAACAATCTAATTTTACACCTAAAGAGACTAGAAAAAAAAAACAAAGCCCAAAGTTTGTAGAAGGAAGGAAATAATAGATGAGAGCAGAAATAAAGAAAATAGAGATTAAAAAACAATAAAAATATCAATGTAACTAAAAGCTAGTTGAAAAGATAAATACATTCAACAAGTCATTAGCTAGACTCACCAAGAGAAAAAGAAAGAGGGCTCAAATAAATAAAATCAGAAATGAAAGAGGAGAAATTACAACTGATATCACAGAAATACAAAAGATTATAAGAGACTACTATGAACAGTTATATGTCAACAAATTGGATGACCTAGAAGAAATGGATAAATTTCTAGAAACATGCAATCTCCCAAAACTGAATCATTAAAAAAGAAAAATCTGAATAAACTGATTACTAAAAAGAGACTGAAACAGGAATCAAAAAGCTCCCAACAAACATAAACCCAGGACCAGATGGCTTCAATGGCACATTCTATAAAACATTCAAAGAAGATTTAATATCTATCTTTCTAAAAACATTCTGAAAACTTTTTCAAATCCTTTATATGAAGCCAGCATTATCCTGATATCAAAACCAGAGAAGGACACCACAAAAAAAGAAAACTACGCCAATTCCCTGATGACTATAAATGCAAAAATCCTCAGCAAAATATCAGCAAACTGAATCCAACAATACATTAAAAGAATAAACAAACCACAATGAGATACTACCTCCTACCTGTTAGAGTGGCTATTATTGAAAAGATACGGAATAGTTACATGTTGGAGAGGATGTGGAGAAAAGGGAACCTTCATATGCTGTTATTAGGATTGTAAATTTGTGCAGCCACTAGGGAAAACAGTATGAAGATTCTTAAAAAAGTTAAGAACAGAACTACCATATGACCCAGCAATGGTATTTATCTGAAGAACATGAAAATACTATTTAAAAAGATATATGCACCCTTATGTTCAACATATCACTATTTACAGTAGCCAAGATACAGAAAGTCCTTATGTGTCCAACAATGGATGAATGGATAAAGAAGATATAACACATACATGCACACACTGGATTACTACTCAGCCATAAAAAGAAGGAAATCCAGCCTTTGTGACAACATGGATGGACTTTGATGATATTATGCCAAGTAAAATGGGTCAGATGGATAAAAACAAATATGTTATTTTACTCACGTGGAATAAGTGAACGAATAAAATAAAAGTGAACTCACAGAGATCAGATTACTGGTTACCTGTGGACAAGAGGGGTGAGGGCCGGGCAAAATGGATAAAAAGGGGTAACTATGTGGCGATAGATGGATACTAGACTTATGGTGCAATCACTGTATTCAGGATGGGGTGTTCCCGTGTATACCCGGGGCGGATTCATGTTGATGTATGGCAAAACCAATACAATATTGTAAAGTAACTAGCCTCCAATTAAAATAAATAAATTTAAATTAAAAAAAAAGGTGAACTATAATATTATACACCTGAAACTTATACTTTTTTAAAAAAAACTAGTCAATCATAGGTTATAATCATGACTTTCATTTTAAAGTTCTTTATAAAAAAGTTCAGTCTTCCTTCTATCCATCTTTTCATTGTCCTAGCTACACATTATGCCCTGGTTGCCTGTTCACTAGGTCCATTCTCCCTACAGGCTTATGATCTCAGCTTTGATTTACTCATCCTAACCATTCTGCCTTTCCTACCCTTTAAAATTATTTTACCTTTCTTTAATGGTCTGTTTCTTGGTCACTTTCTCTTCTTGCTCTTTCTAGTGAATAGAAAATATCTAAAAATTGTCTTAAAATGTTTAAGCTATGCGTGCTATGATCATAGTAAAAGCCTTAAGGGCTTTCAGGACAATTATAAAGTGTACAATAACTTCAAAAACAATACTTAAAAAAAAAAAGAGAGTGTGAGAAAAGGAGAGAAAGACATTTACTTTCCTAAATGTACTTTGTGTGTTAGTCGCTTGGTCATGTCTGACTCTGCGACCCCATGGACTGTAGCCTGCCAGGCTTCTCTGTCCATGGAATTCTTCAGGCAAGAATACTGGAGTGGGTTGCCATCTCCTTCTCTAGGAAATGTACCTTAAGGCACTATAAAAAGTTGTGTGTGTGTGTGTATGTGTATATATATATACATATAATTTTTACATCTATAAATTTTGTTTCATTAAATAAAACTTAGAATATGTGGTTACAATGTAACTACATACATTAAAATTATTGAGTTTGAAGATTGATGGAAGCCGCTCAGTCATGTCCAACTCTTTGTGACTCTATGGACTGCAGCCCACCAGGCTCCTGCATCCATGGAATTTTCTAGGCAAGAGTACTGGAGTGGGTTGCCATTTCCTTCTCCAGGGGATCTTCCCGACCCAGGGATCGAACCCGGGTCTCTTGCATTGCGGGTAGACACTTTACCGTCTGAGCCACCAGGGAATTGTAGACTTTAAATAGAAAAAATTATCAATAAGATAATGTTTTCTGATTAAAGTAGGCAATTTGAAAACTGATCAGAAATTAGATTACAGCAATTAAAAACATTCTACTCTTATAGAAATAATAAGAACTGGTATGCTAATTGAGTCAAATAATATACATATAATGTACATTTCTGTTGTTTGTCTCACTACCACATTTACATAGAAATATATATATTCATAATTTTATTTAAAGAAATATCCATCAAAATGGATTTATTTTATTCCATACCTGAATTGAGCTGATCATTGTGCTAAGGGCAAATACTGTGGCAGAATCTCTCAAAGTTGACTGACTATCAAAGGTTCCCTGAGTATCCATCAATAGCACTGCAACCTGTAGGCAAGTAGAGTACACTATTGATATTTTATAGAACATGCAGGGCATTAGGGTTACCACAAAGTTAATACCATAAGGACTAAAGCAAACCATCAGCAATGAATATTTAATAGGTAATTTTTCACACGTGCCATAAATGCCACTGAAAACAGAAATATTAATTTGCTGCTGAATACTGTAATGATTAATTTTCACTGGCAATCCAACAAAACAGAAATAGCATTGCTAACTGATCTGCTGTTCTACTGTCCCTATGATTTTGCCTACTGTGATCAACAGCAAGGAAGCTGGGAACATGAAATAAGATGCTACCCACTTCTCTTTTAAACTTCATGTCAAATGGTCAAAATTAGTTTTTAAAAGAGCATTTTTGAGGATCCTGAAAAGTGGTAACAGCTGGTAAGTGAAAATTCAATTTTCTTTAAGAAGCTCACATCATACCTTTTTACCATCAGGTTTATCGATAAGGAAGATTTCACTCCATATCTGGATTCCGGTGGTCTCTCGTTCAGACCCACCTCTCCACGAAAAACCAGTCAATGGTTCATTGTGATCTCCAACCCAATCAACTGATTCCTGTAAATTAAGAAAGTCTATGATACTAAACTAAATATATAGTACAGGTTCTTCTACTCACCCGTACCAGTTAGTATTCCTCTTCAACTCTAGACAAAAGGAAAACAACATATACACATCTATTATACTGATACAATTGCTTTATTTACACATTCAAAAAAATTGATATGGAAGAGCAATCCTATGTCACATGTTATGCTATGTCCTGCGGATACAAAGATATCATTCCAGATAAGAGGAAGCTCACAGCCTAATAGGGGGACAGACATGTTAACAAAGTATTATGATGCGTACATGCATGCCAAAATGGGTGTGTATTTTAGACATAACTGGAAGCATATAGAAAGAAACAACTTAGTTAAGACATCACAGGAGAAGTGATATTAGAGCTAAGACTTGAAAGATGTTTAGGCATTTCCCAGGTGAGCAAACTCAGCGAGGGCATTCCAGAAACATAGAAATAAAGGTATGAGAGAGAATATTATGTCAAGATATACACAATAAGAATATACACAAATGCTTCTCTAGTTTGGGGAAGGAGGGAACAAATGGCAGGAGGATAAGCACCTAGCAATAGGTGCAGAACAACAAAATCAAATCTGTTACACTTTAATTTGAGCAAATACTATTTAACATAAGCAACGTGAGAAGCATTATCAAGTATTTCATTCTAATGTTTATTTCACAATTAAAATTATGGTTATGCCTGAAACTACATAACCTGAAAGAATGGAAAGTATTCTAATTTTGTTCATTCAGTTTTCCTACCTGTGTTAAGCAGTGTACTAATGTTGGTATGACAGAAATAGAAAATGGCAAGAATTTTGTTTGTTTTAAAAGCCTGAATGTATTTTAGTCATTCTGTTCTTAGTTTGTTTGGAGGCTAGAGATAGAAGATGTTAAAGTTAACATTACAAAGCTGTTCAAAAATATCTCACCTATATAAAAGATCAGTCCAAAATGGTTAATTATTATATAAATGCATAACACAAAGTTTCTTTGGGTAGTATGTCCTCTATTCTGCCTCAACATCCATATTTGCATCTGAATTGCTATGGGTAAAAGGGTAGACAAAAATTCTGATATTCTCTCAACTTCTTTCTGTTCCCCCACTCTAATCTCCTATTTATCCTTCTGCTTTTGGTTGGTTGCATGCCCCTTAAAGCCTCTTTTCTATGCCACACTATTATTTCAAATGTTACCACGGTGTAGGTTGCCTTTGGGGGTGGGTTAAAGGTGAGAACTGAGTGGGAAAAGATAACAGAACTTTGTGAGGTTAACAGCAAGATACACTTGATAGGATTTGGGGCTACCCAGGTATTTACATTTCCCCCCAAAAAACAGATAAACACTTCAGATGTAACTACATGTAAATGTTACAACAAAAGAAAAAAACTAAATAAACACTGAAATACATAATAATGATGTATATTGAAATATTTATAGGGAAGAATACTGAAGTCAACAATTTACTTTGAAATGAATCAAAAATAAGATAGAGCAATGGATTGAAACAGGGAAGAATAGCTGGATACAACAAAAGTAGTAAAGCAAGATTATTAATGTTATTGGTACAATCTAAGCAGTGCACATCCAGGTATTCACTGCAAGGTTCTTTGAGCTTTGCAGCATGTATGAAAAATGTCATAGTAAATGTTGGGCACAAAATGATTATAATAAAAATTATGACAAAAGTTATTCAACATTTTAAACACTAACATGTAAAGTTTATAACTGTATCACTGTACTTGTCTATTTTCAGAAGAATTTTTTAAAATGTGTTATGTTCTAAGGGAAATGTAGCAAAGCAGCTTCAGACAAAGTGGCCTATATAGTTTGGTCCCCAAAGCACCAGAGTTGGAATGGTTACACGATAGCATTTTTAAACTAGTTCATCTTTAGGGAACATAATAATGGAAACATTAGACACTACTATAAATAAAAACACAAACGGATAGAAGCACAGAAATCAGAAAACTTTTTAAACTTCTTCCCTACCTGGTTATACATGAATCTCAACATGAAGTCCATTAGGAAGGATTTTCCTTTTCTAAATGCTCCAGCCACAGATACAGCAACGACTTCCTTGTCCCTGACAGCCTCTGAGAGAAGGATCCGATTTAGAGCAGTTTCATCTAATTCAAAGGAATGGTCATCTTTGACAATGAGGACTTGAACTGGTCCTGCCTTTTTCACTGGCTCCTCCTCCTCGGAGCTCCATTCATATGTCTTTTCTGAAAACCCACCTGTTGAATAAGATAAGAATTTATTCAGAAATCGTCTCAGAACACAGGAAATGTGTATGTACCTCTTGACTCTCAAACATCTGAAACAGGAGCACAGTGGAATTTGTTGTTGTTCTATCGCTAAGTTGTGTCCAACTCTACGAGACCTCATGGACTGTAGCACGCCAGGCTCCTCTGTCCTCCACTATCTCCCAGAGTTTGCTCAAATTTACGTCCACTGAGTTGGTGATGCTATCTGACCATCTCATCCTCTACTGCCCTCTTCTCCCTTGGCCTTCAATCTTTCCCAGCATCAGGGTCTTTTCCAGTGGGCCGGTTCTTTGCATCAGGTGGCCAAAGTATTGGAGCTTCAGCTTCAACATCAATCCTTCCAATAAATAGTCAACATTGATTTTCTTTAGGATAGACTGGTTTGATCTCCCTACTGTCCAAAGGACTCTCAAGAGTCTTCTCCAGCACAGTTTGAAAGTATCAAACTGTGGTGCTCAGCCTCACATCTGTACATGACTACTGGAAACACCATAGTTTTTACTATATGGACCATTGTTGGCAAAGTGATGTCTCTGCTTTTTAATATGCTGTTGAGGTTTGTCATAGCTTTCCTTGCAAGGCATATCTTTTAATTTCATGACTTCAGTCACTGTTCACAGTGATTGTGGAGACCAAGAAAATAAAATCTGTCACTGTTTCCATTTTTCACCCTTCTATCTGCCATGAAGTGATGAGACTGGATGCCATGATCTCAGTTTTTTAAAGGCTGAATTTCAAGCCAGCTTTTTCAGTCTCCTCTTTCAACCTCATCAAGAGGCTCTTCAGTTCCTCTTCACTTTCTACAGCGGGATTAGAAATGCTCCTTTTATTGACATATATGCTGTCACTTACATTGTATCTCAGAAAGACTTATAGCTCATCTTTCTCATCAAGTGGCCAAATTAAATAGAATTTTATTTTTAAGAAAGCTCTAAATCAATGCAGAGATCTCTGTTTATTGAGTGAGAAAAAAGATTAAAGCAAAGGCCTCCACTTTTGGAGCAAAAGAATAAAATAGCTTTAGTTTACACTTCATCCCTTAGAAATAAGTTTAATTATTCACATTAAGGATTCTTGTAACACTTTTTAAAGCTGAACATGTGTAGGAAGAAATACACAGAGGGACTCAGAATCACATATTCTAAAATTATACTTTGTAGCAATGGAAGTTACAGATAATTAAATTGAGTAGGGCCAGATTATAGAAGCCCTTCAAATCCATGGCAAAGTGGTCTGGATATAATTCAATCAAAAAATAAAAAGCTTTTGAAAGTTAACTTTGTGTGGAGATCTTATAAACAAGGTGAGTGACTCTGGGAAATGACTAAATCTCTTAGTTTCTTCATCTGTAAAACAGAACAGGTACTATTAATAGTATCTATTTACTAGAGTTGTTGGAAAGATGAAGGGAGTTACTACATGTAAAGTGTTGAGAACAAGGCTGGGCACACAGCAAACTCATTAAGGTCGGCTATGATCATCATCACTACCACTACCTTGGGATTACAAATTGAGCTAAATATTCCTGAAAGAAGTTTCTACCTATTTTCTATAAATTTATGTGTGTTTGTGTACGTGTGTGCATGCATGTGTGTTTTCAAAGTTTTGTATTTAATTGTCAAAATGCTATTGCTGACAAAGGCCCTATTTTAGAAATCGTCCCTAATATATAAGGATTTCTGAACCCTAGACTTTGGCATTTGTAGTATATTACAAAACAACTTCAATGTGTCAAGTGATATATTCTTAGATCCGTAGCCTTTTTAATGTACCTTCATAATGTCCTCCCACTTTGACTCTGGGGTTAGCTAAGTGATTTGTTTTATGACACAGCAGAGGATGTGAGACATGACGCAGCAGAGGCTTGAAAGAGCACTTGTGTGTTTCCATTTTGTTCTTTCACCTCTGCTGTTCATCCTGAGAGTATCCCTAGACTAGTATGCTGCAGGATGAGAGACACTTGAAGCAGAGGCATACTGCCCAGTTCCAGCCAGGGCCCCCAGCAAGCCAATCCCCAGCCACGTGAGGAAGCCCAGTCAAGACGAACAGATTTGCCTGACAACAATTTCAACATGTGATCAATAAATGCCATTCTTCTATGCCCCTGAGGTTTTATGACCATTTATTATGCAACATAACAGGCAATAATTAACTGATACAACCTGCAACCCCTTTCTTTAGAAAGGCAGTATAGTGTAGTGGTTAAAAACACAGGCTCTGGAACCAGATGGCTGAGATTCCAATCAAGACTTCCCCATTTCTTAGCTGAGTAACCTTAGGCAAGTTGTTTAACCTCTTTGTGTCTACCTCATAAAGTTGTTGTGAATTAATATACACATGTAATATACTTAGAACCCTGGCTGGTATATGTATAAGTATTATTACAGACTTAGCAAACTAGAGCCAAATATGTAACTGGCCTTGCTCAAGAAAAACAGGTAAAAATTCCTGTATCAGGCAATCTACCATAGATGCTTTCTTGTGTTATTTATTTATTTCAATACTCCACCAAGTTATTTATTATTATCTGTATTTTTGATATACAAGGAAATTAGGAGTTGGCTTAAATCACTTTTTCAGGATCATACATACTAGCGTTCACACAGTAATTGTCAATTTGGGATTAGATCCCAGATTGATTTTAGTGGGCACAACTTCTGATTTTAATGCAAGTGTCTCCAATATCTGAGGTCACATTTTTGTTCTAATTGATGTGGTCTGATAGATACATTTTATGCTATCAGGTTAAGGAAGTTCTCTTCTACTTCTAGTTTACTATTGATTTTTAAAAATCATAAATGGAAAAATGAATTTTATCAACTGTCTTCTCTGAAGCTATTGAGATGACCATATGGTTTTTCCTCTTTAATCTATTACCTTCCTAAGTCGCTTGGTCGTGTCTGACTCTTTGTGATCCCATGGACTGTGGCCCACCAGGCTCCTCTGTCCATGGAATCCTCCAGGCAAGAATACTGGAGTAGGTTGCCATGTAGTGAGTAATGTAACTTTTCACTTTTGTATAAATCTAATATTTTCAGGGTGCAGAATATTAATTATACACAATTAGATACAGGTTGCTAAATTTTTTTAGGATTTATACAGCTATATTTATAAATGAATTTGAGCAAACTCCGGGAGTTAGTGATGGACAGGGAAGCCTGGCATGCTGCGGTCCATGGGGTCGTGAAGAGTCAGACGTGACTGAACTGAACTGATTCATAAATGAGTTGAGTCTATAACTTTCCTTTCTCATTTTGTCTTTGATTGGTTTATTAACAAAGTTACATTGGCTTTACAAAATGAATTAGCAAATTCTTCCTTTTCTATCTTCAGAAAGAGTAGTAAAGGATTAAATAGTTTTATGACATTTTGATAGGACTTGCCTATAAAACTATCTGGGTCTAGCATTTTCTTTGTGAGGTTAATTTGTAACTGCTATCTCAATTTCATTAATACTTATGATGCTATAATTATATTAGTAGTAATAAAGCTTTTTATTTCTTCTTGAGAAACTTTTGGTACATTATATACTTCTAGGACTTTTTCTCCATTGTCTAAAAGTTCAGACATTATATCAAAAAAGTCAAAGATGTGAACTGTATCATTAGCCAACCTGACCAAATTTGACATCTAATAATTGCAGAATCATGCATTTTTTAAAGTTCATATGGGGAATTTACCAAATAGACCATGTACCAGTTCATAAATCAGATCTCAGCAAGCTTCAAAGTATTAAAATAATATATATTTTCTGATAGTAGAGAAATTAAAATAGAAATCAGTAACAAGAGGATATTTAGAAAATTCCTAAATGTCTGGAAATCAGCAGTAAATTTCTAAATAACCTATGAATAAAAGAAGAAATCATAATAAATTAGAAAATGTTGTACACTAAATGATCTAATGAACGTTCTAATCCATTTATCAATACGTCTATCTACAAACTGATGCAGCAATCCTACATTATCTTAATCAAAACAGCTTTATGAAAAGTCACTATAAATAGTGGGCAAACCCCTCCTAGTTTCTAATTATTATTGGTTGTGGCTATTTTGATCCTTTCCATATGAATACTAAAATCAATATGTTAGTGTGTAGTATCTTATTTATATAGAAGTAGAGAAAATATGACATGTTAGAATCTTGCTTAGAGGAAATTTATACCTGGAATGCATTTAGTAGAAAAATGTTTGAAAAATCATAATCTAATATCCATCTCAAGATGAAAAAGAATGGCAAACTAAATGCAAAGAAAAGGTAAGAAATAATAAAGATAGTATCACAAATCAATAAACTAGAAGATCAAGATTAATTCAATAATCTAAGACCAAAGAAAAAAGAAAAATTCCCACAGATTATCACTATCAGAATTAAAAAAAGATATCACACAGATCTTACATTATATTTAAAAATAATATGAGAATATTATGAACAATTTTTGTTAATAAATTTGATAATTTTAATGAAATAGATAAATAAGAAATAACATCATTTATTTTAAAAACTACACAATAAATACAAAATAGAAATAATCTTATAGCTGGAAAATTAGCTAAATTCATATTTTAAAATCTTCATGCAAAAACAAAACAAAATAAAACTCCAGGCTCAGCTGGTGAGCTTCCATGGTAAATTTTTCCAAATATTTAGAGAAAAAAATAATAGGCATTTTACACAAACTCTTCCAGAGAACAAAAATAGGGCACCATTCTCAACTTGTTTTGTGTTTTCAGCAAAACTATCATACCAAAACGTGTCAAGAATATTTTAAAAAGGAAAATTATAAGCCAGTGTCTCTTAAACTCAAAAAGTTCTAAAAATACATAGCAATTCAACTCCAGAGACAATAAAAAATCTAATACACCACAACTACATGGTATTTATTTATTAAAGAAATTCAAGGTTAGCTTAACATTCAAAGGCAAGCAATTGGCTATATTAAGTAAAAGGGAAAATAATTTCAACAGATTCATAAAAACAGGTATAAAAATGTAACACTTATTTCTGATTGAAAAGAAACTCAACAAATTAGGAATAGAAGGAAAATTCTCTAATCTGATCAATGGTATCTACAGGTATAGCTAATATTATACTTAGTTTTGAAATAATGAAGATTTCTCTGAAATTAGGGATTTGACATGGATGAGTACTTCTAATTAGCATTACACTGAAAGTATCAGCCAGTGCAACAGGTGAGATAATTCACCAAAGATAAAAGGGCAGGAGAACAAGAAATCAAATATCATTATCTACAGATGACATGATTATGTATACAGAGAATCCAAAAGAATATGTAGATAATTAATAAATTTAGCAAAGTTTCTGGATATGAAGTTGATTTCTTATATGTTATATACTTGCAGCAAAAAGTTACAAAATGAAATTTAGAAAAGCCCTCACAAATATATAATCAGTTGACTTGTTCTTGGTCAATTAACTTTTTGTAATAGTTTAACTGGAATATAATTTGCATAACATATAATTTATCCATTTAAAGGAAATAATCGATTTGATGAACTATCACCATGATATGCAGATGACACCACCCTTATGACAGAAAGTGAAGAGGAACTCAAAAGCCTCTTGATGAAAGTGAAAGTTTCAACATTCAGAAAACGAAGATCATGGCATCCAGTCCCACCACTTCATGGGAAATAGATGGGGAAACAGTGGAAACAGTGTCAGACTTTATTTTTCTGGGCTCCAAAATCACTGCAGATGGTGACTGCAGCCATGAAATTAAAAGACGCTTACTCCTTGGAAGGAAAGTTATGACCAACCTAGATAGCATATTCAAAAGCAGAGACATTACTTTGCCAACAAAGGTCCGTCTAGTCAAGGCTATGGTTTTTCCTGTGGTCATGTATAGATATGAGAGTTGGACTGTGAAGAAGGCTGAGCACTGAAGAATTGATGCTTTTGAACTGTGGTGTTGGAGAAGACTCTTGAGAGTCCCTTGGACTGCAAGGAGATCCACCCAGTCCATTCTGAAGGAGATCGGCCCTGGGATTTCTTTGGAAGGAATGATGCTAAAGCTGAAACTCCAGTACTTTGGCCACCTCATGCGAAGAGTTGACTCATTGGAAAAAACTCTGATGCTGGGAGGGATTGGGGGCAGGAGGAGAAGGGGACGACAGAGGATGAGATGGCTGGATGGCATCACTGACTCGATGGACATGAGTCTGGGTGAACTCCGAGAGTTGGTGATGGACAGGGAGGCCTGGCGTACTGTGATTCATGGGATCGAAAAGAGTCGGACACGACTGAGCAACTGATCTGATCTGATCTGATCTGATCACCATGATTAGTTTTATAACATTGTGGTCACCTCCCAAAATACCCACATCCTTTAGCAGTAATCCCCATTCTTCTTTACCTACCTCCAGCCCTAGGCAAACATTAGCGTATCAAAGATTTGCCTATTTTGGACATTTCATATAAATGGAATCATACAGTAGGTGATGTGATCTTTTGGTGACTTTTCTTGATTTAGCATAATGTTTTCAAGGTTTATCCAGTACATGTCAGTACTTCATTTTTTATGGTCAAATAATATTCCATTGTGTGAATATACTATACTTTGTTTATCCATTCATTAGTTGATAGTCATTTAGGTTGTTTTCACTTTGGCTACAATGAATAATGCTGTTATAAACTTTATGTAAAAGTTGGTATGTGTACATATGTTTTAATTTCTCTAGGATGTTCAATTGATTTGTGACAAAGATGCTAAGGTAATTCAACGGAGAAAGAACAGTCTTCACAACAAATGGTACTGGAACAGGATATCTAAATGCAGAAAGTAAACCTAGATATATTACACTCTACACAAAATATTGACTCAAAATGGATCACTAACCTTAAGGTAAATCCAAAACTATTAAATTTTTGGAAGAAAATGTAAAAGAAAAGATTTATGACCTTGTATTTGGCAATGATTTCTTAGATACAATTCCCAAAGCATGACCCATAGTTTTAGTCTCTTTAGGCTGCTACAAAAAACTACCACAGACTGGATAGCTTATATATAACAAAATTTTTTTTTCATGGTTCTGGAGGGTGGAAGTCTGAGATTAGGGTGCCAGCGTGGTGCGATAAGGACCTTTTACCAAGTTACATATTTCTCATTGTATCCTCACATGGTAGGAAAGACTGCAGAGTTCTGTGGGATCTCTTTTCTAAGAGCATTATATCCATTCATAAGGGTCTACCCTCATTTCCTCATCACCTCTCAAAGGCCCTACTTTCTAATACCATTTCACTGGGCTTTAGGTTTTCAACATATGAATTTTGGGGAGATGAAATGGTATGGGCCTAACAGAAGCAGAAGATATTAAGAAGAGATGGCAAGAATACACAGAAGAATTATACAAAAAAGATCTTCACAACCCAGATAATCATGATGGTGTGATCACTGACCTAGAGCCAGACATCCTGGAATGTGAAATCAAGTGGGCCTTAGAAAGCATCACTACAAACAAAGCTAGTGGAGGTGATGGAATTCCAGTTGAGCTATTTAAAATCCTGAAAGATGATGCTGTGAAAGTGCTGCACTCAATATGCCAGCAAATTTGGAAAACTCGGCAGTGGCCACAGGACTGGAAAAGGTCAGTTTTCATTCCAATCCCAAAGAAAAGCAATGCCAAAGAATGCTCAAACTACCGCACAATTGCACTCATTTCACACGCTAGTAAAGTAATGCTCAAAATTCTCCAAGCCAGGCTTCAGCAGTACATGAACCGTGAACTTCCTGATGTTCAAGCTGGTTTTAGAAAAGGCAGAGGAACCAGAGATCAAATTGCCAACATACGCTGGATCATGGAAAAAGCAAGAGAGTTCCAGAAAAACATCTATTTCTGCTTTATTGACTATGCCAAAGCCTTTGACTGTGTGGGTCACAATAAACTGTGGAAAATTCTGAAAGAGATGGAAATACCAGACCACATGACTGCCTCTTGAGAAATCTGTATACAGGTCAGGAAGCAATAGTTAGAACTGGACATGGAACAACAGACTGGTTCCAAATAGGAAAAGGAGTACGTCAAGGCTGTATATTGTCACCCTGCTTATTTAACTTCTATGCAGAATACATCATGAGAAATGCTGGACTGGAAGAAGCACAAGCTGGAATCAAGATAGCTGGGAGAAATATCAATAACCTCAGATATGCAGATGACACCACCCTTATGGCAGAAAGTGAAGAGGAACTCAAAAGCCTCTTGATGAAAGTGAAAGTGGAGAGTGAAAAAGTTGGCTTAAAGCTCAACATTCAGAAAACGAAGATCATGGCATCCGGTCCCATCACTTCATGGGAAATAGATGGGGAAACAGTGGAAACAGTGTCAGACTTTATTTTTCTGGGCTCCAAAATCACTGCAGATGGTGACTGCAGCCATGAAATTAAAAGACGCTTACTCCTTGGAAGGAAAGTTATGACCAACCTAGATAGCATATTCAAAAGCAGAGACATTACTTTGCCAACAAAGGTTCGTCTAGTCAAGGCTATGTTTTTTCCTGTGGTCATGTATGGATGTGAGAGTTGGACTGTGAAGAAGGCTGAGCGCCAAAGAATTGATGCTTTTGAACTGTGGTGCTGGAGAAGACTCTTGAGAGTCCCTTGGACTGCAAGGAGATCCAACCAGTCCATTCTGAAGGAGATCAGCCCTGGGATTTCTTTGGAAGGAATGATGCTAAAGCTGAAACTCCAGTACTTTGGCCACCTCATGCGAAGAGTTGACTCATTGGAAAAGACCCTGATGCTGGGAGGGATTGGGGGCAGGAGGAGAAGGGGACGACAGAGGATGAGATGGCTGGATGGCATCACTGACTCGATGGACATGAGTCTGGGTGAACTCCGAGAGTTGGTGATGGACAGGGAGGCCTGGCGTGCTGCGGTTCATGGGGTCGCAAAGAGTCAGACACGACTGAGCGACTGAACTGAACTGAACTGAACTGACAAATATCCAGACCGTAGCATCCATAAAAGAAAAAATTATAAACTAGACTTAATTAATTGAGAATGTCTGCTTTCAAAAGATATTATTTGGAAAATGAAAAGACAAGCCATGGACTTGGAGAAAATATTTGCATATCATATATCTGATTAAGAAAACTTATAGAATTCATAAAGAACTTTCAAAACTCAATGATAATGAAGAAATACCCAATTAAAAATAGGAAATAGAGTTGAACTAACACTTAACTAAAGAAAATATATGAATAAATTGTACTGTACATTATACCTTGAATTTTACCGTATATTATAATTTTTTAAACAATCAAATTCCATTTACATATCATTATTAAACCTGATACATCTAGTAATAAATGTGCTGGTAAATATTTAACAATCAGCTCTTAGAGGTAGGTGGGTGTGGAAAAGTCCTGATTTGTAGCATTTGCCAATTTCTGTGCTATAAATACTACCACTATGACCCAATTCAATCTACCAGTGACTCACTGAGTGTGGAGCTGGGAAAAGATGCACCTGGTCAGCTCTTAAAATCTAGTATAGCCGATTCTAATGTACCACTGGAATCTAAAGAAAGATATTTAAGACTTATACAGAAAAATACAAAACATTACTGAAAGAAGTATATATGTGTTCTCAGATTAGAAGGGTCTCTGTAATAAATGTGTCAATGCTCCCCTGGATTCTTTGACTGGTTATAATACCGATCAAATTCTCAGCAATCTTTCTCGTTGTTTAACAAGCTTATTTCTTTATTGTACAAATCCTTTTTATGAAGATTAACTAGCTCATATGGAAAGGCTAAGAGCCAAAAACACAAAGACAATATTAAAGACAAAGCTGGGGGATTTACACTAACAGACACCAACAGATACTTAAAACTTACAATAATCAAGGCAGAGTGGATAAAGGATAAACAAGTAAACAAATAGAGAAGACCAGAGATTTCAGAAACAGACCCACAAATACACAAGCAGCTGACTTAAAACAATGTGCAACTGCAATAAATGAAGAAAGTATGATCTTCAATAAATGATGCTAATTCAACTGGATATTCATATAAGGGGGGGAAAATGAACCTTCAACTCTAGCTCTCACCATAAATAAAAATTAATTCCAAATAAATCTTAGATTTAAATGTGAAATTGGAAAAGCAGACAAAGGATACAAACAAGCAAATAACAAAAACCACAATATCAAATGATTCCACACATATGAAAAGATATTCAGTTCAGTTCAGTTCAGTTACTCAGTCACGTCCGACTCTTTGTGACCCCATGAATCGCAGCACACCAGGCCTCCCTGTCCATTACCAACTCCCAGAGTCTACCCAAACCCTTGTCCATCGAGTCAGTGATGTCATCTAACCATCTCATCCTCTGTCGTCCCCTTCTCCTCCTGCCCTCAATCTTTCCCAGCATCAGGGTATTTTCCAATGAGTCAGCTCTTCGCATCAGGTGGCCAAAGTATTGGAGTTCCAGCTTCAACATGAGTCCCTCCAGCAAACACCCAGGACTGATCTCCTTTAGAATGGACTGGTTGGATCTCCTTGCAGTCCAAGGGACTCTCAAGAGTCTTCTCCAACACCACAGTTCAAAAGCAGCAATTCTTCAGTGCTCAGCCTTCTTTATAGTCCAACTCTCACATCCATCCATACATGACCACTGGAAAAACCATAGCCTTGACTAGACGAACCTTTGTTGGCAAAGTAATGTCTCTGCTTTTTATTATGCTGTCTAGGTTGGTCATAACTTTCCTTCCAAGGAACAAGTGTCTTTTAATTTCATGGCTGCAATCACCATCTGCAGTGATTTTGGAGCCCAGAAAAATAAAGTCAGCCACTGTGTGTCCACTGTATTCCCATCTATCTGCCATGAAGGGATGGGACCAGATGCCATGATCTTAGTTTTCTGAATGTTGAGCTTTAAGCCAACTTTTTCACTCTCCTCTTTCACTTTCCTCAAGAGATTCATTCTCTTGATGAATCTTGCAAATGAAAAGTGAAAAATATATTGATACATTTTTATATAATAGATTTATAAAATTCAGAGATAACTCCTTTCATTAGCTGGGATGTGAATCTATATTCTCAGATACTGCAGGTGGGAATTTAAATGGACATAGCATCTTCAGGCAGCAATTTGGCACATAATTATAAAAAATACAAATATACATTCTTCTTGACCCAGCAATGCCATTTCAAAGAGTTCATCCTGCAGACAGACTCGTACATATTCAAAATACCAGAAGCAATGTTAATGCCCATCAACATGGGACTAATTAATAAACTATGATTCATTCGTCTATGAAGTATAAAGTAGTTATAAAGAATAATGGAGAAGGAAATGGCAACCCACTCCAGTACTATTGCCTGGAAAATTCCATGGACTGAGGAGCCTGGTAGACTACAGTCCATGGGGTCAAAAAGAGTCGGACATGACTGAGTGACTTCACTTCACTTCATAAAGAATAAAGAAACTCATTTGAAACAATTGCCAATGTATATTATGAAAAAACAATTCAAGGTATAAAACAGTGTGTATTATATAGTATGGTATCATTTGGGGAAAAATATGTGCAGGAGAGTGTGTTCGGCATGTTTGAGGAACAGCAAAGGGTGTATAGGTATCGGCAGCAACTTGGCAAGGGTATGATGGGCCAGATTATGCAAAATAAGACAAGTTAAGATCTGAAAGGATCTTGGACAGAGTGGATATTGGGAGTGAGAGAAAGAAAAAAGGCATCAGTGGATGTTTGTATGTGATTATCCTCTCCAACGTGTAGGTGTGGATATGATGTATAACTTTGAACTTGTAGTTTAGATGTCCAAGGTCTTTGAAGAACTACCAGTAGGCTTACTGAAGAGGAAGGAGATTATATATTAAGTATGACGTAAGCATGCTGTAAAATAAAATAAATATCTGAGTTGTGACTTTAAAATAATGAGGCAGTTTATGGGAAAATGTCTCATCACAATGTAAGCCAATTGCCATATTAAATATTCCTTTTTGGTTAGCAAACTTTTAAAAATACAGAAATATTTTGTTATTAATAGAAATGAATCTGTGCAGTCATAAATATATAATCATTAGTTTGTATCTCATCTAAAGTTAAGAAAGACTTCCTAGCTGAAACCTACTGTACAATCTATATATATATATATTAATGGTAAGCAACATCTACAAATAAAACTATTCAGATAGGCTACAACCCAGATGTCTACCAACTGATAAATGGATCCAAAAAGTGTGGATACCCATACAATGAAATATTATTCAGCAATTAAAAAGGCTAAAATATGGATGAACCTTGAATACACAATGTTAAATGAAGGAAGCCAGTCACAAAGGACCACATCCTCTATGATTCCATTTATATGAAATGTCCAGAAGAGGCAAATCTATAGAGGCAGAAAGTGGTTTAGCGGTTGCCTAGGGAGTGGAAGCGGATTAGGGGGTGATGTCTAAGAGGTACAAATTTTCTTTTGGGGGCTAATGAAATGTTCTAAAATTGTGGTAATGAAGGCACAGCTCTGAATACACTAAAAAACCAGTGAATTACACATCTTTAAACAAGTGAATTGTATGGCATATGAATTATGTCTCGAAATATTTTAAAAACTATTTAGAAAAACAAGTTTCTGTGAAAGAAAAAAAGAGGTCAAAATTGAAAACAGATCGAAAATATCTGGAGAGCAGAGATTGTCTTACATTTCATAAAAACTTGTAACAGAAGCTTACACAGTAGGTACTCAATAAACATTTTTATGAATTTGGCAGAAAATAACCAAAAGATATTAGAATATATAGTATAAGCAAGAACAACAGTTTTACACTTGATTTATTATTCACAACTATATTTTATCTAAGCAATAAATATTATCCTTGTTCTGAAAGAATTCAAAAGTCCTCTGGAATATATGCCAAGTCTCTTTAGCACCAGATTTCAACCCTCTTAAATATGTTTTGCTGAACTAAGCTTAGTTTCAATTCAGAGTACTATGTCAATCTTTAAAAGGCAGAAAACAGGTCAGAAGAAAATCAGACGGGAATTAGCATTTACTATGAATAATACAAATGTACAGCTTACAAGGAGAGAACCAAAAAGTATATATCATTTCACCTTTTTACATATTGAATCTTATACTCAGTAAAGGGGTTTTAGGGACTTTTCTGTTCTATGTGATGTTTTAAATCAATGGAAGCTGGCCACTCAGCTACTGAATTAAGATATGTTGAAAAGGAACTTCAAAAACTTATAGAGAATAATCATTTCAATATACTGAAAATGCTGTGGTGTGTATTTCTAATTTTAATTATAAACTCTATACTTCATCTCTCCAGCAAAAATCAAACCCTGAAAGATGACTAACTCTGAGTATACTGAAGCTTTTATAGACAAAAGACATAGCACCTAGGAAACTGTCTCTTGGCAACTGAAATTAAAAGGAAATATTATTTCGTCTTAAACTATTAAATCTTTTCTAACAGTAGAAGTTGAAGAATGACAGAGAAAACATTTGAATGAGCACCTGAGACTGATTTCCAAAAACATAGCCAAAAGATATTTACTCAGAAAGGGACAAATGGAGTTGAAGAAACAAACAAAAAAAAGTATTAATTCATAAAATGAATTTTAAGATTGTTTCAGTAAGAGTAGAGATTTAAGTTACAATGAGATGATTACACATAACAGACCACAAAACACTACTATGCAGATTCTCAAATTGTTCTGCTATTAACAACACTTTGAGGATGAGGGTTATAAGGAATAATGCAGCTCCTGCAACTTCAGAGCTTCGATGAAACAAATTATTTAGCAGGCTGTTTATTTTTACTGAATCCAAAAGCATTCCATAAACAGTAACATCTCTAGAAGAACAATGCCATCGTGATTAGGGCATTTTATGTATATATACATATAAAGTATATATACACATATATTTCATATATTCATGTATGTACATGAAAAGACTTCAATCCTAAAGGAAATCAACCCTGAATATTTATTGGAAGGACTGGTGCTGAAGCTGAAGCTTCAATACTTTGGCCACCTGATGTGAAGAACCAACTCATTGGAAAAGACCCTGATGATGGGAAAGATTGAAGGCAAAAGGAGAAGGGGGCGACAGAGGATGAGATAGTTGGATGGCCTCACTGACTCAGTGGACATAAGTTTGAGCAAACTCCAGGAGATAGTGAAGGACAGAGAAGCCTGGCATGCTGCAGTTCATGGGGTTGCAGAGTCGGACACAACTTAGCAACTGAACGACAACAAAAAAGAAGAAAAATAAATGGTTAATAGACATAGGGGAAAAAGTTCAGTCTTCTCAGTAACTGAAGAAATGCTAATTAAAAGGAGAATCTAAAAAATAAAAAGAGATAAACATTTTGCCTTTATAACTTGCAATGGTTAAAAAATATATACACTCAGAAATTAAGAGCATTAAAAAAACACTAAAAACTATACATACCCTTTAATGAAACAGTTCAATTTCTAGGAATTTATCCTAAGGAAATTAACGTCAGGATTGTGCATATGTATTTATTTACATAAAGGTTCATTACAGCATTATTTATTTAACAAAAAATTGGAAACAATCTAAATCTCTAACTCTAGGGTATTGTAAATAAATTATGTCACAGCTATACTCTGCAGAATATGGAGCCATCTGAAAGCATGTTATAGAAAAATACCTAATCATGAGAAAATATGTTCACATATTTTAAGGAAAAAACCAGATGGGAAGTGTTAATTCCAAGGAAAGAAAACAAACAAATCCACATGCAGTTATACTGTGTGGTTTCTAAGGAACTGTCTCACCCTTTAATCGTCTCTGAGTCAGCTATTTTGAAAATGGGTGGTTACTCCTTCTGCTGAACATCATCCGTGTCATGCTCAGATCTATCTCCACCATTCTAAGCTCTTCTCTATATGGCAGAAACTGGAAGTGTGGAAACTATAGTACAATTCTTACAATTCCTTCTTAGCCGGATTCTGGTTTAGACTTTGCCCATGAAAGGCACTCATGACATTTAGAGGCAAGAGTGAAGAAGAAACCTTTTACTATCTTCTAACAGAGTGGACAGATATATGAGCAGATAGTACTTATGACGCTTGCAGCATATGTCAAAGGAACAGAACTGCACCAATTCACACAGAGAGTAGCCAACATTTTGAAGGTACTTTGAAGAAATATATGCCTGGACCTTTGGAATGGGCATGGAGTATAAGAATATTTGGTCCCATGTGAATGCTCAACAAAGGGCATTTACTGTTAGAGGAGGTTCTCAAAAGTCAGAGGGACAAAGTGACTGACTCATTTTGTGCATGTCAGTCAGCCTCCTACTCCAGCCACTCCTGCTCAGTAGGCCCATAAACTAAATCAGCAAAAGACATATGAAGATCTATATTAATATCAGACAAAATAGCCTTTGGGCAAAATGTATTACTCAGAAGAAAGAAGTTCACTATACAAAAGCAAAAGGCTCAATTCATCAGGAAGATGTAACAACTCCACATTTGTGTGCACCTAACAATGGCACCCCACTCCAGTACTCTTGCCTGGAAAATCCCATGGACGGAGGAGCCTGGTGGGTTACGTCCACGGGGTCACTAAGAGTCAGACACAACTGAGTGACTTCACTTTCACTTTTCACTTTCATGCACTGGGGAAGGAAATGGCAACCCACTCCAGTGTTCTTGCCTTGAGAATCCCAGGGACAGGGGAGCCTGGTGGGCTGCTGTCTATGGGGTCGCACAGAGTTGGACACGACTGAAGCGACTTAGCAGCAGCAGCAGCAACAACTTAGCTCAAGATCCATAAACAAATCTTAAGGGAATATTAAGAGAAAATTGACAAATCTACTGTCACGGCTTAAAACATCTTTCATAATTTAAAGTACCTATCAGATATCAGTATCTGGTAGATCAAGCAGTCCAGAAATCAGTTAAGAGTTTGAAAGATATAAGCAATACATTCAACAAGCCTGAGCTAATCAACATACATAGCACACTGCATCAACAATTCGTAAACAAAAAGTGCTATTCACACTTACAAGGAATATTTCTAAAAATTAAACATGTAGTAGGACAAAAAACAAGTTTCAACAAAGTTCACAATCAGCTATCCTATGAACCCAAAATGCCTAATATTGCAGCCACTAATCACATATGATTGTTTAAATTAATTAAAATTAAATAAAACAAAGTGTTTGGTTCTTATTCTCACTGGCCATACTTCAAATGCTCAAAAGACACACATGGCTAGAAGTTACCACATTGGATAGTACAGATATATTGGGCTGGCCAAAAGATCTGTTTGGTTTTTTCTGTAAGACAGCTCTAGTAGCACTTGTCTTTAACTTCATTCAAGACAATTTTGTTAGACTGTATTATGATAGTAGTCATATCAGTGTGCATTTAAAAAATCAAAATTGATGAATTTTTGTGTAGCCATTTTACTACTGAAGATGGAAGAAAAAAGCAGTTTTTTCAGCATATCATGCTTTATTGTTACAAGAAAGGTAAAAACAAAACTGAAACGCAAAAAAAGATTTGTGTAGTATATGGAGAAGGTGCTGTGACTGATCAAATATGTCAAAAGTGGTTTGTGAAGTTTTGTGCTGGAGATTTCTCTTTCGATGGGCATCAACAGTTTGACAATAGATGAATCAAGATATAAATTGAGAACAATCAATTATACCACTTGGGAGATAGCTGACACACTCAAGATACCCAAACCAAGTGCTGAAAACCATTTGCACCAACCTGGTTATGTTATGTTACTCACTTTGATGTTTGAGTTTCACATGAGTTAAGCAAAAACCTTGACCATATTGCCTCATTTAATTCTCTACTAAAAAGAAGTTCTGTTTTTAAACTGTAACATGCAATGAAAAGTGGATGCTGAACAATCATGTGGAATGGAAGAGATTGTGGGGCAAGTGAAATGAACTACCACCACCCACAGAAAAGGCCAGTCTTCATCCAAAGGTGATGTTGTGTATGTGGTGGAACTGGAAGGGAGTCCTCTATCATGAGCTCTTTACTGTTGTTGTTCAGTTGCCAAGTCATGTCTGACTTTGTGATCCCATGGACTGCAGTATGCCAAGCTTCCCTGTCCCCCACCATCTCCTAGAGTTTGCCCAAGTTCATGTCCATTGCATCAGTGATGCCATCCAACCATCTCACCCTCTGTCACCCCCTTCTCCTTCTGTTTCAATCTTTCACAGCAACCAGGTCTTTTCCAATGAGTCAACTGTTCTCATCAGGTGGCCAAAGTACTGGAGCTCCAGCTCCAGTCCTTCCAATGAGTATTCAGGGTTGATTTCCTTTAAGATTGACTGGTTTGATCTCATTGCTGTCCAAGGGACTCACAAGAGTCTTCTCCAGCACCACAGTTTGAAAGCATCAATGTTTTGGCACTCTGCCTTGTTTACGGTCCAGCTCTTCCAACCATACATGACTACTGGAAAGACCATAGTCTTACTATATGGACCTTCTGGAAAACCAAAAGATTAATTCCAACAAGGACTGCTCTCATTTAGACCCACTGAAAATAGCACTTGATGAAAAGTATCTGGAATTAGTCAACAGAAAACACACACTCTTCCATCAGGATAATGTAAGATCACATATTTCTTTGATGACCAGGCAAAAACTGTTACAGCTTGGCTGGGAAGTTCTGATTCATCCACCATATTCATCAGACATTGAAACTGTGTATGTCCATTTATTTTGGTCTTTACAAAATTCTCTTTGTGGAAAAAAGTTCAATTTCCAGGAAGACCATAAAAATCACCTAGATTGGCTCTTTGCTCAAAAAGATAAAAAGTTTTGGGAACAGAGAATTATGAAGTTGCCTGAAAAATGGCAGAAGGCAGTGGAACAAAACTTCAATAAAGTTCTTGGTGAAAATGAAAAATTTGTCTTTTATTTTTACTTTAAACTGAAGGAACTTTTGGGCAAACCCAACAGAACGTTTCTATCACCATAGAAAGCAGTGCTACTGTACAACATACACTCTGACTAGAATAAAATTAAGTTTGAAATTAATAACAAAAATGTACTTTCTATACATTCATAGGTAAAGAAAGAAATCACTGTGAACATTTAAAATACTTCAAACTGAATGAGAATGAATCTACTGTATCTCAATACATGTAGGATACAGCAAAATTTATATTTAGAGAAAATCTATAGCCCTAAATGCATACATTAGAAAAAGACAAGCTCAAAATAAATGAGCTTAGTATCCAACTTGTTAAGCTAAAAAGAGAATACAGAATGAAATCAAAGAAAGTACAGGAAGGAATTGAGAGAGATGCACAAAAGCTAGGTAAATATAAAAAGAAAAAAGGAGAGACTAACAACAAAAAATACAATGAGGAAGATAACAGATTAAAATTAAGCAGGGAAAATAATAGAATTAAAAACAATCTCAAGTAAGTTGCCAAAATGGACAGATTCCAAGAAAAATGTAAATTATTAAATCTGACTCAAGAACAAACAAAGTTTTATTTGTTCTATAACCAATACGGAAGTTAAATCAATAGTTCAAAATCTTACTATAAGGAAGACAGCAGGTCCAGATGGTTTAATAGACTAGTTTTCCTAAACTGGATCATTCTAATCTCATACAGGCTTTCCTGGTGGCTTAGTCTGTAAAGAATCTGCCTGCAATACAGGAGACCAGGGTTCAATCGCTAAGATCTTATGGAGAAGTAAATGGCAATCAACTCCACCATTCTTGCTGGGGAAATCCCATGGACAAGAGGAACCTTGCAGGCTACAGTCCATGGGGTTGTAAGAGTTGGACACAACTTAGCGACTAAACCACCACTCTAAACCACCAATCTCATATAAATGCTTCCAGAGAATCAAAAAGAAAAGGAAAAAATTTCCCCCTCTCATTTTATAAAGTTACTATAACCTTGATACCAAAGCAGACAAGGAAAGAATAAAAAAAGAAAATTAGTTGTAAACATGTTTGGAAATACCATTAAAAGATTAGCAAATCCAGCAATGTATTAAAAAAGGTAACACAATATGCCTAGCTTGAGTTTATTCCAGGAATGCAAGATCAGTTCAACAAAGACCTTTTAATATAATTAAACATATTAAAAAATTAAAGAATAAAAGTCATATGATTATCTCAATAATTACAGAAAAGTAGTGATTATAATTCAATATCCAGTGATGATTTCTTAAAAATATTCCTTAGGAACAAAGAACACTCTTAATCTGATTAAGACAAGAAAAATACATAAAAGGCAAAGATTAAAAAGGAATGAATGATGCAATAACAACTGCAAATGATAGGTTTTTTATGTACAAATCCTAAAATATCAAAAGGCAATTTAGTTGAACTAATATGAAAGTTTAGCAAGATTGCTAGATATGAGATGAATATGTAAAGATCGATTGCATCTTATATACTATTAATAGCCATATATATATATGCTGCTGCTGCTGCTGCTGCTAAGTCACTTCAGTTGTGTCCGACTCTGTGCGACCCCATAGACGGCAGCCCACCAGGCTCCCCCATCCCTGGGATTCTCCAGGCAAGAACACTGGAGTGGGGTGCCATTTCCTTCTCCAATGCATGAAAGTGAAAAGTGAAAGTGAAGTTGCTCAGTCGTGTCCGATTCTTAGCGACCCCATGGACTGCAGCCCACCAGGCTCCTCCATCCATGGGATTTTCCAGGCAAGAGTACTGGAGTGGGATGCCATCGCCTTCTCCGATATATATCACATCAGATCAGGTCAGATCACATCAGTCGCTCAGTCATGTCCGACTCTTTGCGACCCCATGAATCGCAGCACACCAGGCCTCCCTGTCCATCACCAACTCCCGGAGTTCACTCAGACTCACGTCCATCAAGTCAGTGATGCCATCCAGCCATCTCATCCTCTGTCGTCCCCTTCTCCTCTTGCCCCCAATCCCTCCCAGCACCAGAGTCTTTTCCAATGAGTCAACTCTTCGCATGAGGTGGCCAAAGGACTGGAGTTTCAGCTTTAGCATCATTCCTTCCAAAGAAATCCCAGGGCTAATCTCCTTCAGAATGGACTGGTTGGATCTCCTGCATACACGCAATTGATACTTGAACAACACAGGTTTGAACTGTGCAAGTCTACTTTTACATGGGTTTTTTTCAATGAGTACACAGTTGGCTCTCCATACTGGGAAGTTCTGCATCCATGGATTCAACCAACTCTGAATCATGTGCTATGTTTACAATTCAGGTTGGCTGACTGTGTCTAAGCAGAACCCACAAATATGAAAGGCAGACTATGGGACTTGAGCATCTGTGGATTTTGGCTTCTGCAGAAGCTCCTGGAACCAATCCCCCACAGATACTGAGTGATGATTATAGTAGGGGAAAATTCATAATGGCAAAAAATAAAAGAATGAAACTATAAAAACAAATGACAAGCAAGCCCTTCAAGTAAAGTTTTAAAACTACTACAATACATTAAGAAACAAAAGTTAAATAAATGAAGAAATATGGCATGGATGCAAATATTTAATATAGTAAAAAAATCTTGATTCTATCAAATTAATCTACAAATTGGATGCAATTTTAATGTAAAAAATTCAAATGGAGCTTTCCAAAGAACTTGAACACCAAAAGCTAAAAATAAAGAACAAAAAATGATATCAGGCATATAAACCAAAGAGCAATATGATAGAAGTAAATCCCTCCTTATCATCTCAGTTCAGTTCAGTCACTCAGTCCTGTCCAACTCCTTGCCACCCCATGAACTGCAGCACACCAGGCCTCCCTGTCCATCACCAACTTCCGGAATTTACCCAAACTCATGTCCATCGAGTCGGTGATGCTATCTAACCATCTCATCCTCTGTCGTCCCCTTTTCCTCCTGCCCTCAATCTTTCCCAACATCAGGGTCTTTTCAAATGAGTCAGCTCTTCGCATCAGGTGGCCAAAGTATTGGAGTTTCAGCTTCAATATCAGTCCTTCCAATGAACACCCAGGACTGATCTCCTTTAGAATGGACTGGTTGGATCTCCTTGCAATCCAAGGGACTCTCAAGAGTCTTCTCCAACACCACAGTTCAAAAGCAGCAATTTTTCTGCGCTCAGCTTTCTTTACAGTCCAACTCTCACATCCATATATGACCACTGGAAAAACCATAGCCTTGACTAGACGGACCTTTGTTGACAAAGTAATGTCTCTGCTTTTTAATATGCTGTCTAGGTTGGTCATAATTTTCCTTCCAAGGAGTAAGTGTCTTTTAATTTCATGGCTGCAGTCACCATCTGTAGTGATTTTGGAGCCCAGAAAAATAAAGTCAGCCACTATTTCCACTGTTTCTCCATCTATTTGCCATGAAGGGATGGGACCAGATGCCATGATCTTGGTTTTCTGAATGTTGAGTTTTAAGTCAACTTTTTCACTCTCCTCTTTCACTTTCATCAAGAGGCTCTTTAGTTCTTCTTCACTTTCTGTCATAAGGGTGGTGTCATCTGCATATCTGAGGTTATTGACCTTTCTCCTGGCAATCTTGATTCCAGCTTGTGCTTCTTCCAGCCCAGCATTTCTCATGATGTATTCTGCACAGAAGTTAAATAAGCAGGGTGACAATATACAGCCTTGACATACTCCTTTTCCTATTTGGAACCAGGCTGTTGTTCCATATCCAGTTCTAACTGTTGTTTCCTGACCTGCATACAAATTTCTCAAGAGGCAGATCAGGTGGTCTGGTATTTCCATCTCTTTCAGAATTTTCCACAGTTTATTGTGATCCACACAGTCAAAGACTTTGGCATAGTCAATAAAGCAGAAACAGATGTTTTTCTGGAACTCTCTTGCTTTTTCGATGATTCAGCGTATGTTAGCAATTTGATCTCTGGTTCCTCTGCCTTTTCTAAATCCAGCTTGAACATCTGGAAGCTCACAGTTCACTTATTACTGAAGCCTGACTTGGAGAATTTTGAGCATTACTTTACTAGCGTGTGAGATGAGTGCAACTGTGCAGTAGTTTGAACATTCTTTGGCATTGCCTTTCTTTGGGATTGGAATGAAAACTTACCTTTTGCAGTCTTGTGGCTACTGCCGATTTTTCCAAATTTGCTGACATATAGAGTGCAGCACTTTCACAGCATCATCTTTTAGGATTTGAAATAGTTCAATTGGAATCCCATCACCTCCACTAGCTTTGTTTGTAGTGATACTTCCTAAGGTCCACTTGACTTCACATTCCAGGATGTCTGGCTCTAGGTGAGTGATCACACCATTGTGATTATCTAGGTCATGAAGATCTTTTTTGTATAGTTCTTCTGTGTATTCTTGCCACCTCTTCTTAATATCTTCTGCTTCTGTTAGGTTCATATCATTTCTGTCCTTTATTGAGCCCATCTCTGCATGAAATGTTTCCTTGGTATCTCTGATTTTCTTGAAGAGATCTCTAGTCTTTCCCATTCTATTGTTTTCCTCTAGTTCTTTGCACTGATCACCGAGGAAGGCTTTCTTATCTCTCCTTCTATTCTTTGGAATCTGAATTCAAATGGGTATATCTTTCCTTTTCTCCTTTGCTTTTCACTTCTCTTCTTTTCACAGCTATTTGTAAGGCCTCCCCAGACAGCCATTTTGCTTTTTTGCATTTCTCTTTCTTGGGGATGGTCTTGATCCCTGTCTCCTGTACAATGTCATGAACCCCAGTCCATAGTTCATCAGGCACTCTGTCTATCAGATCTAGTCCCTTAAATCTATTTCTCACTTCCATTGTATAATTATAAGGGATTTGATTTAGGTCATACTTGAGTGGTTTGGCGGTTTTTCCCACTTGTAATGTTAAATATATATGGATTACCCTCTCTAATCAAAAGACAGTGGTATAATGGATTAAAAAACATGATCCAACTCTGCATTGTCTACAAGAGATTCACTTTAAATCCAAAGATATAGATAGGTTGAAAGTGAAAGGATGGAAAAAGATATTTAGTGTTTCCCGTAAGCAAAGGAGAACAGGGGTGACTATATTAATATACAGACAAAATAGAGTTTAACTGAAAAAGTTTTAAAGAAACAAAGAAGGACAGTATCCATTAATAAAAGGTTCATTACAGTAAGAAGATATAACAATTATAAAAACATATACATCTAATACCAGGCCATCATTTTGATATATGGCAAAACCAATACAATATTGTAAATTTAAAAAATAAAATAAAATAAATATATATATGGAAAAAAAAATAAAGCTGAAAGAAAATTAAAAAAAAATATGTGAAGTGTTAAGCTGGAGATTTCAATACCCCACACTCATAATGGATTGAACAATCAGACAGAAGATAAGCAACGGAAAAGAGAATTTGAACAACACAGTAAATCAACTAGATCTAACAGACTTATAGAGAACATTCTACCAAACAACAGAATAGACATTCTTTTCAAGTACATATAGGACATTCTCTAGGATAGATCATATGTTAGACCACAAATTAAATCTTGGCAGATTTTTAAAAGATAGATATCATATAAAATATTTTCTCCAATCCACAGTAGAATGAAGTTAGAGATAAGTAACAGAAGTAAAATTAGAAAATTCACAAATCTGTGGAAATTAAGCAGCATACTTATAAACACCCAATGAATGAAAGGAGAAATAAGAGAAATTAGGAAATGAAATGCAAATAAAAACCACAATGAGATACCACCTCACACCTATCAGGATGGCTACTATTCAAAAAAACCAGAAAAGAACAAGTGTTGATGAACTGTTAATGGGAATGCGGTACAGCCATTGTGGAATATAGTATGGTAGTTCCACAAAGAAATTAAAACTATTAACTACTATATGATTCAGCAGTTCTAGTTCTAGGTATATATCTGAAGAACTGAAAGCAGGGTCACAAAGAGATATATAAACACCCATGCTCACAATAGCATTATTTACAAATGATAAAATGTGGAAGCAACACAAGTGCTTCCTAACAAATAAACGGATAATCAAAATGTGATATATATATAGCCAATGAAATCGAACTGGGGTCTCCTGCATTGCAGGCAGATTCGCTACCAGGGAAGTCCCAAATGAAACATTATTCAGTTTTAAAAAGGAAGAAAATTCTGACGTATGCTACAACATGGATAAAACTTGAGGACACTATGCTAAGTGAAATAATGCAGTCATAAAAAGATAGATACTTGATTCCACTTAAGATACTCAGAGTAGTCAACAATCATAGAGGCAGAAAGTAGAATGGTGGTTGCCAGGAGCTGGGAAGAGAAGGAATGAGGAGTTAGTATTTAATGGATACAGATGTTTGCAAGACGAAAAGAACTCTGGAGATGGATGGTGGTGGAGGTGGTATAACAACTTAGTACCACTGAACTGTACACTTGAAAATGGTTAAGATAGTAAATTTTATGTTATGTGCATTTTACCACAATTTAGAAAATGAAAAAGAGACACGCAAAAATTTAAAACCAAATAAGAGAAAACTATATAACTTTGAGATAGAGAAAGATTTCTTAAAATACAAAGAGCACAAACCATAAAGAGGAAAATATTAACTTGACTATTTTTAAATATGAAACTTGTTTACTAAAATATACCATCAAGAGAGCAAAGTCACATCACAAGGTAGCAAAGGACAAAGAAAAAGGAAAAAAAGATAACCTGACAAAAGATTGGCAAAGGGCAAACAGGTACAGAGAAGGGAATGCTATGCTATGCTATGCTGCGTCACTTCAGTCGTGTCCGACTCTGTGTGACCCCATAGACGGCAGCCCACCAGGCTCCCCCATCCCTGGGATTCTCCAGGCAAGAACACTGGAGTGGGGTGCCATTTCCTTCTCCAATGCAGGAAAGTGAAAAGTGAAAGTGAAGTCGCTCAGTTGTGTCCGACTCTTAACGACCCCATGGACTGCAGCCCACCAGCCTCCTCCACCCATGGGATTTTCCAGGCAAGAGTACTGGAGTGGGGTGCCATTGCCTTCTCCAAGAGAAGGAAATACTAATGGCTAATAAATGTATGAAAATATACTCATACCTCATTGATAATCAGAACACAGATTCAAACTATAGTGAGATATAATTCTACATCTATTATAATACCAAGTGTGGGGATTATAAGTAAACAAAATACTTTGGAAAAAAATACACTCTAAATTTCATTTATTTTAGGTTCTTAAAAATGTAAAGCTAATATATTATTTAGTGATAGATTGTTATATATGCAAATATTTACTCAAAATATACATATATATATATTAATGATATATATAAATTCCTGATATAAAATGATCAGGAAATAGGAAACACCAAATTTATGAAAGTATTTATAAGGAGATATCGCCATTAAGGAGCAGCTGACAGGTAGTGTGAAAATACTGATAAAGTTCTATTTTTTCAGCTTGGGAGGGGGGATTCACTGTTACACTTTTTAAAACTGAATATCTATGTTTCATTTTTCTTTTGTATATACAGATATTTTAATAGAATAATTTTTATGTAAAAGAGCCTCTAAATTTTAAAATATCCAACTATTTTTTTTTTTACTAAAATTTCTCACAATCTTTTTCCTGATGATCACAGGTTATACTTACAGTCTAGTCACTGGTTTCTGAAGATAAAGTCTGCAGAGTTTGAAATGGAGCAAAGATATAACCCAAGAGCTATCAAGACAAGATAAGCAGATATAAAGTATAATATGTATATTAAAAAGTATATAATATACTTTTATATATAAAAAGTAAAGTATAACTCTCTATATATAAATGTATATGAAAAAAGATATAGGGAAGGCAAATTAAGTCAGAATAATGTGGAAGGGAGAATCTGTAGGAGAAGAACATATATGATCCAATAGAAATTTTATTTCGTTTCAGGAGGAACAAGTATATAGAAAATGAGGTAAGTACACAGAGACAGTCTCATTTCAAGGGAAACAGAATACAGCCAATTGGAAAAGAAAGATCTGGAAATTATTATAATCAAGATTTTTTTTAACCTTTCCTTAAATAACAAAAACCTAAAAATTAATTTTCAACAAATAGACATTTCCTATACTTAGTGTGTGGAGAAGGAAATGGCAACCCACTCCAGTATTCTTGCCTAGAGAATCCCATGGACAGAGGAGCCTGGCAGGCTGCAGTTCATGAGGTCACAAGAGGTGGACACAACTTTGCCACTAAACCACCACCAACATACTTAATGTGAGGCTGAGTTTATTTAAAGAGGCAGGAAAAGCTGACACTAGCTGACACTTTATTGCAAATATTCTTCTTCTAAAGTAATATTGCACTGACAGTTTGTTAAATACAGAAAACTCAAATTTCCATGTGGCATCTCAAGTTTTTAAGCAGCTGTAATTAACAAAAACAAATAAACAACGAATACACTTCTGTTTTGTTTCTGAGAGTACATAAACTCTAAACCCAACCCGAAAGGCTGCTTTCTGGGCTACTGTTTCTGATATTCATCTGTCTCCTTTATCTTCCACACTAGCATATGCTTTGCCTTCTTTTCTAGTTCAGGGAGATCAAGTTTATAGAGCATTGATTTCTTATACTAGCTTAAGCCTACACAGGTTTGTTGTGGCACCTGCTGGCTTTCTATTTTAATTCCTTGTCTTTATCACACGGACCAGGTAAACAAACAACCGTAAATTTAAATCCTAGATCTGTAACATAAATTATCAAACCTCTGGTAAGTTATGCTCTCTGAATCTCAGATTCCTTATATATCAAGATAAGGATAATAATGCCTATGTTTTACGAACTGACTTTTAAATGCTTAAATTTATACAACCTTTTAGTTCAGTATAGATTCAGGTACAGGTGGTGGGATTCTCAGTTTTGGAAGCACAGACTTGCTTCCCTTATACGTATGGGTATGATTCTCAACCACCACCCAATTCTGGGTGTCAGCAGAGATGCGTTTCTGTTTTCTAGCCTCCATGACCCTTATAAAGACCTAACAGGTCTCTGATCACTCAGACAAAAATAGTATCTGTTACTGGTTCAACAGGGTCCTTATCTGATTTTTAGGTCCCTTGTACACATTTTGCAAGTATCGCTCTTATACTTTTTTTGGAAATCCTGTATTTTCCAATTCTGGATAGTTGACCTTTCCCCTCTGCCCCACGATTTCTAATTTGTCTGAAAAATATTACTTAGCTAGATGATAAGATCAGTTTACTGTCTTCTTTTCTAAACTATCACCTGTGTTTTTTTCTCATTGGAGACCTCTGCCTTCTATGAGGGCCTGTCTTCTCTATTGCCTTCACACCACGCCCCATTATATACAAAAACATTCCAAAGCATTATGATATAGAATATATAAGACAACTCTAGGTTTTAATCTCAGTTTTTAAACATACTAAATATTATATCACTTTCACCAAGTTATTTAACCTACCTAAGACTCAGCTTTTTAATCTGTAAACAGGGACTATATCTTGACAACTTAAGAGGCTAAAGATCAAATACAATGTTGCAGATGAATGTGTCTTGAAAACTACAAATCTATACAATATTGTATAGAAATGGCAGAAAATATTATCCATTCAGCAAAATACTGGTAATGACAAAGGATCCGAAGTCAAACTGCCAGAGTTGGAGTCCTAGCTCTATTATTTGCCTTTTAATATGTAAATGAGGACTATAATACCTACTTCACATATTAGCTCAAAGATGTTAGTTATTATTATTATTATTAAATGCCTATTATGTTAGGCATTGTACTAGATGCGGGTGATAAAATGGAATCAAGGCAGACATGGCCAACATATTTGCCAAAAACTTACATCTCTTACTCCATATGCTACATTTTCTAAGTCATGTCATGTACACTTTACAGCAAAGAAATATCTGAGTAGTAAAGCATTTCCACATAAGAAAGATAAGAGTCCACAGTTTCACTATCTCTTTTTATGAAATTTCCGGTGAATACATAGTGACTGTGCTATTTCTTTTTTTAATTCATCACTTGACTCAAAACTCTTCAGATGACTTCTGGATAAACTATCTGGAATATGTTTCAATCAAATGTAAATAGGACAGTGTTTCTCAAAGTTAATATCCAAAGATGATCTGCTTCTCAATAACCTAAAATGCTAATTAAAAGGCAGATTCCTAGACCTTATTTCAGACACAGATTCAAAAGCTCTGGCTGGAAGATGTGGGAATCTGCATTTCTAATAAGTTCCCAATGTGATTTTTATGCAAATCCCATTTGAGAACCACATTCCTATGAAAGAAAAAAACACTATGTGAGAAATTTGTAACCAAAGGAAACACAGAAAAATTATGATCCAAAGCTTCTTGAAGAAGAAAAATTTTAGTCATCAGAATAAATTTTCACATGCCTGTCTCTTAATAGGGTTGAGTTAAGAGTGTACAGAGATTAAAGCCAAAATTGACTTGAACATACACACCTTAACTGTGAGTGTTCAAAAAATTCCTATTTTAGAGACCAAGGGAAAGGGAGGAGAAGGAGTATTCTGAAAAAGTTTACCCATATTTCAGAAGAAACAAACAAAAGCTGCCATTGCAACAGTCATGGCTACTAAAACTGGGATTTGGTGATATCAGATATCAGAAAATGGAACTGCTTTCTCTTAAACTCAGGCAACTAAAGACAGATACCCCTGCTCCAGCCCCCCACATCTACCGTAAACCTCTGATAATCCCTAAATGTAGACTTCGCTTATTTGGGAGTTAAATTGGTCCTGTGACCAATCAGAGGCAAGAGAAAATAGGATCTTTTGATGAAAGATATACAATTTTCATAAAAGGTAACCAAAATAACTAATTAAAATGTAAATTTATACCTCACAATCTGATGGACAGTTATAGAAGAGCTGTCAGAGACACTGAAGAAAGTCAATGAAAGAGCTCTGAACTCCTAGTCGATGTTAACTTTCCCAATAACAATTCAAAGCTAATGAACAAACACTATTCCTCTATCCACTATGCCACAGTGGTCTGAAGTCTGCTCTGGTGCTGATAATAAAATGCCCGAAGATGGCAGTGAGTTTGGCACTGTGACTGGAATTAGTCGGGAGCCCAAAGAGGAAAAAGCCCAACCTGCCCACACTACGGAGTCTGGAGCAGCAGAGCGGGCGGGGCTGCGATTTCTCCTGAATCACTGCACTCTCTCTTCTCCGCCTGCGTGAGCGCCGCCCACCCACTCGCGGCAGCGTGAACCCCCTGGGCCTAGTCTCTCCTTCCCCCTCCCCTCGGCCTGGTGCTGAATCATGAGCCCGATATCTCCAAAAGGTAAAACCTAAGAACAATGCCACCCTTAGCGCTGGCCTGAATGGGGCACCAGGTTGGGGTGGGGCAAAAGGCTGGAAACCACAACTTTGACCCCCTTTCTCCCAAATTCCCTACACAACCCCCGGATTAAAAGGAGTGCTGCGGTGCTATGGGATTCCCAAGCGGCGCCCCTTCTCCCGCGCGTTGCTCGTGTCTGAAACGCCCGGACCTAGTCCCGGCGCGCTCCGCTTCATTGTTCCAAAGCTGCCCGCCTGCCAGGAGTCCAAGCCCTGCGAGGCCAGCGAGTTCGCAGCTCATGGGGAAGGGGTGGGGGCTCTCCACTCCACGCCCCTCACCACAGTCCCCTGCCTGGCCTCACCCCTTCCTGCCAACCTCCTTTAGCTAAAGTCAAACCATCGAGTCCCCTGAGGCGACCGGGTGGGTGCTGTCCAAATGCTGGGAGGAGGATGGGGGATGGGGGTGGGGGAAAGGCCGGCGTCTGCGGCCTGCATGTAGCTGCAGCCTTCGCCCCTTCGCCCCTCAGTGAGAGAGATGCTGCTTCCATGGGTACCGCTTGGCCACGGTTCCTCCCGCCCAACAGGGAGCCGCTCGGCTGTGGCCATCTCCCAGCCCTAGACGCTGGCGCGGAGCAGCCCTCAGCCCTCCTCATTTCCAGAAGCCGAAAGCGGAGGGCCAGTCCCTGTGCGGGCTGCAGAAGTCACCATATGCTACTCACCCCAACTGTTTCTGTCCCTGCGGTTCTTGGCCATGGTGGTCCGGGGACTGGTGGCGGTGAGGCGCTGTCAGTGCTTTCGCTCCTCTCCCGGCTGCAGGTTGCTGGCGGTGGGAGGCTCTGTGCCCTCGCTGGGCGCAGTTCCCTCAGACTCTGAGGATGTTGCTGTGGCGCTGGTGGGAAGGAGTGGGGAGGAAAAGGGAGGAGAAAGCGGATGAACCAAGCTCAGCATCACAAGCCGGAGTTCACACAAAAACCAGCGTCACACCCTCCCTACCTTGGCCCACCCCCAGAGCCTGAAGACAGTGACAGATGATGTACTGCAACATTTTCGATGGAAAACACATACAAATAAACAGCACCCCCTTACACACTCTCAAAAAACTTAACAGCATTATACAGTCAGAACTACACAGACCAAGAAACTGCATGATTCTGCATGTTCAAAAACCTGTTTCCTCCACCAGTTACATATGAGTAGAAATATGCTGGCAACATTTACAGAGCCGAAAAATTAAAATAATCTGCATTTATCTATCAGGCACCATTTCCTCCCTAATTTAAAAGCAAGGTCATGATACTAAATAGGGTATCATGCATTTTTGTACCTGTATACTGAACAGGCCTGTCTTTTAAAATTGGGATAGCATACTTAGATTAATAAGATCAAGACTTGGAGAAGGAAATGGAAACCCACTCCAGTATTCTTGCCTGGAAAATCCCATGGACAGAGGAGCCTGGCAGGCTACAGTCCATGGAGTCAACAGGAGTTGGACATGACTTAGTGACTAAACCACCATGTTAAAACCTCTCAAGTTGGACTTCCCTGGCAGTCTAGTGGTTAAGACCCATGCCTCCAATGCAGGGAGTACAGGTTCGATCCTTGGTTAGGGAACAAAGGTCCCACATGCTGCACAGTGCAGCCAAAAACAAACAAACAAAAAAACAAACAAACAAAAAAGATCAAGACAAATATAAGTTGGAGATTTATCATAATCTGTAACTAACTCCATGTATAATGGGCAAAATTTCCACTCGTTTTACAGAGCTATCATATGGAGTTACATTAACAAATATTCTAAGTCATACATCATATTATGAAAGAGCTTTGGCAATAAAGTTGCAAACAATTTTGAATAGAAAGTAAAAGGCAATAAATATTTTAATAAATATTCTCAATCACTCTATTTTCACGAGTTCCTTCCTCTTTACCTATCAATTTCATTTTCAGCATCCTAGAAACACTGTTCCTTCATGCTACCTGACCCTCAAGATACTGTCATCCCATTCCTCACCTCCTCACTCACTTTTCTCCTGAATCTGGCTGTTGACTATACTCTACACAGATCAGTTCTGCGTGGGAGATTACTGCTAGCTTTGTAATTATCAGATCCTAGATCTCTGTTTATTCCCTCATTATAAGCAATTCTTCACTGAGTTCCCTCAATGTAATTTACTATATGATGGTTTCAGACAGGATCTCCATTTATGCTGCTGCTGCTGCTGCTGCGAAGTCACTTCAGTCATGTCTGACTCTGTGCGACCCCATAGACGGCAGCCCACCAGGCTCCCCTGTCCCTGGGATTCTCCAGGCAAGAACACTGGAGTGGGTTGCCATTTCCTTCTCCAATGCATGAAAGTGAAAAGTGAAAGTGAAGTTGCTCAGTCATGTCCGACTCTTCGCGACCCCATGGACTGCAGCCTACCAGGCTCCTCCGTCCATGGGATTTTCCAGGCAAGAGTACTGGAGAGGGGTGCCATCGCCTTCTCCGCCATTGATGCTATTGATTCCCAAATCTATTCATCTAGTCTTAAGCTTTCTTGAGGAAAGAAAATCATCATTCCAAGGCTGAGTCTGTAATTGCCTAAGGCCATCTTCACTTTGTTTTCCTACTGACACTTCAAAATCAATATGTCAAAAACCAAACTCTCTCACTCACCATTGCCAAATCTTGTGCAATCCTATTTCAGTTAATTGTTCTATGACCTCAGAACACTGTAAACCAAGTTTGAGCGAGTGAAGTCGCTCAGTCGTGTCCGACTCTTTACGATTCCATGGACTGTAGCCTACAAGGCTCCTCTGTCCATGGAATTTTCCAGGCAAGAGTACTGGAGTGGGTTGCCATTTCCTTCTCCAGGGGATCTTTCTGACTCCGGGATCAAACCTGGGTCTCCCACATTGCAGGCAGACGCTTTACCATCTGAGCCAAAGGGGACTGTCTTCAATAGAGTTGCATTCCATAAACACTAATGAGCCAATATAGGATGATAGAAATTATCTCACTCCGTACCTACAAACCAAATGCACTGAACAAAAACAAGAATGTTCTGCTTTTCTTATATTTCTTTATTATAATTCTCAGCTCACATTCCAGCCTGATAATCCCTTTCAGGTGAATCCCATTAGAAAGGAGTACAGTAGGGACTTCCCTGGTGGTCCAGTGGCTATGACTCTGCACTCCCAATGCAGGGGGCCTGGGTTCCATCCCTGGTCAGGGAACTGGATCCCATATGCCACAACTGAAAGATCCCAAGTGCTGCAACTGAGACTCAGTGCAGCCAAATATATAAGTATTTTTAAAAAACCAAAACAACAAAAGAATACAGTAGATTCTACCCACCAAAGTTATATATACAATTCAACATCTATTCCTAATTGAAGAAGGGATTTATTTTTTTAAAAAACCATTTTCTCCTGTTGTTAATAAGTAATCTGTGAGATAATACTTAAGACTGTGTGAATGTCTTGGCCAAGAACTTTGTATTCAACGGTTTTTAGCATCCACTGACATCCCTGCCTGAATCAACTTCAGATTAAAATCTTTTTAATACCTTTTCTTCTATACTTTACATTTAATAGCTGGCATTTCCTCTCCCATCTTTGTTTGTTAAGTACCACTATCCACTTCACGAATTCATGTAATCTAAAGAAAAACTTTATTGTATTATTTACCATCATTATTCTTTGTAATGCTCAAATTGCCCTAAATTTGACCAATGGTAGCCCCTTCAAGTTAACACCTGTGTCCTTGTGACATGTCCTATTTGTCTTTCATCATTTCCCTTGTTTTATGGCACAAGAAAATGTTTCAAGTTTCCCTGGTATTTTTCCTGCCTCAGAACTAGTTCCGCCAAGAAACTCAGGCTGCTTTTAATGAGAAAAGGAATTTAGAAACCAAGATCTGAGTGCTAGCTGTGTTCACTGCTAGCTGGAATTTCACTGTTTCTAAACTCTTTCAGTGGACATTGTTAGAACATGTTTATTTTTCAAAACTGTTAAGTTTAATCTACTCTAAAGAAATACCAACAGTATGAAAATACATACAGAATAATTTATTGAAGCATTTTTTGTTATTGTAATACATTGGAAATAAGCTAAATGCCCATATATAGGAGAATATGAGTGACAGTCCTCAGTCATTTCTGACTCTTTGCGACCCCATGGACTGTAGCATGCCAGGCTCCTTTGTCCATGGAGTTCTCTACCCAAGAATTCTGGAGTGGGTTGCAATTTCCTTCACAGAACGGAAAACTATGCAGCTATAGGAAAGAATTTTAGAAAAGGTAGAGGAACCAGAGATCAAACTGCCAACATCTGCTGGATCATCGAAAAAGCAAGAAAGTTCCAGAAAAAAACCTACATTTGCTTTATTGACTAAAGCCTTTGACTGAGTGGATCACAACACAAGGTGGGAAATTCTTAAAGAGATGGGAATACCAAACCACCTCACCTACCTCCTGGGAAATCTGTATGCAGGTCAAGAAGCAACAGTTAGAAGTGGACATGGAACAACAGACTGGTTCCAAATCAGGACAGGAATATGTCCCGATGACAACTGGGACAAATATATTGTCATCCCGCTTATTTAACTTATATGCAGAGTACATCATGCGAAAAGGCAGGCTGGATGAAGCATAATCTGGAATCAAGATTGCCAGGAGAAATATCAATAACCTCAGATATACAGATGACACCACTCTTACGGCAGAAAGTGAAGAACTAAAGAGCCTCTTGATTAAAGTGAAAGAGGAGAGTGAAAAAGTTGGCTTAGAACTCAACATTCAGAAAACTAAGATCACGGCATCCAGTCCCATCACTTCATGGGAAATAGATGGGAAACAGTGGAAACAGTGGCTGACTTTATTTTTCTGGGCTCCAAAATCACTGCAGATGGTGATTGCAGCCATGAAATTAAAAGACGCTTACTCCTTGGAAGGAAAGTTATGACCAACCTAGACAGCATATTAAAAAAGCAGACATTACTTTGCCAACAAAGGTCTGTCTAGTCAAGGCTATAATTTTTCAAGTGGTCATGTATGGATGTGAGAGTTGGACTATAAAGAAAGCTAAGTGCCAAAGAATTGATGCTTTTGAACTGTGGTGTTGGAGAAGACTCTTGAGAGTCCCTTGGACTGCAAGGAGATCCAACCAGTCCATTCTAAAGGAGATCAGTCTAGGTGTTATTGGAAGGACTGATGATGAAACTCAAACTCCAATACTTTGGCCACCTCATGTGAAGAGCTGACTCATTGGAAAAGACCCTGATGCTGGGAGGGATTGGGGGCAGGAGGAAAAGGGGACGACAGAGGATGAGATCATTGGATGGCATCACCGACTCAATGGACATGAGTTTGGGTGGACTCCGGGAGTTGGTGACAGACAGGGAGGCCTGGCGTGCTGTGGTTCATGGGGTTGCAGAGTCGGACACGACTGAGCGACTGAACTGAACTGATAGCAAAGAATACTGGGGCTTCCCTAGTGTTCCAGTGGTTAGGAATTCATCTGCCAAAGCAGAGGACACAGGTTTAATCCCTGGTCCAGGGAGATCCCACAAGCCTTGGAGCAGTTAGGCCCCAGCACCATAACTCCTGAGCCCATGAGCTGCAACTACTGAAGCCCTCGAGCCTAGAGCCCATGCTCCACAACAAGAGAAGCCACTGAAATGAGAAGCCTGTGCATCACAATGAGAGAGTAGCCCCTGCATGCTGCTATTAGACAAAAGCCCAGGCACAGCAACAAAGACCCAGTACATCCAAAAATAAATAAATCTTAAATAAAATCACAGATCTTTATGAATTGATACATATTGATTTCCAGAATACTACGTTATTAAATGGAAAAAAAAAACAAAGCACAAATATTCTACCTACCATATAAGAAAGAAAAGGATATTAAAAAAATATATCTGCTCATCTGTGCAAAAGAAATACAGGGCAAACCAGAAACCAGTGAGATCAGTTATCTACAGCAGACAGGTGGGAATAGGATGGAAGCAATGGGAGAATGGGAATAGGGTGGAAAGGATTAGGAGGGCTGATACTTCTCTAAGTGTAACCTTTTTATGTAGCCCACACTGTTAGAACCATGGTAATGGTTCACATTCTCCAAAATAAATAAGTAACTAAAATCAATCAGGATATGGGCAGAGGAGTGGAAGGAACTCAAAGTGGAATTACAAATAGTTAAAAACAAAAAAAGTGAACCTAACCATATTACAGGTGAATAACGTAACTACACTGACGCATTTTCTAAACCCAAGGAGCTATAGAAAATAGTATTTTGATGGCATGCTACAAGACTGAAGACAAAAACTGTACACAAGCATTGTTCTTTAGTTCATAATTCATTTTTCTTCTAGGACATACGTAGGTTAGCAATTCTGAAATTATTTGTGTATGCTCTAGAATTGAGTCAATACGTGGTACATAATCAGAGCCAGATTTCTTGCTTTTGGAGATGAAGTTATAATTAGGAAAGGAGAAGGATAGAATGAACCCTATGGTGTTGAATTGGAATCTGAGGTATCAGTATGATACAGTAAAAATACAAATAACACAATTTTTTAAAAATGGGCAGAGGATCTAAATAGACATTTCTTCATAGAGGACATACAAATGGCCAAGAAACACATGAAAAGACGATTTAACATTTTTAGTCACTAGGGAAATGCAGATCAAAATTTAAACAACTACAATGAGACATCACTTCAGACTGACCAGGATGACAGTAATCAGAAAGAAAGACAATAAAAAGTGTTGGTGAAACTGAAACTGCTGGTTGGGAATATAGCCACTTTGGAAAACAGTCTGGCAAAATTTAGAGTTACCATATGACCCAGCAATTCCACTCTTAGATATATGCCCCCCCAACAAATCAAAGTTATCAGTTCAGTCGCTCAGTCGTATCTGACTCTTTGCGACCCCATGAATCGCAGCACGCCAGGCCTCCCTGTCCATCACCAACTCCCAGAGTGCACTCAAACTCATGTCCATTGAGTCGGTGATGCCTTCCTACCAACCATCTCATCCTCTGTCGTCCCCTTCTCCTCCTGCCCCCAATCCCTCCAAGCATCAGAGTCTCTTCCAATGAGTCAACTCTTCACATGAGGTGGCCAAAGTACTGGAGTTTCAGCTTCAACATCAGTCCTTCCAATGAACACCCAGGACTGATCTCCTTTAGGATGGACTGGTTGGATCTCCTTGCAGTCCAAGGGACTCTCAAGAGTCTTCTCCAACACCACAGTTCAAAAGCATCAATTCTTCGGTGCTCAGCTTTCTTCACAGTCCAACTCTCACATCCACACATGACCACTGGAAAAACCATAGCCTTGACTAGATGGACCTCTGTTGGCAAAGTAATGTCTCTGCTTTTGAATATGCTATCTAGGTTGGTCATAACTTTCCTTCCAAGGAGTAAGTGTCTTTTAATTTCATGGCTGCAATCACCATCTGCAGTGATTTTGGAGCCCCCCAAAATAAAGTCAGCCACTGTTTCCCCATCTATTTACCATGAAGTGATGGGATCAGAGGCCATGATCTTAGTTTTCTTCAGTGGCCACAGGACTGGAAAAGGTCAGTTTTTCATTCCAATCCCAAAGAAATGAAAGTATATGTTCATGCAAAAACTTGCACAGGAATGTTCTAAGAGCATTGCTTTTAGTAGCCAAAAGGTAGAATCAACCTAAATGCCAGTAACTATCAATGGATAACCAAATGTGGTATATCCATACAATGGAATATTATTTAGCCAAAAAAAGCTTCCTATTTAATGGAACTGTGACTGGGTTACCTGGGGAAAGTATCTGTCCCTTGGACACTAGGGCCTTCAGATCCATCACACCCAATGTTTTAGAGTTCAAGTTGTATAGACAAAAATTCTTCAACTGAATTATTAGGAATAATAATAATTCCTAATACTTACTTACTTCTATCCCTTGGTTCCTCAGTTCAGTTCAGTCACTCGATTGTGTCTGACTCTGTGACCCCATGGACTGCAGCACACCAGGCTTCCTTGTCCATCATCACCTCCTGGAGCTTACTCAAACTCATGTCCATTGAGTTTCCATGTCTCTGGTTCCTAGGCCTGTGCATTCTGAATATGGGGTAGATGGCAATATGTATTGGATACTGACTTAAATCCTGTATCATATCCTCATAAGGGTTATCTCTCAGCCAACTGATCCTTCAGCATGACTTTCCTCTGTGGTATCATACTAACTGCTTCTAAGTGATGGGTCTGAGGTAAGATCAGTTCACTTCATGGGCATGACTCCATTACCATACTTCCCATGAGTTTCCTGCCCAAATTTAATGTTGTTTGTGATACATGGTGATGAAATAGTCCATGAATTGTGGTACTAGTAGAAGTTTCCCAAGCAGGGACGGTAAGCCTGTATCTGGACTATGTACACATATGACTATAGGTACTGGGTGTTATCTGATGACTCACAAATTGAACAGGGGCAGAATTCCATTGTCAAATGGAAAGGTATATACTGGGGTGGCCTGAGCTGGTCTGGAAGGCTCAAATAAAGTACATAGACTAACTTTCATTGTACCTGCTCCTACTTCTTTGCCACCTTTTTTTTGAACCATATCTTTGGGTTCAAAAAATATAACACCCAGTACCTAAAGGGTCGGTAAGCCTGTATCTGGACTATGTATGTATATACTATAGGTATGTACATACATACATAGCTACCCCATGAGGACAAATTGCTCATTCCTCCATAATCAAAAGGATGTGGTTTAATTAAACTGCCACCAGGTGACTGACTGGTCTGTCTAGGGAATAGTACCTTACTAAGGGTCACTGAGGGGCTTCCCTGATAGCTCAGCTGGTAAAGAATCCGCCTGCAATGCAGGAAACCCCAGTTGGATTCCTGGGTCAGAAAGATCCCCTGGAGAAGGGATAGGCTACCCACTCCAGTATCCTTGGGCTTTCCTCATGGCTCGGATGGTCAAGAATCCACCTACAATGTGGGAGACCTGGGTTCAATCCCTGGGTTGGGAAGATCCCCTGGAGAAGGGCATGGCAACCCACTCAGTATTCTTGCCTGGAGAATCCCCATGAACTGTAGCCCGCCAGGCTCCTCTGTCGATGGGGCTGCAAAGAGTCAGACATGACTGAATGACTATGCACAGCACAGCAAGGGTCACTGCAAAGGCAAGTGACTCTGCTATAAGCAAGTTAAATACTGCATAGTGGCAGTAACCTTATTACCCTTGGCAAGTGGAAGTCCATGCCACTGAATTCCCTTTAGCCTCCACTCCTATTGCCACATGGCCCCACTGAACTAGGGTGACTGGGCAGAGGCTGACTGACATTCATAGGACAGATTATCTTTTATATCTGATTATTGGGATGGACGCCCTCTTGTGGGCAGTCAAATGGTTCACAAGATATTTTCACACTATGAACCAATTTTGATATTCCATTCATAATGTATCTCCCACTGACTTCCTTATTTCTGATCTCTCCAAGTTACTGCCAACTTATTAATTACTCTGCATAAATGAGTACAGAGCCATACCTCAGGCTATCTTTCATTCCTAACACAGAGGACAACCAGATGTTCTTTCCCCCACCCCACCCCCAGATGTTCTAATCAAAACTGTGCCCTCTGGAAAAATTTCTCTTCATCTCTGTTTTTCTGGAGAAGGCAATGGCACTTCACTCCAGTACTCTTGCCTGGAGAATCCCAGGGACAGGGGAGCCTGGTGGGCTGCCATCTATGGGGTCGCACAGAGTTGGACACGACTGAAGTGACTTAGCAGCAGCAGCAGCAGCAGCTATCAATTCTCATATAAACTTAAAAACCAGCCTGGGGATCAAGGTTACACATCAGATAATCAAACTAGATTTTTTAAAAAAGATGTGCACTGGGTTCCTCAACTCTTTTTAAAACTCCCATCATAATGACCAGATACTGATTCTGAAAGAGATACATGTTCTACTGCTCTCTAGAACAAAAGGGAATTCTCCTATACTTTGAAAACACAGTTTTGGCCTCAACAGACAACTGAACCTCATTAGTAACAGAAAGAATAGTTTAATTATTTGAAAATACGAATCATGACGGTGGCCAATGTCTTCCAATATTTAATTGATTTACAGTTAATGAACCTATAAAGCTCAACTACATCAAGTTACATTTTGCAACTAGCTTATGTTGGAAGATTCATCAGATTACAATGCTTAAGTCTATATGTTCCATATTAAATTACTGTCCTTATGCTTTTTTTGTCACACTTGAGGATTTTACTTAACCATTATTTCTTGGTTAGCAAATTGTGAAACTTACCTAGGTAGAAGTTAAAAAATTTTATGTCCCCTGATTTTTTTTTTTCCTCTATATTTTGGCTGCGCTGTGCAGCATGCAGGAACTTAGTTCGCTGACCAGTAATCTAACCTGTGCCTCCTGCAATGGAAGTGTGATGTCTTAACCTAGCCAGGGAAGTCCCTATGTCCCCCAATTTAAAAAATTCATCCTTGGCTAAAATTGAAACCAGAGGCCAAAGATTATAATTAGCATTTTACTAAAAAACTCTGAAAGAAGGGAAAAACACTAAAAAGCATAGGGCAAACCATATAAGGTAGGTAACAGTAAAACATGGAAGATATTTACATGTCAGATATTAAGACCCAAAGAATACATGACAATCATATCAAGTTATATTTATTCTTATTCAATACCCTGGCATTGTAAAAACTGGTGGTCTGTAAGAAACTCTTGTGTAAGCTAAATCTTTTTATTGTTATGTAACCTTCCATTTTGAAACCATGTGCTTAATTGTTTAGGATGTAAAATTAAATTTATGCACTATATGTTTATTTTATGGAAATTTAATGTGAATTTCTTTACTAACCATGTAATATTTAACACACAAGCTATGACTTCACTGACCTTGATAAAATTAACTAGTATTTAAAAATTTTTAAATTCTCTTGTAGTATAAAGCAGATGTTTTTTCCTTGGAACGGTTGTGTTATGAGTAAAATAATGATTATGGCAGACATTTCTGAATCACCACATAGAACCTTGACTTTTTCCATACTATCCAGCTCTGGGTTGATGGTCAAAGCATATGTCATTGCCATTACTGGCAACATAAAGTATCTGCACTCCAGGATCTTGGTGAAGCCTATGACCTCAAACTTTTTATTGCCTAATTCATATCAAACACTGTGTTTCAAGAATAACATGCCTAAAAGATTGTCAGAAAGATATTTGTTTCAAACAGGGAATTCAGAGTTTCCACTTTAGGAAGGCCCATGAGATAAGTTTTCTTAAACTCTTAGTAACAGGAAAAGATGCACCTCTCTCTCGATCAACTGGTTTACTGTGATCTCAAAAACACTATAAAACTTTCTGCTTCAGCCAATTTGCTGTATTGTTCTGGTATCCCATTTTTCCTTTAACATCATACCTATTTCCTCATTTTTATCTTATGTTATAGTATGCATTTTCTGTATTCTGCCTCAAATTCTCTGAGGAGTAATGCAAGTATTAAATTATAGACTAGAAAAAGGATTAATGCTTATAGGGTCAAAGGAGAAAATAAGAATCTACGACAGTAAATAAGTACTAGGATGCCAATAGAACATTTGAAAAGATTTTAAGTTATTGAAGCCAAAAGTATTTGCCCACCAAAACAAGTGCCAAGAAGCTTTGAAAGAAGGAACTGTTCTTCAACAATTTTTTCAATTCAGCAAACACATAGGCTTTGTCCATAGAACATATAAGTCTGAGCTTATGTTCCCTAAATAAGTGCCCTTTGTGCAGAGAGCACAAGAAAATACATATCTTCCCTGTCCTGTTAAGGTGTGAATTTAATTTCTACATTATGCAATTGATTACAATGGCCAACAACAAGGGGAAACTGCCACGAATGGAATTGAATTGGATATTCAAAGCCACAAGGCAACATCTACAACTTGCTCTTTTGTGATTTTTCAGTCACTAAATGCATCAGCCAAGTGTTAAACTGGCTTTTTTGTTCAAACCTTCACGGGGCTCTAGAAATAACTTTGCCAGTATACAAACTGGTAAGGTTATTTCTACCTTCAGAACAAGACTAGAACTGAAACCGCAAAACAGCCTGTGAAATATCAGCCAAATTACTTCCCTAAACTCCTGTTCCATATTTTGTACATTGTGAAGTATTTTTAAACCTTTTATATTTTGATAACCCTCTTTATAATCCTGTAAGATGCTTTATAAACACTTTCTTGGGTGTCAGATGCAAAACGCTATCTTCAAGCTGCAGATAGGGAGACATTGCCAAATACGATGTCTTTCTTGTCCTGGGTCACATACTGAGGAAGTGGTAGAACCAGAACCAGGTTGTGGTCCCTAATTCTGTCTCAGCTTCTGCAAAGCTCCTGACTCAAATAAAGGAGCAATATCCGCATTGAGACACCGCGTGTGCCCAACTGGGATACTGGCACTGAGACTTCCTAAGAATTCAGACTTTCAGAAATGTCTTGGGAAAACTCATAGAAGACAGGTTGCACAGGTGTGTAGGGAAGCCTCAAACTGGTACCACTGGGAATGATCTGCAGAACAGGACGGTGCAGTAGGGTGTGCCGCGATTTAGTTAACCTGGCACTTCCCCACCTCCTTCCCTGGCGCCCCACTGCCAGCTGACTCCTGGCCCAGTGCCCTCAACGTACCTTCTCTGAACTGGGCGGGGGCCGCGTTCCCGTCTGCCTCGTGCCCACCCTTCTCCCGCCACCCGTCACTCTCTAAGTTTACCTGACAAAGCAGGGGGCGGTTTAGCCGAATCGCGTCCGCCCACAAATGCACCGGGGGCGTCCCTAACACCCGCGGGTGGGGAGAAGAGCCTGGGCCCGGTGGGACGCGCCGGGCGAGGGGGCGCGGCGGCCCGGCCGGGAGAGTGTCGTGTCCCGAGCAGGCCTCAGGGCGGCACTCTGGCCCCGCGGCCGGCGCGCTCGGGCGGGCCTCTGGGCGCCCGACCCACGCTGGCCGGGAACGTGTCTCCCGGTGACGCAGCCCCGGGTGGGGAACGTGGTGCGGCGGCGGCGGCGACGGTACGCGCCTCAGCCGCCCGCGAGAGGACGTGCGGTGCAGCGGGGAGAGACGGCGGTGGCGGCGGGGGACCTGGAGCAGCCGGCGGGAGCCGGGAAGCAGCACGCAGGCGCGGGCGAGGAAGTAGGTCCCGGGCGCGGCGCTCAACAAAGAGCGGGGCCGCCCCCCTGAGGTATCCTGCCGATCCCGAGCGCCGGCGGGCGGGCAGACCCGGTTCGGCAGTTCGCGGGCGGCCTGGGAGGGGGAAGGGCCGCGGCCGGAACGCGGCGGCGGGGCGCCAGGGACTCTTCCAGGCCGGCTGGTCCGCGGTCCCCGGACGGGCGGAAGGGAAGGGGCTGGGCCGCTCGGGATTGTAGCCTCTGCTTGTCCCTCGTGCAGGCGGAGTTGCGGGCAGAGGCTCCATGTTGGGAAGCGGCGTCTCTCGTCTTCGTTAGCGGGAATCGGGGCGCCGCGGGCAGAGCCGGCGGGGGCCGGGCCCTGAGTGAAGATGGAGGCCCCTCTGCGGCCTGGGGCCGACATCCTGAGGCGTAACCCGCAGCAGGACTACGAGCTCGTTCAGAGGGTCGGCAGCGGCACCTACGGGGACGTCTATAAGGTGAGGCAGGCCGGACTCTTTTCCTGCGGTCAGCTGGCTTCCTGGAATCGGCCACTTTCTGGGGAGTATGAGGAGGGGGCAGGATGCTTTTATTGTTGCATTTTGGAGATGCCGCGGCCGTGGTTCCGTGTCCTCGGTTTCAGGGCACCTTCTATTCACTGCTTGCTCTAATCGCTCCAACAAGCAGAACTAATCACACCTTTGCAAACTACCTTTGTACTTTTTTTGTGGTATATAGGCTTTTTTCATGCTTATTTATGGTATCCAGGGGAGTTCGAATCTGCTTACGGAGTTGCACTTGAAAATGTTCTTGTCTTAGCATGGAAAAATGCTTCCTGGAAGTCGGGAGACAAGAAAGTATATTGACATTCCGACATTTGCATAAGAAAACTTTTGGATGGATAATCGTGGTTTAAAAAGTCCTGTGAAATCCTTCCTCTCAGTTTTATCTGCAAGCAGTCTAAAAAGTGGCTTGGGCATAAACATTATCATATGTAGAACAATGCTTTTCCCAGCACAAGTTTCATTATTTGTATCAGGTGATTCCTTTTTCTACTTTAGCAGTTCCTCTCTTTGGAATTTATAACATCCCATGACCAAGAGTGGTTAAGAGCTGCTGTCCTTTTAATTGTACTTGTTTGCTTTATTTGGAAGGAAAGATGAGGATGTTACTCTCAATTTGAGATTTGAAAAAACATACAGAGAAGCAAACCCAGTTCCCTAAGTTCACTGAGTTCTTGAAGGATCAAGATTAAAGAGATTGTTTCAGATTGTCTATGCTTTTTGTTTTCTGTTTCAAAAAGGGATCTCTACTGCAACTCATGTGGATATATTGAGGGAAATTTTCTTGGATTTGGAACAGCTTTGTTTATTGGATTTAATCATGTTATGTATGCCATTATTCCAAGTAACACTCCTGCTTGTACTTGAAACTGGCCTTGTGTTATATGGTTAATTAACCAGTAGAATCCTCTGGGGGTATGTTGTTTTGCACAGGTGGTAATATGGAAGAAAATCATCCTTTCTTCCTAACTTCTGTTTTTGTTAATATCCTCCCTATTAATAGTAACAATTTGAGGTTGTGTTAAGAAGCTCTAACACTTTGATTCTGTTGAGATGAAAAGTAAAGGGTAGGATTTTTATTTAAACAAGCATTTGCATCTTCTGTACTAGGTACTGTTCTGTATGGGATGTTGAATTGAAAGGAAGGCTCCAGCTTTTGCCTTGTGAATAATTTTAATTCAAAGTGGATAATTATAATAGAATCCAGAATCCTCTTTATATAGAATTAGATATATAATATATAATAAACAAGTTAACTCTTGTTTATTCATGAATTAGCCATTTTGTGGAATGATCTTTAAAAACTTGAAATTCCTATTTGCTTTCTCAGTCCCGCTTTTTAGTCATCTTCTTTTTATGATTCACTATGTATTACTAGTTAATGTTAATCATACAGTTGTTCATCATCAATTCAGTTCATGTTAATAATACAGTAATCTGAATTCCAGTTCCTGTATATTTTCTCTCCTTCCTACTATAAGAACATTTAAAGTGTTCCCCACAGAAATCCCAAGACTTTTACCATTTTTCTTTATAAATATAACAACTAAAGCAGTTATCTGGAGTGGGGTTTTATTCTTGCCAGGGAAAGCAAAAGGTTATATTAAAGGGGCAGCTAAGATTACTTTTTACCCTGGTGCCTCCCTGCCCTATCTCTCTTCTACAGTTCCTAAACAGAGGATCAAAGACAGAATATTTATCATACAGCACCTTCAACCTCCCACCTCACATATGATCCCCTTCTCTCATATTCATGCTCCCTCATTTTGTGTGTATATTCATTCCACAGCAAGCCAGTTGCTGATTCCTAAACATCCTCAAAATCCTGGTTCCTTGTCTTTTGTTTTCCTTTGTTCTAATTACCCGGGATCACCTCCCTCCTAAATTTCCAACTGTTATTATCCTAACTGTCCAGGAAAGCCTTACTCCAGTGCTCTTCCAGGAGGCCCTAGATAGACCTTCCCCACTATCTCTCTGGCCTCATTTATTACTCTTCCCCCTCCTTCATTGTCTTCTAGCAACACCAGCCTGCTTGCTCTTTCTTAAACAGAATGTACATCTTCCTACCTTTTGGCCTTTGTTCTGGCTATCCCTGCTGCTCAGAATGGCTTTCCTCAGGCAGCCACATGGCTTGCTCCCTTCCCTCCCTGCTTTTATACCCTTTCAATCTTTTTTTCCTACTTCTTTTCCCTTTGCACTTACTACTCTAATGGTTTACTTATTTTTTCCTTGTTTGTTATCTATCTCAATCCACGAACATACTCCCCGAGGGCAGGAATTTTATCTGTTTTACTCACTGCTCTGTCTCTAATAGTACCTAGAATTGTGCCTGGCACAGAACTGATGAATGAATGACTATCAGTAATTCTGTCCCCTACTTCTTTGGGCGTATGCTTTTAACATCACAACACTAAGTTAACATTCAATACTCTATATAATATATTCTTGTAATGCCGATTATATCCTGCATACGTATTTTTATTACAAATTTCAATTACTTGAGTTCCCTAGGAAAAATATTTCTGGAAAACTATTTCATAGCATATCCATTGTCAATATTTTAAAACCTACAGAATTTTAAGTCTGTGTATTTACTCCTTAATATGCCTAAAAACATGTAACATTCAAACTGTAGCATTGAAGTTTTTAACTCAGAGCACTTAATTTATTATTTATTACTGTGTTTAGGATGAGCTGAAAATCCTAGGAAGTTTTAGAAGAATTTCAGTCTGTGATGTAAACTAGCAAAATAATTACAGTGAAGCACTGGAAGTGCAGAGTCTTAAACCACTGGACCTCCAGGAAAGTTCTTTATTTCTTTTTCTATCTTATGGACCTGGAGCTTTGAAAGTACCACAGCTTTGAGATTTTTTGGTGAATTATTTTTGTTATTCAGAGGCACAGATCGCCTCTGAAGCTCCTGTCTTTTTTGAGAATCCCCAGGAGGGCAGAACTCAAACTGGCTATTCCTGGGTTGAAAGAAGACTATTACAAAGATTATTTTAAATAAATGGGTTAGATTATTGAAGGTGAAAGCAGGAAATAGTGGAGGGGAAAGAAACACAAGGAGAAAAGAAATGTAGTGGAAGATGTATGAGAGATTAAATTTCAAGTAAGCAAATTTTATTTATAATTAACATTAATTTTAAAATCTTCCAACAGAAGGAGGAAGCCTGGAGAGATAGTGTCTCTGCTACCTTCTGTCCATAGTGATCTAGACAATTGTCATGATACAGTTTACAACTAACAGTACAAGTCATTTGGGTAGGTTGCCTTTATCCAAATATTTCTATGAAAGTTGTTCCCAATCTAGGTTCCAGAGAAATGTTAGTAATCTTTTTTATGGGTTATAAATTTAGAGTGGGTTGATCTCATGTATTCTTTTCTAACCTGTATTGCTTTTTCTGATTGATTATAAAAGTGTGATATATTTAGCTCCAGGAGGACAGGAACAAATGTCTTCTGCTCATTACTGTACAGTAGCAGATAGACAGATGCTCAATAAATATTTGTTGAATGATATTAGTTGTATAAAGTAACCAGAGATAAGTACTGTTGATAATTTAATATCAATAGTTTATTTCAGGCATTTTTCCTAAAAGTTTTCAAACCAATATGTTTTAAACATGGCTTTTATAAAATTGATATCATGATGTATTCTTTTTTCTACTTGATTGGAATGGCCAGCATTTTCCCTGATCTTTAAATTGTTGTTGTTATTTAACCACCAAGTTGTGTCCCACACTTTTGCAACCCCATGGACTGTAGACCACCAGGCTCCTCTGTGCATGGGATTTCCCAGGCAAGAATGCTGGACTGAGTTGCCATTTCCTTCTCCAGGGGATCTTCCCAACCCAGGGATTGAAATCACATCTCCTGCATTGACAGGTGGGCTAAATGAGTCCTGGCTTTTAAATAGTCTTCAAAAATACCCATTTAAAAGATCCATGTAACAAATCATTTAGTTAATGATTCTAAGTTTCGCATTGTTGTTTTTAATTTTTACAACTTAAAATAATGTTATAATTTGTGTAGAAATCTTTGTCACATAGTCTTATTACTTCTTTGTGTTTTCTGGGTGCTGGATGAACTGGGTCCGCTGTAATGAATCCCTCTTTTACATATACCCTCCCTCTCTCTTCCCCAAGCCAGAAGTCACAATTCTAGAGTGACTTTAGATACTTTAAAGCTTACCCCAGGATCTCATTTTATAAAAACAAAGCTTGATACATCACAACCCTTCTGTAGATATTCATTTATTCAAGAAATATTTCTTTCTGTTTATTTAGAAAATATTTGTTTTTTGTTTTTTTTTTCTGTTGAGTGCCAACTGTATGGTATGGTATGGTATGGGGATGCACACATGAAAAAGTACCCTATCAACAGGAACGCATAATTTAGTCAGGAAAGCAGACATGTAAGCAGTCGTAATTTGGTAAATGCCAGAATAGAAGTTAAGTTGGAGAAATGCTCAACTTTTTTTTTTTCCTGTGGGGACTAGGGAAAGGAGAAGAGGATAGAGAGCTATGATGCGAACCAGGGAAGATTAAAAAGAGTGGGGACGTTAACTGGATTTTAAAAGAATTCAGGGTGATTTCTAGGTGAACAAATGGGAAAGAAATTGTAGGCTGTGGAAACAGTGTGTGCAAATACCTAGTGGCTTGAAAAACCATGATAAATCTTGAGGGATCTGCATCTGATTTCCAAGTTTGGTTGGACCAAACCTGGCAGAGACTCCATAGATGGGGAGTACAAGCTATTTACTGGCAGACAGGGCTTCCCTGGTGGCTCAGATGCTAAAGTGTCTGCCTGCAATGTGGAACACCTGGGTTTGATCTCTGGGTCGGGAAGATCCCCTGGAGAAGGAAATGGCAACCCACTCTAGTACTTGCCTGGAAAATTACATGGATGGAGAAGCCTGGTAGGCTCAGTCCATGGGGTCGCAAAGAGTTGACTGAATGACTTCACTCAGTCATTCACTGGCAGACAAGGACCAGATAATGGACCTTGTATGTCATAGCAAAGAATTTGGACTTCTTCCTGTAAACTGAAGAAACACTTGAGGAGGGAAACTCTCATAGTGTAGAGGCTGGATTAGACAAAGTTTCTGAAAGTATAGAGACCAGTTACTGAATAATCCAGATTAAAGTTTATGCAAGCTGAAATTTAGGCACTGGTATTAGAGATGAAAGGAAATGATAGATTTGCATTGTATTTAGATGATCAAAATTACCTGGTGATCAGTGAGGGAAAAACAGGTAGCCAGTCACATTTAGAATTTCTGCTTGGATGACTCTATTGGTATCACCAACAAAATTAGGAAATACCAGATTTGTGGGTTCTGGATCTTGTGTTTGGTTTTGGATGTATGACGGTACATAGTGATTATGTCCAACAGATGGTAGAAAATGCAGCTCTGGCCTTAAGAGAGCTGAATCAGGGATACAGGTTTGGGAGTCACTGTCACTTTATGGGATGGTACCTGTGTAGTACAGGTGAGTTTATCTAGAAGAGTACATTTGTAAGAGAGCTGAGGAAAGGCAGTAGTCTTAGAATTAGAAGAAAAATAATACGTTGAAGGTGTCTGAGAAGAAACAAAAAGTTATGAGAAAGTTCTTTGCATAGAAATCAAGGAGTTTCAAGAATTCATCTCTATCATCCTGAGTCTATTCTTGTTTCCTTCAGCTCTAATTGCGATAAGGCAAATGTTTTCATCTTCCAGAAAATTTAAATCTGAGGTTTTGTGTCATTTCTTTTTATTCTCCTTGTCCACAGATTAAAGTTTTAGAATAATATGGCTTTTAAGGACTGTCTCTCCTGACACTGAATTTCCTTCCATTCTTTATATGCACTCTACTCTGTCCATCAGTTTTTGCAGGTACTATTTCCTTTTCCTAAAACATCCTTCCTCTTGTCTTTCATCTCTCTATCTTCTACTGTTTGCGTTTCTCTTTAAACATTGCATTTCAGGGAGGCCTTTTCTGTCCCTTAGATAAAGTCATATCTGTCTGCGGTAACTTCTTAAATAATACTTACATTTGTCACTCATCTTTGTTGCTGTCAGCGTTCCTCTTCTGCTCAAAGTGCAAGTCTAGAAATTGTGTTTACCACTGAATCAGCTAACCTGACATAGTGCTTAACATATATGTAAGTGCTCAATAAAAATGTTTTGAAGGTGTGAGTGACATAGTGGTCATTTGAGTAAGGAATCAAAAAGGTTCATTCAGAGCGGAAGAGTTGAGATGTGAATGGTCAGTAAGGAAGTAGGGGGATGTAGAACACTTTTTGAAGCAGCTTAGCTATGAAGGGAAAAGGAAATGAGATGCAGATGTTTCTTCCACTGTTTCTGTTTTTTTTTTTTTTTTTTCTTCCATTGAGTCTGATTACAGTTTTTCAGTTATTATTCTTTAAACTTCTCTTATCACCCAATTGACCCAGGAGTGTTGTGAGTTTAGAGAAGGAATTTGACTAAGAAGGCAGTCAAGACAGAATTTGGGAGGAATTGAAAATTTAGAAAGATTACATGCGAAAACTTAGGTTGGAATTGTTGGGGATCAAAAGGTAGGGGAAATTTTTAAACCTCCTTCTCTACCTTTCTTTTTCCTTCCTCTTTTCTTCTCTTCTCTGAAATAGAGTCTCCCTTGATTTCCAGTCCCAGTTGTTCCCTATGGGTATGGTAGGATGAGGCACACTGATGAATGGGGAGCTAGAATGGAGCCGGGAAATGACAGGGTGGAAAAGGGTAAAGATTCAACCGGTGTTTATAGAGGGCCTCTTATGTGCCAGACACTGTTCTGGGGTCTTGGAATATACCAGTGAGCAGTGCAGACAAAGATTCTTGCCCTCATGGAAGTTACATTGTAGGGGAAAGAGAGAGTGAATAAACAATAAGCATAATAAATAAGTTGTATGGGATGTGAGAAGGTGGCTAAAGATGTGGAAAGAAGAAAAAGCTGAACAAGTTAAGGGGTTCAGGGTTGCCAGGGTGAGATCAGGAAGGTAGGTTGAGAAATGATATTAGGATGAGCATTGTGGGCCACATTGAGAAGGTTCAGTTCAGTTCAGTTCAGTCGCTCAGTCGTGTCTGACTCTTTGTGACCCCATGAATTGCAGCACGCCAGGCCTCCCTGTCCATCACCAACTCCCGGAGTTCACTCAAACTCACGTCCATCCAGTCAGTGATGCCATCCAGCCATCTCATCCTCTGTCGTCTCCTTCTCCTCCTGCCCCCAATCCCTCCCAGCATCAGAGTCTTTTCCAATGAGTCAACTCTTCGCATGAGGTGGCCAAAGTACTGGAGTTTCAGCTTTAGCATCATTCCTTCCAAAGAATACCCAGGACCGATCTCCTTTAGAATGGACTGGTTGGATCTCCTTGCGGTCCAAGGGACTCTCAAGAGTCTTCTCCAACACCACAGTTCAAGAGCATCAATTCTATGGTGCTCAGCTTTCTTCACAGTTCAACTCTCACATCCATATATGACCACTGGCAAAACCATAGCCTTGACTAGATGGACCTTTGTTGGCAAAGTAATGTCTCTGCTTTTGAATATGCTATCTAGGTTGGTCATAACTTTCCTTCCAAGGAGTAAGCGTCTTTTAATTTCATGGCCGCAATCACAAGGTTAGGTTTGAGTAAAAGACTTTAGGTAAATAAGAAGTTGGCCAAGCTGATATCTGGGTAATCAGAGGAAGCCTTAAATATCTCTCTATCTTACTGAATCACCTAACCCTATCTCCACAGCTAAACTGTAAGCTTAGTGTTAGGAGTTAGAACTGAGACACCATCATTGCCATCATTGCATCTCATTGGCGGGTGCAGGAATACAAGTCATTGAGATTTTAATTAAGTTCAGCAGTTGTATATAACTTACCCATTTCTTATCTTCCCTGGTCATTTTTTAATGCGTGATTTTGAAAATAAAAGATGTGTGTCTGCTCCTACTATCTTTCCCCACTGGTGTTCTCTAATCTTTAAATGCTAATAAAATAGACATGGCTAATGGCTCCAAATCTGAAGGTGATAGAGGATGGACATATTAGTATATTCTGCCTGTTATTTCTTTGACATTTGCTATCAAAACACTCACTTAAAAAAAAAAAAAAAAACTAACAGTACATGTGAATATACTATCCTTTCTGTAACCTGGTAATCTGACATAAGAGATTGTTGGGTTGTTATGTTAGGGTGAGAGAGATTGAATAACTTGCAAAAATAGGTAACAGCAGGAAATGAGAATCTATTTAAAATGATGTTTTTTATTAAGCTAGTGGATATCTTATTAAAAGTTATTTAATTTGATGTTATTTTAAATACTGTGTAAGGTTACTATTAAAATAACATGTTTTATTCAGATGAAGTGTTCTATTATGGATGTTTACTGTTTTGTAAATCATTTAGTTAAACTCTTTATTTTGTATTTATTTTTCTTACTGTGTAGAAGTAGATTTATGTTACGACTGCCTAAAAAAGATCATGGTTCTGATGGTGGATCTGAAGGTTAGGATCATGGTTAGAGGCAAATGATGTTAAAATTCCTTTCTACTTTCATAGAAATGTTGCAAAAACAATAAAAGTCTTTAAAATACTTTCAACATTGTGAAAATAGACATAAAACAGTGCTATCAGTGGTGCAGTTATATAAATTTCAGTTCCAAAATTAACATTTAGATAGAGCCTAAGCCTTAGGCTTATAATGCATCTAGTGTTCTTATTATTTTTATTTCATAGGTTCAGTATTTTCATTTTAACCATCATTTCCAGTGTTTTTGATGAAGACAAATGTGATAGAATATAGATCAACTTAGTAGTAGATTCTTAGTGCAAAGAAATAGAGGAAAACAATAGAATGGGAAAGACTAGAGATCTCTTCAAGAAAATTAGAAATTCCAAGGGAACATTTCATGCAAAGGTGGGCTCAATAAAGGACAGAAATGGTATGGACCTAACAGAAGCAGAAGATGTTAAAAAGAGGTGGCAAGAATACACAGAACTATACAAAAAAGATCTTAACGACCCAGATAATCACAATGGTGTGATCTCTCACCTATAGCCAGACATCCTGGAATGCAAGGTCAAGTGGGCCTTAGAAAGCATCACTATGAACAAAGCTAGTGGAAGTGACGGAATTCCAGTTGAGCTATTTCAAATCCTGAAAGATGATGCTGTGAAAGTGCTGCACTCAATGTGCCAGCAAATCTGGAAAACTCAGCAGTGGCCACAGGACTGAAAAAGGTCAATTTTTATTCCAATCCCAAAGAAAGGCAATGCCAAAGAATGCTCAAACTACTACACAATTGCACTCATCTCACACACTAGCAAAGTAATGCTCAAAATTCTCCAAGCCAAGACTCAACAGTACATGAACTGTGAACTTCCAGATGTTCAAGCTGAATTTAAAAAAAGGCAGAGGAACCAGAGGTCAAACTGCCAGCATCTGTTGGATTATAGAAAAGGCAAGAGAATTCCAAAAAAACATGTATTTCTGCTTTATTGACTATGCCAAAGCTTTTGACTGTGTGGATCACCACAAACTGTGGAAAATTCTGAAATAGATGGAAATACCAGACCACCTGACCTGCCTGAGAAATCTGTAGGCAGGTCAGGAAGCAACACTTAGAAATGGACAAGAAACAACAGACTGGTTCCAAAGAGGGAAAGGAGTACATCAAGGCTGTATACTGTCACCCTGCTTATTTAACTTATATGCAGAGTACATCATGAGAAACGCTGGACTGGAAGAAGCACAAGCTGGAATCAAGATTGCCGGGCCTCAGATATGCAGATGACACTACCCTTATGGCAGAAAGTGAAGAAGAACTAAAGAGCCTCTTGATGAAAGTGAAAGAGGAGAATGAAAAAGTTGGCTTAAAGCTCAACATTCAGAAAACAAATATCATGGCATCTGGTCCCATCACTTCATGGCAAATAAATGGGGAAACAGTGACAGACTTTATTTTTCTGGGCTCCAAAATCACTGCAGATGGTGACTGCAGCCATGAAATTAAAAGATGCTGATCCTTGACAGAAAAGTTACGACCAACCCAGACCTCATATAAAAAGCAGAGACATTACTTTGCCAACAAAGGTGTGTCTAGTCAAGGCTATGGTTTTTCCAGTAGTCATGTATGGATGTGAGAGTTGGACTGTGAAGAAAGCTGAGTGCCAAAGAATTGATGCTTTTGAACTGTGGTGTTGGAGAAGACTCTTGAGAGTCCCTTGCACTGCAAGGAGTTCCAACCAGTCCATCCTAAAGGAGATCAGTCCTAAATATTCATTGGAAGGACTGACATTGAAGCTGAAACTCCAATACTTTGGCCACCTGATGCAAAGAACTGACTCATTTGCAAAGACTCTGATGCTGGGAAAGATTGAAGGTTGGAGGAGAAGGGGATGAGGGAGGATGAGGTGGTTGGATGGCATCACCGACTCGATGGACATGAATTTGAGTAAACTCTGGAGTTGGTGATGGACAGGGAAGCCTAGCGTGCTACAGTCCATCGGGTTGCAAGGAGTCATACATGACTGAGCAACTGAACTGAACTGATTTTACTTTTGCTTTCAGAATTTATATAAGTTTCACTCTAAGCTTTAAATTGTGGCCTCAGATCAAATATGTAGGAAGAGAAACGTGATATTTATTAACTTATTAACAACTGATACTTTTGTTTTTCAGGGCTTTGTTTTCAATTTGGGAATTTAGTTATAGATCAGATCAATTGGAGCAATCACTTTCACTTGGCTGCATTGGACTACTTTTGAGTATTTGACATGTTTGAATGTCATTAGGAGGCTGTTGCTTTTCAATTATGTGAAGTACTAATTATGTTTGAGAATGTAGATAACTCTTTGAAAAAGGCAAGATGAATTTAGGTCTAATATAACTCTACTTCTGTTAAAGGTCATAATCTCCCACTGAGATTTTGAAAGGATGATGTGGGAAGCCGGCTGATAGCCCAGTCTATCCTTGGAGGTGTTTGGGCCCATGACTCATACTGGCCCCCACCTTCTAACATTTTTATAAAAATAAAATTGGGTTAAAATGACTAAGAGTGACTAATGTTTGTTTAGCTCTTTCAAAATCAGTATATTACTTGTTCCTCACAATAGTCCTGTGAGATAGGTGGGACAGATGTATTGTCATCTCTGATTTACCCAAGAAGAAACTTACTTTTTGCTCTAGGTGTTACAGTTAATAGGTGGCACTGTGAGGACGTGAATCCGGATCTTCTGACTCCGTATTTCTGTTCTTTTTACTAAAGCAAACTGCCTCAGGACTACATCTTTAAATTCATTGCTGTATACATAGCCCTTAACACATTGCCCAGCATGTAAAAAGCTCTAAACAAATTATGGGCAGATGGTCAGATGAGACTTGGCAGCCTTATATCTCTGCTAAGAGGTGAGAGACTTTTTGGATTGAATATGCATATAAACTTCAGGTCTCAACATCAACTTTCAGAAGTACTTTTTTCTGGTAACCCACCTGGTCATTACTCTTACCCTTAAATTTTCCAAATTGGAGCTCAGGCTTGGTTTGCTTTTACTGTGGAGATTAACTTAGCTCATAGCCATCCTACATATTAATAAGTAAAAGAGAAACTATTCTTGTTCTTGGTTGTTAGACAACCTTCCTGATGTGCCTTCTCTTGTGCTCATTTTTTTGGAAACTTAGACTTATTGTTACCTGGATTAACTGGGTCCCATAGACTAGATTTGGTAAGCTAAGTTAAATAAAATGCTAATTATTTCATGCAGTAGAATAGCCTGCCTTTTGTAGCATTAGCTAGTTACTTCTAGTTGCCTCTAATTTAAGTCATATCCCGAGAAGGATATCTTGTAAACCAATGTGTTACCTCTTACATACATGCATCCTCTTTTTTAGGTGCCTTGTGCCTTTTTGCCCCCTCCCTTCTTTTTTTAACCCTGCCCCTTAGCAGTATCAGGAGGAATCCAATGTGGGCATGACAATATATTTTAATAGACAGAACTTGCAATAAATTATTAACAACTTTTGCATTTTAAGCTTTTTGGCTCCTAAATGTAATAGACAATGGAGATGCTTGGGTTCCCTATAATTTTTTTTTCCCCAGGAATAATTTCCTATTCATTCTGTAGATTCATGGGTAGGACTTGCCCTCCTGTTTGCCTCTTTCTTCCTTGCCTCAGAATTGATAGCCTTCTTTCCTACATTTTTCAAAAAATACATTTTAAGTAATAGGTGTTTATTTTAGAAAACTGCGATATTGGAATAAATGAAAAATTACATGTACTTCTTTTACTGAAAGATGAAAATTTTTATATATCTTTTAAAACTTTTAAAAAGTCATATTAAGGACACATTACGTAAATCAGGGCTTCACAGGTGGTTCAGTGGGTAAAGAATCCGCCTTCATCGCAGAGAGACAGACATAACACGAATTCTATCCCCAAATTTGGTAGATCCCCTGGAGGTGGGCATGGCAACCCCTTCTCCTGCCCTCAGTGTGCTTGCCTGGAGATCCCATGGTCAGAGGAGCCTTGTGGGCTATAGTCTACAGAGTCACAAAGAGTCGGACATAGCGACTGAGACACTCCCATACACATACATCTCAATATGTATTATATGTAAACACATTATATATAGAATATTATGTGGACTATATATTTGATAATGTACTTTTTCATTTAACAGTGTGTCACAACTTTTCATGTAACTATACACATTTAATATTTGTATTATTTCCTTGTATCTGTACAATGTTTAATTCATTATTGCTGAACAAGTAAATCATCTCCAGTGTTTCCTTATTAAGCATACTGTGATCCATACCCTTGAACAAATTCTTTTCGCATATCCTTAATTATTTCTTTAAGTAAATGTCTAGAAATAAGTTTTCTGATTTATGTTAAGCTTTTAGTGAATTTGACCAATTATTTCCCCCCAAAGTTTCACCCACTAACAGTGATTAAGTATTTATATATTAAGTATTTATATATTCCCTACCTCTTTTTTACTATTAATAATTAATGTATTTCTGCCACCTTATTCTACACTTATATTTTTATGTTTCTTTTTTGCCTGCCTTTTAAAATCTTAAGCCCTTTTCTCCCTTTTCCTTTGCCACTAAGGCCTCCTTAATGACAAAGGATACTTAATTCAGTTTAAACAATCCTCTAGATAAAAATAAAGGATAAAATCCTCCCTTTGATAAAATCAGTCTGTATTAGGAAAGGACTTCTTTTCAGACACAAGTAAGTATCCTGACAGACTAAGGCTCTAGTGTATCCTGAGATAAAAGTCATTTGGACAGATTTGGGGTCACCCTAACAGTCAGGCCTTAGACTCTGAATATGTCTGCCTGGTAGTGCGGCGAAGCCTGCAATACAGCCTCCTTCAGCAGAGAGGGAGCACCTGTCTAGATTTGGAAGGCAGCTTGGAAATAACTTACTCAACAAAAATTAAGGAATTTGGGAGCTGGCAGGAACCTCTTACACAGTACATATGTCCCTTACCCTGTCCTTTTTATGGGATCGTTTAACATTTAAATAGTAAAGACATGCTATTTTTAGAAGCAGTTGGTTCCTACTTAAGTACTATAAAAAACTTTCCTGTATGGATCTGAAATCTGTCCCATTGAAACTCAAAGCAAGCGGGTAAATCTTTAATTCTTTGCTATTACCCCACCAAATACTACCCTCATACCTAAAGTATACAATGCATAAGGGGAGCTGAGTGAATAAATGTTAAAATAATTAATCACTTATCTTTATATTAAATTTTCATCTGGCGAATATGCTATATAAGTGGCTCCCTTCTTTATGCTATTTTGTTCACATACATTTGATGATCTTATTGGAAGTGGTTTCCTTGAAATTTATGTAACTTATGTAGTCTACAGTATGTATTTATGACCTCCCTTTTTCCTAAAAAGATTTATAATAGAAGTAAAATGAAGCACTTTACTTTATTCTTGCCACAGGCTGAAGTACTGCATTGTGTTTTGAATACATCACTTTCAACATTTATTTTTGAATTAAAAAAAATCATACCTTTATAGAGATTTGAAGAAAGAATCTAAGTCACCTATACCATGACTTTTGTAATGAATCTAATATTTTAACTACTATCATTTTTGTTGGGCATCAAACTTTGAGTTCATGGTCAAAGCATATAGCAATCAAAATAGTGGTAATGGTCTGGAATCTGTATGTAGCATGTTGGGAACATTAGCATGTTTCATCCATAGATAGAAGGGAGTTTTTCTATTTCTATCTGAGCCATGTTAAAATTAGAACTAGGCCCCCTGACCTCCATAGGAACTCAACACATACTTACTGAATAAATCAATGAATCTAGATATCTGAAATTTTTCATAGGAGGAATAGAATAAACTGGCGTTATCTCACAGACCAAAACTGGGACCACTGAGGAGAGAGCACCAAATCCTCACCACTAGGGCACCAGGGAGACTGAAGAGAAATTAATAAGAACGCCGCAATTTTGCTTATCATAAAAAGCCTTTATACAACTAAATTTATTCTAAAGACGAATGTATCAAATTGACCAAGTGACTTCCACAGACTTTGAATTAGATGATTTCCAAAATTTCCTCCAAACTAAGATTCTCATAGAACAGTATCTCTAGAGTAGTTTTGTTTTTTTTTAACCTCCCTACCTACTTACTTATTTGTTTTTGTTGAGGAGTAATTGACTTACAAGTCTTCCCGAGTGGCTCAGTGGTAAAGGATCTGCCCACCAAGCAGGAGACAGGTTTGATCCCTGGACCCTGGAGATCCCTGGAGAAGGAAATGGCAACCCACACCAGTATTCTTGCCTGGCTGGGAAATCCTGTGAACAGAAGAGCCTGTCAAGCGGCTATAGTCCATGGGGTCACAATGAGTCAGATACGACTTAGAGACTGAACAGCAACAGCAACAACAATTGATTTACAATATTAGTTTCAGATGTACTGCAGAGTGATTCAGTATTTTTATACATTACAAAATGATCACAGCAGTAAGTCTAGTTATCTGTTGCCATACAAATTTATTACACACTATTATTGACTGTATTCCCTATGCTGTACTTTACATCGCTATGACTGACTTATTTTGTGACTGGAAGTTTATACCTTTTAATCTTCCTCGCTTTTTACTCCTCTCTCATCCCCCTCCCCTCTGGCAACCCACCAGTTTGATCTGCGAGTCTGTTTCTGTTTTGTTTTGTGCTTTAGATTCCACATATAGGAGAAATCAAAGTGTTTGTCTGACTTACCTCACTTAGCACAGTAACCACAAGATTATTTACATTGTTGCAAATGAGAAGAGTTCATTTTTTATGGCTAAGTAATATACTTGTGCATGTGTGTGCACATGTGTGTGCTTTTGTGTTGTGTGTGTGTGTATCTCCACTTGGGTTACTTTCATATCTTGGCTATTGTAAATAAATCTGCAGTGAATAGTGGCATGCAGTGTGTAAATTTTTGAGTCAGTGTTCTTGTTATCTTCACATAGATTCCCGTCAGTGATATTCCTTCGCCATGTGTCAGTTCTAGTCAATATTTCTGAATTTTTGAGAAACCGTCATACTGTTTTCCACAGTGGCTGCTCCGTCCCACGAGCAGTGCACGAGGGTTCCCTTTTTTGCACACCCTTGCCAGCTCTTTTTATTTGTTATCTGTTTGGTGATAGCTATTCTGACAGCTGTGACATTGTGGTTTTGATTTGCATTTCACTGATTAGTGGTGCTGAGTATTTTTTCATATCCATGTTGGCCATCTATATGTCTTTTGAACAAAAGTATTCGGGTCCTCTGCCCATTTTGAGGTTTGTTTTTTTTTAATCTTGAGTTGTATGAGCTGTTTATGTATTTTGGATGTTAACCTCTTGCTACTGCTGCTGCTAAGTTGCTTCAATCGTGTTCAACTCTGTGTGGCCCCATAGACGGCAGCCCACCAGGCTCCTCCGTCCCCGGGATTCTCCAGGCAAGAATACTGGAGTGGGTTGCCATTTCCTTCTCCAATTCACGAAAGTGAAAAGTGAAAGTGAAGTCGCTCAGTCCTGCCAGACTCTTAGCAACCCCGTGGACTGCAGCCTACCAAGGCTCCTCCATCCATGGGATTTTCCAGGCAAGAGTACTGGAGTGGGTTGCCATTGCCTTCTCCAGTTAACCTCTTATGGGATATATTATTTGCAAGTATATTTTCCTAGTCAGTAGGTAGCATTTTTGTCTTGTTGGTAGTTTCCTTTGCTGTACAAAAGCTTCTTAGTTTGATACAGTCTGCTTTTTTTTTTTTAATTTTTGATTTTCTCTTGCTTGAGAATATTAAAAAAAATATTGTTGAGATCAATGTCGAATAGTGTACTGCCTATGTTTTCTTCAGTGTTATGTTTTTAGGTCTTACATTTATATCTTTAATCCATTTTGAGTTTAAGATATATGTACATGGTGTGAGAAAGTAGTCTCGTGTGATTCTTTTGCATGTAGCTGTCCAGTTTTCTGAGCATCATTTCTTGAAGAGGCTGTCTTTTCCCAATTTGATATTCTTGCCTCCTTTGCAATAATTAACCATGTAAGTGTGGGTATCTCCACTCTCTATTTTATTCCATTGACCTATGTGCCAGTATCATACTGTTTTGATTACTGTAGTTTTATAATATAAATAAATCAGGAAGTGTGATACCCCCAGCTTTCTTCTACTTTATCAAGATTGTTTTAGTTATTTGGAGTGTTTTGTGCTTCCATATTGGAGAAGGCGATGGCACCCCACTCCAGTACTCTTGCCTGGAAAATCCCATGGGCGGAGGAGCCTGGTAGGCTGCGGTCCACGGGGTCGCGAAGAGTCCGACGCAACTGAGCGACTTCACTTTCACTTTTCACTTTCATGCGTTGGAGAAGGAAATGGCAACCCACTCCAGTGTTCTTGCCTGGAGAATCCCAGGGACGGGGAAGCCTGGTGGGCTGCCGTCTATGGGGTCACACAGAGTCGGACACAACTGAAGCAACTTAGCAGCAGCAGCAGCAGTGCTTCCATATATATTTCAGAATTATTTGTTCCGGTTCTGTGAAAAGTGCCATTGGTATTTTTATAAGGATTGCATTGAGTCTGTAGGTAGTATGATGATTTTATTTTGCAGCTTTACTGAATTCATTTATTAGTTTTAATAGTTTTTTGGTGGCATCTTAAGAATTTTCTCTATATATAATATTATGTCATCTACAAGTATTGATAGTTTTATGTTTCCTTTCCAATTTGGATTCCTTTTATTATTTTTGGTCTCTGATTGCTGTGGCTAGGACTTCCAAAACTGTGTTGAATATAAGTGGTAAGAATGGGCATCTTTGTCTTGTTCTTGATTTCACAGGAAATGCTTTCAGCTTTTCACTGTTAAGTATGATGTTCACTGTAGATTGGTCATATATGGCTTTTATTGTGCTGAGGTATGTTCCCTTTATATTCGCTTTGTTGTAGAGTCTTTATCATAAATGGATGTTGAACTTTGTAAAAAACTTTTTCTGTATCTCTTAAGATGATTATATGATTTTTATTCTTTAGTTTGTTCATGTGATATATCACACTGATCAATTTGAAGCTATTGAACCATCCTTTATCCCTGGGATAATATCATTTGTTTATAGTGTATAATCCTTTTAAAGTATTATTAAATTCAGTGTGCTCATATTTTGTTGAGGATTTTTGTATCTATGTTCATCAGTGATATTCTTTAATTTTCTTTTTTGTTGTTGTGTCTTTGTCTGGTTTTGGTATGAGGATGGTTCTGAACTCATAGAATCAGTTCAGAAGTATTCTTTCATTTTTTTTTTTTTTTTTTGAATAATTTGCAAAGGTTGGTGTTAACTCTTCTTTAAATACTTAGTAGAATTACTTTTTAAGCTGTCTGATCCTAGAATTTTGTTGGGGAAAATTTTATTACTGATTTAATTTCATTATTGGTAATTGATCTGCTGGTATTTTATGTTTCTTCCTGATTCAGTAAGAGTTTGTATGCTTCTAGGAATTTGTGCGTTTCTTCCGGGTAGTCCATTTTATTGGTGTATAATTGTTTGTAATATTCTCTTATGATCCTTGGATATATGTGGTGTCAGTTGTAACTTCTCTTTCTTTTCTGATTTTGTGTCTTTTTTTTTTTCTTCTTGATGAGTCTGGCTAAAGGTTTATCCGTTTTCTTCATATTTTCAAGGAACCAGCTCTTAGTTTTATTGATCTTTCACATTTAAAATTTTTTTTCTATTTCACTTATTTCTGCTCTCATTTTTATTATTTCTTTTCCTTTTCAAGCTTTTGGTTTGTTTGTTCTTATTTTTCTAGTTTCTTTAGGTGTATGGTTAGATGTTTGAGATTTTTCTTGTTTCCTGAGGTAGGCTTGTATCTGTATAAACTCTTTTTAGAATTACTTTTGTTGCATCCTGTAGATTTTGGATGGCTGTGTTTCCATTTTCATTTGTCTCCAGGTACTTTTTAAATTTCCTTTTTGGTTTCTTCAGTGGTTAGTAGCATATGAGAAGGCAATGGCACCCCACTCCAGTGTTCTTGCCTGGAGAATCCCAGGAACGGGGGAGCCTGGTGGGCTGCCGTCTATGGGGTCGCACAGAGTCAGACACGACTGAAGTGACTTAGCAGCAGCAGCATATTGTTTAGCCTCTATGTGTTTGTATTTTTTGCAGCTTTTTTCCGTTGTAGTTCATTTCTAATCTAATGTCATTGGAAAAGATGCTTGCTATGATTTCGTTCTTCATGACTGAGCAACTGAACTGAAGTTTATTGAGATGTGTCTTGTGCATCTAATCTATCCTGGAGAGTTTTGTTTCACTATCCTGTAAATGTCAGTCATATTTTAGGATTTCTGTTCTTGAATTTTTTTTCCTCTGTGTACTCTTCCTAGGTTATCTCATCTACTGGCCTGGATTCAGTATTGTTGATGATGCCCAGTCTGCCTCCAATCCATGTTAGTTCTTGAGCTTCAGGAGCTATTAAGTGGCTTACAGGATATTCCATATTATATGCAGTTAGTTTTCTATTGTTGTTGTTCAGTGGCTCAGTCATGTTTGACTCTGTGACCCCATGTACTGTAGCCAGGCTTCCCTGTCCTTCACTGTCTCCCAAAGTTTGCTCAAACTTATGTCCATAGAGTTGGTGATGCCATCCAACCATCTCACCCTCTGTCTCCCCCTTCTCCTCTTGCCCTTAATCTTTCCCAGCATCAGAGTCTTTTCCAATGAATTGGCTCATCTTTAGGAACCTGAAATATAAATATGTTTGTATCTGAGCCCCTCATCTGTGTTCCTTCACTGTCCTTCCCCTTCACCCATGAAATGTGTCCATCTTCTGTGTTTGTCATCTTAGTGAATGGAATCACAGTGTTTATTCACTTGTACAATCCAGAAAGTAAGAGTTATCCTCGACTTGCTGTTCCTTTGCATTTCACATTAAATAGTTTGCTGATTCCTAATGGAGACAAGCTGGAGTGGAGTATAGCAGAGGAGGTAGACAGAAGTTAATGAATTTGCTTTATATTTTTAAAATACCAGTGTTTTCTGAGTTATTGGATGTGAGGAATGTGAAGGAAAGAAATGAAGAATGACCTTGGGTTTTGTGCTTAAGCAACTGACTGGCTGCAGGAAATTGTATTTTACTTGGGAATTTGTGAGGATGAAAGTGTGGAGCAGGGATAATTGAATGTTATATGTTAGGGTTGGCATGTGTGTCAGGTTTCCATGGATTTAGGAGTCTGGAGCTGGGTAAGGAGAGATTAATCCTGGAGATGGTTGTTAAAGCCATAGGACTACATAGTAGAATGTTAGATAAAGAAAAGATGAGACTCTGTTCATATAGACTTAATTCAGTAAATAGAGTATCCTAATGGATAGGTAACAGAGGAGTGAGTAACAGAGGCTTAGGTTAACGGCTTCAAGAGAGAAGTATAAAGTATTTTTTTACGAAGAGTAGAAAATCAAACCTAGTGGAGAAGTTGTAGTTTGAGGTTTGTGTAATGATTTGAAAGTAAAGCCTGTTAGTGTGATTTTATAATTTTTTTTTCCCAATAACATTTAGCTGTTCAATATCAGTATGGAACTAGTGATAATCAAATTTAATCAGATAAGGATTTTGCTAGACTAGCATGATAGAGGATAAGAAGAGAGGGAATTTAAGGATGTTTGTAAGGGAGAGATTATAAATGGAGTGATGGACCATGGAACCCTGACAATTAAGATGAGAGAACTTGAAAGATGTTATTGGTAGTCATGGGAATGCACTAGATTGGTGAGGGGGAAGAATCACTGGAATGGGAGGACTTTCATCTTCCTCACTAATGAGATAGATCAGATCAGATCAGTTGCTCAGTTGTGTCCGACTCTTTGCCACCCCATGAACCGCAGCACGCCAGGCCTCCCTGTCCATCACCAACTCCCGGAGTTCACTCAGACTCATGTCCATCGAGTCAATGATGCCATCCAGCCATCTCATCGTCTGTCGTCCCCTTCTCCTCCTGCCCCCAATCCCTCCCAGCATCAGGGTCTTTTCCAATGAGTCAACTCTTCGCATGAGGTGGCCAAAGTACTGGAGTTTCAGCTTTAGCAGCATTCCTTCCAAAGAAATCCCAGGGCTGATCTCCTTCAGAATGGACTGGTTGGATCTCCTTGCAGTCCAAGGGACTCCCAAGAGTCTTCTCCAACACCACAGTTCAAAAGCATCAATTCTTCAGTGCTCAGCCTTCTTCACAGTCCAAACTCTCACATCCATACATGACCACTGGAAAAACCATAGCCTTGACTAGACGAACCTTTGTTGACAAAGTAATGTCTCTGCTTTTGAATATGCTATCTAGGTTGGTCATAACTTTCCTTCAAAGGAGTAAGCGTCTTTTAATTTCATGGCTGCAGTCACCATCTATAGTGATTTTGGACCCCAGAAAAATAAAGTCTGACACTATTTCCACTGTTTCCCCATCTATTTCCCATGAAGTGATGGGACCGGATGCCGTGATCTTTATTTTTTGAATGTCGAGCTTTAAGCCAACTTTTTCAGTCTCCACTTTCACTTTCATCAAGAGGCTTTTGAGTTCCTCTTCACTTTCTGCCATAAGGGTGGTGTCATCTGCATATCTGAGGTTATTGATATTTCTCCCAGCAATCTTGATTCCAGCTTGTGTTTCTTCCAGTCCAGCGTTTCTCATGACGTACTCTGCATATAAGTTAAATAAACAGGGTGACAATATACAGCCTTGACGTACTCCTTTTCCTATTTGGAACCAGTCTGTTGTTCCATGTCCAGTTCTAACTGTTGCTTCCTGACCTGCATACAAATTTCTCAAGAGGCAGATCAGGTGGTCTGGTATTCCCATCTCTTTCAGAATTTCCCACAGTTTATTGTGATCCACACAGTCAAAGGCTTTGGCATAGTCAATAAAGCAGAAATAGATGTTTTTCTGGAACTCTCTTGCTTTTTCCATAATCCAGCAGATGTTGGCAATTTGATCTCTGGTTCCTCTGCCTTTTCTAAAACCAGCTTGAACATCAGGAATTTCACGGTTCACATATTGCCGAAGCCTGGCTTGGAGAATTTTGAGCATTACTTTACTAGTGTGTGAGAGTAGCCTGTGGCCGCTGCTGAGTTTTCCAAATTTGCTGGCATATTGAGTGCAGCACTTTCACAGCATCGTCTTTCAGGATTTGAAATAGCTCAACTGGAATTCCATCACCTCCACTAGCTTTGTTCGTAGTGATGCTTTCTAAGGCCCACTTGACTTCACATTCCAGGATGTCTGGCTCTAGGTGAGTGATCACACCATCGTGATTATCTTGGTCTTGAAGATCTTTTTTGTGCAGTTCTTCTGTGTATTCTTGCCGTCTCTTCTTAATATTTTCTGCTTCTGTTAGGTCCATACCATTTCTGTCCTTTATCGAGCTCATCTTTGCATGAAATGTTCCTTTGGTATCTCTGATTTTCTTGAAGAGATCCCTAGTCTTTCCCATTCTGTTGTTTTCCTCTGTTTCTTTGCATTGATCTCTGAAGAAGGCTTTCTTATCTCTTCTTGGTATTCTTTGGAACTCTGCATTCAGATGTTTATAACTTTCCTTTTCTCCTTTGCTTTTCGCTTCTCTTCTTTTCACAGCTATTTGTAAGGCCTCCCCAGACAGCCATTTTGCTTTTTTGCATTTCTTTTCCATGGGAATGGTCTTGATCCCTATCCTGTACAATGTCACGAACCTCATTCCATAGTTCATCAGGCACTCTATCTATCAGATCTAGGCCCTTAAATCTATTTCTCACTTCCACTGTATAATTATAAGGGATTTGATTTAGGTCATACCTGAATGGTCTAGTGGTTTTCCCTACTTTCTTCAATTTAAGTCTGAATTTGGCAATAAGGAGTTCATGGTCTGATCCACAGTCAGCTCCTGGTCTTGTTTTTGCTGACTGTATAGAGCTTCTCCATCTTTGGCTGCAAAGAATATAATCAATCTCATTTCGGTGTAGACTGTGCCTTAAATCATATCTTTGTATTCTTTGTTGATAACTCAAATTTTAATTATTTTTTAGTCACATTAAAAATCTTACAGCATGTGGGAAAGTTCATGGTTTACAAAACTGACCACTGCATAATACTGTTAAAATAGAAATGGTTTAGTTAGGAGGACAAACAGCTTCTGGGTACAAGCAGAAATTAATGTTTCACTATGCATTAAAAGTCTGAGATGGAAGAGTTTGAGTAAAAGTACTTCTCTGGTAGTAAATTGACTTGGAAATATTAAGAGATAAGGGAAGTACCCTGGCAATGAGGATAGAAAATTAATTTAAATAGGAAGCTCTTCTATGGATTGTACAGTGACACTGATCCCATTTATTATTATCTTTTTTCATCTAATAATTTTAATTCCTGATTAATAAAGAGTTAAATAAATAAACTATAGTGAAATACTTTATTAGACTTTTGGGTGTTTAGTATACCCTTAAGTTTAAGTGTTAGTGTATAGCAATAACCTCTAAGATAAGTGGGAATCAGAAATAATTTAGATCTTCTTGTAGAGGTGTTGTGTTATTTATTAGCTCCTCTTAGAAATGCAGCACAGAATCTTCAAATTCTTTGTGTGTTAAAGTTAAGAAACAAAAATACTTGAGAATATCTAGTTTCTTTAGGTGTATTGACACTTAATTTGTCAAAAGGAAATGTTGGGTTTCAAAAACTAGTACTACGTATGACTCCACTGGATTAAAGTGTGAAATTGTATAGCTAAATTTCTGAAAGATCTCTTTAGTAAATTGAATCTGTAAAGTCTCTGTTTAGAAGATCTTTTTTTTTTTTGAAAGCCTCTTTGCCTTTCATTATAAAAGAGCCTGGTACTGCTTTCTGTTTTAAAAATCCAGCTGGAAAATTACAGAGTATGAACTTTTGCCCATCGGGTCTTCATTTGGAGAAAACAGAAATATGTCTTCAAAATGGAGACTGACACTTAAGTGTTTATCCTGTCAGTGGAACCTTTAGCTTATATTCTTTACTTTTTTTCTGTAATGACAAATAATATATTTTGGCTTATACATGGTGTAGCTGAATTTTAAAATACCATCTTTATTTTATGTGATTCTGTGATTGTTCAAACTTTTCAATGATCTGTTCCTTTCAGAGTCTCTCAGAATCTCTTAAAAACGGTGTCCTTGGTTCCTGCATCTTCATTTTGAGTCTGTTAAATTGAAATACAACATATTTATATTGTTTCTAATCATAAATATTGGCTCAATATGTCTGAAAATATCAATATACTTAATATAATTTTATATGTATTCTTTTAAAAATAATGGGCTTAATTTTAGTACAGTTTTCTATTTATAGACTTGTTGAGCAGATACATAGTTATATGTATCCACACCTCACCCACCCACCCACAGTTTCCCCTTTTATTAACATCTTGCATTAAGTGTGGTATATTTATTACAATTATTCAACCAATATTGATATATTATTATAGTTTGTAGTTTACATGAAGGTTCATTCTTTATGTTGTACAGTTCTGTGGATTTTGACAGATACATAATGACATGTATCCATTACAGTTTCATACCGAGACTAGTTTCACCATTCTGAAAATTTTCTGCACTTCATCTATTCATCACTCTTCACCCAAACCCCTGGCAACCATTGTTCTTTTTCCTTTTTCTATTGTTTGTCTTTTCTAGAATGTTGTATAGTTGGACTCTCATAGTATATAGCTTTTTCAGACTGATTTTTCTCATTTAATATGCATTTAAAGTTCTGCCATATCTCTTCATGGCTTGATGACTCATTTCTTTTTTGTTGTTGTTTTGTTTTGGGTTTTTTTTGTTTGTTTAAAAAATTTTTTTTATATTGAAGTATAGCTGATTAACAATTGTGATTGTTAGGGACTCAGTGAAGAGATTCATCCATACATATGCATGTGTCCATTCTATGGCTCATTCCTTTTTTTACATTTTTAATTGGAGGATAATTGCTTTACAATGTTGTGTTGATTTTTGCCGTACAACAACCTGAATAAGCCATGTAAGCACACATATACCCCCTCCCTCTTCAAACTCCCTCCTACTCCCTCCGTTTTTTTTTATCACTGAATAATATTCTACTATATGGATATAAAATGATGAAAGATCTTAGGAACTGGGAAAAGACTTGCGATGATTCTTTTGGTAAGGACAGGGAGGAAGAGAGGTAGGAATGGTTGTGAGGCTTCTGGCTGTCCTCTTCCCATTTTTCTAAATGTGTTTGCAGTTGGGGGAGGGGTAGCCATTGATAGGGGTGAGGTCAAATGTTTTCTCTTCCTGAGACTTCTCCTTACCCTATTTACTATGATAGATGAGGAATATATATGAACTTATCACAAAATATTTGAGACTGCTACTGTAGAAAAAAATCCTTTTTTTCTTCTACCTTTCTCTAGAAAAAAATCCTTTTTTTCTTCTACCTTTCTGTTTGTGACCGCCTCTGCATCGCTGTCCCCATGCTTTTATTTTTCTCACATCTATATGTCATTTCTAAAAATATCCCTTCTGACACTATCTTTCCTAAAGTCTTTGTCATTGTTCTATTCCCTTCCCTTTTCTTTCCCTTTCTCCTTTGGTAATATGACCTACTTAATCTAGCAAAAAAAGTGTAATCATACTGTCCTGTTTTATCAAATGCTCCTTATTTTTTATGTGTATGAAAATTCACATTCAAATTTAATACACTGAAGTGAAAAATGTTCTAGATTATTAAATTGCATTTCCACATATGGTGTGCCACTGGGTGTAATAAAATGAACACTCATATTAGCATCATCTAATATGTTCCTTGGTGGCTCAGATGGTAAAGAATCCGCCTGTAGACCCGGCGACCTGCGTTTGATCCCTGGGTAGGGAAGATCCCCTGAAGAAGGAAATAGCAACCCACTTCTTGCCTGGAGAATTCGTGAACAGAAGAGGCTGGTGGGCTATAGTCCATGGGGTTGCAAAGAGTCAGACACGATTGAGCGAATATACACGACAGTATGTCAGTACAATGTTTTTAGACCATTTTGGCAGTATGTGTTGATGCCTTAAATGTTCATATTTATACCCTTGACCTAGTCATTTCATTAGAATCCATTAAAAAAATAATCTTAAATAATGAAAAAACTATGTATAGTATCCTTAATATCTAGCAGTAAGAATGTTTTTATGAACCACTTAAAATTATATATTGCACTGAGAAAATACATAATTTTTTAAAACTAATACGATCTGTACCTATAATAGAACTTGGCAGACATAGATTTAACATCTAAGCTAGGCATGAGTATGCTGCTGCTGCTGCTAAGTCGCTTCAGTGGTGTCCGACTCTGTGAGACTCCATAGATGGCAGCCCACTAGGCTCCTCTGTCCCTGGGATTCTCCAGGCAAGAAAACTGGAGTGGGTTGCCATTTCCTTCTCCAAGGCATGAGTATAAATCCCAATATTTTTTTTTCAGAGCAATATGGCAATATGTCCATTTTAAATCCACATACCTTTTGACGTAACAATTATGCTTTTAGGTTGCCTTACTGATAGACTTTGATATGTGCTAAAATATTTGCTGTGATAATCATTGAAGTATTATTTATACTAAGTCTGTCCATGATTTTTTGTTAAGTGGTAAATATTTTCTCTTCTAGGAATTTATTTGAGGGAGATAATCAAGGCTATGGATAGATATAAAGCTGTTATATATATATATATATTTCTAATTCCAAAATAATATTTAAATCCTAAGTCCTATTACATCCTAATCCTATTAAAAGTCCATTAATAGCAGATGAGTTAAATAAATTATATGTACCATCAATGGAAATTAGTCAGTGTTGCACACTATAAAGAAAGCTGAGCACCGAAGAATTGATGCTTTTGAACTGTGGTGTTGGAGAAGACTCTTGAGAGTCCCTTGGACTGCAAGGAGATCCAACCAGTCCATCCTAAAGGACATCAGTCCTGAATATTCATTGGAAGGACTGATGTTGAAGCTGAAACTCCAATCCTTTGGCCACCTGATGTGAAGAGCTGACTCATTGGAAAAGACCCTGATGCTGGGAAAGATTGAAGGTGGGAGGAGAAGGGGCCGACAGGATGAGATGGTTGGATGGCATCACTGACTCAATGGACATGAGTTTGAGTAAACTCCAGGAGTTGGTGATGGACAGGGAGGCCTAGGGTGCTGCAGTCCATGGGGTCACAAAGAGTTGGACACGACTGAATGACTGAACTGAACTGAACTGCAAACCATATTGTAGAAGACTGTGATGACACATCTTGTACAATACATACATGTAGACTAAATGTTAGCTTTTTTCCTCTGGATAGTAAGATACACGATTTGATATTTTTATTTTTTAATGACCTATGACTATTTTATAAAATATATAAAAACCATGAGTATTTTTTTTAATTGAGAAAAGTTAAGTGTAAGAAAAGACTTGGAAGGAAACCAAAATTTTAAACAGTAGTTGTCTTTCAGTGGTGGGATTAAAGCTAGTTGTGTGTGTGTATGTGTGTGTGTGTATTTTTTCTATATTTTTCCTTACTGGGAAAATTATTATTCTCATTTCATTGGAAATAAAGACTTTATTTTTCAGCTTCGTTAAAAGCCTGATTCATAAGTAGCTAGTTAACAAAGTACCAAGTAACTTTTATATAGTTGACAGACTTTTTAAAATTTTTATTTTCATTTTTATTTTAGGCCAGAAATATACATACGGGAGAGTTGGCTGCAGTAAAAATTATCAAATTGGAGCCTGGTATGTATTAAAACTCTCAAAATAATTTTTGAACACTTTTCCCGGATATCCTTCCTTATTTCCCTTCTTCCAAAAGAGTCTTTTTATGTTGTCAGGACAGTAGGGTATCTCCAGTATGGTTGTATGAAATTCCATTGGAGGTTGTTCATGAAAGACAAATTTGATGCAGTAGTTTTGTTACTAAATAAAATTTGTAATATGCACATTCAAAAATTGAAAGACACCTTGACAATCTTAAGGTAATTTGCTTTTTAAGATTGTAGTGAAAATTTTAACTTCAGTTTTAGCTTTTATGATAATTTGATTAATAAAGTATTCATTGATTTGGGGGGAATATTTGGTGAAATTCAGGATAATTATATTTTATATGTCAGCCATTCCCTCGCTCGTTGATATAGGTTTAATAATTCTGGCCTTAGCATAATGCTTTTTTTTTTTTTTTTAATCTGTCAAAAGGCTGTTTGTTTTAAAATGTATTGAGTAATTTGCTTTGAAAATAAAACCACTATATAAAACTTGAAGCAATTTTTTATTTTGATATCCTAAAATTTTCTCTTTTTTAAAAATGTTATTTATTTATTGGCTATGCTGGGTCTTTGTTGCTGTGTGCAGGCTTTTTCTAGTTGCAGAGAGCACAGACTACTCTCTAGTTGCAGTGTTCAGGCTTCTTATGGTGACTTCTCATGTTGCTGAGCACAGGCTCTAGTGTGCACAGGCTTAAGTAGTTGTGGCCAGCAGGCTCAGTTATTGTGGCTCCTGGGCTCCAGAGCATGGGCTCAGTAGTTGTGGAGTACAGGCTTAGTTGCTCCAAGACATGTGGCATCTTCCCAGACCATGGATCAGACCTGTGTCCCTTGCATTGCAAGGCAGTTTCTTAACCCCTGGACCACCATGGAATCTCCTAAACATTTCTAATGAGAGCATTAGTAACTTTCTTTTTTTCTCCAGTTTCTTTTTTTTTTATATACTGTGGTAAGGTACACATAACATAAAATTTGCTATTCAAACCATTTTTAAGTGTATAAAATACATTCATTATGTTGTGTTACCAAAACAATTATTCATTCCAGATGCTTTTCATCTGCTAAAACTGAAATTCTATATTCATTAAAAAATAACTTCCCATTCCCATCTTTTTGGCAGCCCCTGGCAGCCAATATTATGCTCATTCCAGAATGCTTTTCATCTGCTAAAACTGAAATTCTATACTCATTAAAAAATAACTTCCCATTCCCATCTTTCCAGCAGCCCCTGGCAGCCGACATTATACTTTTTTTTTGTCTCTGTGACTTTGATTATTCTGGGCATTCCCTGTAAGTGAAATAACAGTATTTGTATTTTAGTTCCTGGCTTACTTCACTTAACCAAGTGAACCCAGGTCTCCTACATTGCAGGCAGACTCTTTACCAACTGAGCCACCAGGGAAGACCTTAACCAAGTGAAACAGTCCTCAAAGTTCATCCATGTTGTCTCATATGTCAGAGTTTTCATCCTTTTCAAGTCTGAATATTGTATTGTGTGTATATACCACATTTTACTTATTCATTCACCTTTTGATGGGACACTTGGGTTGCTTCTATATTTTAGCTGTCATAAGTAATGCTGCTATGAATGTGAGCATATAAATATTTCTTCAAGATCCTGCTTTTAGTGTTTTCAGTATATACCCAGAAGTGGTATTGTTAGATCATATGGTAATTATGTTTTTATTCTTTTTGAAGGACCATCATACTGTTTTCCATAGTTGCTGTACAATTTATATTCCTATCCATAATACACAAGTGTTCCAGTTTCTCCACCTGCTTTCTAATACTTGTAATTTTTCTTCTTTATTTTTAAAGCAGCCACCCTAATGGATGTGAGGGGTATTTCATTGTAGGTTTTTTTGCATTTCCCTAAGGATTATTCATGTTGAGCGTCTTTTCATGTGCATATTGACCATTTGTATATCTGCTTTAGAGAAATACCTACTCAAATCCTTTGCCCATTTTTTAATCAAGTTGTTTTCTGTTGTTGTTGACTTTTAGAAGTTCTCTGTACATTCTAATTAATCCTTTATCAGAAAAATGGTTTGTAAATATTTTCTCTCATTCTGAGCGTTGCCTTTTTACTCTGTTGATGGTGTCTGTAGATGCACAAAACAGTATAAATTTTCATGAAGTCCAGTTTGTCTATTTTTTCTTTAGTTGCCTTAGCCTTTGGTGTCATACTCAAGAAATCGTTGACAAATCCAATACATGAAGCTTTTGCCCTATGTTTTCTTTGATGAAAGAAACAGTCTTAGGTCTTTATAGTCTTAGATCTTTGATCCATTTTGAGTTTATTTCTGTATACAGTGTTAGGTAAGGGTCCAGCTTCATTCTTTTGGCTATCGATATCCACTTTTCCCCAGTATCATTAGTTGAAAAAGCTGTCCTTCCCCATTGAATGGTCTTATTAGCACCCTTGTCAAAAGTCATTTGACTGTATATGCAAAAGTTTCTTTCTGGACTGACTGTTCTATTCAGTTGGTCTGTATGTCTGTAGAGTCCCTGTATTACACTATTTTGATTTTAGTAGCTTTGTAGTAAGTTTTGAAATCAGGACGTGTGAGTCATCAGTTTTGTACTTCTTTAATATTATTTTGGCTCTTCAAGGTCCCCTGAGATTCCATATAAATTTTGGGATGGGTTTTTCTATTTTGACAAAAAAGTTTATTGTAATGAGGAGTAATGCTTTTTGACCAGGTGGGCACTCACTTGCTGCTTCATAAAGTTAAACATTGTAGAATAATGGTGTGACCATAATTATGCCAACCAGTTTCTTAATTTGCACAATTAAAATGGTTTTACATTTCAAATACAGTATTTTGATCATTGTGTCTATGGTTCATTATGGAGAGATTACTGAGGTAACATGCGGCATCACTTTAAAAACAAGGTTTCAGATAGGACACAGTATCCTTTTTTCCCTGGATAATATTAATCTATAATAATACTCTTTTAAAGTCCTCTTACTAAGTTCCACCTAATAAGTGTAAAATGATCTCCAAAATGTCATTAGTACACATTAGAAGAGAATATAACAGAATTATGCATGCATTTGCCTCTTCTTGGGTTACTTGAGCAAATAAATATTCAAGTTCACGAAACATTTACAGTGCAGATAATGAATGGGCTGAATTTGCAGAGGAAACGAAGATGTTTATCCCTTCTCTGCCTTCAACAAGTAGACTGAGCTCATAGTGCAGTTTCACTTATTTGACTTAAGGGTATATCCTACTTTTGATTATAATTCAGGTCATGAATTAATGAGTATATTTTTAAAATCCTACAATTCTGACTTCTCAACAAACCTTAAAAAAGAAAGCATACCATTATGTGATGTAGTTATTTAACACATAAAGATTAGTTGCTGGGTTCATAAATTAAGGCTCTGAAAGATTGGAATTTCTTACTTCCTGGCTTTAAAGTTGCTGCCTTTGTGTTCAAGTTCACTTATATACAGAGACTGACTAATGTTTAAATTCTTACCCCCAAAAAGAATAACATAGAAGTCCAGTAAATTCTTGATTTGATGTGATTTCAATGTTTGGCCATTTTAATTATTCTTTTAATTACTTACACTTACGCTTTGTTCAGTTCTATCAGGTTGTCTTTTTTATTTATTTAAATTTTTTATTTTTAATGCAATTTTTAAAGATTACACCTCATTTACAATTATTGCAAAATATTGGCTATATTCCCCATGCTGTACAATACACCTTTGTAGCCTTATACTCAATGGGCTTCCCTGGTGGCTCAGTGGTAAAGTGTCTGCCCGCAATGCGGGAGACCTGGGTTCGATCCCTGAGTTGAGAAGATCCCCTGGAAAAGGACATGGCAACCCACTCAGTATTCCTTGCCTGGAAAATTCCATGGACGGAGGAGCCTGGTGAGCTATAGTCCATGGGGTTACAAAGAGTCAGACACAACTGAGTGACTTCACTTGACTTTTATATCCAGCAGTTTATACCTCCCACTCAACCACCCCTATATTGCCACCCCACTTTGGTAACCATTAGTTTGTCCTCTGTATCTGTGTGTCTGCTTCTTTTGTTATATTCAATAGTTTGTTTTATATTTTAGATTCCACATATATGTGATGTACAGTATTGGGCTTTCTCTATCTGACTTATTGCACTTAGCCTAATGCCCTCCAGTCCATCAATGTTGCTGCAAACAGCAAGATTTCATTCTTTTTCATAACTGAATAGTATTCTTGTGTGTATGTGTTTATACACATACCCTATATCTTCTTTATCCATTCATCTGTTGGTGGACACTTAGGTTGCTTCCATATCTTAACTACTATGAACATTGGGGTACATGTATCTCTTCAAATTACTGTTTTAGTTTTTTGGAGATATATCCAGGAGTGGAATTGCTGAGTTACATGGTAGCTCTATTTTTAGTTTTTTGAGAAACCTGTTTTCCATAGTGGCTGCACCAGTTTACATTTCCACCAACAGTGTATGGGGTTCCTTTTCTCCACATCCTTGCCAACATTTGTTATTTGCATTCTTTTTTATGATAGCTGTTCTAAGAGGTGTGCAGTGATATCTCAAGTGGTTTTGATTTGTAGCTCCCTGATGATTATTGATATTGAGCATCTTTTATGTGCTTATTGTCCATCTGCATATCCTCTTTGGAAAAATGTCTGTTCAGTTCTTCTGCCCATCTTTTAATTGGGTTGTTTGCTTTTTTGATGTTGACTTGTATGTGCTGTTCATATATGTTGGGTATTGATCCCTTATTGGTCATATCATTTGCATATATTTTCTCCTATTCAGTAGGTTGTCTTTTCATTTTGTCATTGGTTTCCTTTGCTATTCAAAAGCTTTTATGTTTAATTAGGGAAAATAATAGATGCATATAATGAAGGTTAAAAGTATTTAACAAAGAGTTAGAAAGTATAAAGAACAGCCAGAGATGAAGAATACAGTAACTGAATGAAGAAATCGCTGGAAGTAATAAAGAGTAGAAAAGTAGAAAGAATAAACAGTAGGTTAAATGATGCAGAGGAATGGATCAGTGAGCTGGAAGACAGAGTATTGGAAATCACTACTGCTGAAAGAAAAAAGAGAAAAGAATGAAAGGAAATGAGGACCAGCTTGGTGAGTTACAGTCCATAGGGTCACAAAGACTTGGACACACTGAAGGGACTTAGCACACACACAGGAAACCTATGGGACAACATCAAGTGCAGTAATATTTGCACTGTAGGAATCCCAAATTATTGGAGGCATTAAAGTTAAAAGCTTCCTAACCTGGGGAAGGAAACAGTCACATAAGTCCAGGAAGCACAGAGTCCCATACAGAATTTACCCAGAGAGGAACACGCCAAGACATATTGTAATTAAAATGGCAGAAATTAAAGGTAAATAGAGAAGAGAATGGGCTTCCCTGGTAGCTCAGCTGGTAAAGAATTTGCCTGCAATGCAGGAGACCCCGGTTCGATTTCTGGGTCAGGAATATCCCCTGGAGAAGGGATAAGTTACCCACTCCAGTATTCTTGGGCTTCCCTGGTGGCTAGCTGGTAAGCCTGCAGTTTGGGAGACCTGGGTTCGATCCCTGGGTTGGAAAGATCCCCTGGAGAAGGGAACAGCTACCCACTCTGATATTCTGGCCAGGAGAATTCCATGGACCGTATGGTCTGTGGGGTTGCAAAGAGTCGGACAAGACTGAGCAACTTTCAGAGAAGAGAATATTAAAAACAGCAAAGGAAAAGCAACAAATAACATACAAGGGAACTCCCATAAGGCTATCAGCTGATTTTTCGGCAGAAACTCTGCAGACCAGAAGGTAGTAACATGGTTTATTTAAGGTAATGAATAAGAAAAATGTACAACCAAGAATACTATATTTAGCAAGTCTTTCATTCACATTTGATGGAGAAGTCAAAGCTTTGCATGTGTGTTCAGTCATGTCCAACTCTTTGTGACCCCATGGACTGTAGCCTGCCAGGCTCCTCTGTCCATGGAATTTTCCAGGCAAGAATACTGGAGTGGGTTGCCATTTCCTGTTGCAGGGGATCTTCCTGACCCAGGATCAAACCTACATCTCCTAAGTCTCCTGCATTGGCAGGCAGATTGTTTACCACTGTGCCACCTGGGAAGACTTACAGGCAAGCAGAAGCTAAGAGTTCAGCACCACCAAACCAGCCTTACAACAAATGGTAAAGGAACTTATCTAGGTTAAAAAAAAAAAAAAAAAAAGGACACAACTAGGAACAAAAAATTATTTGGAAAGCTCACCAGTAAAGGCAAACATATAGTAAAGGTAGGAAATCATCCATACACAAAACTAGTAGGAAAGTTAAAAGACAAAAGTAGTAAAATCATCCATATCCACAATAAGCAGTTAAGGGATTCATGAAACAGATGTAAAATGTGATATCAAAGACAGTAATCATGAAGGGAGGAGAGTCAAGTGCAGGGTTTTTAAATTGCATTTGAAACTAAGAGATGAGCAACTTAAAACAATCATGTATATGCATAGATTGCTATACAAAAGCCTCATGGTCACCTCAAACCAAAAATCTTTTATAGATATACACACAAAAAAAGAAAAAGGAATTGAAACACAACACTGAAATAGTCTTCAAAGCACAAGAGGAAAGAAAAAAGAAGGGGAGGCGGAAATGACCTACAAAATTAAATCTAAAACAATTAACAAAATGGCATTAAGAATACATATATCAATAATTACCTTAAATGTAAACAGACTAAATTCTCCAACCAAAAGACATTGACTGGCTGAATGGGTATAAAACAAGACCCATATATATGCTGCCTATGAGAGACTCACTTTAGATGTAAAGATACATAAAGACTGAAAATGCGAGGATAGAAAAAGTTATTCCATGCAAATCCAAATCCAAAAGAAAGCCAGAGGAGCAATATTTATGTCATACAAAATAGACTTTAAAGACTGTTCCAGGAGACGAAGAAGGATACTACATAATGATCAAGGTATAAATATAAGAAGATATAATAATTGTAAATATCCATTCACCCACCACAGAAGCACTTAAATATATAAGTTAAATATTAGCAGACGTAAAAGGAAAAATCAACAGTGACACAGTAATAGTAGGAGACTTTACCTCCGCCCCCCACCCCCCGCCAACTTTCATCAATGGAAAGATCATTCAGATAGAAAATCAAACAGGCCTTCAATGACACATTAGACCAAATGGTCTTAACTGACATATGGAGAGCATTTCATCTGAAAGCTACAGAATACACATTGTGGTGCACATGGAACATCCCCCAGGATAGAGCACGTGCATGGCTGCAAAACATGCCTTGGTAAATTTCAGAAAATTAAAATAATATCAACCATCTTTTCCAACACTATGAGACTAGAAATCAACTATATGGGGGAAAAAAAAAAAACAACTGCAAACACAGGGACACATGGAAGCTAAACAGCATGCTACTAAAACAGCCAGTGGACTACTGAAGAAACCAAAGAGGAAATTAAAAATTACCTACGGACAAAAATGAAAACAGGGTGATCCAAACCTATGGAATAGAGCAGAAGCATCTCTCAGAGGATGCTGTTTACGCTTTAAAAACCTTGACTTTTCAAATGTTTTAAAAGTTTTCTTCAATTTGTCTACTATCTTTGTACTCTGTTTATGGTACTTTTCTGTGTGGAAGTTTTTTTTCCTTTTAGGTAAATTTGGCAGTTCTCCTTTATTCCTCTCTTTCTCATATATAGGCTTTTTCTACTAGTCAGCTCTAGAGCTATTTCACACAGTTTCTTCTAGTTTTTTCCTTTCTCCTACACCCTCCAACATTTAAATGTTTGCTCCATCAGGGACAGTTTTGTCCTAAGGTGTGAAGAAGAGCTTTAAGTACACTTCAGTCACTCATTCATGTCCAACTCTGCGACGCCATGGACTGCAGCACTCCAGGCCTCCATGTCCATCACTAACTCCCAGAGCTTACTCAAACTCATGTCCATCGAGTCGGTGATGCCATCCAACAATCTCATCCTCTGTCGTCCCCTTCTCCTCCCACCTTCAATCTTTCCCAGCATCAGGGTCTTTTCCAGTGAGTCAGTTCTTCGCAACAGGTGGCCAAAGTATTGGAGTTTCAGCTTTAACATCAGTCCCTCCAATGAATATTCAGGACTGATGTCCTTTAGGATGGACTGGTTGGATCTCCTTGCAGTCCAAGGGACTCTCAAGAGTCTTCTCTAACACCACAGTTCAAAAGCATCGGTTCTTCGACGCTCAAGCTTTCTTTATAGTTCCAACTCTCACATCCATACAAGACTACTGGAAAAGCCATAGCTTTGACTAGATGGACCTTTGTTGGCAAGATAACGTCTCTGCTTTTTTGTATGCTGTCTAGGTTGGTCATAGCTTTTCTTCCAAGGAGTAAGCATCTTTTAGTTTCATGGCTGCAGTGATTTTGGAGCCGACAAAAATAAAGTTTCTCACTGTTTCCATTGTTTCCCCATCTATTTGCCATGAAGTGAGGGGATCGGATGCCATGATCTTAGTTTTCTGAATGTTGAGTTTTAAGGCAACTTTTTAAACTCTCCTCTTTCACTTTCATCAAGAGGCTCTTTAGTTCTTCTTCGCTATCAGGCATAAGGGTGGTGTCATCTGCATATCTGAGGTTATTGATATTTCTCCCAGCAATCTTGATTCCAACTATGCTTCATCCAGCCCGGCATTTCACATGATGTACTCTGCATAGAAGTTAAATGTTCAGGGTGACAATATATAGACTTGACATACTCCTTTCCCAATTTGGAATCAGTCTGTTGTTACACGTCCGGTTCTAACTGTTGCTTCTTGACCTGCATACAGATTTCTCAGGAGGCAGGTCAGGTGGTCTGGTATTCCCATCTCTTTAAGATTTTTCCACAGTTTATTGTGATCCACACAGTCAAAGGCTTTGACATAGTCAATAAAGCAGAAATAGATGTTTTTCTGGAATTCTCTTGCCTTTTCAATGATCCAATGGATATTGGCAATTTGATCTCTGGTTCCTCTGCGTTTTCTAAATCCAACTTGAACGTCTGGGAGTTCACGGTTCATGTACTGTTGAAGCCTGGTTTGGAGAATTTTGAGCATTACTTTGCCAGCATATGAGATGAGTAGAAGTGTGCAGTAGTTTGAGCATTCTTTGGCATTGCCTTTCTTTGGGATTGGAATGAAAACTGACCTTTTCCAGTCCTGTGGCCACTGCTGAGTTTTCCAAATTTGCTGGCATATTGAGTGCAACACTTTGACAGCATCAACTTTTAGGATTTGAAATAGCTCAACTGAAATTCCATCACCTCCACTAGCTTTGTTTGTAGTGGTGCTTCCTAAGGCCCACTTGACTTCACATTCCAAGATGCCTGGCTTTAGGTGAGTGATCACACCATCATGGTTATCTGGGTCATGAAGATCTTTTTGTACAGCTCTTCTGTGTATTCTTGCCACCTCTTCTTAAGATCTTCTGCTTCTGTTAGGTCCATACCATTTTTGTCCTTTATTGAGCCCATCTTTGCATGAAATGTTCCCTTGGTATCTCTAATTTTCTTGGAGAGATCTCTAGTCTTTCCTATTCTATTGTTTTCCTCTCTTCCTTTGCATTGATCACTGAGGAAGGCTTTCTATCTCTCCTTGCTGTTCTTTGGTCTCCTTGCTGTTCTTTGGAACTCTGCATTCAGATGGGTATATCTTTCCTTTTTTCCTGTGCCTCTAACTTCTCTTCTTTTCGCAGCTGTTTGTAAGGCCTCCTCAGAAAACGCTTTCGCCTTTTTGCATTTGTTTATCTTGGGGATGATCTTGATCACTGCCTCCTGTATGGTGTTATGAACCTCCGTCCATAGTTCTCAGGCACTCTATCAGATCTAATCCCTTGAATCTATTTGCCACTTTCACTATATAATTGTAAGGGATTTGATTTAGGTCATAACTGAATGGTCTAGTGGTTTTCCCTACTTTTCTGAATTTTGCAGTAAAGAGTTCATGATCTGTACCATAGTCAGCTCCGGGTCTTGTTTTTGCTGATTGTATAGAGCTTCTCCATCTTCCGCCGAAAAGAATATAATGGCTAGACAGTTTTCCAAAGCTGTTTACTACAAATTCTGTCTTTTATTTGCATGTTTGAAGTGCCTCGCTTGTCATGAACTGAATTTCCATTTAAGCATGAGTTTTATTATCTATTTCAGTGATTCCCAACCGCTGCCCCCCTCCTATTTGTAGTTCAGGAATATCCTGCTTTTGATTACTCTGACTTTTCATTGTATTTTATAATCTTCATTGCTTTTATTTTTCAGTTATTTCCCATCTGTTTTCATAATTTTTTCCCCAGGAAAGGTTCAAGATCATTTTTATCCAAGTGTAAAAAAGCTTGTGAGAATAATTTAGAAGACTTAACATTTGACAATGGTAAGGACTTTTCTTATTCAGCTCTTCAGGAAAATATTATAGTTCTTGCCACATCAGTTCAGTTCAGTTCAGTCGCTCAGTCGTGTCCGACTCTTTGCAACCCCATGAATTGCAGCACACCAGGCCTCCCTGTCCATTACCAACTCCCGGAGTTCACTCAAACTCATGTCCATTGAGTTGGTGATGCCATCCAGCCATCTCATCCTCTCTCGTCCCCTTTTCCTCCTGCCCCCAATCCCCTCCAGCATCAGAGCCTTTTCCAATGAGTCAACTCTTCGCATGAGGTGGGCAAAGTACTGGAGTTTCAGTTTCAGCAGCATTCCTTCCAAAGAACACCCAGGGCTGATCTCCTTTAGAATGGACTGGTTGGATCTCCTTGCAGTCCAAGGGACTCTCAAGAGTCTTCTCCAACACCATAGCTCAAAAGCATCAGTTCTTTGGCGCTCAGCTTTCTTCACAGTCCAACTGTCGCATCCATACATGACCACTGGAAAAACCCCTAGCCTTGACTAGACAGACCTTTATGGGCAAAGTAATGTCTCTGCTTTTGAATATGCTATCTAGGTTGGTCATAACTTTTCTTCCAAGGAGTAAGCGTCTTTTAATTTCATGGCTGCAATCACCATCTGTAGTGATTTTGGAGCCCCCAAAAATAAAGTCTGACACTGTTTCCACTGTTTCCCCATCTATTTCCCATGAAGTGATGGGACCAGATGCCATGATCTTCGTTTTCTGAATGTTGAGCTTTAAGCCAACTTTTTCACTCTCCTCTTTCACTTTCATCAAAAGGCTCTTGCCACATAGGCCTTCATATTTATGGTAATTCTTGCTATCATGAATAACAGTTTTTTCTTCTCTTTTACTTTCTGTTTTGGTTACTGTTGATATTTATGTGAGTCATTATATTGGATTTATTTAGTCTGTGACAGTCTTGCTGCTGCTAAGTCGCTTCAGTCGTGTCTGACCCTGTGCGACCCCATAGATGGCAGCCCACCAGGCTCCCCCGTCCCTGGGATTCTCCAGGCAAGAATACTGGAGTGGGTTGCCATGTCCTTCTCCAATGCATGAAAGTGAAAAGTGAAAGTGAAGTTGCTCAGTCGTGTCCGACTGTAGCGACCCCATGGACTGCAGCCTACCAGGCTCCTCCGTCCATGGGATTTTCCAGGCAAGAGTACTGGAGTGGGGTGCCATTAATTAATATTTTTCAATAGAATTGTCAATTTTAGTGCTTTTTGATGCTCTTTTTGCTTTGATTATAACTGTGTCAAACATTGTAATGCCAACCCTTCTTTCTTGTTTGTATTTATGTATCATATAACAACGGAATAATGCTGTTAAATTTAGGCCTGTCATTTTACTTTCTTTTTGAATCATTGGTTTTTAGGTGTTTGTCTTGTAATTATCTTTAAATTTTATTTTATAACCCAATCTGAATCTTTCTCTTTCTAGATCAGTCATTTTAAAATTTAGTGAGATGATTGATCTTCTGTTACAGTGGGTTTTGTATTTAATGTTTTTTGAAGATTTTAAACAAAATATAGCTACGGTTTCTTTTACTTTTATTGCTGATAATTTGAAAGGTACACAGTTTGTAGTTTTATCAGCGGATGGCTTCTAAGACTTTAAATTAGATCAGATCGGATCAGTCGCTCAGTCATGTCCGACTCTTTGCAACCACATGAATCGCAGCACGCCAGGCCTCCCTGTCCATCACCAACTCCCGGAGTGCACTCAGACTCATGTCCATCGAGTCAGTGATGCCATCCAGCCATCTCATCCTCTGTCGTCCCTTTTTCCTCCTGCCCCCAATCCCTCCCAGCATCAGAGTCTTTTCCAATGAGTCAACTCTTCGTGTGAGGTGGCCAAAGTACTGGAGTTTCAGCTTTACCATCATTCCTTCCAAAGAAATCCCAGGGCTGATCTCCTTTAGAATGGACTGGTTGGATCTCCTTGCAGTCCAAGGGACTCTCAAGAGTCTTTTCCAACACCACAGTTCAAAAGCATCAATTCTTCAGCACTCAGCCTTCTTCACAGTCCAACTCTCACATCCATACATGACCACAGGAAAAACCATAGCCTTGACTAGACGGACCTTTGTTGGCCAAGTAATGTCTCTGCTTTTGAATATGCTATCTAGGTTGGTCATAACTTTCCTTCCAAGGAGTAAGCGTCTTTTAATTTCATGGCTGCAATCACCATCTGCAGTGATTTTGGAGCCCCCAGAAATAAAGTCTGACATTGTTTCCACTGTTTGCCCATCTATTTGCCATGAAGTGATGGGACCGGATGCCATGATCTTCGTTTTCTGAATGTTGAGCTTTAAGCCAACTTTTTCAGTCTCCACTTTCACCTTCATCAAGAGGCTTTTGAGTTCCTCTTCACTTTCTGCCATAAAGGTGGTGTCATCTGTATATCTGAGGTTATTGATATTTCTCCCGGCAATCTTGATTCCAGCTTGTGCTTCTTCCAGCCCAGCGTTTCTCATGATGTACTCTGCATATAAGTTAAATAAACAGGGTGACAATATACAGCCTTGACGTATTCCTTTTCCTATTTGGAACCAGTCTGTTGTTCCATGTCCAGTTCTAACTGTTGCTTCCTGACCTGCATACACATTTCTCAAGAGGCAGATCAGGTGGTCTGGTATTCCCATCTCTTTCAGAATTTCCCACAGTTTATTGTGATCCACACAGTCAAAGGCTTTGGCATAGTCAATAAAGCAGAAATAGATGTTTTTCTGGAATTCTCTTGCTTTTCCATGATCCAGTGGATGTTGGCAATTTGATCTCTGGTTCCTCTGCCTTTTCTAAAACCAGCTTGAACATCAGGAAGTTCACGGTTCACATATTGCTGAAGCCTGGCTTGGAGAATTTTAAGCGTTACTTTACTAGTGTGTGAGATGAGTGCAATTGTGTGGTAGTTTGAGCATTCTTTGGCATTGCCTTTCTTTGGGATTGGAATGAAAACTGACCTTTTCCAGTCCTGTGGCCACTGCTGAGTTTTCCAAATTTGCTGGCATATTGAGTGCAGCACTTTCACAGCATCATCTTTCAGAATTTGGAACAGTTCAACTGGAATTCCATCACCTCCACTAGCTTTGTTCGTAGTGATGCTTTCTAAGGCCCACTTGACTTCACATTTCAGGATGTCTGGCTCTAGGTGAGTGATCACACCATCGTGATTATCTTGGTTGTGAAGATCTTTTTTGTTAGTTCTTCTGTGTATTCTTGCCACCTCTTCTTAATATCTTCTGCTTCTGTTAGGTCCATACCATTTCTGTCCTTTATCGAGCTCATCTTTGCATGACATATTCCTTTGGTATTTCTGATTTTCTTGAAGAGATCTCTAGTCTTTCCCATTCTGTTGTTTTCCTCTATTTGTTTGCATAATACTTTAAATAATGTACTTATTTATATTTTTTATAAGTATAAATAGTATACTTATATATACATAAGACTTTAAATAATATAGTTAAATTTAGGTTTTTAATTTATCAACTTAAGAAATGAAACAGTCATTAGCTTTATAGGTTTAAAGATGTTGAACTTCACAGTCCTTCTGCCTCTTCATCTCCCAGTTTTCAGATGCTTGTTAATTTATTTGAGGATTTTCGTCTTAGAATTTTTTTATTATACTTGGGCGTGCATGTGTATTAGCCTGCATATCTTTTATATCTTTTTTTAAAATTAAGAGATACCAATTATTTAGGCTTAGTTTTATAATTAAATAGATTCAGTCCTCACCATCCTCTCATTCCATGTCCTTGTTGCTTTTTTTTGTATCAGTTGTTGCCAAGTTGAATCGTATCATCACATTGATTTTCCTGTGACTATCAAGAATAACATAATTTTGATTCACAAATTAATTGTTCTTCTCAAGCTTTCTCTTCCCTCAGTCTTCCTCATTTTGCTAAGCCACTAGCCAAGCCAAAAATATAGGCATTGTCCTTGATTTCTCTTTCTTTTGTACTTCAGGGTCAGTCTGTCAGCAAGTTCTTTCAACTCAACCTTCAAAACATATACTGAATCCATCTACTTCTTTTTGCCATCTTTCCCCTCTAGTCTCTGTATTTCCTCTCCCAGATCTCCCATCTATCGCCATCTAGTTTCCACAGTGCCACCAGAATGGTCCTTTTAAAATACAAATCATATCATAAGGCTCTCCTCCTTAAAACCTTCCTGGAGCTTTGAAATTGCACTTAGAATAAATAATATTCAAACTTTCAACCTTGCTTATGTGATTGGCCCTGTCTACTTCTCTGAGCTCATCGTGTATCTTTTTCCCTTCCCTATTCCCCTCTTATTTTTTCTTTTTTATGTAGTCAGTCCAAGATTAAACTGACTCTTCTGTTCTGCATGAAGTACTAGTTTTCATGGTCTTTTTCCAGAAGCCCTCCTGATCATTCAGATTTCAGCTATTTTAAATGTTGTAGCCTTGTAAAGACCCAGTTCTGACTACGTAAGTTAAAGTAGTCACTCAGATCTTTGTTATTTTAGTTCTCTGTCTAGGACATGTGCCTGCGTAACATTTTTCTTAGTTTTTGTATTTGTTTGTTTAATGTCTGTCTCTCCTGGCATGTTAAGAGGCATGAGACTAGTGATCTGTCTTTACTGTTATATTTCAGCACCAGAAATAGTGTAGGCACATAGAGGACATTCAATAAATACCTTTGTACAGGGGAATATTATAAATGAATTTCTGTTGTCTTTTAAATGAGAACGACCAGTTGACTAGATATAGAATTATTACATCATACATTCTTCTCCTGCCCTCAGAAAATATATAGACATTTTCTGCTTTGAATATTATTAGAATAAAGCTATAAGGCTTGCCTGATTATTTTTCTTCTTGTAGGTAACTTGCTGCTTCTTGCTGAACTTCCTGCTCATTGTCTGTGGCACTAATACTACATATCTTCTCTAATCTGTGATGTTCAGGTCTTATTATTTAGATTTCAATTCATTATTAACAGTAATTGTGATTTCAGTAAATTCATTAAACTTATTAATAGTAAATACCTATAAAATTAGTCACCTGAGAAGTGTTTTTCTTACAGTTTAAATATACATACTTTTCTTTTAGTAAATAGTTTCATTTATTTTCATAATCTGTGTTTTAGAATCTGAGAAAAATTGGTCTTCTGTTTGTGACAGTGATTTTATTCATTTGGGTTATTTCATTATTATATGTTTTATTTGTGGTTTTGTTTTCTTTTGTTTTTGCCTTTAAAAAAATAATTTCTATGTTAATCATAGATTTTTATACCTTTTTTTTTTTTTTTTTTTTTTTAGCATTTTCAGAAAAGCCAAAGTAGATGTGTTTTTCACATTTTGCAAACAGAGTTAGGGGAGTTTTATGTGACAAATACGATGTTATAGTATTGAATTTTCCCAACATTTGTTTCCGATGCCTCAAATAATTTCTGGAGACAGCTGTATTTCAAAAATGAATTTTTGACTGTACTATGCAACTTAAAAAAAAAAAATCACACCAAAGCCAGTATAATGCAAAAGTGCTTCCTTGTATTTATTTAACAGATGAGCTGGTTTAGAATTTTATTTAGACATGAAAAGATAATTATTTGCCAATCTGACTTAGAAAAAAGCCTGCATCTGGTAAAAGATAAACAGTTTTTTTTTTTAAGTAAATGAAATCTCAGCTGTAACTCAATTATACTTTTCACCCCAGTTAAAAATAGATTATTGAAATTTATAATCATTTTAAAGTCTTGAATTTTATTACAGATTTACTGACTTGTTCCTGGTAATTTAATTATATAATATTATATTTAAAATTTCACTAAAATAAATGACTTTTGAGACTCTTCTAATACTAATCCTAAAGTGAATCTTAGGGTTAAGAGCAAAAATAGATTAGCACAGAGAACTATTTTTTTAATTGGCCACAGAAATAATTAATAAGATGAATGAGCATTTTCCCCTATATTTTTGTTGCCCTTTCTATACATATGAAAGCAAATGATTATTTTTAAGAGTGATTTAAGCATTTCTCTATCTCATTTTTATAGTCTATACTTTTTAAATAGAAGCACCATTTTACAAATGGTGACTTAAGTATTTAAAATAAACACTACCAATGATACCATTTTGAGTTTTATCATCTGTTTGGTGAGGCATCAAGGCTGCTCTAGAGAAGCAGGCAGATATTACAATTGTGCATGTCACCCTATTTTCCTGTTTGTGTCTGAATTTCAGCCTACCCTCTAACTCATTTTACAGATGCTCATTTTGCTCAACAAATCTGTAGTTAGTGCCAGCCAATAGCCAGAACAATACTGAGTTCGAGAAAGGTGATCATCAGAATCCTCATTTGCCTTCTCAAGTCTTCTCTGCTCACATTATCCCCTTATTATGGTGGAACTACATGATGGTACTTTAAAATTTTCCAAATTATCATTTGTTTAAAACTGTGAGCCTTGCATAGAGGCATGGAATTTCATGAAATCATTACCCAGGGTGTTAATGCAGTATACTTTGTTTACTTGTTTTATAAAATGCTAAATTGGAAATCTTTATGAAATAATCCAATATTTATAAATAAAATGGTAAATTAGATGTATTTTACTAGATTAGACAGTTTTCAGATATGTTGGAATCTTTCAGTTCAGTTCAGTTGCTCAGTCGTGTCCGACTCTTTGCAATCCCATGAATTGCAGCACGCCAAGCCTCCCTGTCCATCACCAACTCCCGGAGTTCACTCAACTCATGTTTATAGACTCAGTGATGCCATCCAGCCATCTCGTCCTCTTTTTCCCTCCTGCCCCCAATCCCTCCCAGCATCAGAGTCTTTTCCAATGAGTCAACTCTTCTCATGAGGTGGCCAAAGTACTGGAGTATCAGCAGCATTCCTTCCAAAGAACACCCGGGGCTGATCTTTAGAATGGACTGGTTGGATCTCCTTGCAGTCCAAGGGACTCTCAAGAGTCTTCTCCAGCACCACAGTTCAAAAGCATCAATTCTTCGGCACTCAGCTTTCTTCACAGTCCAACTCTCACATCCATACATGACTACTGGAAAAACCATAGCCTTGACTAGACAGACCTTTGTTGGCAAAGTAATATGCTGTCTAGGTTGGTCATAACTTTTCTTCCAAGGACTAAGCGTCTTTTAATTTCATGGCTGCAATCACCATCTGCAGTGATTTTGGAGCCCCCAAAAATAAAGTCTGACACTGTTTCCACTGTTTCCCCATCTATTTGGCATGAAGTGATGGGACCGGATGCCATGATCTTCGTTTTCTGAATGTTGAGCTTTAAGCCAACTTTTTAAACTCTCCTCTTTCACTTTCATCAAAAGGCTCTTTAGTTCTTCTTTGCTTTCAGGCATAAGGGTGGTGTCATCTGCATATCTGAGATTATTGATATTCCTCCCGGCCATCTTGATTCCAGCTATGCTTCATCCAGCCCAGCATTTCTCATGATGTACTCTGCATAGAAGTTAAATAATCAGGGTGACAGTATACAGCCTTGACATACTCCTTTCCCGATTTGGAACCAGTCTGTGTTGTTCCATGTCCAGTTCTAACTGTTGCTTCCTGACCTGCATACAGATTTCTCAGGAGGCAGGTCAAGTAGTCTAGTATTCCCATCTCTTTCAGAATTTTCCAGTTTATTGTGATCCATACAGTCAAAGGCTTTGGCGTAGTCAGTAAAGCAGAAGTAGATGTTTTTCTTGAATTCTCTTGCTTTTTCAATGATCCAACAGATGAGAATTTGGTGATCATTTAAAAGTGGGTAGGTGTCAGTTCAGTTCAGTTCAGTTCAGTCGCTCAGTCATGTCCGACTCTTTGCCACCCCATGAATCGCAGCACACCAGGCCTCCCTGTCCATCACCAACTCCCGGAGTTCACTCAAACTCACGTCCATCGAGTCAGTGATTCCATCCAGCCATCTTATCCTCTGTCATCCCTTTTTCCTCCTGACCCCAATCCCTCCCAGCATCAGAGTCTTTTCCAATGAGTCAACTCTTCGCATGAGGTGGCTAAAGTACTGGAGTTTCAGCTTTAGCATCATTCCTTCCAAAGAAATCCCAGGGCTGATCTCCTTTAGAATGGACTGGTTGGATCTCCTTGCAGTCCAAGGGACTCTCAAGAGTCTTCTCCAACACCATAGCTCAAAAGCATCAATTCTTCGGCGCTCAGCTTTCTTCACCGTCCAACTTTCACATCCATACATGACCACTGGAAAAACCATAGCCTTGACTAGACAGACCTTTGTTGGCCAAGTAATGTCTCTGCTTTTGAATATGCTATCTAGGTTGGTCATAACTTTTCTTGCTTTTTCAATGAGCCAACGGATGAGACTTTGGTGATCACTTATAAGTGGGTAGGTGTCAACTATACTTAATTAAAAAGAAAGGTTAGTGGGTAGGGAATTCCCTGGTGGTCCAGTGATTAGAACTCTGTGCCTTCATTGCACAACACACTGATTCTATCCCTGGTCAGGAAACTAAGATCCCAGAAGCCAGATTACACAGCCAAAAACCATCAGAAACACATAGAGAGTTGGCATGGGGAGGGAGGTGGGAAGGAAGTTTAAGAGGAAGGGGACATACCTATACCTGTGGCTGATTCATGTTGATATATGGCAAAAACCAAAACAATATTGTAAAGCAATTATCCTCCAATTAAAAATAAATAATTTAAAAAGAAACACATGGAAGTGAGTAGGTAGATATCCAAAGCATATAGTAACAAAGAGTGATTCTTTATTTTTCTTTCCTTTGTAATTCAGGGCTTCTTGATAAAATGAAGGATGGACTGGAATCTAACCCGCTTGTTGAAATTACCCTGTATAAATAATAAAAGTTAGTATATAATGGAAAAGTTTCAGGCAGATGGGTGAGAACTACTCTAATGAGAGGGCTCAGAGGGAGGAGGAAGGAGAGACAATTCTTCGTATCCATAAGTGGACAGGCAAAGCCTCCACATGGACAGGTTTTTATGATAATCTTCAAGAATTGCTCCCTCTTGCTGCCTCTGTTGATAATGGGGAACGTGAGATTATTGTCTATTTTGGATTATCTTCACTGATCCCCTTCTCTTTGCAGACTATTATGTTTAGGGTATATGTAACCATTCATGTGGTATGTGTTTTCTCACTTTTACAAGTAAAAGCTAAATTTTCTGTAAAGATTTTTGCTTAGATTTTGATTGTTTCAAGACTGTGTGTCCTTTTTGATTTATCTAGTTCTTTAAAATTGTTAACTGAAATATCAATTAATGTTTACATGAAGGGACTGTTGAAAAGAGTGCTTTCGTGATTATAAATAAATTTGGTGTTTCATACTTAAATGTGTATATAAACCACATCAGTAATGTTTGATTTTTTTTGAAAAGTATTTTATGACATGGCAAAAATATTATTTTGTTTTGGCTTTCAATTGAAAGTTGCTGTATAAAGGGGAAAATATCTCTGATTTGTGTGAATTTTATTTATTTATCTAAGACCTAATTTCTAAGTTTTTCCTTCTTGATCCTTGTATGTTATTCTAAGACGACTAAGTTAGAGCTAGGGCTTTCATGGTGGCACAATGGTAGAAGAATACACCTACAATGCAGAAGGCTCAGGTTTTAAACCTGATGTTGTTTTGCCAAAGAATATTTCCAAACACTATCTAATAAAAATATCTTATGATATCTTAATGAGGAACATGTTTGTTTGTATCTTTCTTGTCTCCAACATATAATACTGCTATTGCATTTATTCTGTGTCAGATATTGTACTAAATGGCACTCTATCCTCTTCCTCACAACTTTCACACCTGAGAGACTTGCAGTAGCAGAAACTTGGGGACATAAGAATCTGTTACAAAAATGGCCAGCAACTGCAGCCGGGAATGTTTAGGGAAGTGGTAGATAAGGAAGCCAAAATAGTAGATAAGGAATGAATTTAAATAGTAGGTAATGGATTCAGGTGTGATTCAGAAGAGTTAGATTGCCCAAGGTTACATTGCCAGTGAATGGCTGAGTCCAGACTTAAATCCAGGTGTGTTAATCCAGACCTTGAGATCTTGTACATTATATTGCATTTACATAATACAAATGTACTCATTTATGAACTCCGGAGAAGGCAATGGCAACCCACTCCAGTACTCTTGCCTGGAAAATCCCACAGCGGAGGAGCCTGGTGGGCTGCAGTCCATGGGGTCGCTACAGTCGGACTCGACTGAGCGACTTCACTTTCACTTTCCACTTTCATGCATTGGAGAAGGAAATGGCAACCCACTCCAGTGTTCTTGCCTGGAGAATCCCAGGGAGGGGGGAGCCTGGTGGGCAGCCGTCTATGGGGTCACACAGAGTCGGACACGACTGAAGCAACTTAACAGCAGCAAACTCCTTTTACTGAAATAAAACACTATTTCTATGCAAAATGAACTTTGATAGTGATAGTGTCATTCCAAGCAGCCCATAATGACCATAAAATTCCCATATATAATAAATATTTTATTTTAATATAGCTTTTTCTAATTAACCCAAATAGATTTTTGGTAGACAAATTGGAAAATATAAATAAAAAAAGAAGAGAACCAAATTACTTAAAATTTTACTTATGTATATTTCTTGAGACTTTTTTTCTGCATATGTACTTACATAATATCTCTTTTTCACTTAATGTGTCATGAGCATGTTTTCATAGCAAAACATGTCATAACTGTGTTGTAATATCTATGACTTTACCATAAGTTGTTTGACCATTCTTTCATCAATAAATAGTACTATAGAGAATATTGTCTGTGCATATCTCAAGAAAGTAAATATTGAAGTGAAATTATGAGTTTTAGGACTTCATGCATTTTTACGGCTTCTGAGTTTGTAGAAAGAAACTGCAAATGTATCTTCTCATTAAAGTATTAAGAATGTCTAATTCCTCATTTTTGATACTTGTTGTGAAGGTTTCCTTCCTTCTTCCTATACATAGAGACACAAAATGTAACATGTTGACCAAGTTATTATCATTTTGTTTTTCAGGAGATGATTTTTCTTTGATTCAGCAAGAGATATTTATGGTTAAAGAATGTAAACACTGCAACATTGTTGCCTACTTTGGGAGCTATCTCAGGTGAAAAACACAAAACATCTAATCTCTCTGCCTTTCATACTTCTTTGCCCCACATCCCCTCCCTTTCATGTAAATGCTGTTTTGTATTTAAATTTTAAAAATTGCTTGTCTAAAGTTCTAAAATTTCTCAGATCTTATTGGCTTCTCTGTTATATTAATAATGACAGCTTCATTTATGCATTTTTACCTTATCTGGCAGCCTTAATGAAATACTATGAACGGTTACAAGTAAGTGTTTTAGCTTGTAATACTAATCACATTCTAAACTATTTAAGGTGGGAACAGAGCTAAAATTAATATGCTTTTCTGTATCCTGAAGATAAATGTCAGGACAATTTCCTGTTGTAATCTATCCTAAACCTTGCTATGCTGAAGAGTGACAATCTTCAAAGTACGTCAGTGGTTGAGAATTACTAGCTAATATAATTTTCTTTCTCTTTCATATTAGTCGGGAAAAACTGTGGATTTGTATGGAATATTGTGGTGGCGGATCACTTCAAGATATTTACCATGGTACTGTTAATTTCTCTCTACTTTTTAAAACTTTTACTTTAATGATTGTTATTTTATGTTTCTAGTTAACAAGAGATACTAACATGTAGATTTACTGTTTTACATTCTGGAGTTTTACATTCTTTTATGCAATACTCTGGAGTATTGCATAAAAGAAATCTAAATTTTATATTTTGTTGGTATTCAGTTAAACTGCTGGAGCCTGATGAAGAAATCCAAGAGTACTTGAAGAATCTAGATTTTACTTTTCAGATGTAGTCTCTAGGAAATCTTAAGTAGTATATAGGGAAGTATTTTATCTACAAACAAAACGGCCTAAACTTCCTTTTAAATTAAAATTGAAATGCAAAAGGTGACTCTCACATAAAGCAAATTATCTGTCTACCTCTTAATGATAACGTGCTGACTGGGAAAACAACTTAATTATTGCTATAATATTTTGTATTAAAATATATAATTTTAAGAATTTGGAATATTTTATTTGTTGTTTAGTTGCAAGTCGTGTCTGACTCTTTTGTGACCCTGTGGACTGTAGCCCTCCAGGCTCTTCTGCCCATGGAATTTCCCAGACAAAGATACTGGAGTGGGTTGCCATTTCATTATGTTAATTTAGTCAACTTTCTGAATTGAATTGAATTTTCCTTTACATTATTATACTATAATGACTGTTCTCTTTTATTTTACCCCTGTTGTTGATTTTTTAAAAATTATTGGTAGGAAACGGCTCTGTGTCACTCAGTTTAAAATTCTTTTCTGTGATTTTATGAAGAATTATGATCTTTTATGTGAAGACTTTTTATCTAATATTTATAATCTTTATATTTTCACAGAATGAGAACTCAGGATTATGGATTAATAAAACTATGCAGCAGACATTTTTTTTTTTACTACTTCCCCTTTTAAGCTGAAATAATGGTTTTGAGACATTAATTTTATTTCTTTGTGAAATTGCTGCTTTCCATTATTAAACCTGCTATTTATTGAATTAAATTGAATCTAAAAAGTATTCATCCCTGTAAATAATATATTAGATAGCATAGTAATCAAGAACAACTATACCTATAATAACTTTTAATGAAATTGTTTCCCTTCTTTTACTACTATTTCATCAATTTACTAAGAATCAAAATTTTATGTTCCTAAAAGTAGGTATAGATTACCAGTGATTAAAATATGTTGTAAAATATTTTAAGTAAAGATTGCATAAAAGTATCTGATTTTGACCTCACTGTCAGTAAATGCCACCCCCGACTTCAAATATTTTCTCATGGTGTTGGAAGGCATTATTTCCAAAGCACCTAGTTAGGTACTTGCAGAAGGATTTTATATTTCATTAGGGAAAGATCTGGTTGTCACAAGTGACCTAATTACTTTTTGGATTCTTAGGTAAGGTATTGGATCAAGGTCCTTGTTTTGATGGATATAGTAAAGAATAATGCTAAGGGAATAACATCGTGACTTTTTTTTAAAAAAGTATGCCTTTTCAACAATCGATTTCTCTTTATGGTCCTATAACCTGTATGAAAGTGTGAAAGTTAGTTGTTCAGTCATGTCTGATTCTTTGCAATCCCATGAACTGTAACCCGCCAGGCTCCTGTATCCATGGAATTCTCTAGGCAAGAATACTAGAGTGGGTTGCCATTCCCTTCATCAGAGGAGCTTCCCACCCCAGGGATCGAACCCAGGTCTCCTGCATTGCAGGCACAATCTTTACTGTCTGAGCCACCAGGGAAGCCCTTAACATGTGTATACAACTGTAATTATATATGTTTTTCTCATTTGGGGGCTTTATTTATTTATTTATCTTTAGTTGTTCAGGATTGAGATCATGTCCATTGCTTTGTATAGAACATCTTGTGATATCTGGTACTGTGCTTTGCTCATAACAGGGGCTTAATAGTTTCACTGACCAAAGTCGTTATGAAGCAAATCTTCCATTTTTAAATTGCATTGAAAATTTTTCTACTTTACTTTTTTTTGTTTCCTGATTCTAAGAGTAATATATGCTCATGATAAGTCACCCAGTGATATATATATATATAGAGAGAGAGAGAGAGAGAGAAGTTTTATAATTGCTTGTCATTGTTAAAGTGTTTTTAGTCTGTTGTGTTCAAATGTATAATGATGTGATCTCTTTTTTAATTTCTAGTTACAGGACCATTATCAGAACTGCAAATAGCCTATGTATGCAGAGAAACTTTACAGGTACTATATTTGCTTATGTAGATAGAAATGCAGTTCTAGTTTCACAGTTGAAAACAGTAAAATGGTGATCTGCCCAAAAGAGAAAGAGTAAACCAAATTTTTCTGTTAACCTCTCATACTGTAATTCTGTAAGCCTCGTTATTTCTTTTGTGAACGAGTCCCAGAAATTCATTTAAGCAAATAGTAGTATACACAGGGGTGTTGTTTGGTGTTCTGCTTTGTAGTACTTGTCCCTCAATTGCTGCAAAGCTAAGGAAAGTCATAGGTATGAATTGGTTTTCATGAATGAATCATCAGACCTCTCAATTATAACAAGTCCAAGCTTTCCCTTCGAGTTTTATGGCCACAAAAGGAATCTTTTTGCATAAGACATGAGGTCTTTTACCATTTCTCCCAAAATGAGAATAGAGTTTCATGGCAATAACCCAGAATGTTATCTGAAAACCTTTGATCTATGTGATATTAATAGATATTATTAATATCAGTATCCCTTTTTATAAGCTCAGTAAACATTGTATTAAGTAGAGATTTCTTTCCTTCTTTATTTCAGACCCTGTGAGAGCTTTTAGTATGTTAAAATAGGTTATGAGTCTTCAGTAGGTATACAGAGTATACAGTTTTTCTTTCAGTTTATTTTTTTAGTTCCTTGAAAGATTACTCATTGAAAAAATTAGCAGCTAATTTTGTTCACATGCTTTAAGGCATCTAAGTTAGGAAGCAGGATGAAGTAGTAGTGGTTGTGTTATTTATTTTTTCAGTTCACAACTGATACTTATTAATTGATGCTTCTGTCTCTACATTTCCTGGATTGTGTAGTTTGTTTAGAAGAGAAATTGATATTCCTTATGTATCCTTCCATATTTTAGAAATTGGGAATTTAACCTAAATTAAGGGAAAGCTCTAGTCATTTCTGAAAGAGTTGGTTTCCACATGCTTTAAAATTTTATTGTTAGATATATGAAAGTAAATTTATATATATAAATAATTTAGATACATTTCTATAACAGTCACATTAAAAATCTGCTTTTTTGTATTCACATAAAACGCTAATCATGCACTCATAGCAGAGAATTGTTGACAGATCACTGTTGTTAATATTTTAATTTCCAAAGTTTCTTGCTTCTTTAAGTAATGGACAGAGTACTAAATGGAAGTAGAAAGCAAAACAGAAATTTGCATTTCCGTTCTGGCCCTGGTATATGACCATTATCTCGTCTGTGGTTTTAGTTCCCCAAGTATAAAATGAGGCTGTGGAAGGGATGACTTCCAAGATACTAGTTTGAATTTTAAAACTGTGTTATGCTGACAAACTTCCTCATCTAGTGTCTGTTGACAGGTGACTGGATAAAAAGGCATGGTTTAGGTAATCCAACAATATATAAAAAGATAATACATCATATACAAGTAGGGTTTATCATAGAAGGCAGTGTTGATTTAACATTCAAAATCATTTCAAGTAAGTGATTACATTAGCAAACAAAAAGAAGCAAAACCATGGGATCATCTAGACACAGAAAAAGCATTAGCTAAACCCAGTGCTCATTTCTGATAAAAATTTTTAGCCTACTTCGAATAGAAAGGAACTAACTCAGCCTGATAAAGAACACCTATGAAAAACCTACAAATAAATCATACTTAATGATAAAGACTAGGTGCTTTCCCACCAGTGTCAGTCAAACAAGGCAAAGATGTCTGCTCTCACCACTTCTTTTTAACAGATTCTAGACATTTGCACAGGACAAAAAGCAAAAGCAGTGAAATAAAAGACACCTGGACTAGAAAGTAAGAATTCAAGCTGTCTCTGTTCACAGACTGCATAACTACATCTTTGTAGAAAATGGAATAGAGTCTACAAAGTAGCCAGTAGAACTAATGAGTGTGAATAGGGAGGTTGCAGGGTTCAAGATCAATATACAGAATCAATTGGGTTTCCATAGGCTAGCAACAATACAATTTATAATAACTAAAATATTACGTTCTTTGGGATATATGTAACAAAGAAGCATAAACACCTGTATACTAAAAACTATAAAATGACTTAGAGACGTTAAAGAAGACCTACATAAACTGAGAACTTTGCCTTCTGTAGTATTCTTGTATTCATGGGTCAGAACATTTCAGCGCAATTAAGATACCATTTCTTCCCAAACTGACTATAGATTCAATGCAATTGCAATCAAAATCAAAGGAGGCTTTTTTTTTTCACTGTAGAAATTGATGAACTGATTCTAAAATTCCTACAGAAACACAAAGGACCTGGAATAGTCAAAACAACTGTGGAAAAGAACAAAAAAATTTGAGGACCAACAGTAGCAATTTCAAAACCTATAAAACTACACTAAATGAAACATAGTAGTAAGCACTGGCATAGGAGTAGATTATGCCAAAAGATTATAGAAGTCTAGAAAAACTAGAAATAATTCCACACATATATGGCTACTTTTTGACAAAGGTGAAGCTGCTGCTGCTGCTAAGGCGCTTCAGTCGTGTCCGACTCTGTGCGACCCCATAGACGGCTGCCCACCAGGCTCCCCCGTCCCTGGGATTCTCCAGGCAAGAACAATGGAGTGGGTTGCCATTTCCTTCTCCAATGCATGAAAGTGTGAAGTGAAAGTGAAGTCGCTCAGTCATGTCCGACTCTTCGCGACCCCATGGACTTCAGCCTACCAGGCCCCCCCGTCCAAGGGATTTTCCAGGCAAGAGTACTGGAGTGGGGTGCCATTGCCTTCCCCGACAAAGGTGAAGAGACAATTCAAAAGAGAAGGGATAGGTTTTCCAGTAAATGATTATGGAATAATTGAAATGTGCTTAGTCACTCAGTCATGTCTGCCTCTTTGTGACCCTACAGACTGTAGCCTACCAGGCTCTTCTGTCTGTCCATGGGGATTCTGCAGACAAGAATACTGGAGTGGTTGCCATGCCCTCCTCCAGGGGATCTTTCCAACCCAGGGATTGAACCCAAGTCAAACACATGAACTTTGAACAACATTTTGTGACATATGTAAAAATGAACACTAATCACTTAGGTCTAAATATAAAACCTCAAACTAGAACTTATAGAAGAAAACATAGAAGAAAATTTTGCAGTCTTGAGTTAATAAAAGCCTTTTCAGACATAAAAATCATGATCCATAAAAGAAAAATTTGACAAATTTGACTTTGTTAAAATTTAAAACTTCTGCTTTTCAAGACATACTATTAAGAGAATAAAAAGACAAAAAAGGTATTTGCAAAGTATAAATCTGATAAAGGGCTTGTCTCTAGAGTATATAAAGAACTCAAAACTAAATAAATAATAGGAAAAGCACAAATTAAACAAATGGACAAAAGATTTGAACAGATGTTTCACCAAAAGCTGTATAGATGGCAAATAAGGATATGAGAAATATGCTCGATATCATTAGTTATTAGAAAAATGTGAATTAAAACCACAATGAGATATCACTACACACCAGTTAGAATGGCTAAAATTAAAAAGACTGGCCCTCATAAAGTTGGTGAGTATGTGAGTTAATTGGAACTCTCATACACAGCTAGTTTCAATGCAAAATTGTACAGCTGCTTTGGAAAACCATTTGGCAGTTGCCTAGAAATTTAAACTTGTACCACCATATGACCCAGTCATATCTAAGTTATTTATCCAAGAGGGAAAAATCATACAAATACTTGACATAAATCTTTAGAGTGGGTTTCTATATAATAATCAAAATCTGGAAACAACTCATAACCCAAATATCTATCAACAGGTGAATAAATAAATTCTGTAATAACTGTATGGTGCAATGGTCAGTAATAAAAAAATGAAATATTGATAACACACTAACAAGGAATGTCAAATTAATATTGTGAATTAAAGAAGATAAAAGAATATTCTGTATGATTCTATTTATATAAAACTCTAGAAACTTTTAAAATTATCTATAGCGACAAAGTATATCCGTGTATATATATGGGAGTAGCTTTGGGGAGTGATGAATATGTTCATTATCTTGATTGTGGTGATGATGTTACAGTAAACTATTTCTTGTTTTTATCAGAAAATGAATTCAAAAATCTTAAAATTGAGTAAACATTTATTAGTAAAAAGAAACACATCTAGGTTTTTTCCCCTCAAAAAAAGGACATTCTGGTTTTTCTTATTCAGTAAAAATTTAAGTAGAAATTTAGGTGTGAAGTTTGCAGTTTTGCTAATATATACTTTTTTTTTTTAAACTTCAGGGTCTTGCCTATTTGCATACTAAAGGCAAAATGCATAGAGATATCAAAGTAAGTCTGTTTAACTTAATTTAAACTCAGTATGTTTAAGACTCACAGTCACAGGGAACAGATTTGTGGTTTCCAAGGGCAAGGTGGATGGGGGGAGGAAGGACTGGAAGTTTGGGATTCGCAGGTGTAAACTCTTACATATATGGTGGATAAATAATAGGTCCTACTATATAGTACAGTGAATTATTGATAAACCATAATGGAAAAGAGTATTCTTAAAAAATGTATGTGTATTATTCAGTCACTTTGCTGTATAGCAGAGATTGGTACAACATTGTAAATTTACTGTACATCAAAAAACATAATAATAAACTTTAAGTTGATTATTTTATTGAAAGGAATTTTATGATACTAATTTAATAGCATTTGTATTTTTTCTTTAGGGTGCAAATATTTTATTGACAGATCATGGTGATGTAAAATTAGGTATGTTATTTCAAATTCCTAAAAATTATTTTCCAGAAAAACAGCACTGAAATACTAACCTAGTTGTGTTAGAATAAAAGGAATCCAGGGGTTTGGTTTTTTCCCAACTTAAGTTACTTGTAATGAAAAGTTTTTTAATAACTTTGTTCTTAATAAAGTCTGTTTTCATTCTGATAAAGTGCCAATAAGTTATTTTCTTATAATGATTATGTTTTGAACTAAACAGGAAGGGATTTAGGTATTCAATTTATATTTATATTCAATTTATATACATTTCGCTAAGTATTGCTATCTGAATTATTAATAATGATGTCTCTGAGGATGAAATTTAGAAATGTTGGTGATTTTATTGAAAACTAAAATTTTCTGTTCTGTTTTTACCCCACCAGCTGACTTTGGTGTAGCTGCAAAAATAACAGCTACTATTGCAAAGAGAAAATCTTTCATTGGCACCCCTTATTGGTAAGATATTATTATGATTGAATTTTGTCCATTTCATCTCTTTAAGATTAGTGAACAACAATGATGCTTAGTAATACAATTTGTACTTGGCTGAAGCCTGGAGACATTCAGGTTCCTTGACACTATCATAGATCTGATGGGTTACAGAACTTTGATACTCATTTTCCTTGTCCAGCATTTCCTGTGTTAAAGTGCCAATAATTCCTGCTGTCCCTGAGATGCTGTGTTTGGAGGTCTTATAGGTGGGAGATTTTCAAAAGAAAATTGTGTTATAATCTTGTGTCATTTTATTACCTTTTCTTTTGATATTGCATCTGTTTTAATCTAGGATTTCATTTGTGTGTTGTTAAAATTCATGCATCCTATCCTACCATTAGTTTTTACCAGCCCTCCTGCTTCTACTACATCCTTCCAATTACTGACAAAATAATCTTTCTAAAACACTACTTTCATTATATCCTTATACACACTTAAGTTGAGAGACACTGTGTCATATGTTTCTGTACCTAAGTGCACATAAAAGTTACTTCTACCTTGTGAATATTCAGTATAAATATAAATTAATTTAAAAATAATAAACACCCAAAAATCCTGAGTAATATCATCTATGCTTTATAACTTTAGATGCCATTTTCATATACCACTGACTGGTGGCTCAGATGGTAAAGAATCTGCCTGCAGTGCAGGAGACCTGGGTTCAGTCCTTGGGTTGTGAAGATTCCTGGAGGTGGTCATGGCAAACCACTCCAGTCTTCTTGCCTGGAGAAACCCCATGGACAGAGGAACCTGGCAGGCTACTGTCCATGAGGTCTCAAAGAGTTGTACATGACTGAGCGATTAAGTATGCACAGCAGCTCCCAAACAGATAACTCCAACTCAGCTACTCAGTTGACCCTCAGTCCTGTATATTTTCAACAGTTGTCTGGTGATAGCACTACTTCAGTATCCACAGGTATTTTATACTCAGTCTCTTCAGTCAGCCCCTTGATTCTATCCTCCCTACCACTGCCTTTGAAAAGTCCTTTTTTTTTTCCCCTTGTATTTTTCAGATAGTCTTCTAATTCATCTGCCTGATTCTGATTTCACTTCCTCTCACACCATCCTTCATGTTGCCATGAGTTTTATATCATAATTAAATTTTCCATTTTCACAGTAAAGTCGAATCTTTCTCATATAATCAGTAGACCATTCATTATCTAGCCTCTGTCTCTCAGGTTTATTTTCCAAATACTTTCTAGACCCTCTCAAACTGTGATGAATGACTTTATTTATTTTTTTCATATTTTGTCCACCACAGACTAATACTTTTATAAAATAAATTTAAAATAAATTGCTAAAAAAAATGACCATTTATCTGGATAAGAATACTTAGTTTCAGTTTCTGTACTTATCGGAGACGGATAGCAAACTGCCTATGGCCCTGTATCTACTAAGTTTTTTTCTGTTAATAATAAAGTTTCTTCTTTTCTAGTAAATGCCTCTAAGCCTCTTTCCCTCCAAGAAGTCTAGTGAATATAACAAAAGAACAAATTTCATATAATTTTTTAAAAACAAAAATGTTATATTTATTGATTCCTTCTAGGATGGCCCCGGAAGTTGCAGCAGTAGAAAAGAATGGTGGCTACAACCAACTCTGTGATATCTGGGCAGTAGGAATAACAGCAATCGAACTTGGAGAACTTCAACCACCTATGTTTGATCTTCATCCCATGAGGTGTTCTCAGTATTTACAATTATGCAGTTAGTAGTAAGGTCTTCAGGGAGAGTGAAGTACGAACAACTTGGGTATTCCAAGCTCATTTAAAAGTATATTGAAATAATAAAAGTATTCTGAGAGACTTAGGAATAATCTCGTCTAAAACCTGATCTGTTGCTTTTTCTAACACAGCATAGAGTCTGTCTGAAACTTTTCCTTAAAACAGATTTCCTTTAATAAACATACTAGGATATAGCAGTTATCATTTTAAAAGTTTTAAGTCTTTTTTTTTTATTCTTCCATTGATTAAAAACATTTCTTTTTTTGTCCTAAGTAGAACTATAAACAAATGATAGAATGTAGATGAGGTTTTAATTTCTGTTCTCATTTGATTTTGTTTCTTTATACTTTGTCTAGGAATGATGAAGAGGTAGATGCTTACTAAATCATTTATATTTTAGAGTATATTATCTTAGAAAAAATATTTGAGAGACTGTGAAGGGGTTTTTAATATTTTGAAGGAAAAGATAAATTGGGTCAAATTTTAAATTTTTAATGTAAATAGTAAAGGTTAAAAAGAAAATCAGCAGAATAGGGGAAAGTATTCTCCCAACATATATTATTATTGATATTTATTACATAGGTAACTCATTCAAAGACTCTAAGAGCAAAACATAAATTGTTTATGAGCAAGTATCAGATACTAGAGAAACATGGAAAACTATTTAACCTCACAAGTACCTAAAGATATATAAGTTAGTTCAGGATGGGGAACACATGTACACCCATGGCTGATTCATGTGAATGTATGGCAAAAACCACCACATTATTGTAATTAGCCTCCAATTAAAAAACTAATAACAACAACCCCCCAAAAAAGATACATAAGTTAAAAGATACCTGCTTTTAGCTGGAATGCTGATAAGTACAGACCTTTAGGAAAATAATTTGGATGTTATTTGTTATGAACAGTACACATGTTGCATTGATTCTACACTTGTGAAAATTATACTTAGGAAATAATTCAGGAAAAGTCTAAGAATCTGCTTCAGGCTTGCAGGGGGGAAATCTAAATGTGCAGTCATAAGGGCAGCTAATACATATGTATAAACCAAAGCAGCATGGGAAATTGATTATCAGGGAAAAAAGCAGAACATAATGTTACCTATTATAATAATTTAGTAATTGGTTAATATTTAGGTAAAGACTGAAAAGAAAAGCAGAAGATTTAAAATAATGTCTTAGGGTGAGAGGAATATAGACTTTTTTCTCTTCAATTTTCTTTTATATATGAATCATTTGATTTTTAAAAAGAAAAGATCTTTGGTATTTAATAAAAAAGACTAAGGAGTTTGCTTGAAAACATTGGAGTTTTGTAGGAAATACTGAAGTAAAACTTCCTTTTAAAATCCTTCAGTCTTCTACCCCCACAGTCCATTAAAAAGATTGGTCAAAGGTTAATTCGTGGAGAAGGAAGGTCCTCTTGCAGGTTGATTTCTGTTTCATTCAAAAGGGGAAACAAACAAAGAAGTGGATATAATTTGCCTATTCACCCAAAATAATAGTAGAGGCTAAACATACAACCTAATGTTAGAGTAATATATCATCTCCGTGTGTTATCACAATGATGCACAATTATATAGACTTGTGCTTAAGATATAATACTAGTTATATATGTAACAGTATGATAGAAAAAACCTTCTCAAATGTTTAGTTGCTTTGCCTTGTGAGTAAGAGCTTATTGGAAATTTAAACATCTTCTCTAGAGCCAGGAGAAATTTTCCGTAAGGTATCCAAAATATAAAACATTAATTTCCATATTCCATATCAGTTAAATCTTGAGTACCTACATATGTAATAATCTTGCATAAATTCATTGCAGAATTGATTCTGATTATTGTATGTAATAATAGAAGTGTTTTGTATTGCTCTTTAACTGAAATTTTTATTCCAGGGCCCTCTTCTTAATGTCAAAAAGTAATTTTCAACCTCCAAAACTAAAGGACAAAACAAAATGGTGAGTTATAGATATGTAGATTTATAGAATTTTATGGCTGAAAGAGACAGAAGTTTAATTCCCTTATTTTAAAGATGCTAAAGCTGAAGCTCAGAGCATTAAACAGTTTCCCTAAAGTTGCATATCTAATTTACTTGCAGAGCTATGGCAAGGATCTAGGTTTATTTCCTGGTCAGTATTCCATTATAATGTACTGCTTTGGCAGCTTGAATAGGAGCTGTAGTGAGGAAATGATTTAAAATGAATACAGTAAGATTTTGGAGACTCATTTTGCCTGTATTCCTTTACTTCCAGTAATTACATGTTGACTTTCATGAGAAGTAATAGGACACAGTTTCCCAGATACAGTGACACTTAAAGTCAATCATCACTGGCTTTTCTCTACCTATTTTCCCTAACATTCAAACAGTTATTACTCATTTGCATCCTAATGTTTTCTCATACAAAGTAAAACAACTTGCCAATTCTTATAGTCCATAAGGATGTCTTCAATTAGATGATAAACATTGAAAATTATTCTTCTGGTAATGTCTTCCCATACATTTAATAAGAGAAACTTATTGTACAAATTAAAGTTTCCAAGTTCTTAAATTTAGTGATTCTTTATCTGTTATACATGGATCTCTTGGGAAATCTCAGGAGATATATGAGCCCCTGGAATTATTTATGTGTATTCATTTTCTTCTGGAGGGACAATCCATATTTTCTTTCAGATTCTAAAAGGCCTGTCCCCAAAACAAGTTCTAAACTACTTTTTAAATGCTTCATTGGCCTGCCTGTGCATAGTATTATTTAGGAGCCAGGCCATTCTGGGGATAGTACCAGGAATGAAAGGCAAATCACACTGTAGAAGTTAAGGAGTTTATATCCTACTGCTAGCTGTATTCCTTTGTATTGACACTGTTTTGTTTTGTTTTCTCTTGTTCCTTGTAAGCCTAAGTTCCTAAGCAACTAGAACAGGAGGACTTTATGGCAGGAATGACTGAATATTCATTCAAGGATGAATGACTGTTAGCTAAAATAGCTACATTCATAGTGAGATTCCAGAACAGTTATTACCATTGAAGTACCTTTGCCAGTCTTAGGTACTTTCTCACTCCATGATATGAGGACCACAAACTACCAATGTTATGTAGGGATTTGATTTCCCTAAAGAGAACTGCTTTGTCATTACTGTCATTGGTAATGACTAAGGTTATTCTTTTTGGTTCTTGCCCAGTCTTTCCTCCCATGGAATCTTGGCAATGGTACAATACCTCTCTTTGTCAGTAATTCATAATCAAAATGCAGTTCCTTTAATTAAGTAATTAATTTTTTATTAGTTCATTTTTTGTCCATGCCGCACAACTTGCAGGATCTTAGTTCCCCCACCAGGGACCAAATCAAGGCCCATGGCAATGAAAGTGCCAAGTCCTAGCCACTGTACTGTACTGGCAGGGAATTCCCAGATTCCTATATATCTTCTTTTCCCCATTTCATCAATACAGGTGGCAGGAAAACTGTTGGTTACTAAGATCACTCCCTCTTCTTTTCCCTTGTTCCTAAGAAATTCAGTGACTTTTTAAAGGTATAAACAGTCTGTTTAATTACCCACCCTACCTTGATGCCACCTAACAATTTGCGTGTAGCAAAACATTTATATATCATATAAATTAAGCAGTGAGAAAAGGTCATTTTGAGTCCTAAGTGGTTATAACACAAGGTTATTAACCTTATAGATGGCACACCTACCCATTTCTAGCTTTTAGTGTACATTTTTAGAGGTTATATATATTAGTATTCTGTTCACTAATTGTATTTTACTTAACAGCTGAACCTGGTATATTTTCCAAGGAAATACTGTTTTGGGTTTAGTTTTTTGATTTACATAGAGCTAAGAGGCCTAAGAAAAAAATCATATGTTTTAGTCTTTCTAACTGCTTGTAAGTTAATTTTATTTAGTAACACAAAAGAACTAATATTAGTGAAATATATTTGTACATGTCTCTTTTTATTTGAAGGTCATCAACATTCCATAATTTTGTCAAAATAGCACTAACCAAAAACCCCAAAAAAAGACCAACTGCTGAAAGACTTCTGACTGTAAGTCATTGAATTTATAGGAGTATTTTCTATAGTCATGCATTAGTTAGGCATATCACTAGAACAACAGCATTTAGGTTTTTAATATAAAAGTCTTAGTGATCTCTTACAGCAGGGGTAGGCAAGCATTATGTAAAGAGCCAGATAGTGTGTATTATAAGCTTTGTGAGACATATAGTCTGTTGTGTCACCTCAGTTTTGCCACGGTAGCACAAAAGCAGCCATAGCCAAGCAGCCAAGAAGGGTATGGCTTTAATACCCAATAAAATTTTATTCACAGAAGGAGGCAGTGCACCAGATTTTGCCCATGGTCTGTAGTTTGCCCACCCCTGCCTTGGAGAACGGAGAAGGCAATGGCACCCCACTCCAGTACTCTTGCCTGGAGAAACCCATGGACGGAGGAGCCTGGTAGGCTGCAGTCCATGGGGTCGCTAGGAGTCAGACACAACTGAGCGACTTCACTTTCACTTTTCACTTTCATGCATTGGAGAAGGAAATGGCAACCCACTCCAGTGTTCTTGCCTGGTGAATCCCAGGGACGGGGGAGCCTGGTGGGCTGCCGTCTATGGGGTCACACAGAGTCAGACACGACTGAAGTGACACAGCAGCAGCAGCAGCAGCAGCAGCCTTGGAGAAAACTCTAAAATGTTGCTTTCATCTAAAACTAATTGATTTTCTCTGTTTTGGTTTCTTATGTAAATTTATAGAATGCTCCTGTGTATGTGTTTATAAAATACTTTTATATTAGGAAAAGTTGATTATAACAATCTAAGAAAACTTTGTTTAAATGTTATAAAAATTATGTCTTTCTATACTAACATAATTTTATTGAATTAAATATATGTAAGCATAGACTATACATGTTTTTTTCTTATTGTAATATGGACTGTACCACAATATTTATTTGCATGTGCATAATGACATGGGTAATAAATGTCATTGTTATAGCCAAGGTTGTAATTTGGCAGCCTAATATAGATTAGTTAACTTTATGTAGAGAAATTATTCATATTATAAACTTAACCTCACAATAGTTCTTTAGCGTTATAATATTTAATTATGGATTCTCATTAATATTTTTATAATACATTCTCTATTAGCACTGGTAGGCTTCCATATGCTTATCTCTGATAGTTACTAAATGGAAAAGAACAAATAACAGTTTCTATAAGCCATAGATATAAATGCATACTCATGAAGTTTTGTTTTGTTTTTATTTAGCATACATTTGTAGGGCAGCCAGGTCTCTCTAGGGCCCTGGCAGTTGAACTGTTGGACAAAGTGAATAATCCAGACAACCACACACATTACACCGAAGGAGACGATGATGACTTTGAGGTAAAGAATGTTTGCAATCTAATAATTGAAAATAAATGTTTAATGTGGCCTTAGAGTTTGTTTTTTAATTCACTCTTTTAAGTTAGTTAAAATAGATTTAGTGACAGATCAATTAGCAATGAAGACTTTACTTGTCCTGCATATAATTACCAATTGATAACTTCTCTTAATCCTAGTTCTGGGAAGGAACTAAGATTATGATTCTTCCTTGCACGATATCATTTTTTTTACTTAGTTGGTTTGCTTAAGGTTATTAAGCGGTAGGTACAATTAGAATCAGATCTGTGCCTTTATCTTCCCAGAAATCCACAAGTGTTTTCTCTTCTCTTTAGACCTCAGCTTCTGTAGTGAGAGTTTGATCTTCTCTAAAGAAAAAGGACATCTATTTCCATGGAAATACAGGTTCTAGGAGTATTGCTTGGGACTAAGAGAATGAAAATTTAGCCAGAGCACTTGTACCATATTATTTTTCACTAAAGAGACTCCTTAGAAATCCATGTGGTCATTTTTTTAGTTTCTCTGTTTACAGATGATTGTTGGTAGTTTAGTCACTCAGTCATTTCTGACTTTTGCAACCCCATGAACTGTAGCCCACCAGGTTCCTCTGTCCATGGGACTTTTCAGGCAAGAATACTGGAGTGGGTTGCCATTTCCTTCTCCAATACAGATCATTAACAGGATACAAATAATTTTTTTAAATTAAGCTGAAGTTCCCATAGAAGATGTTTTCCAATAAGTATTAAAAATTATTATTTCTTATATAATTACATATAGAGCTATTCGTAACTATGCTTTCTTCTCTGAAAATATTGTAGAATTATTTGAATATATTATATTTAACAACACAACTTCTAAATCAGGAATGAGGGACTTCTGCCCATAGTCAGGTTTATGCCTCTCTATATATAATACAAATGTATTTATTTACCAGTATCTTTTTCTCCTTTTATATTCTGTTTTATTTCTGTCTCTTCATTCTTTCTTATGCTTTTATTTCCCTTTATACCTCTATCTTCAATTCTGGTAAGACTATAGAACTAAGCTTTATGTGTTGTTACTAACTGAAGGAAATCTTCTACTTCATGAACTTAAGTTTTAAATTATTAAGTATCGTGATAACTACTAACAGTCATTGGGTAGTCTTTATGCACCAAATATTAGGCTAAATAATTTCCATGTTAACTCATCTAATACTCAGAACAGTCCTTTGCAATAGGTACTATTACTATCCCCATTTTACAAATAAGAAAAGAAGAAAGAATACAAGTAATTTCATTTCCCCAAGATCATATGCCTAGCAAGTAGTGGAACCAGGATTTGGATTCAGGCAAACCAACTTTAGAACCTACTTTTAGTTAATATACCGTCACTTTTATATATGTACTTTTTATGTAAATAGAAATAGTCCTTACCAACCAGTCATTTTCTAGTATATAACATAATCTTGTCATGTAGTAAGGTACCCTGTAAATATTTTATTGAATGTTAAATGAACTTTAATTGAAAATATTAAATAACCCAGTCATAAAGATATTTTAAAATTTAAACCATCGTTCGCAGACTTGTAATAATTAATGAATTTAATCTCTTAAAAATCAAAATTGTTTTGCTTAAATATAGCATATTACTTGATTCCCCAAGTAATGTTTTACTGGTTATGAAAACAACCAAACTCCACTTTCATTCCCCACAATATTTTGCCAGGTTTCCTAAATCTACTCTTACTTTGGAATTGTAATGATATCACAATGCTGTTTAGTCCTTGAAATGCAAAACCTTGTTCCAGGCGATTGAAGAAATAACAGTGGATGACATTGACATAATCCCTGTCTTCAAAGAGCTTACAGAATGGTCTCCATGGAAATTTAGAAATTACCAGCAAACAGTTTATAAGTGTAATAACTGTTATGGAATGGAAATACAGGGTGATATGCAGGCATATTTTTGAGACAGGAAAGGACTCATTGTGGAAGCAGTGTGTAAGCTGAAAACCTGAAGGATTAAATACAGAGATAGTAATTAAGAGACTGATCAGAAGTGTTCTGAACAGAAGGAATAATAGCATGTTTGAAAGCCTTGATAAGAGAACATGGTATGCTTTAGGAACTAAAGAAAAGTTAGTCTGTTAGAGCAGAGAAAAAGGAAGAAATTTGGTGGGAGATGAGATTATAAACTAGATATTTCAAGTAAAAAAAATGACAGCTTTAATCTAAGGGCAATAGAAGCCATTAAAGGGTAAGGGAGTGATATAATCAGATATGCGTTTGTTTTTTTTTTAAGATCTCTGACTTTAGACTGATGGTTTCATTCCTCAGGTCCTCATAAGAGACTTTTGAAGTTATCCAGGATAGAGATACTGATGTTTTATAGTAGGATGGTAGGGCAAGGATGGAAAAAAGTGAAGTAATTCAAGAATTACATGAGAGAGTGGTGACCAAATGTAGACTTGAGGGTGGAGCCTGATAAAAGGATTACTCCCAAATTTTTACTTGAACAGCTGAAGAGATATAAAAGTGCCACTTGTTGAGATTGAAATACTAGAGTAAGATCAAATTTGGGAAGAAAGGTGAGTTCAGTTTTATATATGGTAATTTTTATATTGCACAGATTTCCAAGTGGGAAGAAGGCCTAGGACAGCTTCCTGAGATTTCTCCCTTAAATTAAAAAATCTAGTATCCTAAGAGAAATGGCAAAGGAATAATAAAGAGCATTAAGAGACAGAAGGAAAGTTTCAGAAAGAATACTGCCTAGAAGTTACATTAAAGAAATCTTTGGAATTAGGTATGTTTGACTACTTTAAAAGGATAATTTAAAAATACTAGAGGTGAAGCCAGATTGGAGTGGTTTGAAAGATAAATTTATTTATGAAATTTAGTTGTGAAAGAGGAGAGTAAGATAGAGCAGTGGATAAAAGAAAATGAGTTGATGGTGGATTTGTCTGTCTTCTCAGTTCAGTTTAGTTGCTCAGTCATGTCCGACACTTTGCAACAGCATGGACTGCAGCACGCCAGGCCTCCCTGTCCATTACCAACTCCTGGAGTTCACTCAAACTCATGTCCATTGAGTCGGTGATGCCATCCAACCATCTCATCCTCTGTCATCCCCTTCTCCTCCCACTTTCAATCTTTCCCAGCATCAGGGTCTTTTCAAACGAGTCAGTTCTTCACATCAGGTGGCCAAAGGGTTGGTGTTTCAGCTTCAACCTCAGTCCTTCCAGTGAATATTCAGGGCTGATTTCCTTTAGGATGGACTGGTTGGATCTCCTTGCAGTCCAAGGGACTCTTCTCCAATACCAGGTATTGCAGGTAGGTATTCTTCTCCAATACCACAGTCCAAAAGCATCAATTCTTTGGTGCTCAGCTTTCTTTATAGTCCAACTCTCACATCCATACATGACCACTGGAAAAACCGTACCCTTGACTAGACGGACCTTTGTTGACAATGTCTCTGCTTTTTGTTATGCTGTCTAGGTTGGTCATAACTTTCCTTCCAAGCAGTGAGCATCTTTTCATTTCATGACTGCAGTTACCATCTGCAGTGATTTTGGAGCCCCCAAAAATTAAGTCTGACACTGTTTCCACTGTTTCTCCATCTATTTGCCATGAAGTGATGGGAGCGGATGCCATGATCTTAGTTTTCTGAATGTTGAGCTTTAAGCCAACATTTCCACTCTCCTCTTTCACTTTCATCAAGAGGCTCTTTAGTTCTTCCTCACTTTTTGCCATAAGAGTGGTGTCATCTGTATATCTGAGGTTATTGATATTTCTCCTACCTGTCTTCTACCTCTCTGTTTTTTGGCTATTGATTGATTGTTTTTTATGTGGGGCTAAAAAAGTTTAAACAGGATCTTTATGAAAAGGATCCAATGGTTAGAGATAGAAGAATCTAGAGAAGCAAGACGAATAGGCACAGTCCCTGAAAAGGAAGGAGAAAGTTAGATCTCGATTATAATGTAGGACTTAATCTTGAAGAAACACTTCTTGAAAGGGTTTCTTGGGAAGTGTTGTCTAGAGAGTGGAGTAGGAAGACCTTGAGCTTACTTCCTCCCATCCTTGAGCTCCCCTCCTCCAGTGGGCACACCAGTTGCAAGTATCTATGAGAATGGCCTGAAGACGAGCATAAAAGATTTTCTACAACTGAAGATACGAAAAATGAACCACAGTGAGATGGGTAGGAGAGGCAGAGACATAATATAGTCAAGACCCACCTCCCTCGATAGGCAGCCCACAAACAGGAGGATAATTACATTTGCAGAATTCTCCCCGAGGAGTGAAGCATCCAAAACCTATATTGGGCTCCCCATCTGGGGTGTCCTGCACAGGAAAGATGGGCCCCCTAAAAATCTGGCTTTGAAGGTCATCCTTCAAAGGACTTGTGTGCAGGAGAACTAGAGGACTGTAGGAAACAGACTCTGCTCTTATAGGGCGTGATTAAAATCTCACATGCACAGAGTCAGTAATTTGAAAGGAACCCACCTGCAGATCTTGGAGAACCTCTTGGAGTGGCAGGAGACAACTAGTAGTCCCCCTGAAGATACAGATGCTGGCGACAGCTGAATGTAGGAGTTTTTTCTACCACTAGGACACTGATGCTGACAGGCATCACTGTGGAGCCCTCCCTCTACCCTACTAGTGCTGGAGACTTACCCACCCACTGGCAGACTGGCGCCAACCCCCAGCTTCCCTGTCTCCATAGCTAGCCACCCTTGAACCCGGCCCTGCCATCAGTAGAGTAGCACAAGCTCTGGGACCCTGCCCCAGGAAGGTCATAGCAGCTGACTGGGCCAGGGGCCAGGCCTACCTACCAGCACGCCCAGTGGTCAGCCTTGCCACAATAGAAGGGCCCAAACAGGCCATATACAGGGCATGCTTAGAGTATAGAGCGCTGCTGTCCAGAGGGGTGTGCTGCTGGGTTGCATAAGATAACTCTTACATAATGCCACTCCTCCCAAATTCAAGAAACATAGCCAATCTACTTAATACTTAGAAATAAACACAGAGAACTAGGCAAATAGAAACAGAGGACTATGGTCCAAACAAAGGAACAAGACAACCTCATGAGAAGAATTAAACAAAGAAAAGCGACACAATCTGCCTGTTAAAGAGTTTCAGGTAATAATCATAAAGATACTCAATGAACGCAAGAGAGAGATGGAAGAACATAGTAAGAATGTTAACAAAGAATTAGAAATATAAAGGGGAACCAAATAGAGCTGAAGAATACAATCAATTCAGTTCAGTTCAGTCGCTCAGTCTTGTCTGACTCTTTGGGACCCCATGAATCGCAGCACGCCAGGCCTCCCTGTCCATCACCAACTCCCGGAGTTCACTCAAACTCACGTCCATCGAGTCAGTGATGCCATCCAGCCATCTCATCCTCTGTCATCCCCTTCTCCTCCTGCCCCCAATCCCTCCCAGCATCAGAGTCTTTTCCAACGAGTCAACTCTTCACATGAGGTGGCCAAAGTACTGGAGTTTCAGCTTTAGCATCATTCCTTCCAAAGAAATCCCAGGGCTGATCTCCTTCAGAATGGACTGGTTGGATCTCCTTGCAGTCCAAGGGACTCCCAAGAGTCTTCTCCACACCAGTTCAAAAGCATCAATTCTTCAGCGCTCAGCATTCTTCACAGTCCAACTCTCACATCCATACATGACCACTGGAAAAACCATAGCTTTGACTAGACGGACCTTTGTTGGCAAAGTAATGTCTCTGCTTTTGAATATGCTATCTAGGTTGGTCATAACTTTCCTTCAAAGGAGTAAGCATCTTTTAATTTCATGGCTGCAGTCACCATCTGTAGTGATTTTGGAGCCCAAAAAAATTCAGTCTGACACTGTTTCCACTGTTTCCCCATCTATTTCCCATGAAGTGTTGGGACCGGATGCCATGATCTTCGTTTTCTGAACGTTGAGCTTTAAGCCAACTTTTTCAGTCTCCACTTTCACTTTCATCAAGAAGCTTTTTAGTTCCTCTTCACTTTCTGCCATAAGGGTGGTGTCATCTGCATATCTGAGGTTATTGATATTTCTCCCGGCAATCTTGATTCCAGCTTGTGCGTCTTCCAGCCCAGCATTTCTCATGATGTATTCTGCCTAGAAGTTAAATAAGCAGGGTGACAATATATAGCCTTGACATACTCCTTTTCCTATTTGGAACCAGGCTGTTGTTCCATGTCCAGTTCTAACTGTTGCTTCTTGACTTGCATATAGGTTTCTCAGAGGCAGGTCAAGTGGTCTGGTATTCCCATCTCTTTCAGAATTTTCCAGTTTATTGTGATCCACACAGTCAAAGGCTTTGGCATAGTCAATAAAGCAGAAATAGATGTTTTTCTAGAACTCTCTTGCTTTTTCCATGATCCAGTGGATGTTGGCAATTGGATCGCTGGTTCTTCTGCCTTTTCTAAAACCAGCTTGAACATTAGGAAGTTCACGGTTCACATATTGCTGAAGCCTGGCTTGGAGAATTTTGAGCATGACTTTACTAGCATGTGAGATGAGTGCAGTTGTGTGGTAGTTTGAGCATTCTTTGGCATTGCCTTTCTTTGGGATTGGAATGAAAACTGACCTTTTCCAGTCCTGTGGCCACTGCTGAGTTTTCCAAATTTGCTGGCATATTGAGTGCAGCACTTTCACAGCATCATCTTTCAGGATTTGAAATAGCTCAACTGGAATTCCATCACCTCCACTAGCTTTGTTCATAGTGATGCTTTCTAAGGCCCACTTGACTTCACATTCCAGGATGTCTGGCTCTGGGTCAGTGATCACACCATCGTGATTATCTTGGTCGTGAATATCTTTTTTGTACAGTTCTTCTGTGTATTCTTGCCATCTCTTCTTAATATCTTCTGCTTCTGTTAGGTCCATACCATTTCTGTCCTTTATCGAGCCCATCTTTGCGTGAAATGTTCCCTTGGTATCTCTAGTTTTCTTGAAGAGATCTCTAGTCTTTCCCATTCTGTTGTTTTCCTCTATTTCTTTGCGTTGATCACTGAAGAAGGCTTTCTTATCTCTTCTTGCTATTCTTTGGAATTCTGCATTCAGATGCTTATATCTTTCCTTTTTTCCTTTGCTTTTCACTTCTCTTCTTTTCACAGCTATTTGTAAGGCCTACCCAGACAGCCATTTTGCTTTTTTGCATCTCTTTTCCATGGGGATGGTCTTAATCCCTGTCTCCTGTACAATGTCACAAACCTCCGACCATAGTTCATCAGGCACTCTGTCTATCAGATCTAGTCCCTTAAATCTATTTCTCGCTTCCACTGTATAATCATAAGGAATTTGATTTAGGTCATACCTGAATGGTCTAGTGGTTTTCCGTTCTTTCTTCAATTTAAGTCTGAATTTGGCAATAAGGAGTTCATGGTCTGAGCCACAGTCAGCTCCTGGTCTTGTTTTTGTTGACTATGTAGAGCTTCTCCATCTTTGGCTGCAAAGAATATAATCAATCTGATTTCAGTGTTGACCATCTGGTGATGTCCATGAGTAGATGTAGAGTCTTCTCTCGTGTTGTTGGAAGAAGGTGTTTGCTATGACCAGTGCGTTCTCTTGGCAAAACTCTATTAGACTTTTCTCTGCTTCATTCCGTTTTCCAAGGCCAAATTTGCCTGTTACTCCAGGTGTTTCTTGACTTCCTACTTTTGCATTCCAGTCCCCTATACTGAAAAGGACATCTCCTTTGGGTGTTAGTTCTAAAAGGTCTTGTAGGTCTTCATAGAACCGTTCAACTTCAGCTTCTTCAGCGTTACTGGTTGGGGCATAGACTTGGATTACTGTGATATTGAATGGTTTGCCTTGGAAACGAACAGAGATCATTCTGTTGTTTTTGAGATTGCATCCAAGTACTGCATTTTGGACTCTTTTGTTGACCATGATGGCCACTCCATTTCTTCTAAGGGATTCCTTCCCGCAGTAGTAGATATAATGGTCATCTGAGTTAAATTCACGCATTCCAGTCCATTTCAGTTCGCTGATTCCTAGAATGTCGACGTTCACTCTTGCCATCTCTTGTTTGACCACTTCCAATTGCCTTGATTCATGGACCTGACATTCCAGGTTCCTATGCAATATTGCTCTTTACAGCATTGGACCTTGCTTCTATCACCAGTCACGTCCACAACTGGGTATTGTTTTTGCTTTGGCTCCATCCCTTCATTCTTTCTGGAGTTACTTCTCCACTGATCTCCAGTAGCATATTGGGCACCTACTGACCTGGGGAGTTCCTCTTTCAGTATCCTATCATGTTGCCTTTTCATACACTTCATGGGATTCTCAAGGCAAGAATACTGAAGTCGTTTGCCATTCCCTTCTCCAGTGGACCACATTCTGTCCGACCTCTCCACCATGACCTGCCCATCTTGGGTGGCCTCATGGGCATGGCTTAGTTTTATTGAGTTAGACAAGGCTGTGGTCCTAGTGTGATTAGATTGACTAGTTTTCTGTGAGTATGGTTTCAGTGTGTCTGCCCTCTGATGCCCTCTTGCAACACCTACCCTCTTACTTGGGTTTCTCTTACCTTGGACGTGGGGTGTCTCTTCACGGCTGCTCCAGCAAAGCGCAGCCGCTGCTCCTTACCTTTGATGAGGGGATCTCCTCACCGCCGCCCCTCTGACCTTGACATGGAATAGCTCCTCTAGGCCCTCCTGCGCCCGCGCAGCCACCACTCCTTGGAGGTGGGGTTTCTCCCCCCCGGCTGCCTCCCCTGACCTCGGACGTAGGGTAGCTCCTCTCGGTTGTTCCTGCGCTGTAGCAGCCTGGCGCTCTCGGCCGCTGCCCCTGACCTCGGTCGTGGGGTAACTCCTCTTGCCTGCTGCCCCTCAGGCATGGGGTCCTCCCGGCTTCTGCCCCTGACCTCGGTCGTGTGGTAGCTCCTCTTGGCTGCTGCCCCTCGGGCATGGGGTCCTCCCGGCTTCTGCCCCTGACCCCGGACGTGGGGTAGCTCCTCGCGGCCGCGCTCTGTGTGCCATCGCAGCCGCCTGCGCTCTTAGGGACAACTTAGTGACTAAACAGCAACAACAAAGTAATATTCCACTGAATATGTATATATCCTTTTTATCCATTAGTCCATCAGTGGACACTGAGGTTGCTTCCATACGCTGGCCTTTTCTCTTTTTTTCTTCTGGGATCCCTAGAATGTGAATGTTAGTATACTTGATATTGTTTCAAAGGTCTCTTAAACCACCCTTATTTAAAAAAAACCTGTCTTCTCTTTTTCCTCTTCAGCTTAGGTGATTTCCACTATTCAGTCTTCTAGTTTACTGATCTGTTCCATATAACCAAATCTACTAGATCAGTAAACTACTAAGCTGAAGAGGAAAAAGAGAAGAGAGGTTTTTTTTTAATGAGGGTGGTTTAAGAGACCTTTGAAACAATATCAAGTATACTAACATTCACATTCTAGGGATCCCAGAAGAAAAAAAGAGAAAAGGCCAGCGTATGGAAGCAACCTCAGTGTCCACTGATGAACTAATGGATAAAAAGGATATATACATATTCAGTGGAATATTACTTTGTTGTTGCTGTTTAGTCACTAAGTTGTATCCAACTCTTTTGCAACCCCATGGACTGTATCCCATCAGGCTCTTCTGTCTATAGGATTTCCCGGGCAAGAATACTCGATTGGTGCCATTTACTTCTCCAGAGTTTCCCTGGTGGCTCAGACAGTAAAGAATCTACATGCATTATGGAAGACCTGGGTTTGATCCCTGGGTTGGGAAGATCCCTTGGAGAGAGAAATGGCTACCCACTTCAGTATTCTGGCCTGGAGAATTCCATGGACTGTATAGAATCTGTAAAGAGTTGGACACAACTGAGCAACTTTCACTTTGCTTCTCCAGGGGATCTTCCCAACCCAGAGATCAAATCCACATCTCCTGCATTTGCAGGTGGATTCTTTACCACTGAGCCACCAGGGAAGCCCCAGAATATTACTCGCCCATTAAAAATAATATCTTCCCATTTTTGACACCATGGATGGCTCTAGAAGCTATTATGCTAATGAAATAAGTCAGAGAAAGGCGAATACCACATGATCTCACTTATATGTGGACTCGAAGAAGCAAAACAAAATAAAATGAAAACAGACTCAGATACAGAGAAGAAACAAATGTTTGCCAGAAGGGAGGCTTTTGAGTGTGGACAAAATAGGTGAAGGGGATTAAGATGTACAAATATCCAGTTATATAATAAATATATATATTAGGGTTATTTTACACAGCATAAAAACCATCTGGTCAATAACATTAATTTTATATGGAAACAGATGGTTATTACACTTATAATGGTGATTACTTCTTAAAGTATACAAATGTCAAAAAATTCTGTAGTACATCAGAAGCTAACATAGTATTGTGCATTAATTAATATTTCAACTTAACAAAAAAAGAAAAGAAATACTAATTTCTCTTCTCCAGGGGATCTTCCCAACCCAAGGATCCAACGCAGGTCTCCCACATTGCAGGTGGATTCTTTACCAGCTGAGCCACCAGGGAAGCCCATTGAGGAGAATGGATGGGTTAAATGACTAGAGAAATGTTTGAGGATAACACTGAAGCCTCAGCAAAGATTAATTTTCAAAGTGTAATTTTCCTCCAGCAGTCATTGGTACCCAGATATAAACCAGTTAAATTCCTCCAGGGTTGTCATTTTGGTATGCCAGTGTAGAAAAGGGTGGCAGGGAGTGAGAATCAGATTTAGGATATATGCAAGAGATCGCTTGAAATTATGGACCACTACATCTAAAGTGGATAGGAAGAAAAGTGAAGATAGAAGAAATGCATAAGGAGAATGAGAAAGTAATGGATTGATGGACTTGAGATTCGGTGTGAATATTTAAAAATTATTGGAGTAATGAGAGAGTAAGCTCAAAAGATGAGAAGTTTGGAGTATGATGTGAATTCATGTATCAGACCTGATGACAGATTCCAGGATATGATCTTAATAGTATAGAGTCCATTGAAGTGTAGTAGAATGTTTTGAGAGATAAGGTCAGTAAACTCTAATCCAGCGCAATGGGCTTTTGAGTCCTTTGGTATGATAGTGGGTCTTTAAGTAGAGAAAAAGACATATGACCATTGTCTGAATCATTAGTGAATGAGAGTGAGTCATCAGAAATTTAATAGATAGAGGTTGAACTGAACACATTGTTTCAAAATATCAGAAGCTTATTCAAAAGGGTGAGATAGTAAGCTTTCTCACTTGGTTTACTACAAATCAATCCCTCTCCATACTGTATTTCTGCTGTCCATACCCTTTTACATACTTAATCAGGTTACTCTTAAAGCTGACTCTTGTGATAGCATTCCCTTTCTGTAAAATCTCCAAAAAATTATTTTGCCAAGAAAATAAAATTGAGAGCTCTAGCCTGACATTCAGAACCTTTCATGATCTGGCTTGCTGCTGCTAAGTCACTTCAGTCGTGTCCGACTCTGTGCGACCCCATAGACGGCAGCCCACCAGGCTCCCCCGTCCCTGGGATTCTCCAGGCAAGAACACTGGAGTGGGTTGCCATTGCCTTCTCCAATGCATGAAAGTGAAAAGTGAAAGTGAAGTCGCTCAGTCGTGTCCGACTCTTCGAGACCCCATGGACTGCAGCCTACCAGGCTCCTCTGTCCATGGGATTTTCCAGGCAAGAGTACTGGAGTGGGGTGCCATTGCCTTCTCCGATGATCTGGCTTATCCTCCCTCAAATGTCTTTCCAGCTTGTCATCTCTTCACTTAATGTTCACCACATTCAAATAACCAACTTCAATTCCCCTAAACACTCCACAATTTCCTTTTTTTCTTGTATCACTTTGTTCATATTGTTTGTGCTGTCTGAAGTGCTTTTCCCACCTTGCTGCGCGTTCAATGCCTACTTGTCCTTCAAGGTCTCACATTAGATTACAACTTTGTCATGAAGAATTTCTTTACCCCTTCCAATGGCAGTCATCTCTCCTTCCCCTGGGCATTAATAGTGATTTTAATGACTGCCACTTATTCTTTTCTAGTGTTTTAAGTATTTGTGTATGTTATCTTCCTAGACTATAAGCTCTTTTGAGGATAAGATTTGTATCTGATTTTCCTTGCATCTCTTCAGTGTATATACCCTATACCCTAGGGTTAGGGTATACAGTATAAATGTGTGTGGAATAAATGAATTAACTTTTAAGTATCTCATATTCATTTTTAAAAAAATTTATCCTTCAGTTTGCTTTATTAGTAGGTAGTCATGTCTGTCAATAGATAAGAATTTAATTAAAAAGAGAAAGTTTGACCTTCTAACTTTGTCCCAGAAATTCTTTTAAGTGTATATATTATGTTTATATTCACAGCCCCATGCAGTTATTCGTCATACCATTAGATCTACAAACCGGAATGCCAGAGCTGAACGGACAGCTTCAGAAATCAATTGTATGTGTTTGGTATACATTTTCAGTTGGTGGTTTTGGAGGGTTGAGCTGGGTGTTCTTGTGGGATTTTTTGTAATAATAAAATCTCAGGCCATCTGTGGCTATATACACATGTAAACAGGATACCTCTGAAATAAAGGTTGCTTTTCTGGTTGTAATGAAATTCCCTTGGTTTACAATTAAATAGTTTTTACTTTCTAATTATAAACGTAATACATGTTCATTGCAGAAAATTTGCAAAAAGAAGAAAGTAAAAATTAACATTGCCAATAATCACATCACTCAGCACCAGCCCACAGATAATATTTTGTTGAATTTCCCTCAAAATTTTTCACATGTAGTTTTACATGGCTAAGTTTATACTATGCATAAAATTTTGCTTAATATAGTTAGAAGTATTTCCCATATATTAGCCTAGGCTTTGTAACTGTTATATTTAATGGTTTTATCCTCCTGTATTGAGTTGATGTATTGTAGTGCCTATTGTTGGATATTTGGGTTGGTTTCGGTTTTTTAAGTCAGATTAGCACCAAGGTGGATATTTTTTTAAATGCATATTTAAAAGGAGAAATTGATTTTTATTCAATAAATTAATCATTGACATAAAAATGTTATATTAACAATATTTGTCATTTTAGCCACATTAATTTGGAAGAACAGATTTACAAAGAATTTTTAGGATGAGTATACTGACTTAAGTACATAATTGTTTCAAAACAATTTTTAAGTATTTTACATTAAAATAGGCTCTAAATAAAAAATATAAACCATAATGGAGGAAGATAGTTAGAATGATTGCCGATGTGTATTTTGTTTTCTTGAAACCAAACATTTCTAGCTTTCTGTACGCAGCTTTGGAAATCTAGGTCAATGGAGAGTTAGAATGTCCTTCCCATATCTGTTATTTCAGTCGTGCATTTTCATAATTAAACTCATAATTCAAGATTTTCTGTCTTTGTTAGTCCCAGATTGCTGATACTTTTTTATGCTATCTTCTATTACTATCCCCAGCAAACTCTCTGGGTTTCAAATACCAAACAGAAAAGCAGCTGTTTATTTTTATATTTTAAAATAAAACTATTATGAAGCTATTTTCTTTATTTTATGCAGCTGTATAGTATTCAATTAATGTAGTGTAAATGTATCTTTCCTTGTATAGCTGTTGTTTCTGGTGTCATTATTTAGTAACGCCTTCCTGATTTTAAGGTTATAAAAGGATTTTCCTGTTGTTTGTTTTTTTTTGTTTAATTTTTTATAATATCAATACTTAAATCTTTGATATAAGGTATTATTTGCTAAAGGTATGAAATATGAATTCAACTTCAGTTTCATTCTAAATATCTACTCATTTGCCTTGATACTATTTATTAAAAACTTAGGTTTTCACTAATAGATTTGATATGCCAACTTTATTATATACTAAGTTGCCACCTAGATTCTAGGGCTTTTTCTGGAAATTCTATTCTCTTGCATTAATATACTTAGTCCTGTGCCAGTCACATACTTCTGATTATTATGTCTTGATAATACCTATTAAAATATATTAGAAATAATTCTCCTCCTATTTTCCCTCACCCCCTCCACACAAACACACACAGACACACATTGTTGCAATTCCTTTTTATTATATCTGGCCGTTATATTTTCCTCACATAAAACATAAGAATCAGTCTACTGAGTTGAAAAAAAAAAAAAAAAAAAAACACCTCTCAGCGTTTTTACTGAGATCTCATAAGTTTGTACACTAACTTTGGGAGAATTGACATCTTTATAATATTCTGTCATCTTAATCAAAATAAGCTTCCTCAGAGAGCTCAAAGCTTAGTTATTTTATAAGTGTCCAGAGTACTGATTCCTTAGTGGAATTTGCCCTGTGTGCTACAAGTACCAAACAGAAGATGGTAGAGTTGAAGGTCATTTTATTGGTCTATCTTTAAATTCTCCCAGGTCTTCTTTTGTGTCCATCAGGAGTGTTTCATAGTTTTGTTTTTGTTAATAGATTTTATACATACCTTGTTAGTTCTGTTCTTAGTTTTCTGTTTCAGTTTTTTAAATTAAGCTAGTAACTTACATACAGTAAGATGTTTAAGTGTACTGCACAATGAATTTTTAAATTTATATACACTCATGAAACCACCACCCAGATCAACATTATCAGAATCTCTGAAAGATTCCTCATGCTCCTTCACAATCAACACCTTCCCATCTCCCTGTATCCCCTTGCCTTCCCACTGCCCTGGTTAATCACTATTCTTATCTCATCACTATAGATTGGTTTTTATGTGGTCTTGATCTTCAGATACATAGGATCAACTAATATACACCTCTTTTGCCTGATTTCTTTTGCTCAGTATTATGTCTTATGCCCAATATTATAAAGTCATTCATGTCATGTGTGCCAGTAATAGTTTATTGTTTTCACTGTAATGTAGTATTTCATTGTATAATTATAGCATAATTTATTCATTCTTCACTTGGCTGGCATTTTATTTGTTTCTAGTTTTGGGCTATTATGATTACTGTAATCATCCTTACTGTGTGTTTTAGTGGACATAAATAATGGTTATCAGTTCAGTTCAGTCGCTCAACTCTTTGTGACCCCATGGACTGCAGCACGCCAGGCTTCCCTGTCATCACCAGCTCCTGGAGATTGCTCAAACTAATGTCCATCGAGTCAGTGATGCCATCCAACCATCTCATCCTCTGTCGTCCCCTTCTCCTCCTGTCTTCAGTCTTTGCCTGCATCAGGGTCTTTTCCAACGAGTCAATTCTTCGCATCAGGTGGCCAGAGTACTGGAGTTTCAGCTTCAGCATCAGTCCTTCTAATGAATATTCAGGACTGATTTCCTTTAGGATGGACTGGTTTGATCTCCTTGCAGTCCAAATGACTCTCAAGAGTCTTCTCCAACACCACAGTTCAAAAGCATCAATTCTTCAGTACTCAGTTTTCTGATTTGGCCTAATCTAAGACCACCAGAGTATATAGTCCAGCAAAGTCAGATTTATTGACTCCTTGCAGTGAGGGAGAACACACACCAGAGGAACCATGGAACATCTCATTAAATAGGAAAAGAAGAATTAGAGAGTTTGGGGGGAAAGTGGAAATTAAGTAAAATTTAATTAAGTAAAATTAAGTGAAAACTTAAAGCAAAGTAGGGATGTGTGTGAAAAGATCTATACTGTAAAAATAGATTCAGAAGCCTGTTTCTTTGGAAACTTGAAATGTTGTATTCAGAAACTCCTTTAGTTGATGGTCTGTATCTACGTTGGAAATTAAAGCTACTTCTCTCTATCAGTGAATTAATCTTCCAGGTGAGAGTGGAGTGGTTCATTTTAATAAATATGATTTAATAAAGCAAAGTTTCTGACCGCCTTTGATTTTAGAGACTGATATTTCTCAATAGGAAAGCATAGATAATTCAGAGAGGGGATCATCATGTGATGCTTTACCTATGCAGCATATCCTTGGGAGAAACATTGTTTCTTCTTTTGACTTTGCATTTGGATTTGTGTCTGTCTTCCCAGTCTGATGAATGGTCAGGCAGATTACTGTCTCATTCTGATCCAGATATGGGTGTATGACCTGAATTTTCTGTTTTTTTAAAAAAAATTTCATCTGAAAAGCCACTTTTTGGTTGAGTCCAGTTGATACTGAAAGCTCAGCCTCTGTGCACAGGTGCCAAATCAAATCTCAGAGACAGAATTTTGGGTGAGATAGAAAAGAATAGCTGTATTGCTTTGCCAGCCATAGCGGGACACAGAGAGCTCCTGCCCCAACTGTGTGTCTCAACCTGGGAGGAGTTTTATAGCACAGTGGTTCAAGGGTGGGTAAGGTTGCTGATAAGATTAGGGTGTGTGCAGGGTCTCCACTCCTCTAATTTAGCCTCAAGTAATCTTGATTACTTGATTACTCTTAATGAAAGTGAAAGTGGAGAGTGAAAAAGTTGGCTTAAAGCTCAACATTCAGAAAATGAAGATCATGACATCTGGTCCCATCACTTCATGGGAAATAGATGGGGAAACAGTGGCAGACTTTATTTTGGAGGGGGCTCCAAAATCACTGCAGATGGTGACTGCAGCCATGAAATAATAAGACGCTTACTCCTTGGAAGAAAAGTTATGACCACCCTAGACAGCATATTAAAAAGCAGAGACATTACTTTGCCAACAAAGGTCTGTCTAGTCAAGGCTATGGTTTTTCCAGTGGTCACGTATGGATGTGAGAGTTGGACTATAAAGAAAGCTGAGCACCGAAGAATTGATGCTTTTGAACTGTGGTGTTAGAGAGACTTTTGAGTGTCCCTTGGACTGCAAGGAGGTCCAACCAGTCCATCCTAAAGGAGATCAGTCCTGGGTGTTCATTGGAAGGACTGATGTTGAAGCTGAAACACCAATACTTTGGCCACCTGATGCAAAGAGCTGACTCATTTGAAAAGACCCTGATGCTGGAAAAGATTGAAGGCAAGAGGAGAAGGGGACAACAGAGGATGAGATGGTTGGATGGCATCACCAACTCAATGGACATGAGTTTGAGTAAACTCCAGGAGTTGGTGATGGACAGGGAGGCCTGGCAAGCTACAGTCCATGGGGTTGCAAAGAGTCAGACATGACTGAGTAACTGAACTGAACTGAACTTTATCTTCTTGATGAACTAATCTGATTCTTTTAATATACCCTTCTGTGGTATTTCTCTGCTGTGAAGAGTGCTGACCTCTTGAAAAACCTTAAAGACTTTGTTATATGTGTCCCTTGAGGTGGAACCAGGACCCTGCTCCAAGAGCTGCACTATTGTTTCCTGGCTATCCCCCTCCCCCATCTTTACATCCCTTCCCTTCCCAGGTTGAATCTGCCCTTTGGAACTCCGGGAAGGTGGGGGATGCACAGAAAGGCTTCTGTGCCCAGCATCCCTGTAGGGTCCTGCTTGGTTTCACAGTTACCTAGGAAACCAGCTAATTACAAAAAATTGGCACCAAAGGGGATTTGAGAGGTATCAAAAAAGAAAATAAATGCCCAACTATTGGTTTAAGTGTATGATTTTAGATGACTCACAAGTAAATTTTAGCCAGGTATTTGGACTGATACCAAGGGCTGAGGCCACACAGAGCAGTATTAAGAATAAAGACTCTACAGAGGTAACAAGTAGTCTGTCCACAATCCAGAACCTTCAACTGGCAGGAGGAAGAAAAAACTGTAGCTAAAGAGCTATAGTATGCACATTAAAGTATGAAAATCAGAGTCTTCTATCATCTTGTTCCATTGGACTTGAACAAATGATTCTTTTCATATTGTCATCAGCTTGATTCAACAGATTTGTGTAGAAATTGCCTTCTTGTAGCCATCTACTTCTGAAGATTGTCATCTCCAGTTTGAGATTTCCTACTGAGACCATCTTCTGTTGATTTAAATTGGCCCATGTCTCTGTAATTAAGACAAATTAATACAAGGATCATTGCTCTGTTTTACCATTCTATTAATTATTAACAATACCTGGCAAGATTCTATTTATTGAGTTTAGAGAGAAGTTTCCCAGAAGACAGTTTCTGAGTTCTAAATCATAAAAAGATTATTTCAGAGGAAACACTGCTTGGATATGTTTGAATATAAAACTGTGTACTGTACAGGTCTCAGCTATGTTAGTCTGTGATATTGTAGAAACTGGAGTTGGGGGCAGTATTCTTCGATGTATAAGATACTCAGTTTTGGGCTTATTGAGAGAGAGTTAATGAGCCCCTGAGAAAGTAGATCTCACTTTCATTCAAGCCAAACAAACAAACAAAACCCATTTTAGGCTAAGGAGGTCTAAGAATTTCTAAAAGTTTATCCAAGTTAAGTTTGAAAATTCCATTTGTCCTTTTTATTTTACATGAAGACTAAGAATGATAAAGGTGATAGAGATTTTGAGGAAGATTTATTGTCTCACAAACCTCCTTAGTAATAGTTATAGACAAGTGAGTGTTTACTAGAGAAGTAATTAGAATTTTCCCAGGTAGGAAACAAAAACTAAGACAACATTTTTTTGGCCATTATTAAGGTTGAGCCTTTTTAAACAACCTTTGAGCCACTCTAATAGATATACAATAACCAAAGCAAAAGCCTTTGTTGAAAAATTACCTGACGAATAGCATACCTATGTGTTCCTCAACATTGGTATTTGTTAAGCTGCAGGTTGCAACGCAATCCATGACATCAATTCAGATTTTTTTCTAAGGCACAAAATAGAAAATATTCAACTGCATCAGTTGGATTAATAGATACTATACTATAAAACTTTTGTGGAATTTGTTTGTTGTTTTCTTAGCAATTTGACAGTGTCAACTACAAATTGAGGGTTTGAATCCCTTTGTGGTTGCCATAACTGTTGACTTTTAAAAAAAATGCACAACATGAGATTTAAGTTTTATTTGGGGTAAAATGAAGGCTGCAGCCTGGGAGACAGCACCTCGGATAACTCTGAGAAGCTGCTCCAAAAGAGTTATGGGGGAAGGACAGTATATTTACGATTTTGGTTAAGGGGGCATACATGCAATCAAGCACATACTTAAGTAGAAAGTTTCTGCTGGTCTCATGAAGCTTGTTATTCACAAGAAACAGTCATCACCATGAAGGATTTTAGTGCTTTTCTAGGTATGAGGAGATAGAAGAATTGGGCTTTTGAAAATCAGCTTTTAAAAATACTTTTCTGATGACTTGTCCTGCCAGCCCCCTACCCCTACCCCGAGCACAGGGTGCTTCATTTCTGCTCTCCACGTTGAACTCCTTCAGGGGGTGTGCCAGGTCAGCAGCTGCAGCAGCACATGATTTAATCCTTGTAGAGATAGATGTGTGTGTTTTAGCCACTCAGTTGCGATCTGACTGCAATCCCATGGACAGTATGTAGCCTACCAGGCTCCTCTGTCCATGAAATTCTCCAGGCAAGAATACTGTAGTTGGCTGCCATTTCCTTCTCCAGGGGATCTTCCCGACCCAGGGATGGCAAGTGCCAATTTGTAGTTGAAAACTGTGATGTGCCTAGATGCATTTTTGTTTTTATTTATTTGGTGTTAACTGAGTTTCTTAGATCTATAAGTTGGTATATTTTATTAGCTGTATAAAATTTGGGACCATTATTTCTTCAGTTTTTCTGCCCTAGATTCTCTCTTCTCCTTCTGGGACTCCAATTACATGTTAGACCACTTGATGTTGCTTCATAGGTCACTGAGGCTCTGTTCTCCCTGCCCCCTGTTTTTGTTCTCTGTACTTCAGTTTAGTTTCTGTTGCCCAGATTTTAAGTTCGTTGATCTTTTTTCCTATTGTATTCTGTCTGTTATTTAAGCCTATCAGTGAATTTTATTTCGTATATTGTATTTTCTGGATCTAGACTTTCATTGATGTAGATAGATTGATAGAAAAATAGATAAATGGATGGATGGATAGATGGATGAAACATACATGTATACATGTATATACACACACATACATAGTTTTTATCTCTCTACTGAGAATTTCCATCTGTTTACTTATTGTGTCCATCTTTGCTAATTTCAACAGCTGTGTCACCTCTGAGTCTGTATCTGTTTTGTGTGTGTGTGTGTGTGTGTGTGTAATAAAGTTTTATTAAAGTATAAAGGAGATAGAGAAAGCTTCTGACATAGGCATCAGAAGGGGGCAGAAAGAGTACCCCTGTATCTGTTTTTTAAACTGGTTATGATTTTTATTTTTTTTCTACTTACTCTGTAGTCATTTTTTATTGTATCTTGGATGTTGTGATACAACATTAAATGTCTGGATTTTGACCTCTTTATTTTAAAGAGTGTCTGAAGCATAAATTAGTCCTTTCAAGGCCTGTCTTAGATTTTACTACAATATTCAGCAGTTTCTCCTCTGGGTGGAAATTCATTTCGTTCCTTTTACTGTGTGATCACTAAAATTTGCATTTAGCTCACAGCACTGTGTTAGCTGTTTTCTGACATACCTTGCAGAGTATTGCTTTGCTTGTGGGCAACTTAGTATGCAACCAAAGATTTCTCTAAGGAGACTTCTTGGTATATTTTTAGAGTTCCTTCCGTTTTCTCATTTCTGGTATTCTGCCCTTCAAATTCCCACTGTCTGAGAAGCCCCAAACTACTCCTTTTTCCTGTGCCCAGTGAAACTGTCTTTGGGTTCTGTTTTCTTGGAAAGTGAAAGTGTTAGTTGCTCAGTCATGTCCAACTCTCTGGAACCCTATGGACTGTAGCTCACCAGGCTCCTCGGTCCATGGAATTCTCCAGGCAAGAATACTGGAGTGGATAGCCATTCCCTTCTCCAGGGGATCTTCCTGACCTAGGGATCGAACCCTGGTCTCCTGAATTGCAGGAGGATTCTTTACTGTCTGAGCCACCAGGGAACCCCTCAATATAGGTTTACCCTTCTGCTATAAACTAGCAATTACTAACATGTAATAGAAATATGTGTGTGCATACAAAGTATATGAAGCAATTATTTTGAAGCAATGGATTACCAGACATCACAGGTTTATAATCTTTCTAGATGGTAGTAAGATCCTTACTCACCTTGGCTTTATAGGGGTAAAGAATCTGCCTGCAATGTGGGAGACCTAGGTTCAATCCCTGGATTGGGAATATCCCTTGGAGGATGGAATGGCTACCCATTCCAGTATTCTTGCCTGGAGAATCCAATGGACTGAGGAGCCTGGCAGGCTGTGATAGCTCATGGGGTTGCAAAGAGTCAGATATGAACGACTAACACTTATGCCTATAGTAAGTAACATCTTTTGGAGATAAATGAGGATATATCATAGAAGTCCTCCCCATCTTTGTATTTTACAAGCCAAACACACAGCCAAAGATACTGCTAGGATTTTTGTTAAAGCGAAACAAAACAACTTGGAGTCTATTCTTTTTTTTTAATTAATTAATTTATTTATTTTAATTGGAGGATAATTTCTTTACAATATTGTGGTGGTTTTTGCCGTACATCAGCATGAATCACCCATGGATGCACATGTGTCTCCCCATCCTGAACCTCCCTTCCTACCTTCCTCCCCTCTGGGTTGTCCCAGAGAACTGGCTTTGAGTGCCCTGCTTCATGCATCAAAGCAGGTCATTTATTTTACATATGGTAATATACATGTTTCAATGCTATTCACTCAAATCATCTCATCCTTCCCTTCTCCCACATAGACCAAAGGTCTGTTTTTTACATCTGTGTCTCTTTTGCTGCCTTGCATATAGGATTGTCATTACCGTCTTTCTAAATTCCATGTATATTTGTTTATATACTGTATTGGTGTTTCTCTTTCTGACTTACTTCACTCTGTACAATAGGCTCCCCACCTCATTAGAACTGTGGAGTCTATTCTTCTAAGCAGAACAATGATATTGGAGATTCTAGCATTCTTTGCCATAAGTCATGGCTGTAGTAATTTTAGACTTGCATTAAGGAATTTGATTTTTTTTTTTTAAGGAATACTTTTCATGTGATAAAGTAAAATATCTTAAATGTTTATGTTATAAAAGAAATGAAATTGAAATTTTTATTTTCAATTACTGATATTGGTATGGATGGATACAGTTGATATTTCGCTATATGTTTAATGAGAATTTATGAACTTACTTTCTCTAGTAATGTTTAAAGTCTTGAAATTTGCTAATTATATAATTGTTATGGAAAATTATATTTTCTTTCTTTTCTTTCCATATTTACACGTTTTATAATTCATTTCTAGGCCTGTGTGCCAGTACTTCTTTGACCAAAAGAAAAATACCTTTAACTTATCTCTGTCTCAAATGAGAGAAGTGGTTCTTTGTGAATTATAGTAATGGCTCTTAAATTAAGATTTTTTTTTTATTTTAAGTCATTATAAATAAGCAACTTCTTTTTATTTTATGTTATTTTTGAAAAGTAGAGAATACATTTTATGGAATATCTTTCTTTGAAAATTTTATGACTTAAATGTTTTTGTTTAGTATCATGAATTATGTAAGTGCTCTGTGTTGCTTTATAAATCTTGTTTTTAGGGATAAAGATAACTGGATCCTTTTTGAAAGACTTTTCTTTAGTGTATTTTGTTTATCAAGATTGTATTTAGGAAACTTGTATCTCTACAATGCAAGTGTGTATATTTTAATTTTTTGATCTTTTAATCACATTGTATTTTAGAATTTTAAAATTCTGTGTACTTCAAGAGTAGGTAATAAGTCATCCTTTTCTCTGATTTACAGAATATTTCATGTAAAAGAAGTTAGTCTATTAGTAATTCTAAAATTGGTCTGATTAGGCCAGATCAGATATACATTTAGCAAAATATAGTATTAGATTCCTGAATGTCATAGTAATATTTAATTTAACAAATATTGTTATTTTTAGATAATTATAAGTAATTTTGGAGGTTTCATCCTGCTATAAATTTGTAGTTTAAATTAGTCTCAATATAGCCTGGATAGAAACATCCTTAAAGTGTTTGCTTTCTCACCTACTTTTAATACACAAATCTTTTATACACAAAATTGCTGTTTAATTTCCTGATTCCAGTCAAGAATTAAGTAGAATTGTTAGGAAAATACCAAATTGCTACTTTCTTTTGGGGTGTTCTGGTAGTAAAAAAATTAAGAGTTTTTGTCTTTTCCTCTTCTCTTCTCTTCCTTCCTCCCTCCCCAATACAGACGCTTCTCTTTGCATTTTCAAGATTGATCCTTTAAGTTAAAGTTTCTGAATATCTGTTATATTTTACAGTTGACAAATTACAGTTTGAACCTCCTTTGAGAAAAGAAACAGAAGCACGGGATGAAATGGTAGGACTTATGACTTTTAAAGTATTTTACACATTAAAATTTGAAAAAACTTATAATTAGGTATAGTTTGATCAAAGAAAAAAGTAATATACTCTTCAAAGCGTTAAGTTTTGATAATGTATTTCACCCATTCCCTGGTAGCTCAGACAGTGAATAATCTGCCTATAGTGCAGGAGACCTGGGTTCCATCCCTGGGTCAGAAAGATCCCCTCGAGAAGGGAATGGCAACCTACTCCAGTATTCTTGCCTAGAAAATTCCATGAACAGACGATGTGGTCGCAAAGAGTTGGACATGACTGAGCAACCAACAACACACATTTCACCAATTAAAGTTTGAAAAAGCTTATAGTTAGGTGCATTTTGACTAGGGTACAGTGTGTAAATACCATTTTAACCATCATTTTGACACTTTTAAGTCTTGAAGAATTCACATAAAATTATTAAATACATGGTATGATGCTAAGCTTTAAGCTCTCAGGATCTTTTTACTTACTGATTCTGTTAGGTTTAGAGTACAATTTTGCACTGCCTTACTGTTTTTAATATTTATTTGTTAATCTAGCCCCTTTTTTTAAAACCATTGCTCGTATTTTAGATTACTATTTGGTTAACCCTTTTTCTTATCTAAAAGGAAAGAAACAATAAATAAAGCATGATATTGTTAGAGTTGGCCTAGGTGTTATTCTAACATCTACTTTATTTTTAACCATTAGTAAAAGTATAGTTTTTTAGAGTAATTATCTTCTGTTAGTGGATTTCTTCATTCTTACATTTGGAAGTGGTGCTCTTCCTACTGTATATATTGCTGGACAGTAAATTCTCAATTTTCATGGTAGTCAGAAAAAATATGGCACCAATAAATTGAAGATGATTGACTAAAACAGTGCTCAGTTCTCCGTGCTAATGGAGTAGTGATGCACATAATTCAAAGTTAACATTTTTCTGTTTTGCTTTGGAATGTACTAGCATATTGGTAAAGCGGGCTTGTCACATTTTAAGCTGTGTTTATAATCTTTTTTACATTTAAGTCAACTAATAATGAGTTATTGGCATAAATATGTCAAATGACAGCAAGTGTAGCTAGAGACTACACAGTTGAAAGCCAAGATGATTAATAATCATGACAAAGAGTAGTTTTTTGAATCAAATAAAGTGACTAATACCTGTTTTAAGGTAACATGTTTAAACTCTTTTTTACCTTCATAGGGAGTATCATCAGACCCAAATTTTCTGTTACGGTGGAATCCTTTTGTTGATGGTGCAAATACTGGCAAGTAAGTTGTTTTTCTAACATTATTTTACTTGATTGTATAAGAATAACATTTGGTGGTGAGTGATTTATTCTAATAAATTTTAATTTTTATTCTTATAAAAGTTGTACTATGCCTCTTGTCAGTAAAAACCTTCTGACTTATTTTAATTTCCCAAAGGCAACATGTGTTGATCATTAAGGTTTTAGGGTTTTATTCTCTAAATAAAAATACAGTACGGTAATGTTGGTATACTAAAAGATGAGCTGCATGATGATTTGGGAAAAAGTACCATAGTAGACGTCAGAAAGCCCCAGTTCCATCTCTGCAGTGTGATTTCTTCATATTCTAGACGTGTCTTTCCTCAGTGATTAAGTGATGGGGCTGACCTGGGTGAGTTGTTCCAAACCAGTTAGTGCATTGCAATGCCTAGAGAGCTCTTGTGGAAGTACAGATTCCAGGACCCCCACATTAGGATTTCAGGTCTGGGGTTGGCAAAGTATGGCCTGTAAGCCAAATCTGACCCTATTTTTTGTGCATCCCACAAACTAAAATGATATTTACATTTTTTAATGGTTGAAAAAAATCAAAAGGCAAAGTAAATTTGTTACACATGAAAATTATATGAAATTTAAATTTCAGTGTTCATAAATGAAGGTTAGTTGGAACACAGCTATGCTCATAAGTTTATACATGGCTGCTTTCATGCTTACACCATTAGAGTTCAGTAGTTGTGACCAGTATATGATTCATAGAGCCTAAAATATTTACTGTCTAACCCTTTATAGAAAAAGTTTGCCAACCCTTGCTATGGAATATAGTCTTTGGAAGTGGAATCTAAGAATCCTCAAAGCTTCCCAATTGATTGCAATCACTGGATAAATGTGTGAAACCAGTGGGCTAGATCAGTGATTCTCAAATTTTGGTATGCCTGGAAGATCACCTGGAAATTTTGGTAAAATGCAGAATCTGATTAAGTAGGTCTAGGGGGTACACTTTCACTTTTCACTTTCACGCATTGGAGAAGGCAATGGCAACCCACTCCAGTGTTCTTGCCTGGAGAATCCCAGGGACGGGGGAGCCTGGTGGGCTGCCATCTCTGGGGTCGCACAGAGTCGGACACGACTGAAGCAACTTAGCAGCAGCAGCAGGAGGTACATTTATAAAAGTTTCCTTGGGAATTCCCTGGTGGTCTAGGGATTAGGCCTCAACGCTTTTACTGCTGAGAGCCTGAGTTCAATGCCTGGTTGGGGAACTGAGATCCTGTAAGCTGCATGATGTGGCCAGAAAAAAAGTTTCCGTGTGTTACTAACGTTGCTGATATCTGGACCCCACTTGGAGTAATGAAGGGTTTGATGATCCAGCTATTTGAATGTATGATTCACTGTGGATTCCAGCTGTAAAATTCTGAATCTTTTTGTAACTGAGTTTAATTTAGTTTTTATTACATATTAAATGTAGCAAAGCATAAAAAGTAAAAAAGACTGTGTTCACATTATAAAAGCTCTATTTTATAGTCATACTAACACAGTTTGACAGAATGAGATCTTAGGTCTTCCTGTAGGTTTTAAAGTTACTCTGTGCCGTGATCCAGTTGTCTTTTATATTCCTTGAATAGAAGCAGATTTTAATGCAGATTTAATGCTCTCTCTGTTTTATGTTATGACCACTTAAAACCATCTAAATTGAATTTTTCTCTTTGTGTTAGATCAACCTCAAAACGTGCAATACCACCTCCCCTACCTCCTAAGGTAAGCAACTTAAAGATTTTCAGCAATAAATCCTTGTTTAAATAATAAATTTTAAAAGTAACTTTATTGAATTTGTTCACAATCCTCTTAAATATATTTTATATATAGTTTTCTTCAAGAGCATATTGTGATGTAAAAATATATTTTAAAATATTTCATGATAAATATAGTATCTTCATAGCTATTAGAAAAAGGCAAAGATAGATTATTAGTCATTTAAGAAAATGCTTGACCACGTTGAAAGGAAAGGAGTTCATCGTTTACAGTCCTCATTTATTACTACAGTTGGACATTTCACTAGAGTCACACTTCATTAAGTCATTTTCCTTGCTTGTTTCTAGTTATTAAACATTTCATGGATTGTGTATATGATTTTATTGGTTATAAAAACATCAGTTTGAGGCTAGGGCTATTAAAAGTCACATGGCAAGTTCATAGTTGTTTTGAGACAGTAACTAAGCTCTTACTTACCTTACTTACTTGGCCCAGTGAATTGAACTATGTAGGAGAAAGATTAAAAAGCCATATTTTCTCTCCCTAAAGTCTTTGATATATAATAATAACAGTGTTAATGTTTTATGTCCAGATTTATTAAAGTACTTTTATGTCTTATTATCAACTAGCCAAGGATAAACAGTTACCCTGAAGACAACCTCCCAGATGAAGAAAAGTCATCAACTGTAAAACGTTGTCCTGATTCAGAGAACAGAGCTCCCCAAGTTCTCAGAAGACAGAGTAGCCCCAGTTGTGGTCCTGTAGCCGAGACTTCATCTATTGGTATGGCTAGCAGTATCAGCAGCCCTGGAGTGCATACAGCTAGATACTGTGATCTCGGTAAATAAATCAAAGTGAAAAGTGAAAAGAAAGCCATTTTGTTCAAATTTTAAAGACTTTTTTTTCTTTAGTCAGTCTTATTATTGTTTAAAACTTTGTGAAAGTTCTTTAAAATTCCACATGGATGGACTATAAATAGATTCAATCCAATCCAATCCCTAATTTGATCCCTTACTAAATATTATAGGATCTAGAAAGATGAATGGATGACCCTGCCCTCCAGAAGTTCATGATCTATAGCAAAAGTTATATCCATGGGCACATAAAATTAGACAAGACATTTTGTTTTAAGTGTCTCCTACAATAAGTAACTGTATATAACAGAACACCAGAGCTCTCTGAGGGAGAGAAGGATAGGGTAGAGAGGAGGTAGGCCCTTGGTGAGCCTTAATAGTTGGAACCAGTGCTGACAGACTTTCATAGAGAACAAAAAAGTGAACAAATGCACTGAAGCAGAAAATCTAGCTTGTGTTGGAAGTACAGCCTAGTATATAGAAGTGTGAGCTTTTGAAGGGTGTATGCTGGGAAATAGAACTTAAAAAGGTAGAGGGAAATTAAACTCCGAAGGCCTTGAATATCTGCATCAGCAGGTCGTGTTTCACTTTTCTCGGAGTATGGCAAGGCCCACGTGGTTGTTGCCATGTATTAAGACCACTGCTGCAGCCGCAGTGCTACCACTGCCGCATCTGGAGAAGGGCACCAAAGATACTTGACCGCATCCGAAATAGAGAACATTTCCTAATGAAGGATCACCCAAATGCAAAACAAGTACTGAGGGGAAAGGGAAATTATTTTTAAAGTAAGTTTTTTATTTGTATGGTCATTCAACTTCTAACTGTGATTCTCTTTAGGAAATGGAGATGGTATTTCAAAATTGATGAGTGAAAACACAGAAGGATCAGCACAAGCACCGCAGTTACCACGAAAAAAGGACAAGCGGGATTTCCCTGTATGTATAACAGGCATTTGGTGATTAGTTGTAACTAATACTGTATCATATAAGGAGCATAGTCTATTTAATTCAAGACTTGGAATAACTGGACTTCTAAATGTATAAAGTTTTTTTTTAAGGCTTTAAGAGGTCTTACAGTATTACAAATTATTTTTCCCACAGAAACCAGTTATCAATGGCCTTCCACCAACCCCAAAAGTACTGGTAAGGAATATTTTTATTTGAACCATTTGTCAGTTTTTCTTTAGAAGCTGAAAATAGTTTATTTGCTGTCGAGTATCGTAAGGTGCTGAAAGGAAGGATTCATAAAATACTGAGGCGTCAAATTCATTTGAATATACCGTGAATCCAATCGTGTACCCTTATTTGAGTCAGTTAGTTAGAGTTGGGTGAATTTCCATTTTTATAAATATGGAGAGTTGACTTCTTCAATTAGCCTACAAAGGCCAATTTCACTTTAATGTGATGATATTAATAGTATTGTATCCTCTTCATTATGTGGGTTAAATATCTTTCTATGCCTGAAGTCATTTTTACATTGAACTATAAACAGTGGACAGGAACACAGAATCTTCTGTTCTCTGGCCTTTCAGTAGATCCTCTCTGTAATGTAGTTCAGCCAGTCATAAGAATGGGTGCCTTTTAAATTGTTTCTTTTTATACAGTAGAAGTTAAGCTTAAATATTAGTCTTTTTGTCTCATCACTATTATGGAGGTAAACTGCAAATATAACTGTTATGTTACTCAATAAAGTCATTGTTTTGCATTATTAAATCTTAGTCATAAAGATAATTTGTGACTTAGATACCTAGAATGTATCATTGATATATGTAGATGTTTTGGTAAATCTGATATTTTTGCTCTAAAATAGAGGATTACTCAAGGAAAGAGTATGAAACTCTCTTGATAGAAGGAGTTAATCAATATATCAAAATATGAATTTTGTTTTATAATGAGACCATAAGTATATGCAAATAAGAGTTTAGCATTTCATAATAATCTTCAGCTATTTTCTAAGAATATAAAAATTATCTAATCGAATAACTCAACATTTCTTTCTTTTTAAATAAGATGGGAGCATGTTTTTCCAAAGTTTTTGATGGCTGCCCTTTGAAAATTAATTGTGCAACATCTTGGATACATCCTGATACAAAAGGTAACATTTCTGAAACTTTTATATACCTTTCTAACAAAGTATTTATTATTGGAAAGGATTTTTATGATCTCTGAACTGAGGGCTTTTTACTTTAAAAAATACAGCCTAGAGACTAAATAGTATGTGTAACAACCTAAATAGGTAAACAGTTTTGGTCCAAAAGCATTAGAATTTTAGAGCATACAAGAACAATTCCTGATTAAAAGAGATGAAAGAGCATCACAACTGATTGCAACCATAATTTGGCATTTTTCTTTTATTTACAAAGACAGTACTGGGCCAATTGATAATCTCAGAGTCAAGATATTAGATAATATATTGCTTCAGTGTCCTGAATATCCTGATTCCCTGATTTTGATATATCCTGATTTTGATCATTTTTCTGTAGTTATGTAAGACCTTTTTTTTTTTTTTTTTTTTTAAGAAATGCACACAAATATTTAGGAATACAGGGATATCAGGCTTATAACTTAATTCAGGAAAGGGGGGAAATGTGTGTGCAGAGAGAAGGATAAAAACAAAAGTAGCAAATGTTGACATTTGTGGAATCTGCATGAAGTATATTCAAGAATTCGTTGTATTATTATAATGTTTTTGAAAGTCTGAACTGATAAAGTAAAATTTACTCTTAAAAATTTAGGCTGTGTGATTTTAAAGTGAGGAAGCATAACACATGGGGAAAATTTGGAATCAAATATATATGGGTTGAGTTCCCTAGCTGTCATTACTGTGTGACTTGGAAAAGATACTTAATACCTCTGGTTCTCAGTGTGATCATTTATAACATAAAATACTCATAATACTCACCTTGTTGCAAAGAAGAGAGGAGCCAACCTGGTTGTCTGGGAATTAGCAGAGATTAGGCAGTGGAAGTTGTTCTGGAAATGTTTGTTTCTACTTCAACGCGGTCATAAAGACAGGTTGTGTAATTATCTGCTTTATGTGCCATAATTAGAAAGTATAACAGAAAATAATATTAACAGTAAGCAAATTTTTTTTAATACTTGTAAACTTTTTATTTTTCTAGAAGTTTACACTTACAGAAAAGCTAGAGAAATAGTACAAGAAACTCTGATATACCCAGAATCATCAAGAGTTTCTTTTTTAACACCCTCACCAAAACCATACTATTTATTTATTTATTTTTATTTAAGTATAGTTGATTTACAATATTGTGTTAGTTTCAGGTGTACAGAAAAGTGATTCATTTACACACATACGTATATTCATTCCTTTTTAGGTTCTTTCCCATATAGGTTATCACAGAATATTGAGTAGAGTTTGCTGTGCTATACAGTAGATCCTTGTTGGTTATCCATTTTATATATAACCAGTACTCTTGCCTGGAAAATCCCATGGACGGAGGAGCCTGGAAGGCTGCAGTCCATGGGGTCGCTGAGGGTCGGACACAACTAAGCGACTTCACTTCCACTTTTCACTTTCCTGCATTGGAGAAGGAAATGGCAACCCACTCCAGTGTTCTTGCCTGGAGAATCCCAGGGACTGGGGAGCCTGGTGGGCTGCTGTCTGTGGGGTTGCACAGAGTCAGACACGACTGAAGCGACTTAGCAGCAGCAGCAGCAACAGTATGTGTGTTCATCCTTTTGCCACATTTGTTTTACTATTTTCTATCTATATTTGCATTTTTTTTTTTCTGAATCACTTGAAGGGTGAGTTGCTCCTCTTCCCCTTATCACTTCACCATGCTCCTCTTCCCCTTATACTTCACTTTGTATTTCCTAGGAGCAAGAATCATCTCTTATATAATCACAGTACTATTATAAAGATCAGAAACTTTATCATTGATATAATACTGTTTTTAATCCGCAGTCCATATGTAAGTTTTTTTAATTATCCCAGGAGTGTCTTTCATTTTCCTTTCTTTTTTCCCCCCAAGCCAACATCTAGTTCAAGTTCACGTGTTGGATTTGCCTATCATGCCTTTAGTCTCCTTTAGTCTGAAAGTTTCTCAACTTTTCTGTCTCACTTGATCATGCCATGTTTTGAGGCTGCTTATTTTGTAGAATGTCCCTTAATTTGGGTTTGTCCATTGAGTCCTCATGTGTAGATCAAGTTATGTATTTTGGGGGAAGGAATATCACAGAAGTGTTTTTGTGCTCTTCTCAGTTCATCATGTCAGGAGGCACTAGGTATCAACTTGTCCAAGTGCTAGTGACATTAACATTGACCAGTTGGTTAAGGTGGTGTTCACTAACCTTCTCTTCTGTCAAGTTCCTATTTTTCCCTTTCTAAGTAATTGCTTAATTAATTTCCCAAAATAATTGATAGGTAGCTAGCGTGGAGATACATTGAGACTTGATAAATATCCTCTTGCTCATCAAGCTTTCACTAACTAGTTTTAGCATACATTGACAATCCATTGACATCTGTTAACAGTTTTACTTCTTTCTCATTTATTCACTGTGTTTGAATAAGATGACATGTAATGAAAATTTCATTTTAAAAAATTTTATAGTAAGATTAAGCAGAGTTAGTAACAATATATCTACTTTTTAAAAAATGAAGAATTGGGGAAAGAATTAAAGAAGGTAGCATGGGTTTTACAAAATAATTTTTCTTTGGATGGGTGGGTGGCTATCTAATTCTTAATACCATTAAAATATAAGGCCATTATTTTAATGAATGATTTCAGAAAATGTTAATAAAGAGTCTGGTGATTTATCTCAACTATTTTAGATCAGTACATTATTTTCGGAACTGAAGATGGTATTTATACATTGAATCTCAATGAACTACATGAGGCAACGATGGAACAGGTAATTTAGGAGTTTTAACTCAAAAAACTAGCTTGGACTAATTGAATAAAGGAAATATCTTAATTTTAGGTCAATTTATATGGGCCCCAGTTTTAATTTTTATGATTTAAATATTTAAAGTGGTGAAATTATACTCTTTAAATGTTCATGTATGAAGATTTTTTTCTGTAAGGTTGTAATAATTTACTGAAAGGTAGAAATAGTTATTTTTCTACTCTCTCAGACTGTTGAAATTTGGAGGTTGAGGGGTAAGGGAATGAAATTGGAGGGTTTTAATTATCTACTTTTTTCTTAATAGTTATTTCCACGGAAATGTACTTGGCTGTATGTTATCAACAATACTTTAATGTCATTGTCAGGTATGTATATGATGAAAATAATATGATAAATAAACCATGGACAAGGAGAGAAATGTAATTTTAATATATATTACTTTAAAATGTTGTTATTTAGGGTAATTATAATCTAGTACAGTTAACCTTAAGGCTTGTAGGTGTTTTTGACCGGTGTAGAATAGGAAGAACCCTGTAGTCGGTTAAAGCTGAACTTCCCACACATGCCCAAGAGCTACACAGCTGAATGGACAGGGATTGTCCCCTGAGGCCGTCTCTTTCACAGTCTCTGCTCCTGCCCCCATCCCTGCCTTCCGCTGAGAATCAGCAGTTGACGGGAAGGAATCAGAGGATCCAGCTGCTTCCTTCTTTTTTTTTTTTTTTTTTAATCATAATTATGAATTTATTTTTTTTTTAATTTTATTTTATTTTTAAACTTTACATAATTGTATTAGTTTTGCCAAATATCAAAATGAATCCGCCACAGGTATACATGTGTTCCCCATCCTGAACCCTCCTCCCTCCTCCCTCCCCATTGAATACATTTGAATCAGTTCTAATGAGGTGGATGAAACTGGAGCCTATTATACAGAGTGAAGTAAGCCAGAAAGAAAAACACCAATACAGTATACTAACGCATATATATGGAATTTAGAAAGATGGTAACAATAACCCTGTGTACGAGACAGCAAAAGAGACACTGATGTATAGAACAGTCTTATGGACTCTGTGAGAGAGGGAGAGGGTGGGAAGATTTGGGAGAATGGCATTGAAACATGTACAATATCATGTATGAAACGAGTTGCCAGTCCAGGTTCGATGCTTCCTTCTCTTTAATCTTGAGCCAGTCACCATCTCTTGTCTCTCGGCCTTAGGTTTCTTTTTTTTTCCATAAATTATATCTATTTTTAATTTTTTTTAATTGAAGTGTAGTTGATTTACAATATATTGATTTCTGCTGTACTATAAAGTATTTCAGTTTTCCACATATATATTCTTTTTTGTGCTCTTTTCCTCTATGTTTTATCACAGGATATTGAACATAGTTCCCTGTGCTCTACACAGTAGGACCTTGTTGTTTATATGTTCTGTGTGTAATAGCGTACATCTGCTAAGCCCACACTCCCAGTCCACCCTTCCCCACTACCCCTCCCTGTTGACAACCAGTGAGTCTGTTCTCTACTTCTGTGAGTCTGATTCTGCTTCATAGATAGGTTCTTTGTGTCACATTAAATTCCACATATAAGTGATTCATGTGGTATTTTGTCTTTCTCTTTCTGACTTACTTCACTTAGTGTGATCATCTCTAAATCCATCCATGTTGCTGCTCTCAGTTTTCTTAACTGTAATATTAGGAGGATATTTAGATACTTAGTAACAACCTCACAAGATTGCTGTGGGGGATTAAGTGAGATGTAAAGAGTACTTAGTTAATTGTGAAGACTTAGAGATATTCGCTGGCAGAATTCTGGACCAGATATTTATTAGCCAACTTGGACCAAAACTTTATAAAGTCTTAAAAATAATCATAAGGGTTTTGGAGCAGTCTATTCTAATTTTGTTGTTTGTGCTTTTTTTGTTTTGTTTTGTTGGGGATAGACAGGTGTTGTTTTAGGCTTTTTTTTTTTCCAGTCGTTACCTGCCAAAAACAGTTTTCTTACATTTTGGATTTAAGTGGCTACCTAAAGGTTCGCTACTTGCTTTCATTCTGATAGTATAGTTGGCTCTCTGTATCTGCATGTACAGCTTCAACCAACTGCAGATAGAAGTTTGTTTTTTTTTAATTCTAGAAAATTCCAAAAAGAAACAAAACTTGAAATTTGCCAGGCACTGGGTCACTATTTATATAACATTTACTTGTATTAGGTATTATACATAATCTAGAGATAATTTAAAGTATATGGAAGGGTGTGCATAGGTTATATGCAAGTGCTATATGACATCATTTTATATGAGGGACTTCAGCAACCTCAGATTTTGGTATCTGCATGGCGGTCCTGGAATAATACGTGTGATGGGACCACTGTACAAGATAGTTGATTATTTTTCTCTTTCCTTAATCCTAATGCTGTTATCTATTAAAATAGCACTCATTCCTTTCTCCACTTTGAATACCTAAGTTATTTTAACATTCCTTAATTTTTTTTCAGTTTTGTTTGATACTCTGATGATAATATCCCAGCTATTATTTACTGTACTGTCGGACTTTTTGTTATTAAGTATTCCTTTCAGCTACTCATGCTTTAAAACATAGGTGCTGATACAGTTTTAACTCATTATGAATTGTGGCTAATTTAAGATATGTCATTTTCATAATTTTAGGTATGTGTGTGTGAGTCTTTATAACTTAAACTCTTCTACTAACCATCACCTAGTAGAGATTCTTCAGGAATTTGTGTATTTGAGCTAATGACAGTTTTTACAAAGAGCATATTATTTGATTCTCCACAAATGTCTTTTTAAAAACTAGGATCCTCAAATGACTGTTTATTCTCTTTGATTTTGAGTCCCCCAGTTTTTTTTTTACTTTTATCTAATAAAATATTACTATATCATATTATATTATGAAAATAAACCTAATTCTATTTGAATTAACAATTCTGATTTGTATTCATATAGAGTCACTTTCCTCCAACCACTTTTATATACCTGTCTGTGTGAATAAGCTTAAAAGCCACACAGAGTACATTTTATATATTTATAAAATAACTATAGAAAGGCAGGAAAAAGCTAGCCTATAAATTAGTTATTTCCAAATTCCACTTAAAATTACCTGTGGAACTGAATGAAGATAGGTAGCATTGCTCAATAAGAGAAAACGTTCTGTTTAAGAGTCTGCATTTCTGTGCATGAGTGTACATACATGTACATGTGTTAGCTGCTTAGGTAACTAGTTATATATAAAGGGGTCTGGAGAAAGGAAGGGTGGTATAGTGTTAGGCAGAATGCTGCATTTTGAAAAGATACAGAAAATTTTGTGAGGATAAAGTCACTGTTTTTCATGTTTTCTCATAGTAAAATGATAGATACTATTTGGGACTGTTATAGTACCATGTCATATATAGTAAGGAGTCAGATATTTACCATATCTTCCCCTTTTTAATGTGGATTAAATACATGTTTTTGATATAGAAATCATAGTCCAGTTATCCTGAATAATGATAGCACATACTTGTAGCCCTGTTATATCCTATGGCATATAGTATTAGTTTGCTTTACTTTTCTTAGTATTTCAGTGTTATCTTAACACCTCTTTCACAGTTTCAATCCAAGGTTATGTGGTAGATTATTCATAAATAGGAGTAGCTCAGAAAGATAATGTAGTGATTATATAGTTTTCCATGTTGTACTGAAATAATCACATGTGCATCATCGTGACTCAGCCTATTTTGCAAAAATGTTTAACAATTTCTTTTTCTATGTTCACTTCATTAAGGTTTACATATATTCTGTCCAGATCACCTATTAGTCAGAATATATCTAATTTTGACCTGTTAGTCAAAATATATCTAATTTATGTATTGGGAAACACAATTATCTGTTACTTTCCTAAAACTTATTTTACTTATTATCTTTCAAAGTAGTACTAACTATGTATTTTTGTTTATGTTTTTCTACTTTGCTTGGCTTTTTGAACATGTCTGGATTCATCATTTTAGAAGGTAATTATTATTTCTTTTGCTTGAAAATTGTATTTCTCTATTTTAAATAATTGTAATAAAAATAACATGTTTCTCTTTTTTAGGAAAAACCTTTCAACTCTACTCTCATAATCTTATTGCTTTGTTTGAACAAGCCAAAAAACCAGGACTAGCTGCCCATATTCAAACTCATAGGTTTCCAGATCGCATACTACCAAGGTACTAAATATTTTGATTCTGCTGGGAGTGAGGGGAATTAGTGTCTATTTTTAAAGCAACCAATCTTCTTGCCCACTGAAAAACTTCCTTTGTCTTAATTTTGAAAGGTAGTTTACATTAAAGTAAATGTCATATAGAGTTCAAAAGATAAGTGTTTTATGATATAAATTCCCAGGCCCTATACTATCATATAGTTTGGAGTCATAGTTTAAGATGATTTTTTTAAAGCTCCTTGACTAATTCTGATGGAACTGATTCACAGATCACTCACTGTTTGAGAACCACTGTAGTAGAGTACATTTATATTGTCCTGTGTTTACAGAAAGTTCGCTTTAACCACAAAGATTCCTGATACAAAGGGCTGCCACAAATGTTGCATAGGTGAGTAAATACTGTTTCTCAAACTGAATGGTTAGAACTTTTAACATCTTTAAAATTATCTGTAAAGTTCTTAGAGTATTAAATAAAGGAAGGGAAGCTTTATATTTGTTTTAAATAAGGAGTTAAGGGGCCAATGAAGCTCAGGAATGTATAGTGGGACATGGCATAAAAGCGCTTGAAGATAGTAGCCCTGACCTGATGCTTTCTCTGAGCACAATGTTCCTCAGATTTTTTTAACCACAGTCCCTAAGGCTCTATCTCTGCTAATATCCTAGCTTTCAGTTAGCACTTACCATTTACTTAACAGTTATTGAGTAGTGCTTTATGAACATTATTATTTCAGGACTCTGGCCAACTCTGAAGTTAGAGGGAGCAGTCCATACAAGACCACTCTCACTTCTGTTACCAGTTATAAGTTTACCAATTATAACTTTCATGGTCAGAATTTCACCGGTATGACTCAGAAATCGCTGAAATTGGTTATACTCTTGGCTTTGGTTTGTTACAGGGAAAGGATATAGATTAAAATCAGCTAAAGGAAGATGTGCATAGGGCAGAGCCCAGGAAAGATACAAGATGCAGAGCTTCTGTTGTCCTCCATAGAGTATGGATAGTGTTACTTTTCAGGCAGTGATGTGTGATAATACACAGCATTGCTAACTAGGTAAGCTTACTCAACAACCTCAGTGTTCAGAGGTTCACTAGGGCTCTATCACGTAGGCATGCTCAACTGCCCATGTGGCTGACCTCAGTCTCTAGCCCTTCTGGAGGTCAAGTGATGCTGCATGACCCAAAGCCCCTACCCTAAATTGCATGGTTGGTCTTTATGGCCTGATTATTCCCCATCCTAAGACTATCCAATGTTGGCCAGACCATGGGGTCGCAAAGAATCAGACATGACTTAGCAACTGAGCAACAACAATGTATCAGCACTGCCTTTATAAAGAAAACTGAGTTAGCTTTGGGGTGAGTATAATTCAGTAGTTGCTTTTAGCTAAACTTCATGTTTTCATATAAAAATATTCAGTGTTCTGAGTGTGTCTGTTCTGTTTCTTTCCAGTCAGAAACCCTTACACGGGACATAAATACCTCTGCGGAGCTTTACAGTCTGGAATTGTTTTACTTCAGTGGTATGAGCCAATGCAGAAATTCATGTTGATAAAGGTATATATTACTTTGTTTACATTGTCTTCTTTAGAAAACACTAATGTATAATTGAACCTAAAATTGTAGAATCCCATTGCTACCAGCCAGGATCATATTTATAGGTATTTATTTGGTTTAGGGGCTTTTGTGTTCTTAAGACTTTAAAGATTTCATCTTTATTTTATATTAATAAACTTCCAGAAATAACACATTCATAAAGAAGAATGTGGCCAATTCTCTAAAATATATGTTTATGGAAAACTGATCCTTATCATGATCATTTAGATGTAGTCATTTTTTTTAATTGAAGTATTATATTGTGTTTCAGGTATAGAGCAAAGTGTTTAGTTGTATATTTCTTTTTTCAGATTGTTTTCATGATAGATTATTAAAGGTATTAAATATAGTTTCCTGTGTTACACAATAAATCCTTATTGCTTATGTATTTTATGTATAGTAGTTTGTATATGTAGACTTCTTATTTATCCATTCCCCACTCCCTTTCTTTGCTTTTTATGTCTGTTTCTGTTTTGTATATAGATTCATTTGTATTGTTTTTTAGATTCCACATATAAGTGATATCATGTATTATTTGTCTGACTTACTTCACTAAGCATGATATTGTCTAGGTCCATCCATGTTGCTGCAGTGGCAATGTTTCATTCTTTTTATGGCTGAATAATATCCCATTGAATATATACAGCATGTCTTATGCCAGTCATCTGTTGATGTGCACTTGGATTGTTCCCATGTCTTGACTGTTGTAAATAGTGCTGCTGTGAATGCTGGGGTGCGTCTATCTTTTCAAATTAGTTTCATCTTTTCCAGGGTATTCCGGGAGTAGGATTGCAGGTTCATATGGAAGCTCACTTTTCTGTTTTTTTAAGGAACCTCCATAGTGACTATACCAATTTACATTCCTACCAGTAGTGCAGGAGTGTTCTCTTTCCTCCAAATCCTCCTCAGCATTTATTATTTCTAGACTTTTTAATAGTGGCCTTTACGATTTGTGTGAGGTGGTACCTCATTGTAGTTTTGATATGTATTTCTCTAATAATTAGCAGTGTTGAGCATCTTTTCATGTGCTTAGTAGCAATCTGTATGTCTTCTTTGGGAAAATGTCTATTTAGGTCTTCTGCCCATTTTTTGATTGGGTTTTTTTCTTTTCTTGATATTCGAGTTATATGAGCTGTATATGTACTTTGGAAATTAAGCCCTCGTTGGTCACATTATTTACAAATATTTTCTCCCATTCTGTACAATTTTCTTTTTTATTTATAGTTTCCTTTGCTATGCAAAAGCTTTTAAGTTCGATTAGGTCCTATTTGTTTATTTTTGTTTTTATTTATTTCTTTATTTAACTTAGGAGACTGATCTAAGAAAATATTGCTACAATTTTTGTGAGTCTTTAACCTATTTTGAGTTTATTTTTGTATATGGTAAGAGGGAGTATTCTAACCTCATTGCTTTACATGAGGCTGTCCCACTTTCATAATGCTGCTTTGTCGTAGATTAGTTGACCATAGGTCTGTGGGTTTATTTCTAATCTCTCTATTCTGTTCCATTGATCTGTATGTCTGTTTTTGTGCCAGTAAAAGGGAGTCATTTCTTAAAATCAGATCAATCAAGAAAATGAAAGCCTTTCTGTTGAATTTATTCAGCAACAGAATGAATGAGGAGATTGTTTCTTTTTTTTTTTTTTTTTGAGATTGTTTCTAAATTATGCTCCTTTTTTCTTGCAGCACTTTGATTTTCCTTTGCCAAGTCCTTTGAATGTTTTTGAAATGCTGGTGATACCAGAACAAGAATATCCTATGGTCTGTGTAGCTATTAGCAAAGGCACCGAATTAAATCAGGTAGTTCAGTTTGAGACAATCAATTTGAACTCTGCATCCTCATGGTTTACAGAAATTGGTGCTGGTAAGTGTTTTTTTACTTTATGTTAAAGTATTAATGCTTTTGTCTATAGAAGAAGCAGAACAGGTTCAACCTGCATGGGCTTTCTAGTAGAGTTTCCCAAGTAAGCATAGAGGATCATGTACATACAGTTTATGATCTCTGTTTGCCAGAGGCAATTTGATACATACAAAGTATTTTACCAAGAAAAATTTTAGTGATTCCCAGCATTTAAAAGTCTTAGTTGTTGTCAGTTAATATTTGGACTTACTAAATAAATAAGTTTTCTAAGATAGTTTTCAGATTTTATCAACTTCTCAAGCAAAGAAATTCACTTTTTTTAAATCAGTTTTTCCCCCTACACTTCCTAAAACCATTGAGTTCTAGTACTTTTCAGACTTAAATAGAAGCTTCTCATGTGTGGCCTCCAAGCATTACCATTTAAAGTTACAAGGAATATTATATCTCTTGCATTTTCTGAGAATGGTTTGTTAGCCTAGAATTTTATCAAACATGTCTCAGTGAAAGCTCTAAAAAGATTGGGAGGTTTATTTTCAAACTTTAAAATTGGAACAAATCAGTCAAGAATTTATGTTAAAAATTAGTAAAATGAAGGTCTTCATTCTGCCCATTTACTGTTTTTGTTGTACTTGTGTATTGTCACCCCAGGTTTATCAAGCCATTTTTACATATGAAGTCAAGCAAGCTTTAGTTATAACTATTTCATTACTGACCCCTTTTTCTTTATCATCTTGAGAAGAAGTCTATTATAAGTTTTCATAAGTTCTTATTAAATATCTTTGGCTTTTGATCATCTTTAGGCTAAATTATAAGAACTCTTTATACATCCCAGCTATTGAAGTTAATGTAGAACTGCACTAATGTCACTTTCAGAATAAGAATCAGTATGACCTACTGGTGTCCTAGTAAATGTTTAACAACAGGCTCTTGGCTGCAGAGAAGCCTCGTTTATAGCAGTTGCCTGTTTCTGTGGTATAAACACTCTCACCACAGCCAATTTCAAAATACCAGCTTAATGTCATTTGACTTGCAAAATTTCTGAAAATTTATCAGTCCAGTACAAGCCAGTTCCAGCATGCCTTGGACTATTATCACTGTTTTTGTGCACCAGATGCTAATTTCCAGTAGAATAAAATAGGAATATATTCTTTACCCTCCCCCCATCCCCCACTCTCCCCCCACCTCCGCCCCCCACACTCATTTTTCTTTCTAATCTGTTAATGCTTTTGGTTGAGTTAGATGCATACTCTCATGGTATAACTAACAGGAAGATGCAAATGGCATTGTTTTATTATCATGAAATATAAGCAAGCCAAATAGAAATGTGTTCCTATTAGATACTTACTGCTAAAAAGAAGGGTTATAGGTCCGTTCATTTTAAAACCAAGATCATGTTTGGCAGACAGCCTCAACTTGTTTATAAGTTGTTCATATATAATAATAGTGCAGAGAAAGTTATTTCATATGATTAATGTAAATTTGCAAACCACTTTCTTCTGTATGTTGTATTAGGAGGTTACATTGTTTAAGGCTGGGCATTCAATGAGTCCTTTTGTGAATTTGCAGGGCTGAGGTTCAGGGGTTGTTGTTTGCTTTTTAATTCCAGAGGTATACTGTTCTATCCACTTATAACACAGTCTAGGCTAAAATTACAGCAGACCCAAAATTACTTCCCGAGGAGAGCCAGAACTCTGAGGGTATACATTCAAATCACCCTAAAGCAGAGATTGTCCTTATTAGGTTTCTCCATTTTCACAAATGATTGCTAATCTATTTCCCAGCTATGTTGATTGCTGAGACCATACCTTGACTTGACAGCAGTTTTAACAATTAAAATGAACTCCTACTCCAAGACTCTCTTAGTCTTATTTTGATTAATTGTTGCAGTATCCTTTTCACCAAGGATGGTACTTAGTAATTTTCATCAGCACACAATCAGATCAGATCAGTCGCTCAGTCGTGTCCGACTCTTTGCGACCCCATGAATCGCAGCACGCCAGGCCTCCCTGTCCATCACCAACTCCCGGAGTTCACTCAGACTCACGTCCATCGAGTCAGTGATGCCATCCAGCCATCTCATCCTCTTTTGTCCCCTTCTCCTCCTGCCCCCAATCCCTCCCAGCATCAGGGTCTTTTCCAATGAATCGACTCTTCGCATGAGGTGGCCAAAGTACTGGAGTTTCAGCTTTAGCATCATTCCTTCCAAAGAAATCCCAGGGCTGATCTCCTTCAGAATGGACTGGTTGGATCTCCTTGCAGTCCAAGGGACTCTCAAGAGTCTTCTCCAACACCACAGTTCAAAAGCATCAATTCTTCGGCGCTCAGCCTTCTTCACAGTCCAACTCTCACATCCATACATGACCACTGGAAAAACCATAGCCTTGACTAGACGGACCTTTGTTGGCAAAGTAATGTCTCTGCTTTTGAATATGCTATCTAGGTTGGTCATAACTTTCCTTCTAAGGAGTAAGCGTCTTTTAATTTCATGGCTGCAGTCACCATCTGTAGTGATTTTGGAGCCCAGAAAAATAAAGTCTGACACTGTTTCCACTGTTTCCCCATCTATTTCCCATGAAGTGATGGGACTGGATGCCATGATCTTCATTTTCTGAATGTTGAGCTTTAAGCCAACTTTTTCAGTCTCCACTTTCACTTTCATCAAGAGGCTTTTGAGTTCCTCTTCCCTTTCTGCCATAAGGGTGGTGTCATCTGCATATCTGAGGTTATTGATATTTCTCCAGGCAATCTTGATTCCAGCTTGTGCTTCTTCCAGCCCAGCGTTTCTCATGATGTACTCTGCATATAAGTTAAATAAACAGGGTGACAATATACAGCCTTGACGAACTCCTTTTCCTATTTGGAACCAGTCTGTTGTTCCATGTCCAGTTCTAACTGTTGCAAAGCAATTTTTTTTTTTTTTTTTCGAATATTGCCTGAGAAACAACACTTTACCAATTCTGTACATCTGGATTCTTCACTATATATAGATTCTGGAATGTCCACAAATACCCCAAGATAATGTGTAAGATTTTGTGTTTATGCTCAAATGTGCAGTTTTTAAGGGAGAGGATCTATGGGTTTTCCCAAAAGATGTAGTTAAGAATGACTGCTCTAAATAATCTAAAATCTTTGCATGGTTTCACCTAGGCCATTCATGCAATCTGAGTGGCTAAAATAGTTTTACCAAAAATGTTTTGCAAAAATGTCATCACTTACATTAGCAGATGTTTATCAGCCAAGTAGTGAAAGTTGCTTCCTGCAAAGATACTGTTGACAGTATTGTTCATTATTTCAACTGGTGTCCTGTTAATAAAGGAACTCCAGCCTACACTCACAGTGGAAACAGTGTCAGACTTTATTTTTTTGGGCTCCAAAATCACTGCAGATGGTGACTGCAGCCATGAAATTAAAAGACGCTTACTCCTTGGAAGGAAAGTTATGACCAACCTAGATAGCATATTGAAAAGCAGAGACATTACTTTGCCAGCAAAGGTCCGTCTAGTCAGGGCTGTGGTTTCTCTGGTGGTCATGTATGGATGCGAGAGTTGGACTGTGAAGAAAGCTGAGTGCCAAAGAATTGATGCTTTTGAACTGTGGTGTTGGAGAAGACTCTTGAGAGTCCCTTGGACTGCAAGGAGATCCAACCAGTCCATTCTGAAGGAGATCAGCCCTGGGATTTCTTTGGAAGGAATGATGCTAAAGCTGAAACTCCAGTACTTTGGCCACCTCATGCTAAGAGTTGACTCATTGGAAAAGACCCTGATGCTGAGAGGGATTGGGGGCAGGAGGAGAAGGGGACGACAGAGGATGAGATGGCTGGATGGCATCACCGACTCGATGGACATGAGTTTGAGTGAACTCCGGGAGTTGGTGATAGACAGGGAGGCCTGGCATGCTGCGATTCATGGGGTCACAAAGAGTCGGACATGACTGAGCGACTGAACTGAACTGAATTGAACCTACAGTCACACCCCAATAACCAGAAGAATTGCTCTCTGATCATAGTTTCATTAATACTTTTGCTTTTTCTGAATTACTGACTTCTTTTTTTTTTTTATCTCAGAGACACTGTGACCCACCTGACTGATCTTGTTTTCATCTTCCCATTGGCTACTATAAAATGCAGAGCAAAATCTAATCGCTGTATAACATGCATCTTCCTTCCCCACATTTACCATTTGCTTCATTTTTTTTTTGTAATATACCTTTCTGGAACTAACCGAGGTATTAATTAAATATAATATTGAGCCTTTCTCAGTTAGCCTTGCTTAAGACTTTGTTTTTTAAATTGACTTACATACATTTTTTTGAGAAGACAATTACAAAATATAATTTTTGTGTTAAACTTCAAAGGCTAGTTTAAAATCACAAGAAAAAAATCAGAATTTGTGTTTCTTTTCTAAGTTCTAATTTTTAAAGCATATTATATAACTGTAACCTTGTTTTCCTTTTCCCTCCAAGGCAACCAACAGTTAGATTCCATTCACGTAACACAGTTGGAGAGAGATACTGTTTTAGTGTGTTTGGATAGTAAGTACTATTTTAAAGTTTATTCTAAGTATACTACTTGATATACCTTTTCATGAACTAGATTCTAATAGAATCAGTAGAGTAGATTTTGACTTTCCACCTTAAGTAGCCGTGTTTTATTGACGAAAAACGTAAATTATAGTAATTAATTAATTGATCTGTTTGTCAGTACTGTCCTCTGTGACCTTTTTCTTTATTTTGTTTGGCCTACTTGGAAACATTGTCCAGTTCACCCTCTGTATCCATGGGTTCCACATCCTTTATTTAATCAACCATGGATTGAAAATATTCAGAAAAAAAATTCCAGAAAGCTCAAAAAAACAAACCTGAATTTGCTGAGTGCCTGACAATTATTTATACAGTTTTTACATTGTGTTACTGTATTATAAGTAATCTAGGACCTACTACATAGCACAGGGAACTATAACTCAATATTATGTCTAACCTATAAGGGAAAAGAATCTGAAAAGATATGTATATACCCCCACACACATACGTGGGCTTCCCCCATAGCTCAGTGGTAAAGAATCTGCCTGCAGTGAAGGAGAGGAAGGAAATGCCAGTTTGATCCCTGGGTCAGGAAAATCCCCTGGAGGAGGGTGTGGCAACCTACTCCAGTATTCTTGCCTTGAAACTCCCATGGGCAGAGGAGCCTGGTGGGCTGCAGTCCATAGGGTCACAAAGAGTTGGACACAACTGAAGTGACTGAGCACACATATACATGTATATATAACTGAATTGGTGTGCTGTGCACCTGAAACTTACACAATATTGTAAATCAGCTATATTTCAATAAAAATATTCTAAAATATTAAACTATGGAGAGAGATGTATAGGTTATATGCAAACACTAGGCCATTTTATATGCTCAAGGGACTTGAGCATCCATGGATTTCGATCTCCTTGATGGGACAGGAACCAGTCCCCCATGGATACCAAGGGACAACCATATTAGAGCAGTTTGCCATAACCTTGGGGTAAAATTCTGTATAAACTATTCTGAGAGTTTTTTCATAAATCATTGTAATTAATGAAAAAATAGAAGATTATACTAATATGATCACTTATATAACATAAACTTTTAGAATCCTGTCAGTGTAATATTCTAATTTACAAATAGATTTGAGATCTTTACCTGTAGTTGTAATTCTTTTAATGTAGGGAGAGATGTTATTGATAGATGTATGTTGTGCTATATATGCAGTGAGAAGCAGAAAAATTTTTAACAGGTTTTTTCAGTTTTTCAAACAAAGCACTCTGATTCCTAAAATCTGCTTTACTTGAATGCAGTGAATCCTGCAAGTAAAATTCTCCCAGACTTGGAATTATATTTGAAACTTGGCAATATTCTCTGTGGTTTAATTCATTCTAGTATTTGAAAATTATTAAAGCTTCTCTTTGATGCTTAGGGTTATTTTTAAAATTGTTCCACTACTGAATTTGCCGTATTTTTGTCTTAATTTCTCTTTTCTAAAGCATTCCCTTTTGGATTTGCCTTATAGACTCATAAAGATCATCTAATATTATAGATAAGTAAACCAAATCCCACAATGTTTCATTTTCCCATTATCCCTTAAGTATTTTTTGATTCTTTGAATACTGATAAGATTGGAGTGTTTTTTGGTTACTTTTAAGTGAATTCAGTGAATTCTTTTTTACTCAAAACAAGTAGAAAGCTCAGTACTGATTAATCAGATAAAAAGATGATCAGAATTTAATTGTAATAATGTTTAACCTTTAACATTAAACCCTTAAATACCTTCTGAGCCATCCAAGGATAATAAATCATACTTAGTTTTCATTTTGTTCATTTATATATTTTTTCAAAAAATTTTTAAACCTTTGATTAACTAAGCCTTCCATTTCCCAGCTATTCATGGTAAATGGGAAGTTGACTTTCTTCAGTTGGTTTTTTTTCTCTTAAGGGAGCAGAAAAAATTGTCAACTATACAGTATAAAGCAGTTTTACCAAGCAGCAATAGAGATAGGCCTATAATCACAAATCATGATAGACAAATGAGGAAGTTTGCAGAGAGAAAATATCTTCCAAGTCAGAGCTAAGATGGTTTAATTAAAAAACAAATGGGCGAAAGGGAAATAGAACTATTCACATATACTGTGTATCCCACAGTTTACTGATAAAAGAAATTGACTCTTGAGAGTACTATCTTTTTGTCCCTTGTACTTCTGTAGAATGTTAGTCACAGACTAAAGTTAAGAATACTGCTATATTACTTATATGTTATGTAATTTGTAAGGGGAAAAAAATCAACTCGTATTGCTGAATATTTAGGCACCAAGTTAACCACTATTAAAGAAACACTGCACTTTAAAAAAAATCAGAAAGTTAGTGTTGAATAACTATGTTTAAAAAAAAAATAGTAACGGAGCTGCCATTTACAAAGGAGGCCTTACTTGTATAGAACGTATCAATGACAGTTTTTCACTGAGCATGCTTGAATCAAGAGAAATAATTTAACTTTATTAAGGTAAGGTAAAGGTAAAAGCTCATGTATATCCATGTAAAGTATCCATGTAAAATCCATATATCAAGTTACATGTTTTAACAAATTTGTATTTCCAGTCTTGACTTGTTTTTTCTTTTTTAAGAATTTGTAAAAATTGTAAATCTACAAGGAAAACTAAAATCAAGTAAGAAACTGGCCTCTGAGCTAAGTTTTGATTTTCGCATCGAATCTGTAGGTAAGTCTCCTTTTTAAAATAATGCATTTAGAGAGCTTGGTTTTTTGTTCCTTCTGTTCTTAATGGTTACCTACACCAGCACTGTCTCATAGGCATTTCTTTGATATAGAAATGTTCTCTGTGTTCGTAAATACAATAGTCATTAATCATATTTGTTAAACATTTAAAACATGGCTGGTGCTACATTTTAATTTTTTTATTTTAATTAATTTAAAATTTGATGTAGATAGCCACATGTGGCTTGTTCCTATCATATTAGACAGTGCAGGTCTGGACCGTAATAATCTTTTATTGTTGTTTCTTGAATATTTAAAACCTGAAATCATTTCTTAAATTTCTACATATTGTTCCCTTTGCTGCATCAAGTGAATTATACTTCTTCCAGTACTTTCCAAATCATGAAGATATTTGTGTGATGTGATTAACAGTGTTAAATTTCTTTGCCGTGTAAGATTCTGATTGGTGTGTGTTGGTGGTTTTGCTTTTAGGTCTATTTAAATATAATAGCTAGTTTCCCACAGAATCTGGAAAATACTACTATGCCATTTGAATTTACTTCCTTGTCTATGAGTGTTTAACTCTGTAATATCATTGATGTTATGATAAAATTATATTTTATTATTTTTTGCATCCTCACTGATTAATGTCAGTAACTATTTTCCTCAGCGGTAATAGGACTTATGAAAAAATACTGTAGGTGGGAACATTTTGAATAGTCTATAATATGGTTCTACCATAAGTCAAAAACAGTTAATCAAAATTGATTTTTATTTAGGCCATAAAAAATGTGTATTTTAAAATTAAATGTATATAACTTTTAAAAACATGTTTCTCACTATTTAGAAAATTTTCTGTTTGTTTTTAATATTTTAATGGTTTCTCAAATGCAGTTTTGCCCTGTCTCAAAGTTTTGCCTTATCCCTCTGGGTAAACATCTCACATATAAATAATTTGCTTATGATTGGAAATTTTAGTCTTCTTAAGTGGAAAACCTAAACTTTCTGTAGATGCTATGACAAAAGGAATTTTGGAAATAGTTTCTTCTTTTACTCCTCTGGATATTGCATACTAATTCCTAAGATTTAATATTTTCAATAGAGATTCCAACATATAGATCTTTAGATTCTCTTAATTTTAACTGAAACACACTTGTACCTCAACTTTCTCATATGTGCCAAACGTTTTGGGAAATTTTAGTTGTTATACAAAAGTTTGTTCCTCCTAGGCTACAATCTCTTCTTTCCAGTGAATCTTGAAATAATTCCAAGGATGCTCATAGGGAAAAAGAGTCCTTTTAAGTCATCTTTTAAAAATAAAGCCACTATGTGTTTTTTCATTTCATGATTAGTGAAATTTGTATAATTTGTCACTGTAAAATTATGTTTATTGAGGTCAATTATGTCTTCAGAATATTTTTACATTAATTTTTTACAGAGTCAGTATTCAGTAAGAGGTATAATAAATTTCAGTCACTTTCTCTCATCACCTTTACTGGTACAGGGCATATGGCTAACTCTTCAACAATTAAATTGGTTCTTTCCCTCATTCTTACTCCCTCACTCACTCCAGCCTCTGGCCAGGAAAGGACCAGAGGCCCTGCTGCCCCCCACCCCCAAATTGGGATCCCTGCAACTCTGTTTGTAAACCATGAAGTGACCCCATGTGGGTGCCTCAGTGGGTCCAGACCTGTGCTTGGCGCCAGGCAAGACACAGAAATGGACAAGGCACAGGGAGAACAGGTTTCCTTTCAGCCTTCAGCCACCTCAGGGAATCGTGGGAGATGGATGAGGAGCAGGAGGGGACATGGCATGTCATGGGGTGGCCACACTTTGGGCCCTCCTAAAGTGGGTCATTCCTGAATCCAAAGCCATCAAGAAGGTGAGCAAGCTTGGCTCAGATCTGTGAACACTCTTGTGGGCAGCAGGTCCCACAGGCCCAGGGCAATGTTCCAGGGGGCTCCAGAGGCCTGATGGGGCTGGGGTAAGAGTGGGGAGTATTGTAGCTGAGAGTGCCTAGCCCCTCCAATAAGAACTGGTTCACAGATCAAAAATATTCATATACGGTTAAATTTTGAGACAGGTTTATTTTTGAAAATTAATTTTGTATTAGGGAAAATATGAGCATAAATAAAAGATGCTTCCTTAATAGCTACTTCTAAATATATGGTAGTATTTAAATAATCAGGTCTTTTATCCAAAAAAGCAATTATATGTTATTATTTTATTTAGCCTTATAAGACAAAATTCATGGGGGTCACAAAAAGTCAGACATGACTGAGCAACTGAACTGAACTGAACTGATAAGACAAAAGATAGTATATGAAAGAAAAATTAATGTGCTGATATCCACTCATCAGAAGCCCATTTTTAAATAAATGCCTGTTATAATATATCTTAAGAAAACTTCTGTGACACTGCCTCAATACATTATTTGAGCTTTGGCATGTCCTAGCCACAAAAATGTTGGGAACTAATGGTCTAGACAGTGGAATTTTGCACCAAGTAACCTTACGTTATCATTGATTAAAAACAGTCAGGGAAAATGTATAATGCAGTGCTCTGTGCCTTATTTTAGTCCTGATCTCCCTTATCCTTTTTAGTATGCCTTCAAGACAGTGTATTGGCTTTTTGGAAACATGGAATGCAGGGTAAAAGCTTCAAATCAGATGAGGTAAGATTTCTCAAATTATCTCTAGTGATTCTCACTAAAGATTTTAATTGTTGCAATATTCATTTTATGCATTTTCTCTCTGAACCCACATTGCTATGCTTAGTGCCTTTAGTGCCGGTAGAACAAAATTGCCAGTGTTTTCCCTTCAAAAAAATACCCAGTTTTGTATTTATTGTATTCTCAGTGGCCAAAGGAATAGTCAAACATGAGTTTACACAATTTCAGTCCTCTTATTTGTAATTTATAAATATGGTCACTAAGCTTACTAAACTTTTCTAAAGGTAATAAGCCTTCTCTATAGTCTACAAATGTGGAGCTTCTTTCTTAATATTATATTTAAAATTCTAAGTTAATATGTGTTGAATCATAGGACTAAGGAAAATCTAAGAAAATTAGCTCACTTACTAAGTATTTATTGCATACCAAATACATTTAGGATGCTGTTATTATTATAGCATTGAAGACATAATGAATATAATTATGAATAATATCAAACCCTTGTGATGTCTATGTTCCAGGCACTTTACAAATATTAGTGTATTGAAGGCAAGTAGAATAGTAGGGTTTTTAAGTACCATTCAAAGTAAGGTTGGGCTCCCCTGGTGGCTCAGACAGTAAAGAATCCACCTGTAATGTGGGAGACCTGGGTTTATTCCCTGGGTTGGAAAGATCCCCTGGAGGAAGGCATGGCAGAGTAAGGTTAGATATTGTTCATATTCCCTATTTTACAGGCAGAGAGGTTAAGTAACTTAATGAGAGTTACAGAGCTAGTTCAGTGGCAGAGCCTAGATGTGAAGGGTTTTCAAAAATCTCTTCTACTGAGATCATCAGGATAACATTTCATGTAGGAGATAGGACTTAGGCTCCCACCTTAAGAGATTAATTCTAGCAAAAATGTTTCCCATTTGTGTGAGTACCTATGTAGTTCTTTTACACCAAGGTCTCACAAATTTATGGACTTATAACTATTTCCACCTCTTTATATGAGTGCAGAATTAGAATGCTACCAAGTAAAAATGACATAGATCAGCTATCTTCAGTTTATCTAATTACTGACCTATGTCACTAAATGTCACCAGACCACTGCATTTAATGAAGCCTACAGGCCTCTTTACGGCCATAAGATTAATTGTCCTTAAGTGCTATTTGCATTGTGTCAGTCCTGTGGTTAGAAATCTGTAGAATATACTTCACTATCAGTTCAGGTCAGTTGCTCAGTCATGTCCAACTCTTTGTGACCCCCGGGACTGCAGCATGCCAGGCCTCCCTGTCCATGACCAACTCCCAGAGCTTATTCAAACTCATGTCCATCAAGTCAGTGATGCCATCCAACCATCTCATCCTCTGTCGTCCCCTTCTCCCACCTTCAATCTTTCCCAACATCAGGGTCTTTGCCAGTGAGTCAGTTCTTCGCACCAGGTGGCCAAAGTATTGGAGTTTCAGCTTCAACATCAGTCCTTCCAGTGAACATTCAGGACTTATTTCCTGCAGGATAGACTGTTTGGATCTCTTTGCAGTCCAAGGGACTCACGAGAGTCTTCTCCAACATCACAGTTCAAAAGCATCAATTCTTCGCCGCTCACCTTTCTTCATAGTCCAACTCTTACATCCATACATTACTACTGGAAAAACCATAGCCTTGACTAGACAGACCTTTGTTGACAAAGTAATGTCTCTGCTTTTTAACATGCTGTCTAGGTTGGTCATAACTTTTCTTCCAAAGAGTAAGCATCTTTTAATTTCATGGCTGCAATCACCATCTGCAGTGATTTTGAAGCTCAAGAAAATAAAGTCTGCCACTGTCTCCACTGTTTCTCCATCTACTTGCCATGAAATGGTGGGACCGGATGCCCTGATCTTAGTTTTCTGAATGTTGAGCTTTAAGCCAACTTTTTCACTCTCCTCTTTCACTTTCATCAAGAGGCTCTTTAGTTCTTCTTCACTTTCTGCCATAAGGGTGATGTCATCTGCATGTCTGAGGTTACTGATTTTTCCCCCAGCAGTCTTGATTCCAGCTTGTGCTTCATCTAGCCCAACGTTTCTCATGATGTACACTGCATATAAGTTAAATAAGCACGGTGACAGCCCTCTCCAGTGTTCTTGCCTGGAGAATCCCAGGGACGGGGTAGCCTGGTGGGCTGCCGTCTATGGGGTCGCACAGAGACGGACACGACTGAAGCAACTTACCAGCAGCAGCAGCAGCAAGCACGGTGACAATATACAGCCTTGATGTACTCCTTTTCCTATTTGGAACCAGTCTGTTGTTCCATGTCCAATTCTAACTGTTGCTTCCTGACCTGCATACAGAGATAAGAAAGCCTTCCTCAGTGATCAGTGCAAAGAAATAGAGGAAAACAACAGAATGGGAAAGACTAGAGATCTCGTCAAGAAAATTAGAGATACCAAGAGAACATTTCATGCAAAGATGGGCTCGATAAAGGACAGAAATGGTATGGACCTAACAGAAGCAGAAGATATTAAGAAGAGGTACAAGAATACACAGAAGAACTACACAAAAAAAGATCTTCATGACCCAGATAATCACGATGGTGTGATCACTCACCTAGAGCCATACATCCTATAATGTGAAGTCAAGTGGGCCTTAGGAAGCATCACTACGAACAAAGCTAGTGGAAGTAATGGAATTCCAGTTGAGCTATTTCATATCCTAAAAGATGATGCTGTGAAAGTGCTGCACTCAATATGCCAGCAAATTTAGAACACTCAGCAGTGGCCACAAGACTGGAAAAGGTCAGTTTTCATTCCAATCCCTAAGAAAAGCAATGCCAAAGAATGCTCAAACTACTGCAAATTGCACTCATCTCACACGCTAGCAAAGTAATGCTCAAAATTCTCCAAGCCAGGCTTCAGCAATATGTGAACCGTGAACTTCCAGATGTTCAAGCTGGATTTAGAAAAGGCAGAGTAACCAGAGATCAAATTGCCAACATCCGCTGGATCATCGAAAAAGCAAGAGAGTTCCAGAAAAACATCTAATTCTGCTTTATTGACTATGCCAAAGCCGTTGACTGTGTGGATCACAATAAACTGTGGAAAATTCTTAAAGAGATGGGAATACTTCACTATATCAAGTGTGAATTCTGCTTCTTCTGCTAAGTCATCTTGCTTACCTTTTTCTTTCTGGTTTTGCTCTCATCCTTCATTTTGGGCCTAGCTAGAAGGAAATGGCAACCCACTCCAGTGTTCTTGCCTGGAGAAACCCAGGGACAGGGAAGCCTAGTGGGCTGCCGTCTGTGGGGTCACACAGAGTCAGACACGACTGAAGTGACTTAGTAGCAGCAGCAACAGAATGATCATAATGTAATATTCAGCCACTCCAGTCCACAGTGATTGGAACATTTCTGAACTTAATACTCTGAAAATCAACTCCACTTAGTATAGCATCAGATTTATTTTCTTGATTCAAGTTCATTAGTTCCAGGACTTGCCTGGTGGCTCAGAATGGTGGTAAAGAATCCACCTGCCAGTGCAGGAGACACAGATTCAATCCCTGATCTGGGAAGATCCTACATTCCATGGAGCAACTAAGCCCATGTGCCACACCTACTGAGCCTGTGCTCTAGAGCCTACGAGCCACAACTACTGAAGCCCGCATGCCCTAGAACCCGTGCTGCAAAACAGAAGAAGCCACCACAATGAGAAGTCTGTGTAACTAGGGAGTAGCCCCCCGTTCACCGCAACTAGAGAAAAGCCCACACAAGAGCAAAGACCCAGCACAGCCCCAAAAAATGAAATAACATTTTTTTATTTTTAATGATATTTTTAATACTTATTTTATATTTACATCATCATAGTTTGGGTTCCTCCAAAAGCTGACCCTGAAGGAAGGATCCAAGTGGCAAGTAGTTTATTTGGGAGTAGATCCCAGAAAACATGTGATAAAGTGAGGACTGTAAGATGGAGAAAGGCAAAAAGCCAACAAAAGCATATTTAATAAATCCCATAGGGACTACTGAGGGACAGTGTGGGACATAGCTCAGATTTAGCTCACTGTAAGGTGGAGACAAAAGTGCATTTACACACCGGCTGCTGGCCCCTGTTAGTGAAGAGTTGCCCCCAGAAGTATAAACTACCCACACTTTGGAATAGTAGGTGTGCATGTCTGAGCACTTTCTTTAGTTTTGGAGAAGACAGAGCAGAGGAATACCACCAGTACACAGATGTAAGACACTGGCGCGTGGGAGTCTGTCGGAGCTCTGCTGAAATCAGGTGGGCCATGAGACGCTACCTCAAGCATCTGCACTGTAGGGGCTGTGCAGTCTAGCAGACTTATATTCAAATCTTGGCTCTCCCAAGTTACATTAGTTCTCTGAGTCTTTAATAATAGGGGAATGATAATACATATCATAAAGAGTTCTAAGTAAAGTGCCTGGCCCATACCCCATACATGATGATTTGTTTCTAATAATAAGCAGTCCAGAAAAACTTACTAAAATTTTTTCCATTTGAAGAATGGAATCAAAAACTATGATTCTGATCAATAATTGCTCTAGCTAAATGATTTTTAAATTATTATTTAAATAATATGGGGAATAAGATATTACTGATGGGTGTTTTCTCTCATAGGTTACCCAGGAGATTTCAGATGAAACAAGAGTTTTCCGCTTATTAGGATCAGACAGGTAATAGTTTGGTTGTTTTATTACCAAAGGAGTTCAGCAATTGTATTTTTATTTACACTGTCACCTCTGATTGTATTTCAAACAAAACTCTTTTTTTCAATGTATTTATTTATTTTCTTGAAGTAAGGTTGGTTTATAATATTTATGTTTCATGTATGCAGCTGTGTATTTCTAGTTCTACACTCTTCAGTGTGCTCACCACCAGAAGTTCAGTTTCCTTCCATCACCACACAGTTGATCCCATTTACCCATTTCGCTCTCCCTCCACCCCTACCTCTTCCCTCTGGTAGCCACTCTGCATTTACATGTTTGTTTTTGTTTGGTGTTTTCATTTATTTTTGTGTATGTTAAATGAAACTCTTAGAGGCCTCAGAATCTTAGAGGAATTTCCCCGTATCTTTATTAAGAGAGAAATATTTTAATTAGTCAGTTAAGGAAGCTTTTATTAGTGTGTGAGGATCATGATTCTAGAGATAGTTACTCTCAGCCCAGGCAGAATGTGTTAACACGGATATTTATGTCCCAGTTGCGTGATACATTTGTGGGTCTTTTATCATTTCTTACTGGCACGTTAACTTCTGTTAACTGTTACTACATAAATCCAACGGAATGTGCACCTTGTGACTTTAACTTTATATATCAGAAGAAATTTGACTCAGTCTCTGAGCTCGTTCTAAAGCAGAAGGAATTACGTGGTCTCTGTGATCAAAGTGAAAGATAAGTTCTAAAACTATGCCCTCTTATGAAAAAAACTTATACCTTTTGTTCTTCAGAATCTATATTGTATACCTCTACAATGAGTAAAATACCTATTTTTCCCACCAAGAGTTGTTAACTGCAGCAAAAGATCAAGACCTCTGGTCTTCAAGTTCAGTCTAGTCACAATCATTGCTTAAATAGTATACACTTAAGGAAAGAGGGGAGAATTGGAGTTATACCTCCATAAAAATTTTAAAGAGACTTTTGTAAGGAGAAAAAAGATTTTGGGGAAATGATAGCTACCTTAGTAGTAAAGGCAAGTCCACAGAGCATGGCAACTTGTCCTGCAAAGAAAGAATTTGAGGACCATCTGGTAAATGACTCTAGAATGGGAGGCTCTTTGCTTCTCCAAAAGGAAGGGCTGACAAAAGAATTGTACATCATCCAGTGATCCCGGCACTCCGGTAAAATATAGTAAGAGAAAATTCCTTTTCATAGAGGATAGGCATCAGAAGGCATTTCTTATAGTTACTTGTTTCCTTCCAACTCCTTCCCCTAGAATTTTCTCTTTCATCTATTCCCTTTTTTGTCTATATTGTTTTTCCATTTCCTGTCACTGTTTGCCCTAAAAAACTACTTTTCTCAAACCATTGCCTTGTTCTGGTTATCTTCTTACTTGGGAATCTCCTTGATTTTAAGATATGTATCTTAACCAAAGTTTTTGTCTTAATTTTTAAAGAGATTTGTTAAACTATATTGTTTAAATATAGGTATTAGTGTCTAGGAGGAAAGAAAACTAACTGCAGAATATTAATAATGGGCAGTTGAATTATGGGTAATTTTATTTTCCCCTTCTGTTTTTTATAATGCATAATTCAAGTATATATTACTTTTCTGTTGTTTTCATTTAAAAGGTAATAATATGCTAGTTGTAGGAAATTTCTGCACTAGAAAAATGCACAGTATTATGCAATTCCCCCCTCCCATTTCCCTTTCTAGACTTTTTTCTCTGCATGGGCATATTATTTTTTATTTTGTTCTCAAACCTATCTTCCTACAGTTTAGAACCTATGATAATGACACTTGATTGGTTTTTGGGTTTTCTTCCTATTGGTCCTTTCATTGAACTCTTTCCCTGCCCTTGCTCCAGCGACAAGGGAGATGGCCCCACTTCATAGTTTTTAAAACTATTATTTTCAGATATCTTAAAGAACTGTGTGAGTAGGTATCTCTTAAAACTCCATTTTATTCTCTTAACCCTTCCTCCAGCCCCTTCTTGTTCATGTATATTCTAAAGCTTTATTATACTTTTGTTTACATGTATGAGTAAGCAAATTTGTTTTGGGTTAGAATAAGATGAGACTCTCCTGAAACATTTTCAGTATTTTTGATATCTCAGTTGGTAAAGAATCCCCCTGCAGTGCAGGAGACTCCAGTTTGATTCCTGGGTTGGGAAGATTCACTGGAGAAAGAATAGGCTACCCACTCCAATATCCTTGGGCTTCCCTTGTGGCTCAGCTTGGTAAAGAATCCCCCTGCAATGCAGGAGACTCCAGTTTGATTCCTGGGTCGGGAAGATCCGCTGGAGAAAGGATAGGCTACCCACTCCACTTCTTGGGCTTCCCTTGTGGCTCAGCTTGGCAAAGAATCTGCCTGCAATGCAGGAGACCTGGGTTCGATCCCTGGGTTGGGAAAATCCCCTGGAGAAGGGAAAGGCTACCCACTCCAGTATTCTGGCCTGGAGAATTCCATGGACTATATGGGGATACAAAGAGTTGGACACAACTGAGCGACTTGCACTTTCACTTTCACATTCATAAATCCATCAATTCTTATTCAGTTTTGTTTTTAAGCTATAAAACATAAAGCTCAATTTGACTGTGTATCTATGATCTCTGTAATCTTATGTGAACATGAACAGTGATATTCTTCTCTCCCAGTTTGATGTTAGTATTTGACGATAAAATCTCTTTTCTTACTCTAACGAGATTTTTGTTCTGATTTAATTGCAGGGTTGTTGTTTTGGAAAGTAGACCAACAGAAAATCCTACTGCACACAGCAATCTTTACATCTTGGCTGGACATGAAAATAGTTACTAAGCAACAGAAACCGGTCTCAAATGACAGGAAAATGAATATACTCCACTGAAAGGAAAAATATCTTGAGGAAATTCAGTACAAACTATACTATGATTTGCTTTAATTGTTATGAGTTATATCTCAAATGATCTGTACTTTAAGGTAGGATTCAGTATTTTCTGTAGCTGGAAACAGCTATTCTATCTCTTGCCACTGTGTGGTGGTTTTTTTCAAGTTTGCTTAATAAAAGCTATGAGACAAATAGTCCTCTAGTTCCAGGAAACACAGTCTTTTAAAAAAAAAATAATGTTTGTAACAAGGGTGCCATTGATATTTTTAGATAACAACTTGTGATTATAGGTAAATTTAGTGAGTTTTCTCATTTTATACCATGTTTTATTCCTTCTTAATGAACATAATTTGATAAAGAAATTATCAGATAAGCCTTTCACTTTTACATTGGCCATTCTGTATGTTTTTGTAAAATAGAATATTTAATCCTTATTTATTAATCTCTTGCTGGAGTGGTGTAATGTATCTAACTTTTAGTAAAGGAGGGTTGCAGAGCAGCTTAAATTTTTTTATAATGTGTAAAAATTTTGTTTACTTTTTAAGACTAGTACTTTGAGGGGTTAAAGGCTGTGTTTGGAGGTTCAGTACATACATGCAATTTTATTTAACACAAGTATTTTGTAATATTATTATCCAGAATTGCCTTAAAAGGGAGTTTTCTGTTTTCAACTACATATAGTTGTAGGGGGTCATACAGAAGATAATGATGATGGTCGAAATATTGTTAGAAGGAGTGTGTCTGTCTAGATGTGCCTACCGTGTGTATGTATTCTTGACAAGCAGTATAATATACCTGTGATTTTTTTTTTACATTAGGGATAATGCATAAGAAATTAATCTTCATATATATTACCATCCCTAATGTAGAGGGGGAAAGTATTTAACTGCCCATGATATGTATTTTACATATACTATGCCAGAGGAGAAAATGTAAAGCAACTACACATGTATCCTTCGGTTTTTTGCCATACATAGATCTTCATTTTGAGTAGGTTTAAGAAAAAAAATCTTTAAATGAAATTTAATTCCTGATGGGATAGTATAAAATAAGTATTATAAAAACTAGTATTCTAAAGATAGGAAAGGATAGGGCCATTCTTGAGTTTTCTTCCTTTCTGCTGTTGTTAATATTAAAAATTAAAGCATCACATTGGTACCTATTATCTTAATACATTTAACAGTTACCTTTGAGATGATGAACAAGGGGTTAGTAGTAACAAAGTATGGATTCTTTTTGAGCAGGTCCTTGAGAGGAAGACAGTGTAACTATCTCATTCAGTCTGTAGTGATCCCACATAGTAGGTATGATCATCATCTCCATTTTTCAGATGAGGAAATAAGGGGTTAGCAAGGTTGAGACTTACCCAGTTCACACAGCAAGTTAGTGATTGAGCCAGACCATGAGTCTTATGACTCTGTTCTTTTTGCTATGCAATATGCAAACAATAAAATGTTATGCAAATGAAATATATAAAGTTTTGTCCTTTTAAAATGTATATATGATTTCAGTAAGTGTGTCACCGTTTATTTTGGTTATGTTAAATGGGGCCTCTGGACTGAAGGACACTGGATACGATAATGTCAGGGAGTCCTACTCAAAACAGGAAATAGTCATGTTGTGTTTACAAAGACCAACATCCTCCTCCTCTCTGAATCCTGGCTGCCAGATCTTCCCATCCAACAATATTGGAAGAGTCTTCTCTGTGCCATCTGACCAGTACAAATGAAAAGACCTAAACAGATCCTGACATCAGACATGTCCTGGCTAAACTGCCCAGCTGGGTAACTCTACAATGAAAATCATAGTTAATGTGCCCACCACCTCATGCATGCATCCAGACTTGCAGTTATTCTTTTAGTCCCATGCTATTAAAAATGATTAAACAACCAGGAGTTATGAAACATCCAAAGAAGCCTCTTACATGAGAGAGAGCAAACAATTAGGGGAAAAGCACCTAAAGGAAATAGACTATGGAGAAAGAAAAAAAACATCAAAAGAAAAAGTATTTTTGGAAAGATGAATTTGCAACTATGAATCAGGAGTTCAGTTCAGGTCAGTCACTCAGTCGTGTCCGACTCTTTGCAACCCCATGAACTGCAGCACACCAGGCCTCCCTGTCCATCACCAACTCCCAGAGTCCACCCAAACCCATGTCCATTGAGTCGGTGATGCCATCCAACCATCTCATCCTCCGTCATCCCCTCAATCTTTCCCAGCATCAGGGTCTTTTCAAATGAGTCAGCTTTTCACATCTTGTGGCCAAAGTATTGGAGTTTCAGCTTCAACATCAGTTCTACCAGTAAACACCCAGGACTGATCTCGTTTAGGACTGGTTGGATCTCCTTGCAGTCTAAGGGACTCTCAATAGTCTTCTCCAGCACCACAGTTCAAAAGCATCAATTCTTCGGCTTTCTTTATGGTCCAACTCTCATACTCATACATGACTACTGGAGAAACCATAGCTTTGACTATGCGGATTTTTGTTGGCAAAGTAATGTCTCTGCTTTTAGGATTCAATCTGTGATGATGTTATTTCTATGCAAAAACTTACCTAAGGTTGAAATCAAACCAAAAACTTCCAGGTATTAACTCCAGGAAACCAAAATGTTATATAGGAAAGAAAAGGTAAATTGTGACCAGTGGCTAAATGCCCTAAAAATGTTAACAGTAAATAATAATCTGCTGCTGCTAAGTCACTTCAGTCGTGTCCGACTCCGTGCGACCCCATAGACGGCAGCCCACCGGGCTCCCCTGTCCCTGGGATTCTCCAGGCAAGAACACTGGAGTGGGTTGCCATTTCCTTCTCCAATGCATGAAAGTGAAAAGTGAAAGTGAAGTCGCTCAGTCGTGTCCGACCCTCAGCGACCCCATGGACTGCAGCCTACCAGGCTCCTCCATCCATGGGATTTTCCAGGCAAGAGTACTAGAGTGGGGTGCCATTGCCTTCTCCAATAATAATCTAATCAAGTATATAACATAATTATATTGAGAGAGGATACGGTGGTGTGGAGGTAAAGTGGAAGAGTGGAAATCAACAGAAAATTAAAAATTAAGCAACTTATTTAGTGACATGGAAATAAAATAATCTTCTAAAAAAGAAGGAAAAAGGTTTCTAAAGAGAGATGGGGAGGGGCGTGCTTTTTTTTGTGTGACAAACTTATAGGACTATTCAGTTATTTATGTGCGTGCCTACAGTTGAGAAATCTTTAAGTAAAAGCATGTTTCTGTTACATGACAGAAACAATATGAATAAACACAAATTCAGCTTCTTATACTGTACCTTACACATAGTATGTGTGTATTAGTCACTCAGTCGTGTCCATCCGAGTCTTTGCAACCCCATAAACTCTAGGTCACCAGGCTTCTCTATCCATAGGGATTCTTCAGGCAAAAATACTGGAGTCGGTTGCCATTCCCTTCTCCAGGGGATCTTCCCAATCCCAGGGATTGAACCTGGGTCTCCCACATGGCAGGCGTCTGAGCCACCAGCGAAGCCCTTACGCATAGTAGGTATTCCATAAATAGGGACTATAGCTAATGTATGCATAGTGTAGAAGAAGGCCAGTAATTGGGGGTGGGGGTGGGGCCAGGGTGGGAAACTGGTTAAATAAATCTAGAAGGTCTTGTGACAAAGCATTTTTATCTTTTTTTTTTTTTTTTGGCTAAACCTCCTGTCCAGCCTTCTCACCCACTGCTCCATTAAGCACCTTGGAACACTGGCCCATAGAGGTCATGATCATTCCACCTTCATTGCTTGACTCATAATAGCTCTCCCATCTGAAATTACGATTTTTCACCAAAAATTTTAATTCTTTGTTTGACTCAAGGCACTGGGTTTACTCCACACAAGCTCTAACTTTTACGTGACACTTCTGTTTATTTTCTGTTTTCCAGAATTTCTACAGCACATGTAGATTATACATCTCAACATAATACTCAGTTGTCACATACTGGCCAAACTTACTTAGCACTAACTCCTTACCTTAGGCAAATTACTCAACCTCTCCAGGCTTCCATCTCCTTATCTGTTGATTGGAGATCATGGCCACTTCATATGGTTGTTAGGAGGGTTAAGTGAGATCCTTAGCATTAAAGTTTCCTGCTTATGGGAAGGAAAAAGGAAAAAGCTGACTCCCCTGTTTTTCACCAGAAAGTTCACTAAAGGCATAAAGAGTACATTTTCATTCTTTAGTTATATTCCTCTTAGCATGTCACACATTGGTAGACTCATCATGGAGATCTTTAAATTCTGCTCTTTCAAGTTCCTTACATGTTTTTTCATTAGAAAAATAGTCAGTACCTTGTGTCAAAGATTCAGGGCACTCTTCCATACCAGACATAGCAGCAAGCATCATTTTAGGTTTTACTGAGAATCTCAGACTGTTCTTAATGGATCTTACTTAGAAGAAGACTTAAGAAACATTTGTTAAAAGGTACTGTATTGACATTAGGAATGAATCAAATATTCTCACTCTCACCACTTGTTATTTATTGTACTGGAGGTCCTACCTAGTCAGTTCAATAAAAGAAAACTTAAGAAAAAAATAAAAGATTTGGAAAGGAATAAAAATGCCATTATTTGCAAGTAAACTGTTAGAACTGTCAATATAAAAACAATTATATATGCATATACCTGTAATAGAAAATGAAATTTTAGGATACCATTTACAATACAGAAAAACCATCAAATGTCTAAGAAAATGAGATGGGAGATCTCTGTACTTCACAGCTGTCACTGTGGACACCAGGGCCATACACGGAGGAAAGGTCACATGAGGGCACAGCAAGAAGGCAGCCATCTGCAAGCCAAGGAGCGCGGCCTCGAGGGAAGCCAACCCTGCTAACACCTTGTTTTCAGACCTTTAGCCTCCAGAACTGTGAGACAATGAATTTCTGTCCTTTAAAAAAATAAAACTCTATCACTGAAAAGAATTGGGACCTAAATCCAGATTATGCCATGTTGCTGAATTCGATTTGATATTATACAAATGTTAGTTGATTGAAAGATTCTGTGTCATACAAGCAGATACTTTATGAAAATTAACAAGTTGATTATAAATTACATAAAAGGCAAAGGGCCAGGAATACCCAAGGCAATCTTGAAAAAGAAATTTGGGGATCTTTACCAGATTTCAAGAGTTATGATAAAGTTGCTGTAGTGACTAAGAAGAGTGACATTGGCATGAAAATAAAAAATGAAATACAACTGAGAGTCTAGAAACAGACCCACATTTAGTCACCTTATGTATAATAGATACACTGCAGTGGAGTAAAAGAAAGGATAGCCTTTTCAATAAATTCTATTGAAAATTTATTGAAAACAATAATGGAAAATTAAATGAATCTTGACTGCAGCTTCACTCAACAAAAATAAATACCAAGTAGATTTTAAATCATCTAAAATATATAAAACTATAATCCTTTTAAAATAAAACATAATATCTTCATGGACTTGGGGTAAACAAAGATTTTTCTAAACAGATCATTAAGACTTTGGCTATAAAAGAAAAAGTTGATAAAATTGACTTAATTAAAATTAAGATGCTCTAACAACGGTGGTGTTGGAGAAGACTCTTGAGAGTCCCTTGGACTGCAAGGAGGTCCAACCAGTCCATCCTAAAGGAGATCAGTCTCGGGTGTTCATTGGAGGGGCTGATGTTAAAGCTGAAACTCCAATACTTTGGCCACCTGATGCGGAGAGCTGACTCATTTGAAAAGACCCTGATGCTGGGAAAGATTGAGGGCCAGAGGAGAAGGGGACGACAGAGGATGAGATGGTTGAATGGTGTTACCGACACAATGGACATGGGTTTGGGTGGACTCCGGGAGTTGGCGATGGACAGGGAGGCCTGGCATGCTGCGGTTCATGGGGTCGCAAAGAGTCAGACGCAACTGAACTGAACTGAACTGAAGGACACCTTTACAAGAATGAAAAGACAAGCCACAAAATGGAAAAATGGTTTGCATTACATATATGCACAGAAGACCTACCCAGAAGATATAAAGAAGTAAGGCAGAAAACCCAATGAAAAAATGGGCAAAGGATTTTGAACAAGTGCTCCACAAAAGGTAACATCCATGTAGTCAATAAATATGTATTCACTTCCTTATCAGGGAAATGCAAATTTAAAATCCAATACTTTACACATTCACTGAAATGGAAAAAAAGATAAAACAAACTACAATGAAATTGTGAAGAAACTAGGTTGTTGCACATTGCTAGTGGGATGATGCACACTTTAGAAAACAGTTTGGCAGTTTCTTAAAAATGTTAAACAGATTCACCATACAACCCGACAATTCCACTCCTAGTTATCTGCCCTAGAGAAAACACGTCCATACAAAAGTCTTGTATGTAAATCTCCATAGAAGTGTCACACGAGTGTATGTTTCTCGGTTCTTTGTCTCGTCACAACAAAGATTTGGAGTGACGGACATTAAAGCCCCCTCGGCATGTCACAGCTCTCGGGTCTTGGATAGACCGTGTTACAGCTCTCAGGTCTTGAATGGACCATGTTATAGCTCTTAGACAAATCAGTGTTAAAGCTCAGTGTTACAGCTCTATTCTATTTAGAAGATAGCAGGAAAATCCATCTTCGACGCGTGAGGGCATGACGATCCAAAGACACTAGGAGAAGAGCGCTCGAGCACGGCAGGCGGGTGGGGGAGCTAGCTTTGGCTCCTCTATTTATATGTTTATCTCTCTCTGGGCCTGTCCTATGTAAATTGGGCCAGCCAGGAGTGTTGTTTGTTTTACCCGAGGTCCTCACTTCGGTCCTTGGACCTTCTTTTGTTCTGTTTTCGCGGGCTTTTCCCTTCCTTGTCTTTTAGCCACCGCCATTTTGGACTCCTTTTCCCTATTCTACCTACCTAACAGAAGCAACCCAAATATCCACCAACTGGTAAATTAGTCATATGTATGCAATGGAACACTGTTCGGCAAGGAAAATGAACCAAGTGCTGCTACATGATACAACATGGATGAACCTTAAAAACATGTTAAGAATGGAAGAAATCAGTCACAAAAGATCACATATTTTAACGATCCTATTTATATGAACTGTCCAGAAAAGGTGGTCCATAGAGACAGAAAGGAGACTATTGTTTGCATGAGGCAGGTGTTAAGGGTGAAGAATGACTGTGAATGGGCATGAGGTTTCTTTTTGAGATGATAAAAATATTTTAAAATTAGATTGTGATGATAGTTGCATGACTGTAAACTTAACTAAAAACTATTTATTTACAGACCTAAAATGACTAAATTTTATGGTATATAAAATGTACCACAGTAAAACCACACAGAGAGAGAACATCCAAAGGATTAATAAACCCTTCAAAAGGTATTAACTTTATTCGTTACCAGAGAAATTAAAACAGTAATGCTGCTACAAAATAAAGTCACAATGCAGTACCATTATACAGCCCCAGAATGACTAAAATGAAATAGCACAGAATGAAGTGTTCATGAGGGTATGGAGCAACTAGGACTCTCATACACTGTTCATTGGAGTGTAGGTTGGTGTTACCAAGTTGAAAAACTAAAGATGAACAGACACACCTTAAAATCCAGCATTTCCAATCCTAGGTTTGCAGATTCACCTGCAAACAGATTCACCAAAAGGCACATAAGACTGTTCACAGCAGCATTATTCATGGTCACCAAAACTTAGGAATAACACAAATGTCCATTCATACGAGAAAAGATAAGCAAGTTGTGGTATATTCACAGCTCAAAATGTCAATACTACAGAACCATCAAAAAGAATGAACTACTGACGGCAACATGGATTTCAATACTCCAGAATTTAAGTTCTTTGTAAGAACTCAGACATTAGGTGTATACTGTATAATTTCACTTAAATGAAGTTCAAGAGCAGGCAAACTATAGTATTAAAAATCAGGATGGTTACCTTTGAGGAGGAGTGAGGGAATAATGATTGATATGGGACATGAGGGGATGCTTTTAAGGTGCTGGGAACGTTCCCTTTTTCACTTCTAAGCACCCTGTACACTCACAATTGATGCATTTTTTTCTGTATGTACTTCAGTAAAAGCATTTATTAGAATCTGTGTCAAGACCTTTACTTGGGAGAAATACCTAATTTTAATCCTATGATGTAGTTGTTCAGTTGCTAAGTCATGTCCAACTCTGTGACCCCATGGACTGTAGCACACCAGGCTCATCTGTCCTCCACTGTCTCCTGGAGTTTGCTCAAATTCATGTTCATTGAGTTGGTGATGCTAACTATCTAGATCTAATCATCCCATCCTCTGCCACCCCCTCCTTTTGCATCGAGGTCTTTTTCCAGGGAGTCGGTTCTTCTCATTAGGGGACCAAAGTTTTGGAGCTTCGGCATCAGTCCTTCCAATGAATATTGAGGGTTGATTTCCTTTAGGATTGACTGGTTTGATCTCCTTGCAGTCCAAAGGACTCTCGAGTCTTCTCTAGCACCACAGTTTGAAAGCATCACTTCAGTGTTCAGCCTTCTTTATGGTCCAACTCTCACATCCGTGCATAACTACTGGAAACACCATAGCTTTGACTATACGGACCTTTGTTGGCAAAGTGATACCTGTGCTTTTTAACACACTGGCTAGGTTTGCCATAGATTTCCTTCCATGGAGTAAGTGTCTTAATTTCAAGGCTGCAGCGTCCATCCGCAGTGATTTTGGAGTCCCAAGAAAATAAAATCTGCCACTGTTCCCACTTTTTCCCCATCTATCTGCCATGAAGTGGTGGGCCTGGATGCCATGATCTTAGTTTTTTGAATGTTGAGTTTTAAGCCAGCTTTTTCACTCTCCTTTTTCACCCTTATCAAGGTTCCTGTTTTATAAATGAGAAAACCAGAGGTCAGTCATTGTCACAAATTGGGTTTTCTAGAAGGAAACATCAAGATGGAATTAGAAGTGCATGAGATTAATTTTGGGAAATAACGTATGTGAAGACTGAACGGAGGGTGACCAGGGTAGGCAGGAAGATGTGCAGAATTGACAGGTGTGAAATCAGAAGGGGAGGAAGGAGGACTGGATAGAGCCTGGAACTGCAGTGCAGCTCTAAGAACATCTTGGCCCATCAATGGGGAGCTCCAGAGCAAATATCCACTTAGAGAAATCCCAAGGTGAAAAGGAAACCCATACGCAAGAACCCAGTCAATAGCTGGAAGCAGCCCAGGGAAAGTTTGGCCAAAGCTGAGGTGAATTATGGAACTTAACTAATTTCTTGCAGCAGATTCTCTCTCAACGCCTCGCCCACACAGTTATTGAAAAGTTAGGATGAATCTTGTTTAAATCCAGAGAGCCGCTTTATGCCTGCTTAAATGGGAACCTATCAAGTGTAGCTCAGATATCCAAGAAAACCATTTGAAAAGTATATATTTCTAAAGGAAACATAGTATTTGGAAAAATAAAGATGAGAGTAAAGGGCTTCCAGGCAGAGGAAGTTGTATCCAAAATAAACATCATTGAGAGTTACGCTCCTGTATCAATATTCTTTGGCTGTTTGTTGGTTGGTATGGATTGAATAAAAAGCTGAAAAATGGACTCAGAGAAGACCTAGAGGCAGTAGCCACTAAAGAGTTCCTTTGGGCCCTCAGAAAGAATCCACTTCAAAAGCCTTCTATACTCTCCTTCATGCAGGAGTCAGGTTCATAGGGGAGAGAATGTTTGACCTAGGTTTGGTTATCCTTGGTCATAGGGGATGTGATGTCTTGAATAATAGTCCCACAGAGCCAGAAACCCAAAGCAGAAGAAGGAATGGATATTGGGCTTTTGACAAGAAGGAGAAATGGATGCTGGGCTGATAAAAAAAACCAGATGGCCTGTATAGTTATAAATCATCACTTCAGTCGCTCAGTCATGTCTGACTCTTAGCAACATCATGGACTGCAGCACACCAGGCCTCCCTGTCCATCACCAACTCCTGGAGCTGATTCAAACTCATGTCCATCGAGGCGGTAATGCCATCCAACCATCTCATCCTCTGTCGGCCCCTTCTTCTTCCTCTTTCAATCTTTCCCAGCATCAGGGTATTTTCCAGTGAGTCAGTTCTTTGCATCAGGTGACCAAAGTATTGGAGTTTCAGCTTCAACATCAGTCCTTCCAATGAAAATTCAGGACTGATTTCCTCTAGGATGGACTGGTTGGATCTCCTTGCAGTCCAAGGGACCCTCAAGAGTCTTCTCCAACATCACAGTTCAAGACCATCAATTTTTCGGCGCTTAGCTTTCTTTATAATCCAACTCTCACATCCATACATGACCACTGGAAAAACCATAGCTTTCACTATATGGACCTTTGTTGGCAAAGTAATGTCTCTGCTTCTTAATATGCTGTCTAGGTTGGTCATAGCTTTTCTTCCAAGGAGCAAGCGTCTTTTAATTTCATGGCTGCAGTCACCCTCTGCAGTGATTTTGGAGCCCAAGAAAATAAAGTCTCTCACGGTTTATCCATCCATTTGCCATGAAGTGATGGGGCCAGACGCCATGATCTTAGTTTTCTGAATGTTGAGTTTTAAGCCAACTTTTTCAACTCTCTTCTTTCACTTTCATCAATAGGCTCTTTAGTTCTTCTTCACTTTCTGCCATAAGTGTGGAGTCATCTGCATATCTGAGGTTATTGATATTTCTCCTGGAAATCTTGATTCCAGCTTGTGGTTCATCCAACCTGGCATTTCACATGAGGTACTCTGCATAGAAGTTAAATAAGCAGCGTGATAATATACAGCCTGACATACTCCTGTCCTGATTTGGAGCCAGTCTGTTGTTCCATGTCCAGTTCTAACTGTTGCTTCTTGACCTGCATACAGATTTCTCAGGAGGCAGGTCAGGTAGTCTGGTATTCCTATCTCTTTAAGAATTTTCCACATTTTGTGGTGATCCACCCAGTCAAAGGCTTTGGTGTAGTCAAAGTGGATGTGTTTCTGGAACTCTCTTGCTTTTTCGATGATCCAGTGGATGTTCACAATTTGATCTCTGGTTCCTCTGCCTTTTCTAAATCCAGCTTGAACATATGGAAGTTCATGGTTCATGTACTGTTGAAGCCTGGCTTGGAGAATTTTGAGCATTTGCTAGAGTGTGAGATGAGTGCAATTGTGTGGTAGTTTGAACATTCTTTGGCATTGCCTTTCTTTGGGGTTGGAATGAAAACTGACCTTTTCCAGTCCTGTGGCCACTGCTGAGTTTTCCAGATTTGCTGGCATATTGAGTGCAGCACTTTCACAGCACCACCTTTTAGGTTGAAATAGCTCAACTGAAATTCCATCACCTCCACTAGCTTTGTTCGTAGTGATGCTTCCTAAGGCCTACTTGACTTCAGATTCCGGGATGTCTGACTTTACAGACCATTGATCACACCATCGCGATTATCTGGGTCATGAAGAGCATCTGGGTCTTTTTTGTATAGTTCTTCTGTGTATTCTTGCCACCTCTTCTTAATATCTTCTGCTTCTGCTGGGTCCCTACCATTTCTGTCCTTTATTGTGCTCATCTTTGTATTAAATGTTCCCTTGGTGTCTCTAATTTTCTTGAAGAGATCTCTAGTCTTTCCCATTCTATTGTTTTCCTCTCTTTCTTTGCATTGATCACTGAGGAAGGCTTTCTTATCTCTCCTTGCTATTCTTTGGAACTCTGCATTCAGATGGGTATATCTTTCCTTTTCTCCTTTGCCTTTCACTTCTCTTCTTTTCTCAGCTATTTGTAAGGCCTTGTCAGACAATCATTTTGGCTTTTTGCATTTCTTTTTCTTGGGGATGGTCTTGATCCCTGCCTCCTGTACAGTGTCACGAACCTCCATCCATAGTTCTTCAGGCACTCTTGTCTATCATATCTAATCCCTTGAATCTATTTGTCACTTCCACTGTATAAACGCAAAGGATTTGATTTAGGTCATACCTGAATGGTCTAGTGGTTTTCCCTACTTTCTTCAAGTCTGAATTTGGCAATAAAGAGTTCATGATACAAGCCACAGTCAGCTCCTGGTCTTGTTTTTGCTGACTGTATAGAGCTTCTCCATCTTTGGCTGCAAAGAATATAATCAAGCTGATTTTGGTACTGACCATCTGGTAATATCCATGTGTAGAGTCGTCTCTTGTGTTGTTGGAAGAGGGTGTTTGCTATGATCAGTGTGTTCTCTTGGCAAAAGTCTCTTTGCCTTTCACCTGCTTCGTTTTGTACTCCAAGGCCAAATTTGCCTGTTACTCCAGGTATCTCTTGACTTCCTACTTTTGCATTCCAGTCCCCTATAATAAAAAGGACATCTTTTTTGGGTGTTAGTTCTAGAAGGTCTTGTAGGTCTTCATAGAACTGTTCAACTTCAGCTTCTTCAGTGTTACTGGTTGGGGCATAGACTTGGATTACTGTGATATTGAATGGTTTACCTTGGAAATGAACAGAGAGCATTCTGTTGTTTTTGAGATTGCATCCAAGTACTGCATTTCAGACTCTTTTGTTTACTATTATGGCTACTCCGTTTCTTCTAAGGGATTCCTGCCCACAGTAGTAGATATAATGGCCATCTGAGTTAAATTCACCCATTCCAGTCCATTTTAGTTCACTGATTCCTAAAATGTTGATGTTTACTCTTGCCATCTCCTGTGCGACCACTTCCAATTTGCCTTGATTCATGGACCTGAACATTCCAGGTTCCTATGCAATATTGCTTTGTTTTGCAGCATCACACTTTACTTCCATCAGCAGTCACATCTACAACTAGGTTTTGTTTTTGCTTTGGCTCTGTCTCTTCATTTTTTCTGGAGTTATATCTCCACTGATCTCTCGTAGCATATTGGGCACCTACCGACCTGAGGAGTTCATCTTCAGTGTCCTATCTTTTTGCCTTTTCATGCTGATCATGGGATTCTCAAGGCAAGTGGTTGCCATTCCCTTCTCCAGTGGACCACGTTTTTTCAGATTTCTCCACTATGACCTGTCTGTCTTGGGTGGCCCTACATGGCATGGCTCATAGTTTCATTGAGTTAGACAAGGCTGTGGTCCATGTGATCAGTTTGGTTAGTTTTCTGTGATTGTGGTTTTCATTCTGTCTGCCCTCTGATGGATAAGGATAAGAGGCTTATGGAAGCTTCCTGATGGGAGAGACTGACTGTGGGGGAAACTGGGTCTTGTTCTGATGGTGAGGCTTAAAATACAAACCCACTCACCAACTGTGAGTGAAATGGTTCATTAAATAATTATGATCTTCAACCACTAGCTCTTTTCTCAGTAATTTTGGTAAGTATAAGATTTAGCACATTCTAAATATGGCATTTAATTTGGGGTATTTAACTTCCTCCTTGTCATGTTTCTCAAATCTAAATCTTACTGGATTACTAACTTTGGTGTGATCATCTTGTTATGACTAGAGGACACAGACAATCCAGGTATCTGTTAGTCACTGAGCACCTGCCAGGGCATCCCAGCCATTTGACATTGAAATGCTCCATACAAAGCACTGACTCTGCTGCCCAATATATATTTCTCAGTTTATGCTTTCTGAAAAACTCACAGTGGGTACCAGTGTCCAATTCCATTCCTTAACGCCCACTTCCAAAGCCTCCAGGATCCCACAGCCTCTGTGCATCCTTGATCAAAGCTATTACTAATACTAAGTAATCGGTAGGCATTTCTGTTCTCTTAAGGATAAGAACAATGACATTTATGTTTGCATCCCCAGTATCTAACAGTTCCTGCCTCATAGTCAGTGAGCAGTAAATGTTTGTTGAATCAGACAACAATACGATGAACATTGTGTTGTCAGTAATGGGGTTACCTGCTCGTGAGTGTAACTTATTCATGGGTATAAGAAAATTTTTCTTTAGCTCGTAGCCTAGCTCCTACAAAATGCAGAAACATTAGAAAAATATGTCCGTTTTCTGAAAATGAGGGAAGTAGTGTGAGTTTTAGAATACAGAGCCTAGGTAGCTAGGCTCAGAGTCTAGGCAAAAAATTGTTTTAAAATATTGAACCTTGATTCCTAGGCTCAGAATCTGGTTAGTCAGGGTCTAGGCAACATAACAGGAAACCCCAGTAGGTATTTTACTAGAGGAGAATTAAAAGAATTAACACAGGGAAATGTTAAACAGATATTAGAGGACTGAAAAGACAAAAATAGGACATTAAAAATAGACAACTGCACTGCAAGAAGCAGTTACCAGTGATAGGGTTAGAGGAACGAAAGGGTAAAGTCTGCGATTACTAGAACCTGGGGAGGGGCTCAGAGAAGACCCACTGTATGAGAACTCTGGCCCTGGGGAGGGTCTGCTACCTGGCTGCCACAGTGCAGCAAGAGCTCAGAGGAAAGTCCCATGAAGTTGGGACTCAGACCTTAAGAGGAGCTGCTGCTGGTACCTTTGACCATGTGTAGTACTGACTCTGGAAGGGCTAAAAGAAGCAGGAGTTAAGGAGAACTTGCACAGTTAAGGAATAGCAAGAAACAGGAAGGAGGCTTTTTCTCCTACTATCCATTCTCTAGTGTCTCCAGGAGGTCCACCCTAACTGCAGTGGATTCTGGAATATACAGTTTGCAGACTTCTAGCCCCAGGATAAAAGGGTTAATTTGGAGCTGAAAACATTAAATAGGCAAATAATATAACTAGGGGCATTGTTTGACCTAGATTATTATGTAGGGGCCACTTTAAATATGATCCCCTAAAGAAGGAATACCATGTCGTCTAAAACAATGCAAATGGCAAGAATGTCATTTATTATATGCGTCACATTCCCATAACAATACATTTTCTCCTGTCAGTTAAGCTGGGATTTTATTTCATATTTTAAATTTATTTATTTTTGGCTTAGCTGAGTCCGCGGCCGCGAGGGTGTTTCTTCATTTGTCGGTAGTGAGGGCTGCTCTCTGGTTGTGGTGCTCTCTCATTGCAGCAGCCTCTCTTGTGGAGCAGGAGCTCTGGGTGCGCAGGCTTCAGCAGTTGCAGCACGCCGGCTCAGGATTAGAGCTGTTTTGCCAATGTCCATCTCAATTAGGCTGTGCTCACTGACTGTTTTACTCATGTTTGTATCCCTCCAAGTCTGTAGATCATTGCCACACCCATGATAGGGGACTGATACAAATATACCCAATTAAGCTGAGTGTTGGAAGACTTTCTCAAAGGATATGCTGTATGTTAGAAATTAGAATCCATGTGCATTTTCTAAGGCTGAGAGCAGTTTTAAGCTTATCATTTGACTTTGTGGAACCACAATAAAAAAGCAGGCTATCTGAGTAACCGTGTTTCGGCTAATCAGAGTGGATTAGATGCTATTTCATGGCTCGTGGCTGTGGAGCACAGGCTCAGTACTTGTGGCCACTGCCTTAGTTACCCCGTGGCATATGGAATCTGCCCGGACCAGGAATCTAACCTGTGTCCCTGCATTGGCGGGAGATTCTTAACCCACTGGACCACCAGGGAAACTCAAAATGGGAATTTTAAAAGCACTAAATGTAAGTGTAATGCTTTACACCTATTTTACTGTGGCCCTTTAAACAGACTTTTTAGGAAGACTTAAAAGAGGAAGATCTGTGTGATATTTATGGACAACTAATGTCTAAATAAACTCTCTGAAGATTACTTTTTCTTTTCATTTCCACGCAATTCTCTGTACTTTTATACCACTAAGTTTTAGCAGAGCAAGTTAAAACAGAAAGCTTCACTATCTGGTAAAGCAAGAATGAATTAACAGTCTTGCCATATTTCTTACAGTTAATGAAATAGCATCTAATCCATTCTGATTAGCCAAAACACAGTTACTCAGATAGCCTGCTTTTTTATTGTGGTTCCACAAAGTCAAATGATAAGCTTAAACTGCTCTCAGCCTTAGAAAATGCACATGGATTCTAATTTCTAACATACAGCATATCCTTTGAGAAAGTCTTCCAACACTCAGCTTAATTGGGTATATTTGTATCAGTCCCCTATCATGGGTGTGGCAATGATCTACAGACTTGGAGAGATACAAACATGAGTAAAACAGTCAGTGAGCACAGTCTGATTTGAGATGGACATTGGCAAAACAGCTCTAATCCTGGGCAGACTAGCAATGTAGTGGAGATTGTTTCCAGCTGAAAGATCTGTAAGAATTTTTGTACAGTGTGACATTTAGACCTGCATCTTAAAGTTGGTTCCACTTTTTCTGAGACAAGTTGAAGAATGCTTTGCCAATGTCATCTCAATAATCTTTAATATTTATGGAGCATATTATGGCTCCCATTATTAAAGGAAGTGAAAGTGTTCATCTCTCAGTCATGTCCAACTCTTTGCAAAGCTAAGTCTTGTTTTCCCAACTTGAAACAGTGTGTGTGTGTGTGTGTGTGTTAGATTAACGCACATATAGACTCTCCTTTATCAAACTGTCCCTGCTTGATCTTAAGACAGCAGTGATGGGAACAAGACTGTAAAAAACGTGCAGAGTTTTTTTTAATTGTTGGTATTTCAATACGTAACTCTCCAAAATGCAAATAACTTATAATGCCACACTTGGTGCTTGCTTTTGTGGAATTGCCACACTGTATTCTAATTACATTTCTGTCTTGCCCTCTGGAATTAATGCCTGAGAACTGTATGTCAGTGAAACTTTGTATCTACAACATGGTACAGGAAACAGTTACTCAGTAACTGTCTCTATTTTTATTAGCAATTATTTCCCAAGAGAGAATTTCAAGATACTTAAGTAATTCACAAAATCTTAACTTTTATACCACTTATTCTTTAATGTTTCTACTGAGTCTCAGCTTACAGCAGCCCTTGCAGTCCAGTGCTCTCTTTCTATCAGTTTGATGTCCTTTGGTATCATTTTCTTCCCCCAAGAATTATTTTACACTCTTTCAAGGAACCAGAGAATTCCTGCTTTCTCCTTTCTGCTCCACACCAAAAATCTGCTCTCAAGAGCCTCAATTTATGGCAGCATGATACTAGATCTAGATGGTGGTTCAGCACCTCACCCTCCTTTTCACAGAGGGGAGAGGCCAAGAAAGGGTAATCAACTGCTCAGGATTGTACAGTCAGTTACAAAGAGACAGAATTTGAACTCAGACCTCTTAATGTCCAAAGGAGCGCTCTTTCCAACATATGATATGGCTTTGTATTAATATTAATATGCCTTAATATCCTAAAATAGCACTCTCTTTTCAGATATTTGCCTTCTCTCAAGATCAGAAATTAAGCTAAAATAATAACATGGAACTTTATTTTCAATATGATGCTGAGGATGTCATAGAGCTCTTCTGAGGCTCCTAAAATTGTAACATACAGCTGCCTCCATGTCAGCCTTATATCACACAGGAAATAACACATTTAGTTAAGAGAAATAAGGATAACATCATTGGCATCTGCAATGTGCCAGACACTGTTACTCATTTTCCATATGGAATTTCATTTCATCTTTAAGATATGTCAGATCAGATCAGATCAGTCACTCAGTTGTGTCCGACTCTTTGCGACCCCATGAATCACAGCACGCCAGGCCTCCCTGTCCATCACCAACTCCCGGAGTTCACTCAGACTCACGTCCATCGAGTAAGTGATGCCATCCAGCCATCTCATCCTCTGTCGTCCTCTTCTCCTCCTGCCCCCAATCCCTCCCAGCATCACAGTCTTTTCCAATGAGTCAACTCTTCACATGAGGTGGCCAAAAACTGGCTAAAACTGGAGTTTTAGCTTTAGCATCATTCCTTCCAAAGAAATCCCAGGGCTGATCTACTTTAGAACGGACTGGTTGGATCTCCTTGCAGTCCAAGGGACTCTCAAGAGTCTTCTCCAACACCACAGTTCAAAAGCATCAATTCTTCGGCGCTCAGCCTTCTTCACAGTCCAACTCTCACATCCATACATGACCACAGGAAAAACCATAGCCTTGACTAGACGGACCTTTGTTGGCAAAGTAATGTCTCTGCTTTTGAATATGCTATCTAGGTTGGTCATAACCTTCCTTCCAAGGAGTAAGCGTCTTTTAATTTCATGGCTGCAGTCACCATCTGCAGTGATTTTGGAGCCCAGAAAAATAAAGTCTGACACTATTTTCCCCATCTATTTCCCATGAAGTGATGGGACCAGACGCCATGATCTTCGTTTTCTGAATGTTGAGCTTTAAGCCAACTTTTTCACTCTCCTCTTGCACTTTCATCAAGAGGCTTTTGAGTTCCTCTTCACTTTCTGCCATAAGGGTAGTGTCATCTGCATATCTGAGGTTATTGATATTTCTCCCGGCAATCTTGATTCCAGCTTGTGTTTCTTCCAGTCCAGCGTTTCTCATGATGTACTCTGCATATAAGTTAAATAAACAGGGTGACAATATACAGCCTTGATGAACTCCTTTTCCTATTTGGAACCAGTCTGTTGTTCCATGTCCAGTTCTAACTGTTGCTTCCTGACCTGCATACAGATTTCTCAAGCGGCAGATCAGGTGGTCTGGTATTCCCATCTCTTTCAGAATTTCCCAGTTTATTGTGATGCACACAGTCAAAGGCTTTGGCATAGTCAATAAAGCAGAAATAGATGTTTTTCTGGAACTCTCTTGCTTTTTCCATGATCCAGCAGATGTTGGCAATTTGATCTCTGATTCCTCTGCCTTTTCTAAAACCAGCTTGAACATCAGGAATTTCACGGTTCACATATTGCTGAAGCCTGGCTTGGAGAATTTTGAGCATTACTTTACTAGCGTGTGAGATGAGTGCAATTGTGCGGTAGTTTGAGCATTCTTTGGCATTGCCTTTCATTGGGATTGGAATGAAAACTGACTTTTTCCAAACTCAGCCACTGCTGAGTTTTCCAAATTTGCTGGCATATTGAGTGCAGCACTTTCACAGCATCATCTTTCAGGATTTGGAATAGCTCAACTGGAATTCCATCACCTCCACTAGCTTTGTTCGTAGTGATGCTTTCTAAGGCCCACTTGACTTCACATTCCAGGATGTCTGGCTCTGGGTCAGTGATCACACCATCGTGATTATCTTGGTCGTGAATATCTTTTTTGTACAGTTCTTCTGTGTATTCTTGCCATCTCTTCTTAATATCTTCTGCTTCTGTTAGGTCCATACCATTTCTGTCCTTTATTGAAACCATCTTTGCATGAAATGTTCCTTTGATATCTCTGATTTTCTTGAAGAGATCCCTAGTCTTTCCCATTCTGTTGTTTTCCTCTATTTCTTTGCATTGATCACTGAAGAAGGCTTTCTTATCTTTTCTTGCTATTCTTTGGAACTCTGCATTCAGATGTTTATATTGTTCCTTTTCTCCTTTGCTTTTCGCTTCTCTTCTTTTCAGAGCTATTTGTAAGGCCTCCCCAGACAGCCATTTTGCTTTTTTGCATTTCTTTTCTATAGGAATGATCTTGATCCCTGTCTCCTATACAATGTCACGAACTTCATTCCATAGTTCATCAGGCACTCTATCTATCAGATCTAGGCCCTTAAATCTATTTCTCACTTCCACTGTATAATCATAAGGGATTTGATTTAGGTCATACTTGAATGGTCTAGTGGTTTTCCCTACTTTCTTCAATTTAAGTCTGAATTTGGCAGTAAGGAGTTCATGGTCTGAGCCACAGTCAGCTCCTGGTCTTGTTTTTGCTGACTTGTATAGAGCTTCTCCATCTTTGGCTGCAAAGAATATAATCAATCTGATTTCGGTGTTGACCATCTGGTGATGTCCATGTGTAGAGTCTTCTCTTGTGTTGTTGGAAGAGGGTGTTTGTTATGACCAGTGCATTTTCTTGGCAAAACTCTATTAGTCTTTGCCCTGCTTCATTGTGTATTCCAAGGCCAAATTTGCCTGTTACTCCAGGTGTTTCTTGACTTGCTACTTTTGCATTCCAGTCCCCTATAATGAAAAGGACATCTTTTTTGGGTGTTAGTTCTAAAAGGTCTTGTAGGTCTTCATAGAACCGTTCACCTTCAGCTTCTTCAGTGTTACTGGTTGGGGCATAGACTTGGATTACTGTGATATTGAATGGTTTGCCTTGGAAACGAACAGAGATCATTCTGTCGTTTTTGAGATTGCATCCAAGTACTGCATTTCAGACTCTTGTTGACCATGATGGCTACTCCATTTCTTCTGAGGGATTCCTGCCTGCAGTAGTAGATATAATGGTCATCTGAGTTAAATTCACCCATTCCAGTCCATTTCAGTTTGCTGATTCCTAGAATGTCAACATTCACTCTTGCCATCTCTTGTCTGACCACTTCCAATTTGCCTTGATTCATGGACCTGACATTCCAGGTTCCTATGCAATATTGCTCTTTACAGCATCGGACCTTGCTTCTATCACCAGTCACATCCACATCTGGGTATTCTTTTTGCTTTGGCTCCATCCCTTCATTCTTTCTGGAGTTATTTCTCCACTGATCTCCAGTAGCATATTGGGCACCTACTGACCTGGGGAGTTTCTCTTTCAGTATCCTATCATTTTGCCTTTTCATACTGTTCATGGTGTTCACAAGGCAAGAATACTGAAGTCGTTTGCCATTCCCTTCTCCAGTGGACCACATTCTGTCAAATCTCTCCACCATGACCTGCCCCACAGGCAAGGCTTAGTTTCATTGAGTTAGACAAGGCTGTGGTCCTAGTGTGATTAGATTGACTAGTTTTCTGTGAGTATGGTTTCAGTGTGTTTGCCCTCTGATGCCTTCTTGCAACACCTACCGTCTTACTTGGGTTTCTCTTACCTTGGGCGTGGGGTATCTCTTCACGGCTGCTCCAGCCAAGTGCAGCCATTGCTTCTTACCTTGGACGAGGGGTATCTCCTCACCACCGCCCTTCCTGACCTTCAATGTGGGATAGCTCCTCTAGGCCCTCCTGCGCCCATGTAGCCACGACTCCTTGGACATGGGGTTGGTCAATGAGGTAGCTATTATTATCTCTATATGTTTATAATATTTTATATAATATATAAATAAGGTAGAAAAGTGAAGTATATATTTCTCATGCTTGGTGGCTGTCTTTGAAAACACTTACTACATCAGAGTAACTTCCCACATTATGAATCCAGACTCTCTGAGGCAGAGTCCAAACTCCCTTTCCCAGCACCTTTGCAACGAGAGTGCAGGCTCTCCCAACCAGGATTACTCACACAGGTCTCAGACGAAAAGAGCAGCATGAAGAAGCAAGTGCTGTCCTGAATTCATTTTTCTGGCTCGGATGGCGAAGAGAAGTCTGGTCTTCAGTGGCAGAAATGATGGAGAGTCTTGGGTGCAATGTCATTCATCTATAGCCCCATTGGCAGCAGCACTGAGGTCTGGCTGAGGCAATCCTGCTTACTGGTTTTGGTATTGTTGCTGGCTGGGTAGGCTCCAGATCTGACTGATTCTCCTAGAGAGTCCACAGACTATTTAATATTCCTTAGTAAATTCTTAGGAGAAGGCAATGGCACCCCACTCCAGTACTCTTGCCTGGAAAATCCCATGGACGGAGGAGCCTGGTAGGCTGCAGTCCATGGGGTTGCTAAGAGTCGGACACGACTGAGCAACTTCACTTTCACTTTTCACTTTCATGCATTGGAGAAAGAAATGGCAACCCACTCCAGTGTTCTTGCCTGGAGAATCCCAGGGACGGGGGAGCCCGATGGGCTGCCGTCTATGGGGTCACACAGAGTTGGACATGACTGAAGCGACTTAGCAGCAGCAGCAGTAAATTCTTAAATTAGCTGAAGTGGCTTCTGTGGTTGGCAAATAAGATCCCAGTTGACAAATCAAAACCACAGTGAGATACACCTCAGTTCCATTCGGATGAGGACTATGAAAGAGAGTGAGAGAGCGAGAGAGTGAGAGAGAAAAGGAAGAGAGAGAGAGAAAGGAAAAGAGAGCATGAGAGAAAGGGAGAGGAGGGAAAGGGAAGAGGAAAGAGGTGGAGGGAGGGGGGAGGGGAAGAAAAAGAAAAGAAGTCTTGGCAGGATGTGGAAAAATGGGAACCCAGTGCGTTGTTGGTGGGACTGTAAAATGGTAGACTTGCTGTGAAAAATAATATGGTGATTCCTCAAGAAATTAAAAATATAATTACCATATGTTCCAGCAAACCCACTTCTGGGTATATACCAAAAAGATTGAAAGCAGGGTCCTGAAGAGATATCTGTAGACCTGTATTCATAGTAGAATTATTCACAGTAACTAAAATGTGAAAAGTACCTAGGGTAGTCAAAATCATAGCGACAGAAAGTAGAATGGTGGTTGCCAGGGGCCGGTGCGGGAATAATAGGAAATTGTTCTTTAATGGGTACAGACTGTCCATTTTGCAAGATGAAAAGGGTTCCGAGATGGATGGTAGTGTTGGTTGTACAACAGTGTGAAAGCACTTAGTTCCACGGAACTGTCCGCTTATAACTCGTTAAGATGGTGCGTTATGTACATTTTACTACAATTAAAAAAAAAAAAAAGCTTGACAGTACCAAGTGCTCGCATGGATCTGGAGCAACTGGAACTCTCACATATTCCTGAGAGGAATGCCAAATGGTGCAGTCATTTTGAAAAACCGTATGGTAGTATCTCAAAATGTTAAACATACATTTACCATACAATCCAGCTATTCCAATTCTAGGTAGTATTTACCCAAGAGAAATGAACACATATGCCCTCAGAAAAAGTCATTCACAGCTGGGGGTCAGGGATGGAGGAAAGGGCAACATGAGGGATGCTTGTGGTGAAGAACTGTGGCTTGATTTGATCAATGTGAATCCAGTTTACTGTATTCTAGTTTTGCAAGAGGTTGTTATTGGAGGAAACTGGGGGGAAAATGTTATGAGATCTCTATGTGTTATTTCATACAACTGCATGTGAAACTACAATTATCTGAAATTAGAAAGGTTAATTAAAAAGAAACTTAAAAAAAAAAAAAGCCCAGACCAATTACATGAAGTAATTTTCCTGGTATCACACAACCAAAAAAGCACAGAACCTAGAGATGAGCCAGGTCTGGTTCGTCCTGGTTCATCACATGCTCCTTTCTTAGAGATCATCCCAAGAGCAGCATAATGTGGTGGGAAGAGTGTGCTCTACCAGTGGGAAGCACTTGGCTTCCTGAGTGCAAACCCCTGGGAATGTTGCTTAGTTCTCTGAGTGAAGAAAAAAAAAAAAGTTTTTCCTTGACTGGCAAGTGGTAAGTGAGTCTAAATTTACATATGTTGTCAGTATTGAATACAGTTGAATGTAAATGAAATTCCCACCTGAAAACAGTACACAGAGAGTATTAGTATCATAACAGTAATAATTAAAGCCAGCATGGTTATAGCTTTCATTTAATATTCACAGCCTTAAGAAGTATCTGACTTCTATCTTGCAGATGACACAAATGAAGCCTAAGGAAGTAGAGTAACTTGCCTCACAGATGGTTCATAGTAGAGCTGGATTTGATCCCAGGCAGTCTGGCTCCAGAGTTCATGCTCTTACTGGGAGCATCAAGTCAGATGATACTGTAGAAAAATTAACATGTTGCTGCTTAAGGGGAAAGATTTCTTATCACTTAGAGGGGATATTGGTTAATTCATCTTTTTTACAAGGACCTACACATGGATTCATTTTAGATGCCTCACCATATCTCACTACTAATATTTGACAATGAGCCATTCTTATGAAAGCTATTTACAAGAATAGGATTTCCCCATGTGGGTCGTAACTATGATCTTCATTTAATCCTTGGCATGCATGCAGCTTGAAAGTGACTTTATGAAACTATTCAGATCTTTTGGATCAATAAACACCTAAAAATTCAAAGGTTGACATGGACAATGTATCCAGGGTGCCAGAGGTTTGTGTTTGTACAAAGAGTTATTTAGACATCGATGAATAAACATCATAAAGTTTCTATAGAGAAGGGATAGTTGAGAAGACTTAGAGTATTAACTCCATTCAAGAAACGTATGCATTTCTAAAAGAAGCTGTGTGAAAAGAGTCTCACTTTAAGAATATTTTTTAAATGCAAATAGTTTCTACTTCCTGCCCCCTTCCTCCACCTTGTCTCACTCATGAATATTTGTTTTGATACCGGGTTTTCTTAAGGCAGATTTACATTTCTTTAACATGTCATTAGAGCTATCTAGTTAGAAGCCACAGTATGGTAGAAAGGATACAACTCAGAATTGAGACCCAGGTTCTAGGTCTGTTTGTTATCTAGAACAGATTTGGTTTTTGACTGTGGAAAAAGTCATTTAGAGTTTTTGTATCTGTTTCCTCAAATGCTGGATGTGCCCTCTCTCCACAGAACCTGGTGAAGTGTTCTGAGAAGCAAAAAAGTACAATGCAAATTCCAGCCCTCCAGTTCTCGTATCTCCTTTCCTCCAGGGAAGACACTCACCAGGAGAGGCAGGCGAGCGGCTGTGAGCGTTGAGACAGTGTTTGATCTCCAGGAAGTCTCCTCTCAGCCTCCAGAGCCCAGTGTGGCGTCTGACCCAGGTCAGCCCGAAGTACAAGTCTGCTTCCCAAACAGCTATTTCTGTGTCACAGCTTTAAGCTGAGGTTCAGAAAGCAATTAATATTCTTTCTTATTTATTGTCTCATAAATTTTTTGGAAATTTATCTTTTTCCTAGAATATAATGATTCAAAAATCATGTAAACCCAGAAATGTCTGCAGATTGCTTATAATTAAGTGTGGTTAGCAGTCATCTGTCCAAAGTGGCACAGAGATGTATACCTTGCAACCTGGAGATTTAGTCCCTGAAAAAGTCTCACTTATACATTATTTTACCCGCTGGTGGCCCAGAGCCAACCACATAAACCTTCCAGGGTTTCACGTTAATATTGCTGAGCTCTCACAGAATTTGAGTTCGTTGGCAAAGTACTGGTGGTTATTTTAAAATCTGAAAATGCAAAAAAGTATTGACATTGTTAAAAGTATTGACATTGTAGACTCAGAAACAAAGTTTTCAGAAGAAGAGGTGCTTTAAAAGAGGTTTATCATATAGTAAGTGCAATGAGTATTTAAAGGGAAAATACACACAAAATAACTAAGGTTATGTTGATTAGGGATGAAAACATTTTATTCTATTGTTGGTTGTGCCTATATAGAAAGTCAAGAATGATAGGATTTTATTTTATTTAAATTGATCTTCCAGCATTTACACTGATTCTCCTTTGCTATCTCCAGATAAAGGGGAAAGTTATTTACTTCCTGGTTTTGTAATGTTTAAGCAGTGATTGGTTGGGAAGAACTGGCTGACACCTGGCCTCTCTTTAGGTTGTTCACAAGATGTTCTTAGCTGTAACTCCATTTTCCAGTACCAGAGAGTGAGCTTTGAAAACAGATAAGAGTTGGGTTGAAACCTGCCATCAGCCCTGGATAGCTGGGTGGCTTCGTCGATGTGGATCAACCTCTCAGGGCCTCAGCATCTTCTTTAGTAAAATGGGGTATTCGTGGTTAATAATTCTGACCAATTAACAAATCCAATCACAGAAGACTGTTATAAAGATTAGAGATAATGTGAATATTGAGCCTGAAACAGCAGTACCCCTAAAGGATAGTTTTTAACTTTTCTGTATGTGCCCTGGAAACCATTTCTGCTGCTGCTGCTAAGTCGCTTCAGTCGTGTCCAACTCTGTGCGACCCCATAGACGGCAGCCCACCAGGCTCCCCCGTCCCTGGGATTCTCCAGGCAAGAACACTGGAGTGGGTTGCCATTTCCTTCTCCAATGCATGAAAGTGAAAAGTGAAAGGGAAGTCACCCAGTCGTGTCCAACTCTTAGCAACCCCATGAACTGCAGCCTACCAGGCTCCTCCGCCCATGGGATTTTCCAGGCAAGAGTACTGGAGTGGGGTGCCATTGCCTTCTCTGGAAACCATTTCTAAATCCATATAAAGCAGAGAAAGTAAGTTCAAAGTTCCTCAAGCGGCTGTACCATGTCATTTGAAGATCACAGTGACTAAGCTCCCTTTCCCTTACAGGAAACCTAAGTGAAGGGGGAAAAGCTTGAAGCATTGCCCTGGTTTTGGCACTCAGATGAGGCCTCAGCATTCTGCTCAACCTCACCAAGGTCTGCTCTTCAGAACTGAGAGCTGCACACAGAGGAAGTTGCTGAGCCACTGTGATAAGGAAGCATAATGACAAGACTTACTTTCCTGGCAACTTGGAAAAAAGAAAGCTTTTTAACCTTGCATAAGTACTTGTGTCAACTCCCAATGTCCTGTACATTAACTCAAGAATCCTGACAGTCACTCCTATTGTGTGAGGTGTATTTGCAAAAGGGTTAGGAGCAAAGGTTCTGGAGTCACACTGCCTTCAGTCTAATCCTCACGTCACAACTCACTAGTTTTGTGTCCTGAAACACAAGACTAATCCATTCTGAAACATTTTCCTCACCTGAAACCCAGGATAATATTGATGCCCATCTCCTAGGGCTGTTGGAAGGCTCATTTACAATCTTAGCACAATGCCTGCCACAAAGTAAGTACTAGTTAAATAATTATTGCTATTGTTGTTTGGCCAATAGTAATTATCTTGCACAAAATCAAACACCAGTAAGAAGGTGGAAATCCTGGTCTTCTGACTCCAAATCCCAGGCTCTTTCTCTTACCATACTTTACGCTACTGAATGTTTATTGCTTCGTTAAATGATTAAAATACCACAGTACTGTTTGTGTTATCCATTGACACTGAAGTATTCTCTCTAATTATGCAGTGCAAATCAAAGATCGCTTTAAATAGAAAATAATAATGTTGTTTCACTGTTCTTTGCACTTGCTTGAGCAAAAGAACTCACATATCACACTATGTCTTACCCTCCCAGAAACCCTGCTTCCTGGGAGTTATAATTCTTTGATGTGTGTGCTCAGCCGTGTCCGACTCTTTGTGACCCTATGGACTGTAGCCTGCCAGGCTCCCCAGGCTCCTCTTCTGGGACTTTTCAGGCGAGAATACTGAAGTGGGTTGACATTTCCTACTCCAGGGGATCTTCCCAACCCAGGGATCGAACCCACATCTCTTGCATAGCCAGGTGGATTCTTTACTGTTGCACCATCTGAGAAGCTATAATTCTTCAATAGCAAAATCAATTTCAGGCTTGCCAGCTGAAAGGACTGACTGCAATTCGACAGTGTAGAGGTCATATTATCCCTCCATTTTGGGCCAAATGGTGGCATCAACTGTTTATCTCCCTTTCACAGTTGTTCTCTCATATTTTGCTCCAACTTCCTCCAAATACAACAGCTGGTATAACTGCAGATCCCACCAGCTTTCTGGTTCATTGCTTAGTTAGCCTTAAATAGCTGTATGCTTGCTTCCTACTTCACTTCTGGGCTTGGCAACACTCCAGGCTCCTTGGGTACTGAACCTTGTGAAGTCCGTAAATTAATTTTCCAGACTAGCCTGGAATGAACTTCAGACAAGGTAGCTCTGGAGAAATTCACATTAACTTTTTTCACCTCATTTAAAAATAATTTTTCAAATTGTCAAATAGAAACATTCACCAACATAGACCATATTCTGGGCCTTAAAACAAACCTCAACACATTTCAAAGAATTTAAATCACACAAAAGGATTTCTATGAAAGCAACCAAATTAAACTAGAAATCAACAGCAGAAAGACATCAGAAAAATCTCTTTTAAAAAAACGGTTGGAAATTAAACAACACAGTTCAAAATAACCCATAGATCAAATAGGAAGTCATGAGGGGAATTATAAAATATCTTGAGCTGAATGAAAATGAAAATACAACATATTAAGATGTCAGGGATGCATATAAAGTCTTGCTTAGAGGAAAAATTATGGCATTAAAGGCTTATATTAGAAAAGAAAGATCTAAAATTAGTGATTTAAGCTTTAATCTTAAAAAAAAGCTAGAAAAAGCAGCTAAAAGCAAAGCAAGGAGAAGGAAGAAAATAATAAAAGAGATGAAATCAATGAAATTGAAAGACAATTGAAGTCAATTAAATCAAAAGCTATTTCTTTTTAAAAATCAATAAAACTGATAAGCCTTTGTCAAACTGATCAGGAATAAGAAGGGGAAAAAAACCCTCAAATTACTAATATAAAAAATGACAAGAAATTCCCTGGTGGCCCTGTGGTTAGGATGCTGAGTTTCCATTGCATGAGGCAGATGTTCAATTACTGGTCAGGGAATTAAGATCCCTTATGCTTCAAGGCATGGTCAAAAAATAGAAAAAAAAATTTTTTGTAATTACAGAGAGAACACTATTATATAAAGGATAATAATGTAATGCTATTATATAAGAATAACTTTATGCCCATAAATTCAAATATCTAGATGAAACAGACAAATTCCTTGAAAGACATAAACTCTCAAAGCTCACTCAAGAAGAAATAGATATCCTGAATAATGCATGCTAAGTTGCTCAGTCATGTTCGACTCTTCATGGCCTTTTGAACTGTTGCCCACCAGTTCCTCTGTCCATGGGATTCTCCAGGCAAGATTACTGAAATGAGTTGCCATGCCCTCCTCCAGGGGATCCTGCTGACCCAAGGATCAAACTCTCATCTGAATAGTACTATATTTTAATAAGGAAGTAAAATTTGTAATGAAAAACATTTCAACAATGAAAATTCCAGGTGACTCTACTAGCAAATTCTACCAAACGTTTAAGAACTAAATAATACTAATTTAACATAAACTTCTCCATAAGACAAAGAAACACTTGCCAACTCATTTTATAAGATCAGCATTACCTTGATACCCAAACAGACAAAAACATGAAAATAAAACAATAGATATCTCTCAGAAAAAAGGTAAAAATTCTTAATAAAATATTATTAGTAAACTCTAGGAATGCATCAACGGAAAAGGTGATGGCACCCCACTCCAGTACTCTTGCGTGGAAAATCCCATGGACGGAGGAGCCTGGTAGGCTGCAGTACATGGGGTCGTGACGAGTCGGACACGACGGAGCGACTTCACTTTCACTTTTCACTTTCATGCATTGGAGAAGGACATGGCAACCCACTCCAGTGTTCTTGCCTGGAGAATCCCAGGGACAGGAGAGCCTGGTGGGCTGCCGTCTATGGGGTCACACAGAGTCGGACATGACTGAAGCGACTTAGCAGCAGCAGCAGCAGCAGGAATGCATCAAAGTGATAGAACACTATAACCAAGCTTGTTTTATCCCAGGAACATAAGGTTGATTCAACATTTTAAAATCAAAGTAATTCACTATATCAAGAGACTAAGCAAGAAAAATCATATTATTATTTCAATAGATGCAGAAAAGTATTCGACAGAATTCACCATACATTCATTATTAAAACAAAACAAACAAACAAAAAACACCTTTCAGCCAATTGCAATTTTTCCTAATCTAATAAATAGCTTCTCTGTTAGTTCTTTACTGCTGTGTAACAACCCCCAAACATATATACCAAACAATTATTGTCTCACAGTTTCAGGAGGTTAAAAGGAATCTGGGTATGACTTAGCTGGTGCCTGTAAACTAAAGCCTCTCACAAAAGTGAACTTAGATTGTCTGCTGGGGCTACAATGTCATCTGTAGGCTCACTGGAGTAGGGGTGGTGGTAGGGAGATCCACTTCCAAGCTCATTCACAAGATGGTTGGCAGGATCCAGTTCCTCACAGAATGCTGGATTGAGTGCCTACTGTCTTCTTGGCTGTTGGTCTCCTCAATTCCTTGCCACGGGGCAGTTCACAGCATGGCATCTGGATTCCCTCAGAGGAATTGAGTGAGAGAGTACAAGAGAAAACTCAAGGCAGAAGTCATCGTCTGTTTGTAACCTAAGCTCAGAAATGATATGCCATTACTTTAAACATATTTTATTCCTTAGAAGTGAGTCACCAGGTCAGGCCTACATTGAATGGAAGGGCATGAATACCATGAGGCAGAGATCACTGAGGGCCATCAATGACTGCCTACAAAGAAATCTAGTTAGTGCCAGATACTTAGCGGTGCAAGATTGAATGTTTTCGTCCTAAGATCAGTAGCAGGCACATATGCTCTTACCACTCCTATTTGCTGTCACGCTGGAGGATGTACTAAGTGCAATAAGGCAAAGAAAAGAAATAAGAAGCACACCACTTAGGAAGAACAAACTGTCCCTATTCGGAGATGACAGGATTGTCCACAGAGAAAACCTCAAGGAATTTACCAAAACCTTCTGGAACTTTTAAGTGAGAAAACAGATGACAAATTAGCATATGAAAAACTGCTCCATGTTAGTCATTAGGGAAATGCAAATTAAAACCACAAGAGACCATTACCCATCTTTTAGAATGACTGAATCAAAAGAAGTGAATACCAAAAAAAAAAAAAAAAAAGAAGTGAATACCAAATGTTGGCAAAGATACAGAGTAATTGGGACATTGCTGGCAGGAATGTAAAATGGTACAGTCACTTTGGAAAACATTTTGGCAGTCACTTACAGTAATATATACTTAACATATGACCCAGCAGTACTCCTCCTATGCATTATTTTCTCAAGAGAAGTGAAAACATATGTTCACACAAAAGACCATACACTAATATTTATAGTGGCTTGGTTTGTAACCACCAAAACTGGAAACAACTCAAATGTTCAGTTGGGAATGGATAAACAATATCCAGACAATGGACTACTATTGCTATTGCTATTGCTAAGTCACTTCAGTCGTGTCCAACTCTGTGTGACCCCACAGACGGCAGCCCACCAGGCTCCCCGGTCCCTGGGATTCTCCAGGCAAGAACACTGGAGTGGGTTGCCATTTCCTTCTCCAATGCATGAAAGTGAAAAGTGAAAGTGAAGTCGCTCAGTCGTGTCCGACCCTCAGTGACCCCACGGACTGCAGCCTTCCAGGCTCCTCCATCCATGGGATTTTCCAGGCAAGAGTACTGGAGTGGGGTGCCATTGCCTTAAGGAACTAGTGATACATGCAACAACATGGATGAATCTCAAATCTATTAAGAGAAAGAAGCTTAGCCTCAAAAGGCTATATAATGTATAATTCCATTTATATGACATGCTGGAAGAGGCATAACTATAGAGACAGAAAACACAATTTGCAAACAATTTTGGGGGAGTTCACAAACCACCTCTAGCTCATCCCTGGACCCCATCCATACGCCACTCCATTTTCAAGGCAGCCACCAAACTCTCTCCTCCTAACTGCAGCTCCTTCCTGAACCCTATCTAGATTTACATTTAGTGACATTCTGCTTGGCACAGGATTGGTCCCCATTTCATAGACAGTATGAAAATATTCTCTCTTCAGCTATTGCTTCCAGGGCGACATCCATCTTGATCCTGCGCTTATGGAATGGAAAAGATGATAAAACACTGAGGCAATCTGCCCAGGGGCAAGTTACCATATTTTGAGATTTCCCCCAGGTCCATTCATTTTCCTTCATTGTGCTCAGACCAGAGCGAGGAGCCAGTTGGGAGAAGGATGTAAATAAGGAATGTAAGACAAGGCAGGCTCTGTGAGCCTCCATCTCCCAAGTTATAAGCCCAGCTCTAATGGAACCGTACCTGCCTCCACCGCCCTGCCAGCTTGTGGGAAGGAAGTGTAGACGGTTTCAGTCATCATACTGTCACCATTCTTTCACTTTTCGTGGATCCCTTTCTCTCACTCATTCATTCGTCACCGGTTGCTACAGCACTGAACAGGGCAGACACAGAGGCTGCCCTCAAGGCGTGTTCAGTCCCGCAATAGGAGGTCACAGTTATCACCCCGTGTAGTACAGGCTGCGAGGGAACTGGGAGGGGGGCAGGGGCGGGGGGCGGGCGGGTGCGGCTCCCAGCGCAGGCGTCTTTGCAGCAGACTGCCAGAGCTGCGTTTTCCACGACCTGCTGGAGTTGGCAATCTTGCAGGCCTCCTCTCCCGGGGCAGAAGGCCACGCACAGCTCCTCCCGGGTCCCGAGTGCCGCCCACCCGGGCCTCTCGCCGCACCTAGGACGGCGGCCGGGTCTAGGAGGGACGCCTATGGGCGCGGCGGCCCCGCCCTGGCCAGCCTGGGGCGGAGGCCGGTTCCCATAGGGATCGCGGGCCGGCGTGCTGCGACAGAACGGGGCCAGAGTCTGCGAGGCTGGAGCGAGGCCGGCGGGGCAACCGCGGCGCTGTGAGTCCCGGGCGGGGAGGGAGGCGCGGGCCAGGCCGCCACGTGGCGCCGCATGAGGCTGCGCGGCGCCGGGCAGAGCTCGGGTGGGAAGCCGGGGCGAGGTAGGAGGGTCTCCCCCCGGCCCCGCGCGGCGGCAGGACGGCGTTGCCCTGCTCCTTGCGGGCTCCGGGCCCTACCTCGCGGGGCTCTCCCCTCCGGTCCCGCCCCGCCGCCGCCCCCGCGGGGAGTCGGGCGGTGTCTTCTTGCGGAAAGGAAACGAGACCCGATATTAGAACCGGGGAAGCCCTTAACCTTCCAGGTCCTCCAGCCAGCTCATGTGTCTTAGATCGGATGAACCTGACATTGAAAAGATAGTCTTACAACTCGGCTCGTTTCAGGATGACAGGTTACATTTTAACTTTCAGGGTATATACAACAGAGGATTAAACTTGAGTTACCAAAGGCAGCTGACTCCAGGCCGTCGTCTTTGACCGAGCGGCCACGGCTGAGGGGCGAGGGTTTAAGGGACTGGGTTGATTCCTAATTGTGTAACAACTGCAGTCTTCTGTCTTAGGTCCTTGACAAAGACCCATCGTTGAGTGGGGCTGTTCATGCCAATATTTACTAAGCGACATTTCCAAACTATGTGAAGATCCATTTTAAGAATTTATTCATCAGTGATGGAGAAGTATGAAAAAATTGGGAAAATTGGTGAAGGATCCTATGGAGTTGTTTTCAAATGCCGAAACAGGGACACAGGTCAGATTGTGGCCATCAAGAAGTTTCTGGAATCAGAAGATGACCCTGTCATAAAGAAAATCGCCCTTCGAGAAATCCGCATGCTCAAGGTAATTTCTTTAAGGTGAATTTTCAGGAACTAAAAAAAAAAAAATTAAAGTGAGTCATGTTATATGAAATAAATGCCTTGAGATGTGGTCACATCTTCCTTCACAGACTTTGGTCCTCAATGATACAGATGGGGTATCTGTGCACCAGTCACCAATTGTATAATGAATTAGAAAGTCAAAGGTGTGGGGAAAGATGGTCTTCACTTTCAGACTTGCTGTGGGATATTTTATTTTTCTTCCCGGTAGCTTCTTTCACATGTCACCTGTAGATCTGGTTCAAGATCATCAACTTTAACAGTATAGGAACTTTCCACAACTCCAGTCTGCTGGTGTGCAAGATTTTTAAACTTCTAGGCTAGCGTCTGTTGATATTCTTAGTCTGTGAAGAGAATTAATCATTCACCTGTTTTCAAACTCCCAGGAAGCTGACAGGTTCTCATTACATCTAGCATTGATCTACTGCTGAGCTTCATAATGTCTTTGTCTTGTCTCTAGAAGAAGGATTTTTCTGTAAGTTAAATGATTGCTTTAAAAATGTTCACTAGTTAGCTCTTGGAGACCATGATACTTGGAGGGGGTGAGTGTTTATTACAAGCTGAAAGTATCTGTTTCCTGAAATGGAAATGAAGAAGGAAAGTATTTTTCCTTCATTTTTTTATTTCTGTGAAGATGAACTCCAAATCCTGCCCTATGTAGAGTGCGACCTGCAGTGAACACAGTGGAGGTTCTTTCAACAGATTAACTTTCTCTGTTGGGTCTGGTTTTAAACAGGACCTAGGACTTCCCTGGTGGCTCAGACAGTAAGGCGTCTGTCTACAATGCGGGAGACCCGGGTTCAATCCCTGGGTCGGGAAGATCCCCTGGAGAAGGAAATGGCAATCCACTCCAGTACTCTTGCCTGGAAAATTCCATGGACAGAGGAGCCTGGTAGGTTACAGTCCATGGGGTCGCAAAGAGTCGGACACGACTGAGCAACTTCACTTTCACTTGCTGTGTTCTGACATGTGTAACTGACTATCCAACAAGGGAAGAGCAGCCTCGTGGGGGCTGAGTGGAATATCTGGGGAGTCTCCTCTTACCTCTGCTGCTGCTGCTGCTAAGTCACTTCAGTCATGTCCAACTCTGTGTGACCCCAGAGACGGCAGCCCACCAGGCTCCCCTGTCCCTGGGATTCTCCAGGCAAGAACACTGGAGTGGGTTGCCATTTCCTTCTCCAATGCAGGAAAGTGAAAAGTGAAAAAGAACCGAAAAAGAAAGGGTAGGTGTTGCCAATAAATTAGGAAGTCAGATGTGTTTTCTTGAATAACTGAATACTGATGTCCTCTGAAGGATAGGCGTGTACGCAGGACCCTGATTTCAAGGCACACAACACTCCATTCCCCAAAATCAAGGGCACAGCTGTAGACTCCTCTGGTCTATGTGAGGTGATGGGACTAGATTACCAGTAGAGCCTGTCCCTTCAAGCCCTAACTTGTCTGAATTCTTGATATTCTTGATAATGGGTGCTTAAATATTTACTGAATAAATGAATTGAGGGTTTGTTAAATCAAGTCATGTTTTTTCCATATATTTATTCAGTAAATATTTATGGAGTCTCATTATACCTAAAATAATGTTTGCATTAAAGTGTACATCCTGTCTTAGAGATGTGTAACTGGTGGGAGATGAATTCTCCCACAGCTCTCACTCCCAGTAGACTGAGTTCCTAGTGGGCAGGGCCTGTGTCATTCACCTTGTGTTCCCATGCCTGGTATGAGCCCTCTAAATAAAGTGTTTGGAGGCTTGTTTGAACTAGACTTTGAAATGTTTAGGGAAGCATGGAATGAGAGATAAGGTGTTCAGGGCAGCCAGTCTCTGCTAGGGAGAAAAAAAAAAGGTGCATAGTGGAAAGCAGTATATGGAGGGAACACAGGTAACCCCAAAGTCTTATCCAAGATTCCTGCTGGGTGCTAACAGGCCTGGGAGAAAAGAGAAGGAAAGGAAGCCAATGTCCATTAAGAAGGGGTGCAAGGAATGTCCTGGAATACAGGTCTGGCCCTGGGATAAGTGATGGTTTGCACATCCATGCACCTGGTCCCAGATGCCCATCCTGCCTTGGGGACTTGTTGTTGTCCATGAGAACAAGAAATTGGTGAGGTCTAGGTTCGTGTTTAGGGCCCCGTCTGAGCTGCATTCAAGGCATTGCTCCATTGACCATGGAAGGGGAATACTAACCTGGGCACGAAGCATAGTTCTGTGAACTCAAGGGCTCACTGAGTGTGCATTCCTAGGGTTTTCCTTGCATACCCCTCACAGAGTTGAGGCTGTTAATGACCTTTGCTAATATCAGGAACTAGGATGACTGAGGCTAAAGGTATCTTAGTGACCTTAGTGGGTGAGATTGGTCAAGGGCTGAACCCCAGACTGCCCTTATTGTGATAAGGAAGGTTAAAAAAAAAGCAGATTAAGACCAGATATAGAAGGCTTCAAATGCCAGGCTGAAGAGTTTGGCTTTCACCTGAAAAGAAGGAAACCAGCTAAGATATTTTTAGTAGAAAGTTATCATTTGCAGACTTTTAAATTTCATGAATCAATAAACTTCAAAAACAATATTTTTACAGATTGGGTGGTCAACATTTGAAGAAACTAGTTTACCACCATTACTTCATAAACAAAAGGACATTTTAATATTTTTTAAAAACTAGGAACGATATAACTTTAGGAGAAAGCAGTCTTCCTGAGAGAGTAGTTGACAACTAAGACAACATCTCTCTGTATATACGTTTCTCTGGTGTGTGAGAGGATACAAGTGTAACAGTGTATGTGTGTATGAGAGAGAGATCATTGCCCCTATTTTTCCCATTTCACTATCCATTGATGAAAATGTAGACTTCATTTGTTTTGTGCAGCCTAAATGTCACAAAATTAGTACTATGTCTGAGAACAAAACTCCCTGGATCAGATGATGTCTTACTTTTAGGATCTATCTGATACAACAAAATTCTAATACTACAAAAGAAAGGAATGGTCCCTTGGATTTTATATTATAGTAGAATTTGGCATGTATCTATCCTCAGATATGTTTTTAAGACCATGTATTTAATGACTTAAAGCAACTCCTAATAATTGCTATTGGACTCTTTTAAAAATTACAGTTGTTTCCATTAAGCAGATAAGATCATGGGAGTGAACTGTCCAGCAGTCAATTGCTTAATTATTAAGGCAGCACATCTATAGTGTTTCCTGTTCTTGATGTGAAGCATATATGAAGATGTAACCATTCATTGGTAAATGGTTTTAAGGATGAAAATTATTATCAAGAAACCAATTTTGCTAATATTTTTAGAAAACATATTTTTCTGAACATTTGAAACACTTTTCAAATAGTATTACTTCATGCCACTTGGGGAAAAAAAGTATAACACGTTTTTATGAGATAAATTCAGTATTTGTACTCATAAATTGCTTTCTAAATGTAATCCACTCTTCACCAAGAAGTCCTATTGCAGTCAACCCTTTAATATTTTCATTTTGAATCTTATTTTTTCCAGGTTACATAATTAGGCTTTTAGAAAAATAAACAATGGCTCCAGTTAAAATTAGCCCAGGGACTTCCCTGGTGGTCCAGTGATAAAGAATCCACCTTGCAATGCAGGGGATTGAGCGTTTGGTGCCTGGTCGGGGAACTAAGATCTCACGTGCTGAGGAGCCTGTAAGCTGGGGTGCCACAACTAGAGAATCCATGCGCCTCATGGAAAGATCTGATATGACACAATGAAGGTCCAGTGTGCCGCAACTAAGACTTGACCCAGCCAAACAAATACATGAACTAAATAGTCAGCTCATACTCTAAAACAGCAGTGACAGAAATAAAATTATACTGCAGTACCCGAGCACAAAGCGACTATCCCACCCTTTCTCAAACTCACTTTCCACTGTGGGAAAAAAAAGAAGTCAATATTTTCAGTCAGTGTTTTTTCGTTTATTTTTTAGTATTTATTTATTTATCTGGCTGCCCTGGGTCTTAGCTGCAGCATGTGAGACCTTTTAGTTGCGGCATGTGAACTCCTAGGTGTGGCATGTGGGATCTAGTTCCCTGACCAGGGATTGAACTCGGGCCCCCTGCACTGGGAAGATGGAGTCTTAGCCACTCGCCAACCATGGAAGTCCCTCAGTCAGTGGTTTTGATGAGACACCTGCGTGTAAGACAGTTGACACGTGTTCATTTGGCGTGAACACAGGAATTTCTGCAGAACGCCTGCCATGTCCCAGGCACTGTTCTAGGTGTCTGTCCTCACAAATGAGAGACTAACAATAAACAAACATGTCACGTGGTGAAAAATGAAGCGAGGTAAGGGGTTAGGTGAGGGAAGGGCTTGCTTCTTTATACAGAGTGGTTAGGGAAAGCCTTCCTGATGAATGACATTTGAAGACATTCCAGAGGAGATGTGAAGGGGTGACTCTTGCAGCTCTTCAGGGGAAAACGTTCTAGGCAGGTGGAGGGTAGGACAGAGGCCCCGAGGGAAGATCAAGGGATGTGGTCTAGGTGTGTTCTGGTGTGTTGTACAAGGAGCAAAGAGAAGAGTTTGCCTGAAGCAGGGTAAGCGAGGACGAGAGTCATGGAAGACGATGTTACAGGGGTGAGTGGGTCAGATGTGAGGGCCTTGTGGGCCATGGTAGGAACTGTGGATTTTACTTTGAGTGAGTTGGGAGTCATCAGAGGGTTTTGAGCAGAGGGGTGCCCAGGCATGTCTTATATCCCAGAAGGGTTCCTCCAGCGGCTGGTTACTCCAGCTTCATGAGCAGGAAGCTCTGTTAGCAGACTGCTCATGTGACCCAGGTGTGAGATGATGGGGTTTGGGTCAGAGAGGCAGCAGTGGAGGTGGTCAGATTCAAGATATATTCAGAAAGGAGAGCACATAGAAATCTGATGGTTGGATGAGGAATCAAGAATGACTCCAGAGTTCTTCATTTGAGGACCTGGAAGAACAAAGAGATCATTCACTGATAGGGAGACCCAGGTGCAAATTTAGGGGAAAGAAAATCAAGAATTCTGTTTTGGAAATGTAATATTTGAGATGCAGACCCACTGTAAAGTGGGTAACTAAATGCACCAGTCTGGCATTCAGGGAATAGTCTGGGGACCTTCCCACCAAGGGGAGCAGAGAGACAAATACCAAAGATTGAGCCCTGGAGCTCCAGCATCTGGAGGTCAATAACCTGAGGAACCAGTGAAAGAGGTAAGAAGGGGTGCTCTTTGAGGCAGGAAAATTTGAGGTCAATGTCCTTATGAGCTGAGGGAAGGGATTTTCCTGGGGTTCAGTGGTTCGGACTCCATGCTTCCACTGCAGGGGGTCTGATTTCAATCACTGATCTAGGAACTAAGATCCCACAAGCTACATGTGAAAGTGAAAGTCACTTGGTCGTGTTCGACTCTTTGTGACCCCATGGACAGTATAGTTAGTCCATGGAACTCTCCAGGCCAGAATACTGGAGTGGGTAGCCTTTCCCTCCTCCAGGTGATCTTCCCAACCCAGGGATTGAACCCAGGTCTCCCGCCTTGCAGGCAGATTCTTTACCAGCTGAGCCACAAGGGAAGCCCACTAGCTACATGGTGTGGCAAAAAAAAAAAAAGGCTGAAGGAAGCGAATGTTTCAAGAATGAGGAGCATTTGTTGAAGGTCACCTTTTGTACAAACTTAGAATTTGCCACTGGGAGAAGGAAACGGCAACCCACTCCAGTATTCATGCCTGGAAAATCCCATGGACCAAGGAGCCTGGTGGGCTACAATCCATGGGGTCGCAAAGAGTTGGACACGACTGAGCGACTTCTGTGTGTGTGTGTGTGTTGAAAATATGAGGGTCATTTGAGATCTTAACGAGAGCTGTTTGGATAGAGAGGTAGGAATGAAAGCTTCATTAGGGAGGGTTCAAGAGAAGAGCAAAAGAGCAAAGTGAAGACAGTGATAGAGACAACTCTTCTGAGAAGTTTTATTATAAAAGGAAACTGAGAAATGGGGCAGTATGTGCTTAGAAGGATATGGCATCAAGGGAGAGTGTTTGAAGTTGTTATTTGTAATATGAAAGAAACGAGTATGCTAATGGAGGGAGAGAATTCCTGGAGCCATGACCTTGGCTCTAGTCAAGGTAACTCACCTTGAGTTACCAACCTGGACCATGACCAAAAACAGCTATTATAGCATAATAAAAGACCAATTCAGGGACCAGTTAGGAGATTAGGCCACCTCTTCTTTTATTTGGAATGTTGCTAGGTTCTTTCCCTACACTGTCCTTAATCTTTAGGTAACAGGACCCACAGCTATCTTAAAGCTGTTTGGCCTAGAACTTCTTCTACCAGGATGTACAGCAGCTGATTTGTGCTATGACCCATGAACCATTCAGGAAAGAATTCAACCCCTTTTGCATAACTAGGGTTCAAACATATAAAGATATTTTGGATAGGAGGTGTGATGGTCATGAGAGAGGCCAGGTTACAGAGAGAGACAACGTTCCTGAAAGGAAATCACCTAAAATCAAGAAGGCTGGGACTTCCCTGGTGATCCGGTGGTTAAGAATCCGCCTGCCAGTGCAGGGTACAGGGGTTCAATCCCTGGTCTGGGAAAAGCCCACGTGCCGTGGAGCATCTAAGCCTGTGCACCACAACTCCTGAGCCCACACACCGCAGCTACTGAAGCCCATGCGCCTAGAGCCTGTGCCTCAACAAGAGACGCCACTGCAAGGAGAAGCCTGTGCACCACAGTTGGAGAGTAGCCCCCGTTTGCCACAACTAGAGAAACCCATGTGCAGCAGCAAAAACCCAGTGCAGCCATAAATGAAAAAATAAAATTTTGAAATATCCAAGACTACAGATTAGTTTTTTTAAAAACAGTCTGGCATCACAGACCTGTGGTGGGAAGTGGTCACTGCTTCTACATAAAGCAGGTGGCTGTACTTGAATCCAACCCAGCCCCTTGGGGAATATCTGTGTGTACAGCAAGAAAAAAGCTGTGTGGTTCGAAGCAAACATGAGCCAACTGGCCTAGAATCATTGGAGTACTAAGGTCCCGAGTCTCTGTGTTGCAGAAGCTTCTCTCTGTGGAATGCAAATGGTAGAACTATTGGAAGTGGAATCAAAGAATGCCAGCCAGCAGCTATGAGGTACCAGCAGATGGTACAGGGGCCTTTAAGTAGATCAGACCAACATCAGTCAAAATTTGTGACCACCCTCCTTCCCTGGCGGTTCACATGGTAAAGAGTGCACCTGCAATGTGGGAGACCTGGGTTCTATCCCTGGGTCGAGAAGATCCCCTGGAGGAAGGCATGGCAATACACTCTAGCATCCTTGCCTGGAGAATCCCCATGGACAGAGGAGCCTGGTGGGCTATAGTCCATGGGATCGCAAAGAGTCAGATGAGACTGAGTGACTAAGCACAGCACAGCACACACACCGTCCTTCCAAAAGGTAGAAAAGCTAGAGTGAGTGACAACGTGGAGAAGGAATCGTATTCCCATTTGGTGACCCAGTGGTCTTGGGTGAAACCCCAAGGATTGTTACCTAAGATGCACAAATTACACTTACAACAACCCTGGGAGGCAGGCATTACTATCCGATTTTACTGAAGGATGTAGGATGGTCAGTGACTTGCTGTGGCCTCCTGGTTAGTGAGCTGGATGCACACACGGTTCTGTCGGCCCCCACATCCATGCCCTGCTGCTCCCACACCTCGGAACACCAAACACTGCACTCTTTCTGAAGTCTCCCAGTGACTGGTCCTCAGGATTTATCCTGCTCTTGCCTCCAGTGAGCCTTACTTCGGAGACTCATGGCTTTCATGGAAACCTGGGGTTCTTACTGGAATATCAGTTCTTTCCAATTTTTGTTCTTTAACCCTATAGATTGTTTTAGTAGGTACACAGTTATGGTTTGCAACCCACAAAGGTGAGGATAAACATGGGGGTAAATGTCCATTTAAAACTTTACTATGAACACTACAGTAAAGTTCATTGATTTTTTTTAATGTGTATTTAAATTAATTAATTTATTGCTGCACTGTGTCTTCGTTGCTCTGTGGGCTACTCAGTAGTTGCAGTGCACGAGCTTCTCATTGCCATGGCTTCTCTTGTTGTGGAGCGCGGGCTCCAGGGCACGTGGGCTCAGTAGCTTCAGCTCCCTGGCTCTGGAGCATAGGCTCAGTAGTTGTGTTGCATGGGCTTAGCTGCCCTGTGGCATGTGGGATCTTCCTGGATCAGGGATTAAACCTGTGTCTCCTACATTGAGAGGATTCTTTACCACTGAGCCACCAGGAAAGCCCAGGTTCATTTATTCTTTTCTTTCCCTTAATATATATATTTTAATGAAGCATAGTTGACTTACAATGGTTCAGGTGCACATCAAAGTGATCCAGTTATACATATACATATATATTATTTTTGAGATTATTTTTCGGTATAATTTAATATTATATTATATTATAATATTACATTATAGTGTAATATTATAAGATATTGACTATAGTTCCCTATAGAAGGAAATAGCAGCCCACTCCAGTATTCTTGAGTGGAGAATCCCAGGGACGGTGGAGCCTGGTGGGTTGCCGTCTATGGGGTCGCACAGAGTTGGACACAACTGAAGCGACTTAGCAGCAGCAGCATAGTTCCCTGTGCTATACAGTAAACCTTTGTTGCTTGTTTGCATATCTATTTTTTTAAAATTAGAAATCTATCATTCTATTCATACTAAGAAAAACAAGTAGAATCAAAATGTCATACATTTTTAAATTAGGCAAAAATCTGTACGTTTTCTAAAATATATATAGTATACCTACTATTTTTATTTATGTATACAAAAGCTTTTATACTATGCTTGATAAAGACTTGAGGAAGAACATCAAAAAAAAGAAGAGATGGAGAAATTGGAAAGCATACACTAAATGAAATGGGAGCACTAAATATGAACTAGAAAAAGTGAAACAAACTAGATAAAAGTAAAATATCATTTAGTCCAGTTGTTTTTAAACACAGCTGCTCATTAGAAACATATCTGGAGCTTTGGAGAAATACCTGGGCATTTGTGTTTTTCAAAAAATTCCAAGATAATTCTGATATGCATCTATATTTTTAAAAGTTATTGCAGGTTTTCCTATTAAATGATAGTTTTGGTGATAAAGGATTCAATTTTTTTCTGTTGACGAATCATGATACAATGGTATTAAGTGAGTAATAGTTACATAATCACAAGAGTAGAAGATGTTTATCAGTTTTCACAATCAATAACCAGACAAAAAATAAAAGTTAATTACAATTGCAAGCCATAATACAAACACGATTAACCTAACAACATAAAACAATTGCAAACAATTTGGGAGGTCAAGCAAAGTGATGTGGTGAGTGGGAGTGCAGTTCATTCATTCTTAATGAGCAGTGTCACCAGAGGGTGAAAGCTGGTTCTTGGGAATGGGGGGGTCCTAACTTTTTATTGTATACAGCACATATACATACAGTACATATACAGATGTACTGTATATTTGTGGAGTTAAAATTTCATTGAGGGATGATTAAGAAAAGCTGTGTAAAAAGACTTCTTTGAGTAACAAATAAGGAAAAAAACAAGGTCCATGGGGTATAGGAAGGTAAGAATGCTGACTATGTAATATGTGCCAGAAGCATGCTCTCATTTGACTGTAGTTACCCACTCCAGTGTTCTTGCCTGGAGAATCCCAGGGACGGGGGAGCCTGCTGGGCTGCAGTCCCTGGGGTTGCAAAGAGTCGGACACGACTGAGCAACTTCACTTTCACTTTTCACTTTCATGCATTGGAGAAGGAAATGGCAACCCACTCCAGTGTTCTTGCCTGGAGAATCCCAGGGACGGGGGAGCCTGGTGGGCTGCCGTCTATGGGGTCACACAGAGTCGGACACGACTGAAGCGACTTAGCAGCAGCAGCAGCAGCACACATGAAGAGTAACAACCTACCACATGTTCAGAGCATTCCATTTTTCCCTAGTCTCCTCACTTTCAACAACTTCCAGTGAAGCTGTGGGCAGTGAGGCTGCTTGGGAATAGGAGCTGCAGTTAGGAGCTTCAGTTTCTGATCCGGATGGAAGCTGTTGGGTAACCTTGGGCAAGCTCCAGTGCCTCCTGGATCCCGGCCCACCTTATCGCCATGATTTATGTCTCTGTTTGGCATTGCTCTGCTGACTCACTGCTGAGGGGAGCAGAGTGCTTTGGGGACAAACACCGTACAGCGGTCAAGCACCTTAGGGATGCCAGGGCAGGAAAGCAGAGGTTCAAAAAGAGCAGCAGCAAAGGACAGAGTAGGAGAAAGGAGGAGCAGTAGAGAAAGGAGAGAGAAAGGTACAGGCTGGCAGAAGGTGGGCGACCAAGAGGAGAAGCTGAAGGGGCTAGCACTTCACATGGTCTCTCCTGTCTTAAAACATCAGACCAGAAACACTGCTGGGCAGATTACCGTCCTGATGACTGTAAATTGCTGTGGGGAGCAGGATGGTCATGGTTCCCTGTTTTTCAGTATTTATTCAGTGCTTAATTCCATGTGCTCTTGTGCCAAGGCCCCATTCCACTGAATGCTGGCAGAGAACCGTGTGAATGCTCGCTAGCATTAGAGTCGAATCAGAGTGTTCATAATCTCTAAAGGTGTCTGCTCCCGTAGTACTTGTTGAATTATTATTTGAATAATATTTCCCAACTCAGTAAAAGTCTCCTTGGGAAATCCTGTGACATCTTTAAGAATTTAATCCTGCTGTTGCTAATCGGTGCCATTTCTAGGTCCATTTTCTTAATCTTGCTTAATTGGCTTATTTTAAATAGATTAGTAACATATCTCCATAAGTTGTTTTTAACCATGTTCAGCATTCTTATGGTTCACTAACTCCGATGTCTGTGGGGACTCACACTGGTAACATAAACCAGTGAAACAGGCTGAACACAAGACAAGATGGAACAGTGGAGACTAGGGCAAACTGGAGACTGTCTTGTGAGAAGCAGGTGGCTGCGTGCTAGTCTTTCTGAGACTTTTTCTTAAAGCCAGAGATCAAAATTTTGTGTAAAATCTCCTGGGTTCTCCCCCATAACTCTTTATTTTGAAAAAAATTATACACACATAAGTGGAAAAACTAATACAATGAATACTTGTGTAGCTTTAACAAGATTCATTAATCTAGCTAATTCTAATTGTTAGAATTCCACTTCATTTCTATCTCTATCACACACACGCAGGCACTTTTTTGGCTGATGCACACACATTTTTCTTAACTATGCAGCATGAATCTCCTAGAACAAAGAAATTTTTCTGTGTACCACAATATGATTTCCACATTCTAGAAATGTTATCATTGATTCAGTACTATTATTTAATATATAGTCTGTGTTCAAATTTTTTGTATTGTCTCAATAATATATATAATCATGTTTATGAGAATAAGCATATATACATGTGTATTATATGTGTATTTTAGTACATTATTAATAACTGAGCACACATTGCATTTAATTGTCATGTTTTTGTAACCTCCTTTAATCTAAAACAGTATTCTTTTCCTTTTTAAAAAAAAAATTTATTTATTTGGTTGCACTGAGTCTTAGTTGAGGCATGTGGGATCTAGTTCCCTGACCAGGGATCAAACCTGGGCCCCCTGCATTGGGAGCCCAGAGTTTTAGCCACTGGACTACCAGGGAAGTCCAGTATTCTTTTCTTAATTGGAAGTATAGTTGATTTACAATGTTGTGTTAATTACTGCTGTACAGCAAAGTGATCCAGTTTTACATATATATGTTTTACATATTCAGCTTTACATATATATATATACACACACACACATTCTTTTTTATATTCTTTTCCATTATGGTTTATCATAGGATGTTGAATATAGTTCTCTGTGCTATACATTAGGACTTTGTTGTTTATCCATTCTGTATACAAAAACTTACATCTACTAACCCCAATTCTGCCCCACTCCTCCCCCAATATCCTGCCCCTTGGTAACCACAAGTCTGCTCTCTATGTCTGTGATTCAGTTTCCGTTTTGTAGATATGTTCATTTGTGTCATATTTTAGATTCCACATATGAGTGATATCATATGGTATTTGTCTTTCTCTTTCTACAATGTGATAATCTCTAGTTGCATCCGTGTTGCTGCAAATGGCATTATTTTATTCTTTCTTATAAGTAGTATTCCATTGTACATATGTACCACATTTCCTTTATGCATTTTTCCATCAATGGATACACATTTAGGTTGTTTCCATGTCTTGGCTAGGCGTCCCTGGTGGCTCAGAGAGTAAAGAATCCGTCTGCAATGCAGGAGACCTGGGTTTGATTCTTGGATCAGGAAGATCCCCTGGAGAAGGAAATGGCAACCCACACCAGTATTCTTGCCTGGAGAATCCCATGACAGAGGAGCCTGGCAGGCTACAGTCCATGGGGTTGCAAAGAGTAGGACACAACTGCACAACTAACACACACACACACATCTTGGCTATTGTGGATAGTGTTGCTATGAACATAGGGATGAAATATCTTTTTGAATGATATTAATAGTTTTGTCCAGGTATATGTCCAGAAGTGGGCTTGCCGGATCATATGGTAATTCTATTTTTAGTTTTCTGTGGAACCTCCATCCTGTCTTCCACAGTGGCTCCACCAACTTGCATCTCCTCTAACAGTGTAGGAGAGTTCCCTTTTCTCCACATGCTCTTGAGCATTTATTATTTGTAGACTTTTCAGTGATGACCATTCTAACTGGTATCAGGTGGTACCTAATTGTAGTTTTGATTTGCATGTCTTTATAATTAGCAATGCTAAGCATCTTTTCACATGTTTGTTGGCTATCTGTATTTCTTCTTTGGAGAAATAGGTCTTCTGCCCATTTTTCAATTGGGTTGTTTGTTTCTCATTGTTTAGTTGTATGAGTTATTTGTATATTTTGGAAATTAATCCTTTGTTGGTCATATCATTTGCAATTATTTTCTCCCATTCTGTTGGTTGTCTTTTCATTTTGTTTATGGTTTCCCTTGCTGTGCAAAAGCATGTAAGTTTGATTAGGTCCCATTTGTTTATTTTTGTTTTTATTTCTATTGCCTTGGTCTGGGGGAAACACTGACATAAGAAAACATTGGTACAATTTATGTTAGAGAATCTTTTCCCTATGTTCTCTTCTAAGAGTTTTATGATGTCACATCTTATGTGTAAGTCTTTAAGCAAATTTTGAATTTTGTGTATGGTGAGAGGGTGTGTTCTAACTTCATTGCTTTACGTGCAGCTATCCAACAGTTCTCTAACTTTTAAATTCTTTTTTCAGTCTTTCATGGTATTGACATTTGGGAAGAGTCCACATCAGTCATTTTGCCAGATGTGCCTCCTCACAAGTCTGACTGTTTCCACGTGATTTGATTCAGGGTAAATGATTTCAGCATGTTTAAGGCTGTTCCATCACACTGTTTCTAATCAGGAAATGCATGATATCATTTTGTCCTGTAACTGGTGCTCTCAGTTTTAATCTCTTGATTAAGATGGGTCTGTCATATTCCTCAATTGTAAAGAAACACTTTTCGCCTTTATAATTAGTAAGTAATCTGTGGGTTGATTTTTTGAAACAGTGTGACTGCCTTATTCCCCAAGAACTGTCACCCAAAGTCCCTTACCTGAATCAATTACAGTGAGAGTTATTGTAAAATGGTGGTTCTCAACAATTCTTGTTATATTCATTAGTTATAATTTTTCTTTAAAAAAATGCTCTTTTCATCCACACTCCTACACCCCAGTACCCACAGTTTTTAATATCACTGTGGATTCTGGATTTTTAAAAAACTCAACATGTTATAAACCATCACTGTCATTCTTTTTGAGTCTCAAATTGTCACACATCTGGCTACTTGGGGATCCTTGGAGCCTACTCCTCAGTCTTACAGATACCCATCAGTCCTTGTATGTGTCTTTACTGTGGGGCACAATGAAATGTTCCTGGCTCACCTCCCCCAGTTCTAGAATCGGCTATTTCTCCAAGGATTCCTCATATCTTTAAGTGAGAGTGAAATCTGACTTTAAAGTAGTGACAAATAATTAAAAAAAATTTTTTTTAACACCATTCTGGCCAAAGAAAACACATCTACAGACAGTATTTGGCGTATAGGCTCAGTTTGGAGCCTTCCGATTATACAGCTTTCATTGTTTGCAGATGTTCATACTGGAGACAGGCAGATCTGAGCCTCGAGGTTTATTGCTAATGTATGTAGGTGTTGGGACTTTGTAGAGACTGGTCGTCAGTAGCATGGAGGACAAAGGGGAGCATTCCCTGGCCCACAGTGATAGAAACCAAACAAACCCCCTTGTCATCCTCTCTCCCTATTTATTCAACAAGTGGAGACCTGTTTGATTTTATTTTTACAAGATAACATACTAAATGCAAATAGTAACAGACTCTTCTGTTTGTTTATTAGAAGATTTTTTTGGCTTAGCTCACGGTGTGTTTGTCTAGAAAGATTGTGTTCCTGCTGTGTAGTGAACTCCTAAGCCATAAAGCTGCCATGGTTGTACTTCAAGAACAAAAGGAGCAGACATCAACAGACTCCTTACCTTTTAAAAATACCCAATTTGCAAGGAGATTAAGCACATGCCACCATCTGTCAGCACTCTAAATGCTTTTAAACATACCCTGCCACACACCTTACTCTAGAAAATATCATAGAGCAGGAGAAGGAGGCTGAATAAACGATTTTATAAAGCACATTGATAAGAAATATAATTATACTATTGCTTTTTTGCCACTTGTTTTTTATTTCCCGCCAAAAAAAAAAGTTTATAGGTAGACAACTGTGTTATATATAGTTATCAAACATTCAAACCACTCTAGAAAGTAGAACTTTTTGTATGGAATGAAAATTTTTTTAATGGCCAGCTTTGTGTCTTTCACATTAAATTTTTTTAATGTTTTAACTCACCTTTTTATTTGGCAGAATTGATATTTTAGACCACAAATTTGCTTTCAACAGGCATATTTCCATGCTAATCATTACTCTTCTTTATTACTTATTAACTTTAACCACACTGTGGTAAAAATGCTTTGGAATAAAATTGCCTGATAGAAAATCTCTGAATTCCGTTTCCCTTTTTGTTAGAAGAGTGAAAGGTGAATCTTTAAAACGAATTATGCTATCAACTGTATATAAAAACCTAACAAATAATTTGTTTTATAACTGTCAGTACATCGAAAGTGAAAGTTGCTCAGTCATGTCTGACTCTTTGTGACCCCATGGACTGTATAGTCCATGGAATTTTCCAGGCCAGAACACTGGATTGGGTAGCCTTTCCCTTCTCCAGGGGATCTTCCCAACCCAGGAGTCCAACCTAGGTCTCCTGCATTGCAGGTGGATTCTTTACCAGCTGAACCATAAGGGAAGCCCAAGAATACTGGAGTGGGTAGCCTCTCCCTTCCCCAGTGGACCTTCCCAACCCAGGAATTGAACCAGGGTCTCCTGCATTGCAGGTGGATTCCTTACCAACTGAGCTACTGCATGATTTTTTGGCTGTGTCATGGTTCATTCTCATTTTGATCACATTGGTGCTATTGCTTCTTTCCTAGTACTTTTCAAAAACTTCATTAACCAATAAAACAAACTGAGCATCTGCTGTGCTCATCCTTAGCCTGCCTGTGATGGGTCTTGAGAGGAAGGCAGAAGAGATCTCAGCCCAGGTCTCTGGCCAGAGGACCCGCCTGGCGCATTCTGACCGTCCATGCTGTCTACAGCAGACCTAATGTAAATTAACTTCACCTCTCCACCTGTGATTCCAGCTTTTTTAGTTCTCCCTCCTCCCCCACATGTCACACCCATTCCTTCTCTGAAAGTGTTAGTCTCTCAGTTGTGTCTGCCTCTTTGTGACCCCATGGACTGTAATCTGCCAAGCTTCTCAGTCCATGGAATTCTCCAGGCAAGAATACGGGAGTGAGTTGCCGTGCCCTTCTCCAGGACATCTTCCAGACCCAGGGATCGAACCCAGGCCTCCTGCATTGAAGGCAGATTCTTTACTGCCTGAGCCACCAGAGCCCCTTCTCTAGCCATCCCCAAAACTAAGGTGTTAGCCAGGGTATCTACCATGTGTCTCTGGGCATTTAAAGGAAATGTGGGATCAAGGCAGCTTTCCTTTACCAAAAGTGTTAAAGAACAATTCCTCAACAGCACTGTGAGGGGTGTGGAGTATTTTCCTCTAGGTCAGAGATGGTGGTGATAATTAAATAGCTTTTAAAATCATGAAAATAGCTCCCCCCACCACAAAGCTGATGTATTAACTAGCTCTCTGAAACTAACTTCAAAATATTTATCTTGGTTTTACAATATAGTGAAGAGACTTATGCAAATCTTTTAAAACTGTTTTTTATGGTAAAGTAAATATCATGTTTACATAAGTAAGTATGCTTATGTAAGAAAACAAGATGGAAGGTGCAGAAGAACGTGCAGTGGAAAAGAAACCTGCCTCATCCCTCAGTCTCCATTCTTATCCCCCGAACAGTGGCGGTCTCTCCAGAGGATGCCTGTGCTCATGCAAGGACATGTGTTTCCCTCTAAAACACAGACACAAATATATACTATCCAATCATTTCTGTTTTACACTTAACACAGTTGACCCTTGAACAACATGGGTTTGAACTGCATGTTCCATGTGTAAGTTTGTAGTCACTTACATGTGAATTTTTTCAATAAATATGTTAGAAAAAATTTTGGAGGTTTGCAACAGTTGAAGTAACTCACAGATGACCTGTGTAACCTAGAAATAATCAAAAACAATTATGGAAAAGTTACATGTGTCATGAATATATAAAATATACATAAATATTAGTCTATCCTTACATAAGCATGATAGGGTGGGTGACATTTAATATAAAATTATGTGTTAGTTCTCACAGCTTTATAACTTTGCTTTCAAAAGATCATGTTATGTACAGTATATCTCTCTCTCCCTCTCTTATAAAGGGAGAAACTGAATATCAGTCTGTCATCTCAGGTAAGTGAATTTTTAAAAAATGTAACAATGTTTCCAATACTGTGTTATGAATATGACTATAATACTGTATGCGATAAAAATTTTATAATGGTTCATTCATTAGTATATAGGCGAGGCTACTTTGAAAAAATTCTATCAGTTATACTAGGCTACTATAAAGTGGGGCTTCCCAGGTGGTAAAGAATCTATCTGCCAATGCAGGAGACGCAGTTTTGATCCCTGGGTCAGGAAGATCCCCCAGAGAAGGAAATGGTAACTGCAGTATTCTTGCCTGGGAAATCCCATGGACAGAAGATCCTGGCAGGCTAAAGTCCTTGGGGTCACACAGAGTCAGACATGACTGGGTGACTGAGCACCACCACAAACCTTGCTGGGTCTCAAGCCCTTGAGAGTATTATCATATGCTGACCTGGGAATCCTTGGGATGTACCCAGGATTAATTATTATAAAGGAGGGGGACATCACTTTTTTCCATTCTGGGTGAATATTAACTGATGAAAAATTCCTGCAACAGGATCTATGTATCTGTGACTGAGTCAAGTTCAAAAATTGCAGAGGCTTGTGAAAAACATTTTACCAAGACAGCTCTCACTTTCTAAATTTTAATCCTTGTTCTTTTGTTATTTCCCACAAATTTGTGGGAAAAGAAGAATGTTTTTGGAAGGAAAACAGGATATGATCATTGAAAAAATAGCCTGTTTCCTTTCTCTAAAGCACAGACAGGATAAATATCTCCCCATTCTCCCCCACAAAGAACAGAGACCAGGGGATAGAAGAGACCACGGATGTAGTGGTCTGTATACTGACCAATCCAGAACATGTGAGTGCTGAGGAGTTCATAGGACAGAGGTTCCAAACCCAGTATCTGCAGGGGCCAGGCAGGTAGGGGAGAAATGATTTGCTTTCATAAATCTTTTATTTGCCTTAAAATATGCAGTTATTTCTATCGCTTATACATTTCCCCACTTTTGATAGAAACTTGGGCATTTAAATATCTCACTTTTAAGAAAATTAATAATGAAAGAGTGATGTTAAAAGTCCTTCGTGTCAGGGAGTGGTAGGGACTGTGATAAACTCAGGTATCCAGGGCTTATCTAACATGAACAGCTGCTTCTGGGCCCCAGTCCACTGACGCCAGAGACTGCAGGCTCAGCATACATCACCAGCGTTTTCAAGAGAATCTTGGTAACCAAGGCTTTAAGGTAACATTTCCTGATCTGAAAGGTTGGCAACTAGGTCAAAAATCCTTCAGAATGCTAAGGCCAAACATTTGACCTTAGAAGGTGTAGAAAAGCCTGAGCTTATGACAAGGGCTCAGGTTAAATCCAGCGGATGAAACACAGCTCTTTTTTAAAGTCAGAGAAAAATGCTTCGCTTTGCAGCATAATAGGAATATTTCAAAATGCAGAGAAAATAAAAAGAAGAGAGACCAAAATAAAATAGCAGCAGCAAAGGCAGAAACTTTTATATAAGAGAAACTAAATCTGAGTGTGAGCCAACCCAGGCTTCTAGATATAGAAGAACTGAAGGATGGTGACTGACGTGGGATGAGGCACTGAGATCCTCAGGATTGGGCCATCACGAATCAGAGTGCTGAGGAATGAGGCCAGGGCTGGGGCTTTGGCTTCACATACTCATAAACAGGAAGGAATTTTAATTAGAAGAGCCCTGAACTACATCTTCATAGTACGTATGGTAATTTAGTCTATTCCATTAAGACTTCTTGTATAACAAACACGTTGAGTAAACCTGTGAGAGTCCATCCAGATTGCTGCTTGATTCTTCTCATCTAATTCCTCCCAATGCCCCTAAAAGAACTCATTCAGCTTTGAGGTAGAAACATCCAGACTTTTGTCAATGCAAACATTCACAGTATTGGAGCTCTCATCAAGACCTCTAGGCGACCAATTGCAAACTGGATTCAGAACCACAGGTGCTCCTCTGAGTTCAGCCCCTAGGGTCAGGGGAGTCAATAAGAGAAAGGAGAGAGATGGTTTGGGGATGCTAAATTCATGACATCTGGCTCCTGGTCTCACTGCTGCTTCCAGTGAGGTCACACAAACCCCTTCTCCCTAGCTTGACTTTTCAGCAGCAGCATCTTCGCGGAGTAAGTGTACTCTTATCACCGTATCTCCATCGTGTTATGTTCTGCTGTTTTCTCTCTTATCTTGGGGCACCATCTTCCCTTTCCCCTTCTCTACTTCCTCCTCATCTACCACTTATCTGGGTGCTGGGCTCCTTGGGCCTCGCTCTTCTCACTCATTCTTCTGGGCATCACTTCTCACCATGGCTTTGCTTACACTCACACTAACGTCCCAGCTTTTATCTTCAGCTCAAACTCCAGCCAACCTGACACCTCTACTTTGGTATCTCAGAGTCCCTGTCAGCCCAGTGTGCCAAAGCTGTAGGTCCTTCCCTTCAAAACCTGCTTTTTCTCTCAGTCATGGCACCACCATCCACCCCATTACACAAACCTTTGATCATCACTCTCTCCTCCATCCCTCAGCTCCAGCCCATCACCACATCCTGACTATCCTAATAATAAAGTCTGTCTCCAAACAGTGCCTGTCTCCCCATCTCCCCTGCTTCTTCTCTGCTCCAAGCTCTCAGTTATCAACAGGCTCCTCTAGTCATGTTGCCTCCTCTGAGCCATTCTGTATCCTGCCACCATAGTGAGCTTTAAAACACCCAGATGGTGGGATTTCTGGTGGCTCAGTGGTAAAGAATCTGCCTGTCACTGCAGGAGACATGGGTTCAAACCCTGATCTGGGAAGATCCCACATACCACAGATCAATTAAGTTCGTGCACCACAATTATGAATGAGCCTATGCCCTAGAGCCTGGGACCAGCAACTACTGATGCCCGTGCACCCTAAAGCTCTTGTTTTGCAACAAGAGAAGCCACTGCAATGAGAAGCCTGCACACAGCAAATGGAGAGTAGCCCCTGCTCACTGCAACTAGAGAAAAGCCCACATAGCAACAAAGACCCAAATGGTATCCATATCACTTCTTGTTAAAATTCCTTCCAGTAGCTTCTCATTGCGTTTAGGGTGAAGCGTAAATTTCTTAGCATGTCCTGTGGTGCCTCAGAGAGCCTGCCTTCTGCCTGTCTCTCTGGTATCGGTTCCACGTGTTTGACATGCAGACCACACCGTCTTGCAGTTCCTTAGGTGGCGTAAGTTCCCTCCTAGCTCAGAGCCAACCCTCTGTCTGGAAAGCCACCATCCCTCTACCATCCCTGCCCTTGTCTGGTCAGACCTTTCTCACCCTCCGGGACTCCGGTTCAGAGTCACTTCCTAAGAACTGTTTCTCTAAGGCAGCCTAGATTCTTGTACATGGAGGGCTCTGTGGCACTTCTCTGCTTAATGCTTGAGCCCCTTGTCCCCTTCACCAGTGTTTCCCTAGTGCCTTGAACAACGCCTGAGGCTGAGCAGACACTCTGGAGACCTTTTTTGAATAAATGAACACAGCCAGGACAGGAGCTGTCTCCCAGATATCTGCTGCTCTAGCATGTTTTCAGGTCAACCCAGAATCCTGGCAACCTACAGAGAGTTAACAATTTATTTAAAAATATTTACAAAAAATATTTACAATTTTACAATATTACAAAAAATATTACAATATTACAAAAAAAATTTAAGATTTGTGAGTCCTAATTGGGATTTAGTTTTAGTGATTGACTTCTCTAAATGAACACTTTTCTGAAAATAGGTTGAGAAATAAGTTATTGGCTATTTACAGCTATGTAAAGCTTATCTTACAGCAGAAAATAGGAGAGACAAGTGGTTTAAATATCATGTGACACCTTCCCGTGTTGCTGGAGGCATTGTAAGCCCTCTTGAGAAGTAATTTAGCAATCTATGTCACAAACCTTAAATATCTATTAATGCCTCAATGGTATGGTAAAATGTACTCTCACACTCCTGGCGGAGGTCTAAGTGTGTTCAATCCTTTTGGAAAGCAGTGTGGCCATGTCTATTTATGTTGTATTCCTGGGGCTCTCCAACTAACTTCCTAAATGGCCACCTTCCTCAGGAACCACTGGACCACTCCACACCCTCAAGCCGGGTACCCTTTCCCTGGCTTTTGGTAACACTTACCACGTTTGTAATTACTTGTTGAGCGTCTGTCTCCCCTTCTAGTTTCTAAGCTTCATGAGAGTAGGTTTGGTACTTGCTGTATTATCTCTGTATCATTAGGACTATCAGAGTGCCTTATGCACACTAAGATAGATAAATACTTGTGGAATAAAATGAATTGAGATAGTCAGCCTAAATAGAAATAGATTGAACTCCCAATAATAATATTAACAGGACTTCCTTGGTGGCACATTGGATAAGAATCCACCTGCCAATGCAGGGGACACAGTTTCAATCCCTGGTCCGGGAAGATCCCATATCCCCGTGGAGCAACTAAGCCCATGTGTCACAACTACTGAGCCTGTGTGTGCTGCATCTACTGAAGCCCGTGAGTCTAGAGCCTGTGCTGCGCAACGAAAGAATCCACCGCAACGAGAGGCTGAGCACCCCAGTGAAGAGTAGCCCCCCTCTCTGCAACTAGAGAAAGCCTGTGTGCAACAACGAAGATCCAGCACAACCAAAAATAAAATTAAAAATAATAAAATAAAAAATTATTTTAAAATATTAACAGTTAAACTTTCTGGAGAGGATGATGTGGGCTGACACTGCTGCATATCCTTTCTCACAGCAGCCCCTGAGCTTCCTCTCCCACAAATGGTAAACCTAAAGACATTAACATGTCCAAGTGAAAGTCACCCAGTCGTGTCTGACTCTTTGCGACCCCATGGACGGAATTCCAGGCTGGAATACCGGAGTGGATTGCCGTTCCCTTCTCCAGGGGATCTTCCCAACCCAGTGATCGAACCCAGGTCGCCCTCACTACAGGTGGATTCTTTACCAGCTGAGCCACCAGGGAAGCCCAATTTAAGGTCAATCAGCTAGTAGGTTGTTTATCAAAACGTTATTTATAATGCTCAAAAATTGGAGAGAATCTATATGTTATTAGAATAGCTTACAGTGTAGTTATTAGAATCTAACTTTTTAAAAGGTGTGCAGTAACAGGATGGGTGTAATGTAGTATTTAGTCCATGCGGTTCAGTGGGTCCTTCTGTGACAGTGCTTTCTACCTGCTGCACGGCACCCATGGTTCCAGAGTTACACTCTTTTAGTTCATACAGGTATGTTGAGCAGGGCCGAGGGGGCCGGACAGAAAAAAATTCATCTGGAAGATGGGCAACAGCTGGGTGAGCAGGTCCTGAAGCGAGAGTGAGGAAGTTCAGTGAGTCTGGGGGAGTTATAAGAGATGAGGCTGCTGCTGCTGCTGAGTCGCTTCAGTCGTGTCCAACTCTGTGCGACCCTATAGACGGCAGCCCAGCAGGCTCCCCTGTCCCTGGGATTCTCCAGGAAAGAACACTGGAGTGGGTTGCCATTTCCTTCTCCAATGCATGAAAGTGAAGTCGCTCAGTCGTGTCTGACTCTTCGCGACCCCATGGACTGCAGCCTCCCAGGCTCCTCCGTCCATGGGATTCTCCAGGCAACAGTACTGGAGTGTGGTGCCATTGCCTTCTCTAGATGAGGCTGCAGAGGTAAGCAAAGGTCAAGTGGAGAGGATCTTTGGGTTGTATCCTGAGGCAACAGTGCCCCTGGCAATTTCTGCACCTGTGAATGTGACAAGTTGCAGGTGCCCGTCTTGGCATCTGAGAAGCTCCAGGTACTTGTTTCAGTAGAATTGAGGGCTATATATGGAACATGGAAAATTAAAACAATCTAAGATTTGAGGTCTGGGCCAACAGACAATTATTTTTCAGAGCTTATAAGAGAATTTCTGTTTTCCCTAATTGCCTGCTGTCTAAACTGCCTCCCCCCACCCCACCACTTTAAACTTGGTTGATTGCTTTCTGTTTGAGACATTTGAGCGGGTGCACTTCTTTGGTTGAAACAGTAGTCAGTTCTGTCCTCTTAGAGCAGAACTAACTGTTCTGTTAGTTCAGGCTAAATGTTTCCAGATGTGTGTGTGTCAGTCGCTTAGTCATGTCCAACTCTTTGCAATCCTATGGACTGTAGCCTACCAGGCTCTTCTGTCTGTGGAATTATCCAGGCAAGATTACTTGAGTGAGTAGCCATTCCCTTCTCCAGGGGATCTTCCTGACTCGGGGATCAAACCTGGGTCTCCCACATTGCAGGCAGATTCTTTACTGTCTGAGCCACCAGGGAAGTCCCTGGTGTCCCATATTCCAGATATGGGAATATAAGTGTGGGGCTTTATAACTTGGAATGCCTTCTGTTCAAAGGCCCAGTAAGAGTGTCTTGGCTGTTTTATTTTGCTTCATCAAGTGTATTGTCTGGAGCAGGAAGTTCACATCTTGAAGATAGAGGTGTTAGACAAAGAAAATGAGAAAATAATTGTCTTTTTTGGTATTTTCCTTGCTGGGTTCTTCTTTTCTCATTGTCCATACAAATATACTATACTGTGCCGTTCAAGAACTTCAGTTTTTCTCCTTCTGCCTTTTATCATGTCTGAAATATCTGTTTGCCTATGATTAATACTTCTGTCTATGTATTAAATCACCTGGACAATTTTGGGGGGAAAATAGATGGCTGGCCCTTGCCTAAGACCAATTCAGAATCTCTGGGAGTGGGGCTCGGGCATCCCTGGTTTTCAAAAGTTCCCCAACTGAGTTATCTAGTGCTGTATTAACAGAGCTCCCCAAAACTCAGTAGCTTAAAGAAGAATGATTTCTTATTTCTCACAACTGTGGCTTGGCTGACTGCTCCTTCGGCTGGTCTTACCGGAGCTTGCTCATGTAGCTGAATTAAGTTGGGGTGGTCAGCAGGAGCTGAGCTTGGCCGGGACACCTGGGCCCTGCTCTCCTCGTGGTACTGCGTTGGCCAAAAAGATCATTCAGGTTTTTATAACGTCTTATGGGGAATCTGAACAAAATTTTTTCCAGTTCTATATTTTCTTGTGGGCTGAGTCTGGGTGGGTCTCATGATTTGCTGTGACCAGTAGAATGAGGCAGAAGTTATATCACCTGATTTCTGAGACTGGCACCTTAAGAAGCTTTTCAGGCTCTTTTTTGTTCTCTTAGGTCACTGCCTGGAGGCCTTCAAGCCCTGAAGAACATTAACCAGTAGTTAGTTTGCTTAGTTGTAGGTATTTCCAGTCAGATTATAGACAGAAGAGCCCAGAAAGCCAAGTACAAGATTTATCTCTGCCAACACCAACATTCACTCCTGCCAGTTCTTTCTAGATGCAGCCCTTCAGGCATGTCAGATTGGAGAGTCTTCTGATTTTTCTGTTTTAAAATGTTTCATCAGCCTAGGAAACCTGATTTACTCATTCATTCACAAATAATGATCAGATGCCTATTATGTACAAGGCTGTGTGCTGGGGGCATGACATCATTTTGAGGAAACAAGAGAACACAGACCCTGATGTCTATCATGAATCTTACATTCTGTGTATCTATTATATCTATCGACAACAGAGTTCATTAAAAAAAAATCAATTGAACAAATAGTAATTTTGAAGGATTCCAAAGGATTCATACTTCAGGGAGCTACAGGGGACTCTGAACCAGTCTGGGGAGATCAGGAAGACACCTTTAGGAAAGGACACTTGATCTGAACCTTAAGGATGAGTTCATGTTAACTAACCACTGCCCCCCTCTTTTTCATTATCCTTTCCCAGCCTTCTCATATCTCTTTGCCTTCACCAGCCACCAGGGTTATGATCATTTTTTACGTGTGTGCATGTTCAGTTGCTCTGTCTTGTCCGACTCTTTGCAACCCCGTGGACTATGTAACCCACCAGGCTCCATTGTCCATGGGACTTCCCAGGCAAGAATGCTGGAGTGGGTTGCCATTTCCTTCTCCAGGGGAATCTTCCCCACCCAGGGATCAAACCTGCATCTTCTGCATCTCCTACAATGGCAGGTGGATTCCTTACCACTGTGCCACCTGGGAAGCCCAAACAGCTCATCAAGAGAAGTTAAGATTGTACTATCTACAGCCTCCTTCAATCCAAGACAAGAATTTTTCTAAAGGACAAACATCTTTCTTCTGTTGGACCAACATTAAAGAAAACTGTCTTTCACAACTCCAGTTTAGCACCTTGCTTTTTGTGTTTTCAGCAACTCAAGCATCCCAATCTCGTCAACCTCATCGAAGTCTTCAGGAGAAAGCGGAGGCTTCACCTGGTGTTTGAGTACTGTGACCACACGGTGCTCCATGAGCTGGACAGACACCAAAGAGGGTGAGTGACCCGTCCTTTATAAACAAAACCCAATAAATCACACCAGGGTCGGCGAGGGAAGATGAGCTATGACCCTTTTTCACGGTAGGCAGGGACAGCCAGTGTTTGGTCAGCATACTTGGCTGCTGAGGGGTTGCCAGAAATGTTGGGAAAGGGATCATAACTAGTCATTTTCATGAAGAAAGCAGCAACCACGTTAGTAGGTTGAACTTGATTTCTTTGGTATGTTATCTCTACATAGATGCTATATCAGTCTCTAGGAAAGAAAAGGAAGGCTATCAATTATTCCACGCCAGCCTAGGGAAGCATAAGGACTTGGAGGTTGAAAGGAAGACTTCAAAGACAATGGCTCATAGGAAATTTAAGGCTAAAACAAACATGGTGTTTTTATAAGTATTTTTTTAAAACTTATTTATTCTTAATTGGAGGATAATTGCTTGACAGCGTTGTGTTAGTTTCTGCCATACATCAGTGTGAATCAACCACAAGTATGTATGTAGTGAAGGACAGGGAAGTCTGGCAAGCTGCAGTCCGTGGGGTCGCAAAGAGTCAGACAGGACTGAGCGACGACGGAACAGCAGCAGTATATGTGTTCTCGCCCTCTTGAAGCTCCCTCCTGCTTCCTACTGCATCCCACACTTCTCTGTAGTCACAGAGAGCCAGGTTGAGCTCCCTACATTAACTTCCAACTAGCTATCTATTTTACATATGGTAATGTGTATGTTTCAGTGCTACTCTCTGAAATCGTCCCACTCTCTCCTTCCCCCATTGTATCCACAAGTCTGCTCTCTATCTCTGCGTCAAAATGGTACTGATGAACCTATTTGCAGGGCAGCAGTGTTTTATCTGAAGCAGTTCGGGTATCCGGTCTGCAGTATTGGTCAGAGTTTTTTTGGTTACAAATGACAAAAACCTAACTGACGCTGGTGTAGGTGAAAAAGGAAGTGGTGGTGGCTGTAACTGGGAAGGTGACTCTGGAGGCTCCGCTGATCTTAACACGTTTCTAGCACAGACAGCTATGGGGTCGCACAGAGTCGGAAACGACTGACGCGACTTAGCAGCAGCAGCAGCAGCACAGGCAGCACCTTTGTGTGCAGCAGCAGAAAGTCCTGGTGAGCAGACAGAGCCTTTGTTTGAAAAACCAGCGCAGTGTGGGGGAATCTGTTCCTCTGAAGGTAGCTCCTTCTGAGGGTGAGCAGAATGCAAGCTGGAGTTTGGCTTCTCTCAGCTGGGCGTCTTTAAGGCAGAGCACCTTAGGTGGGGCTTTCTCTTTCCTTTTCTCTCCCTCTGCCTCCCAACTCTTCCTTTCCATATTGGCTTCATTCTGCCTTTCAGGTGAGTCTCCCCTACAGGGTTGATTTTGGAGGGCATATGTGTGCTGTGAGATGGAAGGTGTTAGGAAAGGAAAAGTGTGTAGTGGAAAGCATTGCTGTAGGCTTTGTATCACCCTGTGTAGCCATTCTAGAAGAAAGGAAATTCTAGAAGAAAGTAGCGTCTGCACAGAAAGTCCAGTGGAAGACTCAGCTTCAGTGATGCAGTTATCCCTGGAAGCAATCACCTTGCTAGAGGAAGAAGGTAGAATGATTAGGAGGCCCAGGTAACTAGGATTCAAAGTGAGTCAATCAAAGAATACTTCACAAAGGAGGTGGTCTGTGGCTTGAAAGGTAAGGAGACTCCCCAGAAGTCGAACAGAAAAGGATATCCCATCTTCTCCTTTTGCTGTATTCCTAGAAGCTCAGCTTTGGCTGGGGATAATCTGCAGAGTGCACCAGAGATCAGAGTGATGGAAGGGCGCTGCATCCTGACTCTCGTTCGCACTCCCGTGGCTGGAGGCTGAGGCTCGCTCAACAAGGCTTTCAAGCCTTGGCCAAGAGCTTGCTCTGCCATGTGCTGGTGGTTATACATGATCCAGCGTGACCTCTGGGCAGATGGGATTAAAGTGGCTCTTGATTTGTTAGTGACCATGGCACAGGCGGCTTTTCTTGTTAGTTTACACAGAGAGAGCCAAGAGGACATACTTCCTGTCCTCAGAAAGTCACTGATATAGAGAAATGTGTTCAAGGAAGAAAACATTTAGTGTGCTGGTATTTGCTCTTTTGACAGCTTGCAAGTGACACTTCGATTAAGCCTACTAGTATAAGTTACTTGTGCCATGGCTAACTAGGGAGTTGTTGCAGAGAATTTGATTAATCATGTTCGATTGAGTCATTTGCCAACTGATTAGTGGGAGGTTGAAAGCAATTGGGAGTCAGTTCTTTTTTTAGCATGTAGTTTAAGCAGAAGAATAAAAAGACAGGACAAGGAGGGATGAGAGTCCTGGAGGCAGATTTTTTTTCTTTTTAACTCTGCTGGCTAAAATCTCCAATATGTGTTCCAGAAAATGCTTTAATATAGAGGTGGGTTAGAGAAGGGAATGTCTGGTAGACACATGTGTGGTTAAGTACAAGAAACTTCATTTCTAAATGACACTGTGCCATGGTTTATCAAATATCAGACTGACTTAAGGAACACCAATAAATGAGCAAGTTTGAAAACTAAGATTTATTCTAAATCAGATCATTATCTATTTACTTTGAAGTTTAAGGATTTTTGTTTGTGTGCGTTTTAAAAATAAAAGTAACTTTTCATTATACTAGGTAGGAGTGGCATCCCTGGTGGTTCAGTCTGTAAAGATTCTGCCTGCAATCTGGTAGACCTGGGTTCGATCCCTGGGTTGGGAAGATCCCCTGGAGAAGGAAACGGCAACCCGCTCCAGTATACTTGCCCTGAGAATTCCAAGGACAGAGGAGCCTGGTGGTCTACATACAGTCCATGGGGTCACAAAGAGTCGGACTCAACTGAGTGACTAACTTTCGTACTATTTAGGGAAGTGGCATGTTCCACTTTATATTTTAGAAATTTGTACCTGGGAACATAGTGATCACCAGGCTTTCTAGGGGTAAAGAGGCAAACTCAAGGAGGATCAACCTGCCAGATTTCTAAAATAAAAAGTGGACCATGCCACTCCCCAGCATAAGTCATTTGATAGCTCCTCAAAGCTTACTCAGAGAAGGCAATGGCACCCCACTCCAGTACTCTTGCCTGGAAAATCCCATGGACGGAGCATGGACAGAGGAGCCTGGTAGGCTGCAGTCCATGGGGTTGCTAGGAGTCAGACACAACTGAGCGACTTCACTTTCACTTTTTACTTTCATGCATTGGAGAAGGAAATGGCAACCCACTCCAGTGTTCTTGCCTGGAGAATCCCAAGGACGGGGGAGCCTAGTGGGCTGCCATCTCTGGGGTCGCACAGTGTCGGACACGACTGAAGCAACTTAGCAGCAGCAGCAGCAGCAGCAAAGCTTACTGGTGTGATGAAAACCCCTAGCATGCAATACAAGGTCTCACTCTGTAAGTCCATCCCACTTCCCACCAGTTTTCAACCCCATGAAATTATTTGCATTCCAGGCTTTAGGATACCTGGTTTGCCTTACCTTGTCTACTCTGCCTAGCAAACTCCTGCTTGTCCTTGGATACAGCCCAAATATGACCTCCTAATGATATCCCCTTTAGGAGAGGTGAGAGTTCCTTCCTCTGGTATTCATTATATCTTCCAGGATTATTTATAGTTGCCCAGTAAACTATAAAATATTCAAGGGCAAAAGTTGTATCTTCCTCACCTGTGTATCCTCAGTAATTTCTAGGTTAATTTTTGGCACTTGGTACATTCCCAGTACTGTTGTGTAGTGATTGAGTCAGCAAATCAATAAATTAATCCTTACAAGATGATTTTAAAGAGTAATCAAAACAATGTTTTTTTTTTCATTTTTTCATTTAAAAATAATTACTTTACAATTTTCTAAATCTAATACTGTCAAAGGAAATGACAATGGCAATCAATGGGTCTGCTTCTGATAGGGCTTCCCAGGTAGCTCAGTGGTAAAGAATCCGCCTGCCAATGCAGGAGACTCGAGTATGATCCCTGGTCTGGAAGATCCCCTGGAGGAGGGAATGGCAACCCACTGTAGTGTTCTTGCCTGGAGAATCCCATGGACAGAGGAGCCTGGTGGGCTACATATAGGCCATGGGTTTGCAAAGAATTGGACGTGACTGAGTGACTGGGCACATATGCTGCTTCTGATAATTTACCACAGAAAATAAATATATGTGTAAAAGTTTAAGTTATAAAAGTGTCTGTTTTTAAGTATTGTTTCTAATGAAAAAAATTGGAAACAACTGAAATGTTCAGTGATAAAGGATTGGTTAAGTATAGTATATCTTTATAGTGGAACACAGTGGCGCTGCTAAGAAAAATGCTTACAAGATAAAACAAACATTTACATATAAGAATGTTCATGAGTGGTTGCAAGGTAAAAAAAGCTGTGCTATAATAAAAGTATATATTTCCTTTTTATACAATTTATATGTAGGTAGAAAATTTTAAAAAGTAATATATACATTTTAATAGAGATCTGAGTGATGTTTGTATAGATATTTTTCTTTTTGTTTCTTTATTTTTTTTTGTTTTCTTTATTTTCTCCATGTTCCATGTATTACTCTGGCAATGTTTTAATTATTAAAAATAATTCTTGCTAAATCAGAACCAAAGAACTCTCTACTGTGAATCTGAAGTGGATACTAATTCATCTTCTTGTAATATGTTGTTAACTTTGAACTCATCTGGAAAGCTTTTGGAGAAGATTCACATTCATGCTATACTGAATATAATATATATAATGAATATAACTTCAATGTTAGAACTTGCTGTAACAGTCAAGTTTATGCCAGAATATGTCCTGTATACATATATAAATCTTTATCCATTACTATTCCCTGTGTTGTGTTCACATTGCTTAGATTTGCTCTCAAACAAGTGTATTTCTTATCTTCCATAGGACTTAATATGCTTTTTACTTATTCTGTAAACCATTGGTCTGTCGTCTGTCAAAGTTTTATAAACAATTGGTTTATGTGTTCTCTCTGCATTTTTCTGCCCCTGTTTAAGTGCAGCCAGACACAGTACTTCACCCATTTTTTTCCTGTGCAAATTCCATTTCAACCAGATCCTCTTCTGATTCTCATAGTTTGTTCAAAGAACATCTGGTGAGTAAAGGGCATTACTACAAGTTTTTGGTTTCTGACAATGCAATTCCAGAGCTAACCCTAAAAAAAAAATCTCTTTTTTTAAAAGTGATATATTGTTTGTTGTGAAAATGTTTCAAGCAACACAGAAACATGTAGAAATAAAGTTTGAGAAATAGTTTTCTAATTATTTTTTATGCATTTCTATATAAATACTTAAAGAGATTGTACTCTGTATACTATTCTTCATTTTTAAAGTGTATGTGGGAGCTGTCTCCCTAGTCTTAGATTTCTGCTTTTTTATTTTTAAAATGGTATAAAATTCCATTGTGCTGACATACCATGGTTTCTTTATTCAACCCCCCACTGATAAATATTTAGATTGTTTCTAGTTTTTCTCTAATAATAAGGTTACAGTAAATAATCACTTGCAAAAATATTTCTATAGAATAAATTTTTTTTTTTTAATTTTTATTGGTTTGGCATGTGAGATCTTAGTTCCCCGACCGGGGATTGAACCTGTGCCCTCTGCGTTAGGAGCACCGAGTTTTAACCACCTGACTACCAGGGAAGTCCCTATAGAATAAATTTCAAAGAACATATTATTTCTATAGGAGCTTGGCCAGCCCTTTCATCCTTGTCTTTGTTGTAGCCTTGTGTAGAAATGAACCTTGAATGGATGTTGATGGTCTGAATTCTTATTATGTGGCAAATATTAGAGAAGCAGTGGTGGAAAGGACAGTTACTGTATTGGGAACCTGGCAACAGATCCATATTCTTTCTTTGTCATCTCTCTTGTCTCTGTTAGTTCTGAAGAAATACTTAAAATGCACTTTGACCTTTTCACTTTCCCACAGCAGTTGTTTAGGTTTCTCTCTGTTCATTTCAATTTTGTTGTCAGGACATTAGGGTCATAGGCCTTCTTTCCCAAAACTTGGAAGGAGAGGTAGAAGCTTGCTTTCTGGGAGTTATTTTGTGAAACCAACACATAATGCATCAGGGCAGAGATACGCAAATCACCCTTAAAGGTGTAGGATGGATGCTGGGCTGATCACATACGTTTTATCTAAGGACAAGACCCTTCTAATTTGGAGAGGGGCACAATTAAACCATCTCAGCCTAAAGGCTATAACCAAACTGTATACCTTCTTTCATTCCAATTCTTTCCTCACGAAACACCATTCTGATTAGAACTTGAGTGTCTCTATGGAATTGCCTACAAAGAGAACATAAACTGGCACTCAGAATTTGAAGATGGATGAACAAATTTGTTTTATACATCAGGCTAGTAAATTTGTTTAATATTCACTTGCCACTTTGTAATGGATACTGTCTTAATACACTGACAAAATTTAGTGTCCATATCTGAAAGCCTGAAGACCATTGTAAAAAGGAGCCAGGCTACTGGCCGCCCTTCCAAACTAAGTGCTCCATTCTCCATGTTGCAATGATGAAATGACTGTTTCCCTCCCCGAACCCCAATCTGTTCTTCACTTAATATTCTCTCATATGCATTTCTATATATGTTGCAGTATAATTTTTAGATATATTACTAACTGTAAGATATTACATCTCATATTACCATCTAACCATTCCTCCACTGTTGAATAGAGGCCATTTTCAGTGTTTTGTCTGCTAAATGATTCTGCTATCAAAATCTTCCTACAAATAGATTTTTATTCTTTTCTATTTTTTCTTTCGAAGTTCTCAAAATATTATTGGCTCATAGGGTTTGTCAAACTGAACCAGTTCATCTTATCTCCAATGATGTATATTTTTTTCCTTATAGTCATACTCCTTTGGTTTCTATTATTATAATATTTGATGAATGATTTCCTTCAAACATAAAAGGAAGAAGTATTAGCAATCCTACACAAACTATTTCATAAAATATAGAAGGAAGAAACAATTTCCAAATTATATTATGAGGCCACTATATCCTGATACCAGAACTAGACAAGGGCATTTCAAGGAAGGAAAATGACAGATGGATATCCTTCATAAACTAGATGCAAAAATCCCTAGTGAACTAAATCTAGCAATATAATGTCAATATATAAAAGAGTGATATACTGTTATTGATATATTAATTTTTAGACATTATCTACAGACTATTCTGATAGATGAGGATTTAGTTTTCAGTTCAGTTCAGTTCAGTGCAGTCACTCAGTCGTGTCCGACTCTTTGCGACCCCATGAATCGCAGCACGCCAGGCCTCCCTGTCCATCACCAACTCTCGGAGTTCACCCAGACTCACGTCCATCGAGTCAGTGATGCCATCCAGCCATCTCATCCTCTTCGTCCCCTTCTCCTCCTGCCCCAATCCCTCCCAGCATCAGAGTCTTTTCCAATGAGTCAACTCATCGCATGAGGTGGCCAAAGTACTAGAGTTTCAGCTTTAGCATCATTCCTTCCAAAGAAATCCCAGGGCTGATCTCCTTCAGAATGGACTGGTTGAATCTCCTTGCAGTCCAAGGGACTCTCAAGAGTCTTCTCCAACACCACAGTTCAAAAGCATCAATTCTTCGGTGCTCAGCCTTCTTCACAGTCCAACTCTCACATCCATACATGACCACAGGAAAAACCATAGCCTTGACTAGACGGACCTTTGTTGGCAAAGTAATGTCTCTGCTTTTGAATATGCTATCTAGGTTGGTCATAACTTTCCTTCCAAGGAGTAAGCGTCTTTTAATTTCATGGCTGCAGTCACCATCTGCAGTGATTTTGGAGCCCCCCAAAATAAAGTCTGACACTGTTTCCACTGTTTCCCCATCTATTTCCCATGAAGTGATGGGACCGGATGCCGTAATCTTCGTTTTCTGAATGTTGAGCTTTAAGCCAACTTTTTCACTCTCCATTTTCACTTTCATCAAGAGGCTTTTTAGTTCCTCTTCACTTTCTGTCATAAGGGTGGTGTCTCATCCTATACCATTATTTCCTCTGCTTCCCCTTTCTTCTTCCCCCAAATAGTTACATTAAAATTTCATTAATTCAGAATTCACTGTTACTATTATTATGCCTATGGAAATATTACTTATAGTTGAGCATTTTACCATACTGGAGTTTATTTTTATACTTCTTTTTTTTTCCCGCCCGCCGCCCTATTTTTATACTTTTTTCTGCAAATTAATATTTGCCTTATTTTTAAAATTTGCTTAGTATTCTTTAACCCTATTGCTAACTTTCCCCACTCTTTTTAATAGTCTCTTAGTATCCTTTTCCACAGGATAATCATATCAGTTAATCTATTCCTTTTCTCCCTCCTGATAATGTCCTGCCTTTAGATCCCCATTCTCCATCTGTCTGGCTTGTTCTCCAAGCCTGCTGACCAGCTGTCCTCCTGGGACTTCCCTTTGCTGTCATCCTTGGAATCCCCTCTTGGAATTTCTCTAGGGTTGGCTTCACTGCTTCCTGGATGTCTTGTCTTCCTTAATCTGGCTTTGCTTGCATGTTGTGACCAAGCATCTCTATCTTCAGTTGGTTAAAAATGGTATAGTCACAGAAATCTAGACCACAGACATTTCTAATGACACCCCCTCACTCCTCCTTGGAGCCAAACTCTTGGTAAGCTTTCATGTTCCTGGGGGTGAAACAGAGTCCCCAAAGCAGGCAGGAGGAAAACCATGTGGAGGACCCATGGGTGCACTCCTCCTTCCCCTGTTCCCTCTAGTGGAAGATGGATTCACTCCACCCTCTCTGGAGGGAGTGCCTCTGCTGAGCTGGACTGCAACCCAGTGGGCTCCAGAGGAACAGATGTCTCTCTCATCTACTGTCAACATGTCTTGTCTTGTACTTTTATCTTCCCAAAGATACTGTAAGCTGCCTGAGGGTGAGAGGATGGCTTATATTTCGATTGATCTTTAGTGTAGTTCTAGTTAGATTTTAGAAGAGAGTGAAAATAGATGGGTGTGTTCTATCCACCATCTTAACCCAGAAGTCCTTTGAAACACTTTTTTCAGTTGGCTTCAGGGACACTTCTCCTGAGAGTCATCTTACTTCACTTGAGGACCAACCCCAGTCTTGCTGGATCCCCCTCCTTTTTCTGATCTCTGCATGTTGAGGGCCTCTGGGCTTGACCTCTTCTTTTTTCTGGATTCACCCCTTAAGTGGCTTCATCCAGTCCTAGAGCTCTAAATTCCATCACTATGCTTATGCTTCCCAAATTTACATCTCCCTTCTGAATTCAGAACTCCCTTCCTAGAGTCTTCCCGTGTATGGCTAAGAAGCATCTCATCCAACTTCTCTTCCCTCCCTGAAATCAGTTCTTCCCCTAGCGTTCTCCACAGTAAGTAGGTTAGTCACTCAGTCGTGTCTGACTCTTTGCAACCCCATGGACTGTAGCCCACCAGGCTCCTTGGTCCATGGGATTTTCCAGGCAAGAATATTGGAGTGGGTCACCCTTCCCTTCTCCAGGAGATCTTCCTAAACCAGGGATTGAACCCTGGTCTACTGCATTGCAGGCAAATTCTTTATTGTCTGAGCTACCAGGGAAGGGCCCTACTATAAACCAGCGACTCAAGCTGACACCTTGGTGTCATTCCTTTACTCTTCTCTGAATCTCATATCCAATCTCTCAGAGAATGCTGAAGACTCTGTTTTTAAAATATGGATTTTTCTTCTGTAAAAATCTGGCCACTTCTTATCACCTTAACCACTACCTCAGATATTGTCCTATGTCAAGAAGCTTTCTAGAGCACCTGTGTCAGACATCAGCCCTCTTTCCAGGGCAGCATCTTTCCACAGCAGTACATGCATGTGTATCCAATCCCAATCCAATGCCACAGAAGAGATTCTATTCTTCTTTCTTTCCATATCTGTCTCTCCCTTATCCGAGAGTGAAAAACTTGACTCCTATCATCGTCATATAAAAAGGGTCTTAGAGATCAGATAAAACGCACGGAAAAATCAGAAAGTGAAGTGAGTAGCTGACCCAAGATGGTACTAGGTAGCTTGCACAGAGTTTTTATGTTTGAAAATTGTGTAATAAGGTGCTTAGTGTTAGAGGAGCACTAATGATACACTCGGAAAAGGCGATGCCACCCCACTCCAGTACTCTTGCCTGGAAAATCCCATGGACGGAGGAGCCTGGTAGGCTGCAGTCCATGGGGTCGCTAGGAGTCGGACACGACTGAGCAACTTCACTTTCACTTTTCACTTTCATGCATTGGAGAAGGAAATGGCAACTCACTCCAATGTTCTTGACTGGAGAATCCCAGGGACGGGGGAGCCTGGTGGGCTGCCGTCTATGGGGTCCGTCACACAGAGTCGGACATGACTGAAGCGACTTAGCAGCAGTAGCAGCAATGATACACTATTATAATTTACTTTTACATGCTTTTTTTGCATAATTTCTTTTGGGAACTGTTCTTAGAGACTAGATGCCTGGTTCTGAATAATTGTATATGAATACTTTATTACATAATCAAAATATATTCTGGGTTTTTTTTTCTGGACAAAAAGTGGAGGCTTAGGGAAAGCATGTCACCTGAAATGTCCTCGTCTTAGTTGTGTTTTTCCAGGCCTTTCTTTGTAGACAGGTGAGATTTTTCTGGCATCTCTACCTTTGTGTCATTAGAATAAGGAAGAGAAATTGGAGAAAAGCTACTTCAGCCCAGGAGTGTCCCAGATCTTCTTCCTGGAAGTGGCCTCTTTGTTTCCTCCACATTGTCCCACTGTTACAACATCCCCTTATCTGCCTGAAAGGATTTCCTGAACATCTGGCCTGTGACAACAGTGGCCTCATACCCCCTCCCAGAGGCTGGAAGTGACTTTTCTGGGTCGCCTTGACACGAGGACTCAAGAGTTTCCTCCCTAGTATACATATTAGTTCTGGCTGAGGATCACAACAACATTGTTTAATGTTTGATTTGTAAAAACAGTGAGTCTAACTGGTAGGCCAGAGTCTCTGAAAAATAAATGTACTCTCTCTGTGGTTCATTTTGCATGCATGCTAAGTCGCTTCAGCCGTGTGACCCTGTGGACTGTAGCCCACTAGGTTCCTCTATCCATGGGATTCTCCAGGCAGGAATACTGGAGTGGGTTGCCATGCTCTCCTCCAGGGGATCTTCCCCAACCAGGGATCGAACCCATGTTTCTTATGTCTCCAGCATTGGCAGGCAAGTTCTTTACCACTAGCATTCATTTTACTCATCACCTAATATTTAAAAAAAAAAATACTCTCAGGGGATTTCCCTAGCAGTCCAGTGGCTAAGACTCCATGCTTCCAGTGCGTGGGGTCCAGGTTTGATCCCTGGTCAGGGAAATAGATCCCACATGCTACAGCTAAAGATCCTGTATGCTGCAACTAATACCCAAGGCAGCCAATAAAATAAAATAAATAAATATTTTTAAGAAGTGCACTCAGAGGAGGTGCTGTTTCCTGATTTGTGCAGAGGACCTGGTGGGCTACTGGTTGCCCTGGTTATGTAAACCTAGAGTCAGGGAGAAGTGCTAGGAACAGTGGAATAAAGTTTAGATGCTGTGATAGAGGACAGGGCAGGAAGATGTAAGCAGGATGCAACCGGCTACCAGAGAGGAACCATGTGAGCAAAGAACCAAGCTGCCTGTGTGGGCAAACACACACAAGTCGGTTATTCTGACCTTCTGTTGTGTGGTGTGCAATGCAAATCTCTTCTTTACCTTCAATAAAACCTTCATTACCTTAAAAAAAAGTGCTTCCTCAGGAATCTGAAAAAACCCCAGGCCCATCTGTGGAAGAGGAGTTCTACGTCAAGGCCATCGGTTGGGGCAACTTGAAAAAATAGGCAGCATCTTTTATGCTTGATATTCACTAACTTGCCATCAACAAAAAGCTCCTTATAGCAATGGAACTCCAGTTACCAGGCAGGTTCCCAGTCACAGACGTTCGAGGCAGGTGGCCATCAGTACTTGTTGAAATCCCGCTGGGGCTTCATTGTCATTTTCTGGAGCGTAGATGTTGTGTTGCTGCACCTTGCCATCCCTGGAATTCAGCAGTGTTCTCAACACAGGTTTTCTACACTCTGGACCCTCTCACATAGTTAGATGACAGTATGTGTCACCTAGGATTTTCTACTACTTAAGTGTGTCTTGGTTTACTTTCTTCTTTTTTGAGTTGAATTCCATCGAAACACTAAAGAATGTATCTGTGTTGCTTCTTCTTTTTTTTTTTTTTTTTTTTTAGGGTACCAGAACATCTTGTGAAGAGCATAACTTGGCAGACACTGCAGGCTGTAAATTTTTGCCATAAACACAGTGTAAGTCGCATAATCCCCCTCTAAAAATCAGAAGGCCACCCTTCACCTGAGGTGGAACCTTTGTACAGAGTTTATATCATACTTTTGTGGATAGGCTTTTTCACCCAAGCCTGTTTAGGGGGAACATAGAAGCTAAAAATGCCAACCTAAGCTATTCCTTCTTGTTCAGGTTTTAAAGATATATGTTTATGATTTTAAGAAAGTAGTTTTGTTTATGTTGCTTAGAAACTATCCAGATTTAAGGTAGACTCCTTCTCACTTGGAGTCCATGTTGCTCTGCTGCTGCTGCTGCTAAGTCGCTTCAGTTGTGTCCGACTCTGTGCGACCCTATAGACGGCAGCCCACCTCAGATCAGATCAGATCAGATCAGTCGCTCAGTTGTGTCCGACTCTTTGCGACCCCATGAATCGCAGCACACTAGGCCTCCCTGTCCATCACCAACTCCTGGAGTTCACTCAGACTCATGTCCATCGAGTCAGTGATGCCATCCAGCCATCTCATCCTCTGTCGTCCCCTTCTCCTCCTGCCCCCAATCCCTCCCAGCATCAGGGTCTTTTCCAATGAGTCAGCTCTTCACATGAGGTGGCCAAAGGACTGGAGTTTCAGCTTTAGCATCATTCCTTCCAAAGAAATCCCAGGGCTGATCTCCTTCAGAATGGACTGGTTGGATCTCCTTGCAGTCCAAGGGACTCTCAAGAGTCTTCTCCAACACCACAGTTCAAAAGCATCAATTCTTTGGCACTCAGCCTTCTTCACAGTCCAACTCTCACATCCATACATGACCACAGGAAAAACCATAGCCTTGACTAGACGGACCTTTGTTGGCAAAGTAATGTCTCTGCTTTTGAATATGCTATCTAGGTTGGTCATAACTTTCCTTCCAAGGAGTAAGCGTCTTTTAATTTCATGGCTGCAGTCACCATCTGCAGTGATTTTGGAGCCCAGAAAAATAAAGTCTGACACTGTTTCCACTGTTTCCCCATCTATTTCCCATGAAGTGGTGGGACCGGATGCCATGATCTTCGTTTTCTGAATGTTGAGCTTTAAGCCAACTTTTTCACTCTCCTCTTTGACTTTCATCAAGAGGCTTTTTAGTTCCTCTTCACTTTCTGCCATAAGGTACCCTCAAAATACTGTGAAATTGGGGAGGAGAACCCCAGATGACTCATGCCTGTTGCACGTATTAAGTGGAGTCCCAAGTGTGATGCACACCTGCTCGTGTCTGCATAGGTGAGTTAGGAGTGCCAAGGCTGCAACGAAGCAGCCAGTGGAAACCTCATGAGCACTCTCAGCCACAGCAAGGCTGGCAGGAGGTACAGTGGACTGCTGCCCAGGTGGTGTGACTTCACAGATACTGGGTAGACTGCTGCTCCCTTGGCTTCAATACAGCCCACTCCCTGCATGCAGGAAGCCAGACTCCAATACTAGAGCTTCATTTTGGCCCCAAGGGCAGTTTACTGCATTTTGTCATACTGACAACGTCCAGGGTCAGTTTCACTGGTAGGGCTGAAATGCCTTCCTCGAGCTGCTCTAATTTTTTTTTTTCCTCTGAAGCTGCCTTCTCAGAAGGAAATATGAGAGTAGGCAGCACTTCTCCCAGTTGAGCCTCCACCTAGCTGAAGGCTACAATCTGTGTCCAAATGCGTGCGCACCAGGGAGTGTGGATGCCTTATACGTACTGCTCTTCACTGAGAGTGAGGGCCAGCAGTTTGCTGATAGCAGGTTTTAGGAGCGGGGTAGGGGAGTGGGGGGAGTGAGAGAGACGGCAGAAAGGCCCTGGTAGGGAAAAGCAGAGACACTAAGAACAAATATAATGCATACCACAGCTCCCTGGAGAGCCCCTGAAACTGTTTGGCCACATGTGCTTGGGGGGAGGGCTGTAGAACTTGTAAAGAATTCCCAGAACAGAATAGGAGCACATTCTTGCTTACAAGTACTTCTGACCATCTGTCATCACGATATTCAAGGGTGTACCCATTATAATAATATTTGAAGCCAGGAGTAAAAAAGTGGAGATCTCAGGCCCATTAATTGCTGAGAACCAGATCTGTTGTAACAAAATAATTCAGAAATTGTCTTCCCCCAATTTTTCCAGAATAATAAATACCCGTGGGGAAACACTGACACCCGGGTCTCACCCTGAAGATCCTTTGGAGTGAGAACTAGGCCAGGCATAAGAGGAACCTCTGTCCTAGCTCCAAATTTTAGAAAGTCAAGAACACCCCAGGGTATCAGCCCTAAGCCAGAGAGGGTCTCTCGGATTGCAGAAGCCTCTAACATTCTCCTCCAGAGAGAAAAACACAAAGAAGGGAAGGTTATTAGGAACCTAAACAGTATTTTGACCCCACTGTTGTTTTTATGTAATTGCTAATTGGTTGTTTTTTATTGTTGTTGAAGATTTGTTCCTTACCAAAAAAAGCACTATTTAATAGGAAAATCATGTGAAGGTTCTTAAGCATTCTTCTAACATCACTCTGTTAAACAATGTCAGCTGTGGTCTGGAAACCACAGGTGATTTGTGTCTAAACCCTGGCAGTGGTGTTGGGGCTACATCCGGTGGGGTGGAGGGGCAGTAAGGAGACTGGATGTGTGTGGGATGGAGCTGACATCTAGTGACTCCCCAGAGGGTGTGCGCTGCCTGCGTTTGTTTATCTTATGGGGACAAATGTCAGAGTTGGAAGGGAGGTCTCTTGGCAAGCTGCTGCTTCCCGCCCATCTCTTCCTCAGCTTATCTCAGCAAGCCCAGGGCTTGTCCTGTTTACCAGGCGGAATGTGTTCTGTTCTCAGTTAAACAACTGGATTATGAATTCTGCTTAGGCACCAAGTTGCAGCTCCTGCAGCCATGCTGCAGTCCTTACCCAGAGCCTTTTAACACTTTGTCTATCACCTAAGGTAGCCAGATTAAATACACGCAGTTAAATTTGAATTTCAAGTAAATAGTCATAAACACTTTAGTATAAATATGTTCCAAACACTACATGGGATGTACTTCTACTAAAAAATTATTGTTTATCTTGCTACCCTACTTTCATTTTTCTTTTCACATTTATTGGTCCTTTAGGGCCCTTCAGGAACTGGGGTTGATTCAGGCTATGGTGGTTATGGTACTAGATTTATTTTAGGCTACTGTTTTGTAGTCTGTTATCTAAAAGGTCAGTGAGAGGCTCAAACAGCCTCAGATATTTGCTGGATATTCATGTATTTTATTTAGTCCATATATTAGGGTTGCTCCTGTTTAATCTGCTCGGGTTTGATGTTTGTGACTAGTGCATACACAGGGATGTGAAGCCGGAAAATATCCTCGTCACGAAACAGTCTGTGATTAAGCTTTGTGACTTTGGATTCGCTCGACTTTTAAGTGAGTATCAAAGTTTTCTTTAGTTAAGTGTCAAAGCTAGAGAGATTTTTAATATGATAAAGGATCTAAGTGCTATAGGAAGCTAGTTCTTGTATATTTAGGGCATAAGCTTGCAAATCTACAATTACTGAAAACACACATACAGTGGTTTAAAAATGTATGTGCTATATATACATTTTATCACAATAAGGGCTTACTAATATGTATATTACCCTTCATTTTTTGCTAAAATAGTGCTTTTTAAAACTACTATTTTAGAAGAGTGGCTTTCAATGTTGGCTATAGATTAGAATCATTTGGGAAGCAAGAAACTCTAAAAACTATATTGATACCCCTCTAGGGATTCTGGTTTAATTGGACTGGTGTGGGGCTCAAACATCAGTAATTTTTAAAAAGGACTATATTCCAGTTGGTTTTCATGTGTAACCACATGAGTATTGCGAAGCTCTGATTTAGAAAAACCACAGCTGGGGCATAAGCTTGATTTCTCAGGTCTTCCCCGTCCCGGTTCTGACTCCCTGCTTGCACTGCTCCCTCTATTTTCCATGTCCCATCACTGGCCAGCTGGACCGAGCGACTACTACACAGACTACGTGGCCACCAGGTGGTACCGCGCCCCAGAGCTGCTGGTGGGGGACACGCAATACGGCCCCCCGGTAGATGTTTGGGCGATTGGCTGTGTCTTTGCTGAGCTGCTGTCAGGGGTTCCTCTGTGGCCAGGAAAATCAGATGTGGATCAGCTCTATCTGATTAGGAAAACCTTGGGTAAGTGCTGGTTTTTGTCCCATCTTTTGGAAACCAGATAGTTTTACCCATGTCAGGGCAGAGCCAAGTTCCTAGTCTCATCCAGTGCCCCTTACAGTCACGAAAGAGGGAAACTCTCAGAGCCTCATTGTAATGGCTCCATGAACGGTGTCCTTTGTAGGTACAGGCCCTGACTGATACAGCACCAATGGGAGGAAACCATGGAACAGTGCTTGCCAACTGATCTAATGTTTTTGAGAAGATGAAAAACACTGTTTTTCTATTTTTTGTTTTTTAAAAAATTTTATTGAAGTATAATTGACTTACAATATTGTGTTAGTTTCAGAAAACTATACCCAGTATTTTGTAATATACATATAACTGATCTAATTTTACCTTTCTCTTTCTTCTTGTCCAAAGGAGACCTCATTCCTAGGCACCAACATGTATTTAGCACAAATCAGTACTTCAGTGGGGTAAAAATTCCAGACCCTGAAGATATGGTGAGTGACCTATTTTGGTAAGAGTTCTGCAGGTCAGAGCTGCGTTTACCAGGGTATTTAAGTGGTGATCATTCTCACTCAATGAATATACATGGGGAGTTGCAGCCTAACTAGGTTTTGATAGTTAGGCACCTGCCTGAGCCCCATGGTCCACTTGGCACCAGAAGATCAGTCTAAGAGTGGAAACGAAAATGGGGGCAAATTCGCTACAAGACCCTGGCCTTCAGTGCTAATTTACAGACAGCTGATAGCAGAGCATAGCCATCATGTTGGACAGGATCGCAGAGCTGCCTGCCCCAAACTCGCCTGTCCATCATTTTCAGCAGTTGAAGCTACGAAGCTCAGAGCTGATCGACTTATAGATGACGATGACTCTAGGAAAATCCAGGATGGTCCAGACCCCTACTCTACTGTGCTCTCAGTCCCAGCCCATGGGGGAGAATGGTGATGAACTTGCTTGGCCAGCCTCACTCTGATACCTGTTCTTTTGGCCCATGTGGAGAAAACACGTATTTTTCAAAAACTGAAAAAATTTAAAATGTGCATAGTCTAAACCACTTTCAAGAATTTAGTCCAGTGAAACTATTAGATAAGAGTATAAAGATACAGCAAACATTTTTTGATGGAAACATGACATTCTTTAACAGAAATCATTTCCTTTAGAGAATTAATTAAATAGGTTATGGTACGTCCTTACAATAGAAATACCACATAGCTAATAAAAATAATTAGATTCATATGTAATCACCTGATAAAAAAGATCTGTAACATATTACTAAATGAAAAAAGTTATAAAACAGTATCCATAATTTGACATAATTTTAATGAATTTTAAATAAATATACATGTTTACATGTACAAATATAAAATAATATGACAACCTCAAGAAAATCAGGCTATAAAGATTTTTATATTTATGAAATAAATGGCTGCAAGGTATAGTATACCAAAATATTAACAGCGAATGTCTCTTTGTGGTGGGACAATTTCTTTCTTTCTTTATGGTTTTTTAAAGTGTCTTCTAATGAGCCTGTATTATAATCAGAAACATTTCAGAGCACAGTTAAGGTCTATGAAGTCCTGAGTTCCTACTGTCTAAGGAAGGTAGTTTCACACTGAAGTGAACCCCCTCCTCCATCTCTCAGTTTCCAAGTGGAGGCTCCAGCCAGTTCCATCAGAGCTGTCTGTCCCTGCAAACTCTGGGCCTGTCCTTCAGTGAAGTCTCCCACCTCCCACTGCCCTGCCGCCCTCCTCTGGCAGCACTGGGAATAGGAAAAGTGGGGCAGCGGGGAGCCTTCAAGGCCACAGAAGCAGGAGTGACACCTGACATATGGCAGGCGACCCAGGTGCTCCCCTGTGACCTGGACATGCCCAGTGTCACACTAAATATCCCTTAGTGAACTTCCTGTTTGCTCTTCTACCCGAGAAACCTCAGAAACAACCCAGGTTTCATCAGTGTAAAAGGCTTCCCATGGTTTCCCAGAGGTTGTCCTGCAGGGGATTTCCTGTTGACAGAAACACAGGAAGACGCAGCGTGGGGGCTGCGCAGGTTGAATATCTGTGCCTGAGTCCCTCTGCCCGTCACCAACCCTGCCCGAAGGAGGCCTGCATGCTTCTGGGGCAGGGAAACCGGCTAAGCAGGCAGGATGGGCCCCTGCCTATCACAGCCAACCATCCGGCCTCATCCCAGGCATCCTGGCTGAAACAGCAGACCTCAGTGTCAGCAATGTCAAGGCAGTCTCCAGTGGTGCTCAGATTCAACACACAAAAATAGCAAGAGAAATAGTTTAGCTTTGGGAGTGGAGTGGGCTGCTCTCAAAGGCTCATAAAGATCTGCTTTAGGATTTTATTTTTCCCTGTTGATCTTAGGCAACTCCAAAACTGAGGCTCTTATCTCTTATCAGTGATGAATAACTGCACACTTGGGAATGGGTTGCCGTTGGCTGGTTCCCTGAACTAAGTAACCCTGTGCCCTTAAGCTTGATGGCAGCACCAGGGAACCGCCGTCTTTATACACACGATTCATTTTTGTCATTTATTTTACTCAGCCTGGTTAGCTCTTAGTTTCTCAGTTTTCCTCCTTTTTAGCCTCTTTATCAGTGGTGCGGGCTTCCCTGGTGGCTCAGACGGTCAAGAATCCGCCTGCAGTGTGGGAGACTTGAACTGGCCTGTCTGCCTGACATACGGCATTCCTTCTATTTTATAGTGTTTATCACTCCTGATTGTCGCCTGCCTGTGACCAGAGCGAAATAGCCTTAAATGGCCAAAGGGAGATTGATGGATGTCTGCTCAGGAGACTCTTTAAACAGTAGGATAATCAGGGGGACAGCAGGCTCCTGTGGGAGGAGAGAACAGTGTTTATTCCAGAAAACCAAGAACGTCTGTTCACCTGGGTAGGGAAAAAAAATCTTTGTTACATAGCTCCCTTTAGGTAAATGTCAGTAAACGCCATAATTAGGACCTCTTTCTAGAAATGCCAAACATTATTCTGAGACAAGGCAAGTTATATAAATTGGAGCAGAAAATAGGGAAATAACAATTGCTTGACAAGTGTTTTTGTTTTTTTTTTTTCCATTAGTATTCCCTCACAGTTTGCTACCTGAATCTGTTCTTTAGGAAGTAAAGGGGGTAAATGGTTAGGAAGAAAATTTGGAAAAGCGGTTTAGAGGACGGGGGCGAGTATAAGCTTATAAAACATTTTGGAAGTGGGGAAAGAAGGAACTTATGAAACAGACATAGGTGGGAGGTGGGGTGGGCAGAGGGTGGAGGAGGCAAAGAAGGTTCCAGGAAAATGTTTCTCGCACTGAAAAATTCAATCTGAAGTAACTTTATATTTGAATATATGCTGTAAATAAAATCCCTATTTTCTTTCTTTTTCAACAGGAACCACTTGAATTAAAATTTCCAAACATCTCTTATTCTGCCCTGGGCCTCTTAAAGGTAAAATCATGGCTTCCAACAGACCTGGGAGTACAGGGCAGCTGTATCACTGGGGAATCTGAATGATTTATGTCAATCCATGGATTAAAAAGAGTTCCTTTTAGAATTATTCTTCTCACTTGAAAAGTATATGTACTTTTCATTTTTAAAATGAGTCACATAACGGTGAAAACAACTGTAAGTATTTTTCACTTTAAATAACCCTAATATTGTACTTGAAATGTAAATTTTTAAGAGGAGGAATGTTTTTTTTACAAAAAGAATCCTTTTCTTTAAAAAACAACAACAACAACAAAAAAACTGTTTAGCCATAGGATTCTTTTAAATAACCAACATTTTAATATATTGAAAGTAGGTTTCAACTTTAAAACTTGATTTCCATACACATTTTCAAAAGTATATAGCCCTTGTGTAAAATGAGGTACCAATAAAAATATTTGCAAGTTAAGGTCAATGTCCCACCCATGATAAAAAGTATTTAGTACATTTACTGATGCATTTATAATTTTAGAAATGAGACAGTTCCTTGAGGCATGTAATTGTGAGATTTAATCTAAGTATGAGCCCTCTAGCCTATGGCAGAGCAAGTAGTTAAGAATGATGTAACATAGAGAGAGGTATGTCTCTTCTTTCTTACATACATGTAACACATAGGCTATTTCTGCAAGAATAAACAAAAAAATGACTGATTTTAGAAGACAGAATGGGAGAACTAGAGTGATGAAGAGACTTTGCTACATACTGTATGAAGTTTATTTTTATCACATGTAGATATTATTTTTTAAATAAAAAACGAGGTTTTACAAAGTATAGTCAAGTGCCCAAAATGGGTTAGGAGGATTATTCTAGTGAGACAGTGAGGTGAACTCAAAAATCATGTCCTTCTCCCTCAGGGCAGAGCACTGAATGCCTCAAGAACAGAACAAGGTGAAGAAAAGGATTTGTTACTATTCCTAGAAACCATTTATTAATTCATTATGTGGTTACCCATTCAGGAATGATTGTGGAAGGAATGAAAGTCATGATTGGTGTGTTTTTCTTACTTTTTCCTCCTTTTGTTCCCAACTGAAGAGTTGAATATTTCAAAGAAGAAAAAATGATATTAATAAGTGTATACAGTTTTAGAGAGTAAGAAGAGGGGATTTTCTGCCTTTTAGGGCTGTCTCCACATGAATCCTGCCGAGAGACTGACGTGTGAGCAGCTGTTGCAGCATTCGTATTTTGACAGTATCAGAGAAATAGGGGATTCGGCAAAACAGCATGAGAAACCAACAAGGAAGACCCTACGACAGAGCCGAAAGCACTTGCCGGGGGTAAAAATGGGGCACTGCTTTACAGAAGCGTGTGAGGTTGCAATATCAGATGAGTTCATACCTGCCATCTGGTACAGAGTCTGAATCTATACTTGAGGTGTCGGTTGAGGCTTGCAGTTCCAGCATCCTGTTATTTTTGCGTGAGGACACACAGGTCACAGGATCTACCGGCGAGGGTCCCAGAGACCCTGCTAAGGGCCCTTCTTCCTGAATCCTGAAGATGACCTTGCCTCATGGCTCCCTGCTGCCACCCAGGGGACAGGGCTTTTGCTGTGCAGGAGCACAGGTCCCAGACAGAGACAAGGGTGTGAATCCCGCTGAGCATGCTTCTTGTGCTTTGGAAAATGAAATGAAATTTACCCCAGGCGGCTCTCTGTCATCGTGTTTACCTTCAGTATTGATTGACATTCCAGCTTTATCTGAAAAAGGAACTGTTTTCCTCCTTGACCCGTTAATCATCAGAGTTGGCTATGGCAAACGTGGTGATGATTGCTTTCAACGAGAACAGCAGAACAGTACCTTTAACCAGAGCACAGCATCCAGGCTGCACACTGGGAGCCTGTGAAGATTTGTGATTGCTGTAAAGTGGGAAGAGTGGCCTTGCATTGTCTTGTCATAAGCCAAGAGCTGTAAAGATTTAGAATGGATTGTAGTTGGAGCCACAGTTAGGATGAGCTGGCTGCTCCTGATTGCTTCTTTCATCTGCTCAGGTGCCTCTTAAGCTTTAAATTATCTTGCTTAGTCTTTCCCTTTGCAGCTTCCACTGCTGACTGCTATCTGGGTGGTGTTTGTGAGGTTTGGAGGAGAGAAGAGGGTGGATGCTCCATTAGGAACAGGTACAACATGAAACCCAGTGCCCTAAAATAGACCAGAGTTAGGAAGTTAAGAATGCTTTTCATACAAAGCAGATAGACTTTCCCCTCAGTTACCCCTTACCTTACTGTTTCTTTGTGTTCAGAAGTAAAGCGTCTTGATAGAAATATTTTTACTTGAAAGAATAGGGGAACCTCACTAATTTGTATATCGCTTGTAGGTTTGATTTAAAAGTCCTGAAAAGTATTTGTTTTTCAGATACCTAAGTCCATATAGTACCATAAAAAATATGTGTTCCCTTGCTTTCATTTGACATTGAGGATGAATTCAAACATTTTCTGGCAGCATTAAAGGAGCAGTTTTGCCTTTTTAAGTAATGTAGTAGGTGGCCAAATCATCTGAGTGCTTCAGACATCAGTTTTCTTTGCTGTAAGACAAGGTGTTGGCTTAAATGATCCCTAAGGTACCAGCAAGCTCTAAAGCGTCTGCCTGCAATGCAGAAGACCTGTGTTTGATCCCTGGGTCGGGAAGGTCCCCTGGAGAAGGAAATGGCAACCCACTCCAGTATTCTTGCCTGGAGAATCCCATGGACAGAGGAGCCTGGTAGGCTACAGTTTACGGGTTGCAAAGAGTCGAACATGACTGAGCGACTTCACTTCAAGGTCCCAGCAAGCTCTTAACTCCTGTGAATCTATGCTTTTTTTCCCAATACTGTTAATATGTAGATTTCCCCTTCCTTTTCATATCCTCTCAATTTCCTTTAAAGTACATGTTTTGCTTTATAATAAACAATAAATCTTGAAAAGCAGAGACCAGATTTACAGGAGGCACTGAGCTCCATGTCCATCAATTCCTCCATCTTGATTGGAGCCCCTGAGCTCCAGATGTAAACATTCTTTTTCTCTCAGATCCTGGATTCTATGCAGAAAGAGTATTTCTGTGCTGAAAAAATTGACCTTTTTTGACCATGTTATGGATAATGAAAAAACTGTGTGGCATTGAACGTAACTCTGTTTTGTATTTTCAGTTGCAGTGCCTACCTCAGCTGACCAGCAGCAGCATCCTTCCAGCTCTGGATAACAAGAAATATTGCTATAACACCAAGAAACTTAACTACCATTTTCCAAACATTTAAAGAGCTTGGAGATTGATGATAAAAAAAGAGTTGATCATCAATTTGAATAAAACACACATTTGGTTGAAAACAATCACAACGTTGGAAGAAGCCTCAGGAGAAAATTAAGTAACTAAGTGGGGGAGGCCAAATGGCAAGATGTGAAGGAAAATTCCAGAGGCAGTCTTCCATGCCTGACAATGCTGTCCAGAACAGAAGAGAACAACTTCTTTGGATTTTCATTTGTATTTTTATTGTATCTAAGTAGCTGAGCTGATGGACAGAATATAAACTGTATCTACTGTACTCGCCCATACCTCTGGCAAAATAGAGATGCAAAAGAAAAAAGATTTATGCTATAATCGTACCAGATAGAACAGGTGAAAATGGATTACAGAATGCCCATATATTTTTTTTGGATCTCCGTTGCTTTGAGACCTGTTTCCTGCTTCTTCAGATTTTCTCATCATATTTAAGGAGGGTTTTAGTTCTTAAAAGCAAAATATTTAAAATTCCATTTCCTGCTTGTTCTAGTTCTTGATTTTATATATGGAAACATCTTGAATATTTGAGTCATTCAAAATATTTAAAATCATGTGGATTATCATAAAGGGACTGTAATTTATCTGCTTATATATTTAATGATGTGTTTATAGACACTTCTTACATATACTTTGGTCTTTACCTTTAGTAAAGGATGCATCTTAGTCATTTTTGCAGGCAAGATGGGTTGACTATAATCTGTCTACATTTGTTCACCCAGTTACCCTTGCAAACAATGGCATGAAGCTTGGCAGTTGACCAAGGGGTAGAACAAGATCTACAGGCTTTGCAGGAACTAAGCCTGCCAGCCTGAAAGTAATTAGTACTCCATTCTCTCCAGTTCTACCTCAGACCTGGAGACAGAGCAACAGGCAGGACTATATACAGTGATCTGGGTTTTGGAAGAAACTGCTTATAAACTTTCACTTGGATCATAAGAGACATTATGTTGTCCCTGAAATATCTTTTTACAGTCTATGTATATGTTGTATATATATGTATACTGCACACGCATATATGTGTGTATATATACCAACCTAACAGCTAAACACTAACAATAATAGGCCAAAGTGATATTATTGAGAATTGCGAGCTTTGTACAGTGGTACTTAAAATGATGACATATAGTTAGCTTTGATTTGGCCTATTGCTTCTATTCAAAAAGCTTTTTCATCTTTGTCCCCTGGACATAAGGGCAATATGAAGCTGATGTCTGTTTCTTATTGCTCAACCCCATTCTTGATTGATGTGCTGCTATTTCCTAGCAGTTCTCAGCCATGGTTTTTGAAGATGTATTTTACTGTTTACTGTATCTTCAAAACATTTCTTCTGCACTTTTAATTTACTGCCATATTAATTTTCTTCATGACAGCATTTGATGGTTTTTACTTACTGCACAGTGATCTACCAAATTCTGGCATCTGTTCAATAATTTTGAGTATCCCAGCCAGTTTAATGATAGCCTGAGGCTTCCTGATGTATGTAGCTTCTTGCATAAAGCTGACAGTGGGCTAAATAACCAGTCACAATATAATCTAATTCTTGTTACATAGACTTTGATTCAAATGACAAAGAAGGACATCCAACTTCTGCAGTAGTGTAAATTTTGTATTTTCTTTTTTCCTTACCCCTAACAATGCACCTGACGAGGCAGATGACTGCAACTGCCTAATTTATCCAGTATTTTTAAAGAATCCCATTCAGAATAGAAAAGTGTTGCCAGACTAACTTGTGGCCAATCAGGTGCTTCATCACATAGCAATCAAACAAACCTGAGATAGAAGTGGTCATTTTTTTCTGACTTCTATAAAATGTATGCTTATACTTAACCATATCCGTGATCCTTTCTTTCTTCATCATGGAATCACCACTGTTTCACATGAGACAAACATTTTCTGATTTTTTAAATGACAGTGGCAATTATATTAGTAAATAGTATATCATTTATGGCATGTGCTATTTACATAACCCAGTTTCTAAACACAACTAAAATTCATTTTTCTGCTATAAGAGTGCATTACAGAAAGTGTTTATTTTAAAACTATCTCCAGTCAAGGTTATATCTAACAGAATAATGTTCAAACCAAACATACAGACATCCACAAACAAGTTGGCATATAACTAACAATAATAGAATCAGGGCCATTTCAAAGAGGTAAAAATAAAGATCTGATTTTTATCTATTTGTGATATTCATTATCACTGAGTTCTAGACATAAAGTGAATTTTGTGCTTATACTCATGGGAAATACTATCCAACATATATGAGGGAATACAAATTAGTTTCTAATTGACGTGTTAAATTTTTCCTCTTTAAGCAGTTTTTAAATTTAAGCAAAAAATAGGTAAAGCTGTGCTAGTCTTCATCATTGTTTCCTCTCGTTTATTGGAATAAGCAAAGTTATTTAAATGCAGCCAAGTATTTAGGTCTAGTTTTAATAAAACACCAGATTAAGCCTACAGACTAGACAAATTAGCCAGAAACTGTTTATTCAGAGAAAGGATGTATGTTACAAAGAGCACAGATATGCAGGATCATGAGAAATGCATGCAAATCCTGGGAAGCAATGGGAATGCTCCAGCAACCTCTGATTACTTTGCATAATTGACTCCATCTCAATGAATCTGAAACTTAGCTTTCAGTTTTTCATAATTGTACATTTATAGTAACATGCTTCAATAACTTTAAAATGAAACAAATTACTGTTAAAAATAAATGTACTATACATTTAAATCATTTTAAAGAACTTAAGTATCTACATCAAGAGATATTTATATAGATACCATTATAAAATAAATATATTAAAATTAAAAGGGTATCTGATTTGCACTTAATATGATTTAGTGTACATAAATCCTTAATTCCAACTTAGTAACTTTAGTGAATCACATCTGAATGTTTATTTTCTACATGATGGACCCTGCTAAAAATGTCATGATATAACATCCTTATAGTTCTGCTGATAACCATATAATATTTGTTGCTGTTAAGGATCAATTTAAAATGACACTCTACACTGAATTAAGATACTTATTGAAATATTATTTTACTTCAAGTCTAATTTTAGCTCCAGAGAAGGCAGTGATGTCTTAAAGGCTTGAACAATTTTTTCTTTTTCTTTTACTCCAGGAAGATCACTTAGAAACAAATACTTGAGGTTCCTGTAAAAAGAAGAAAATTTTAAAAGTTACTGTAATTTGACCTTTACTCTTATAGCATTAAAAATAAATTTGTTTTATTGGCTTTTTAAGAAATTACACACAGTACGTGTTCATATCATCCTACACATTCAAAATGACTTTTAGAACAGTAGTCCTAGAGTACTACTTTAAATGAAATTCATGCTAGGAACTAATCTAGACTTTGGAAAGTTTAGTTGTTCTGGTTATGTCAATAATTCTACTGAGTTTTTCCAAATATGTATGTTATGGCATAGAACTCCTTTGCATGTTAAATATAAAATATGACATCAGTTGTAGTTATGATTTTTTGAATCTGACACTAAAAACAAAGCAAAAATAAACAAGTGGAAATACATCAAGTTGAAAGGCTTCTGCACAGCAAAGAAAACCATTAACAAAATGAAAAGGCAACCTACTGAACAGGAGAAAATGTCTGCAAGTCATATATCTGATAAGGGGCTAATATCCAAAATATATAAGCTCATACAACTCAATAGCAAAAAAACCTGAACAATGCAATTTTTAAAATGGGCAAAATATCTGAATAGACATTTTTCCAAAGAGGGCATACAGATGGAGAACAGGTACATGAAAAGATACTCTACATCATTATCAGGGAAATGCAAATCAAACCACAATGAGACCGCACCCTACACTTGTTAGAATGGCTGTTATCAAAAAGACTAGAAATAAGCGTTGGCGAGGATGTAGAGGGAAGGGAATCTTTGTGCATGGTTGAGGGGAGTGTAAATTGGGGCAGTCATATGAAAAACAGCATAAAGATTCCTCAAAAAATTAAAAAAGAACTACCATGCTGCTGCTGCTGCTGCTAAGTCGCTTCAGTCGTGTCCGACTCTGTGCGACCCCATAGACGGCAGCCCACCAGGCTCCCCCGTCCCTGGGATTCTCCAGGCAAGAACACTGGAGTGGGTTGCCATTGCCTTCTCCAATGCAGGAAAGGGAAAAGTGAAAGTGAAGTCGCAGAGTCTTGTCCAACTCTTAGCGACCCCATGGACTGCGGCCCACCAGGCTCCTCCATCCATGGGATTTTCCAGGCAAGAGTACTGGAGTGGGGTGCCATTGCCTTCTCCGTATGATTCAACAATTCTATGTTTCAGTATTTATCTGAAGAAAACAAACACACTAGCTCAACAAGACATCTGCACACCCGTGTTCAGGGCAGCATTATTTACAATAGTCAATATACAGAAACAACCTAAAAGTCCACTGATGGATCAGTGGATAAAGAAAATACGGTATATGCATATATGTAGTACTGAGCCATAAAAAATAATAAAATTCTGCATTAGCAACAAACCGGATAGACCTCGAGGGTATTATGCTAAGTGAAATAAGCCAGAGAGAGAGAGACAAATACTGTATGATATCCTATATGTGGAAGCTAAAAATAAAGAAGCAAGCTCACAGATACACAAAACAGATTGGTGGTCATTGCCAAGCTGGGGTGAGAAGCAGGAAAATGGGTGAACTGTGTTATGTTGCTGCTTTTATTTTAAATGAAATTGAATTTTAAAAATATGAATCTTAATCTAGAAAGGAAAAGAAACTGGGGAAGTTCTTAAAACAACTCAAGTTTCTGTTAGGAGATGAAGCCACAAAGCCTGAACTAATGTAAGAGACAAACAATCTTGTACTTTTGGTTCTAATGTTTAAGATTTCTTAAACTTCCTGTGATGCTCAGGTTATTGGCAGAACATGGGGGAAAAATACTTTAAAAGATGAGGAGGAAGTATAATAGCTGATGTTTACTGACAGCACCAACAACTGTAATACGCATCATGCTAGGTGCTTTATGTAACTGATTTTTTAAAAAAAGATGCTTCCTAAAAAATGCAATACAACTATAAGATATTAAAGTTGATAACTTCAACTGTTTTAAAGTATTGTGGCTGAAGGTTAAATCATTTTTTTAAATTCTGTTTTTCAGAATTAAGAAAAGATACCATTTATCAACTGTTTTAAATTCTGATTATTCACCTTAACATGATTATCAAGTTTCCATTCTGACACTGACCACCTACCTGAAATGATGCAAAGCAATGATACCTTTGTCTGTGACATTCCCACATGAAATTATTTCCATTTCCAACATGCTTTTTTGTAAATTTTCAAGTTGGCTAAGTCTCTCCAAACAACCATCCTCAATATAGTGACACTGGCATAGTCTTATTTTTTCAACATACTGTAGGCCTTCTGGAGGGGAAAAAAGCTCAGTTTAAGAACCTGCTTTACCATTAAGATGATCAACTGTCCTAGTTTGCCCAGGACTGTTCTGGTGTCAGGACTGAAAGTCCTAAGTCCTAGGAAACCTCTTAATCCCAGGAAAACTGCAACAATTAGTCACCCTATTAACCACACAAAGTATTCACTACATGGATTGTGCTGACAGACAGAGCCATTCTACAGTCAGATGCCCATGCACTGAGGAATGAAATGCCCACACAAGCAGAGGCTGTGTGGATATAATTATTTCTATATTAGTCAGGGTTACTCAATGACAGAAGTTTGACAAAGACAGTTTGACAAACAAGACCTTAAATATTAAGTTGATAAACCACAGCTTGGTTTGGAGAGAAAGGAAAGGAGGGTACTTGTAACCTCTATTTAACTTAAAAATAAATATCATACACAAGAAGATACAAGCTGGATTGGACTGAAAAGGGCGAGAAGGACACCCATATGACTATAAGAGTGAGTGAAGTGCAACCAAAGGTCATTGCAAACCACCTGCATTTCCTATAACAAATGGTGGAGGACTTACCCATGTGATCAAATCCGATGCTCATGATACAGGAGTCGGTGGCGTCAATCGCCTGAATCTTGTACTTGTCCAGAGGGCCTGTCGGGAGATGGTTGTAGTCCTTCTGCCACCTCTGCTGGCCGTGGTAGCGCACCATGGCCCCGCAGCGCAGCAGCCACTCTGACGCTGCCCTGTCAGGACCCACGTCCCTGATGCGGTCATGATCCACTCTGTGGGGACGAGGACAAAAGCAGGTAGCTTTTACTATAGTCACTAGCTTCTAAGCTATGTTCACCAACGTAAATACAGAATAGCAACTACTTCTCACTTCACGTGATGAGGAGGGAGATAAATCCATGAAAAGAAAACATTCAATGGTAGCTCTACTTGCTACCATTTTTGCTTTTGTTTTCCAGTGAACACTGTCAAAGCATTTTTTTTTTTCTTAAATCTGAGTTTATCAGGCAGACATGGGTCTTCATTGATTCGTATGCAGCATAGTAGCTTGACTCCAGGAGATACTCAGTAACTACGTATTGAACGAATGACAACACTTGGTTATAATTTTTATTAATGATAAAAGATTTGAAAAGGGAATAATTTTGAACATTTGTTCAAATTAATGTGCTTAAGTGATCTTTATTAATTTTTACACATGCCTTTTTCTCTAGTTAGTGGTATTAATGCTGTATTAAGCAATGAGGAGGTTAGTTTTGCCAGTTTCAAAACAAGCATGCCACCAAATAACATTTTTAAAACTTGAATTCACTTGATAGTATTCAAAAGGTTAACTACATTGCTTAAGTCACAGAATAAAATATTCTAACATTACTGAGCTTTTCTGATTATAAAAATAATAAAAGACCATTTTTAAAAGCTTGAAAGGCACTGAAAGAATGAATAAAAAGAATCACTGAAGTCCTGTAACCCAGTCAGTCACAGTTAATATTTTATAACTTATCTTTTTTTGGTCTTTATTCAATTTTTTTTTTTTTTTAAGAAAATTAGGATCATACTGCATACACAACACAAATAACATCTGAAATATAAGAAAACCAAGTTAGCCACTGGGAACTCATCGAGCTGATAACAATCCCCATGTTTCTTCACTTTAGTAGGGGTAACTTACTTGTTAAACACTGCATTCAACCAGCCCCAGAAGTTTCGGGAGTCACATGACCATGGGAGTTTCTTTAAGCCACAGAGCTGCTGGGAAATTTTTCCAAACAGCATCATTTGCTCTAGACACATAAAATAGTATTCATATTAGATCAACAGTTGGCAATCAGAATCCATACATACAGTAACTTACTTCACAACTTCAGACTCAATGTTCTTGTGATGATAAAGCTGACTCATTTACCCCTCAATAGTTATTGAGCAAGTTACTACTGTTTGTTTTTCTGGTTTCTTTTGCCCCAAAGGAGAGGCCAAATTGGATGGTCTCTATGGTTCCTCCCAGCCTTGACATTAAGTTATACTTGTTCGAGCTTCAATTGGAGTCCGCCTACAGTGGCGCCACCTGGTGTCCATTTAGGTAGTGCAGTTACAGATTTACCGAAACCAGTTCCAGTCCCACGGAGAAGGCAATGGCACCCCACTCCAGTACTCTTGCCTGGAAAATCCCATGGATGGAGGAGCCTGGTAGGCTGCAGTCCATGGAGTCGCCAAGAGTCGGACACGACTAAGCGACTTCCCTTTCACTTTTCACTTTCATGCATTGGAGAAGGAAATGGCAACCCACTCCAGTGTTCTTGCCTGGAGAATCCCAGGGACGGGGGAGCCTGGTGGGCTGCCGTCTATGGGGTCGCACAGAGTCGGACACGACTGAAGTGACTTAGCAGCAGCAGCAGTTCCAGTCCCAATCCACATTTCCAGTATCAAAATGACAAACTAAAATCATCTAAGAGTCATTGTATCAAGGTTAAGACACTTAGATCCAGAAAAGGAGTGGAATCATGGAAATAGATCTTCCTATGACAATAATCGATGCTTTTGAACTGTGGTGTTGGAGAAGACTCTTGAGAGTCCCTTGGACTGCAAGGAGATCCAACCAGTCCATTCTAAAGGAGATCAGCCCTGGGTGTTCTTTGGAAGGAATGATGCTAAAGCTGAAACTCCAGTACTTAGGCCACCTCATGCGAAGAGTTGACTCACTGAAAAAGACCCTGATGCTGGGAGGGATTGGGGGCAGGAGGAAAGGGGATAACAGAGGATGAGATGGCTGGATGGCATCACCGACTCGATGGACGTGAGTTTGAGTGAACTCGGGAGATGGTGATGGATAGGGAGGCCTAGTGTGCTGCGATTCATGGGGGTCACAAAGAGTCAGACATGACTGAGCGACTGAACTGAACTGAACTGATGACAAGATTGTAAGTAGTCCCCAGAACAGTGCAAACCAAGAACTATGCCAGGGCAGCTGGGAAAGACTAGACAAGCAACTTAACCTCTCTGACCCTTGGTT